>NC_044032.1:0-600000 GCF_901765095.1 Microcaecilia unicolor | reverse complement strand
TGTCTGTAACACATGAACCTTATCCTACCACAACATCACTTTTTATTTGTTCTCTACCCGGAGTTGGAGAACGCCTTTACGGTACTGTAAGCCACATTGAGCCTACAAATAGGTGGGAAAATGTGGGATACAAATGTAACAAATAAATAAAAAGAAAAATATGCAAAGCAATTTAAAATTAATATTACAGGCTTCGATCAAGAGCTGCCAACAGGAGCCTCAGCACGTTTTAGCAGATCAGTAATAATGTAGAATGGGTCAGCTCTCTGTTTCTCTCTCCGATCTCTTAACTGACTCAGCAATCGTTTCATAGCCCCAGGATGAGAGATAGACATGAGGGAGGGAGAGAGGATGGCAGAAAGACAAAGGTATCAATAATTATATTTATTTATAAACTTTATAAACCATCTTCTCGGAAAGCCAATCAAGATGATGCACAATGTTCCATCTTTATCTGGAACATGGATAAGACACATGACGATCCATTCCCGTCTTCATAGTCTATCGTTATGATCACACTTTCTCTTTAGTTTCCATCGACATGTTTCATGCCACTAATTGATACCGGTAGAATATTAAAATCCTCTTTAATCAGTAGCTGGACTGCACGCTTCTCACAGATCCAGTGATTCTGATCAGCACACTTCCAATCGTATAATTTACTCTTATACAGCGCTGCACAATGAGTATTATAACGAATTGTAACAGACCTGTTGTGAAGAAAATATATAATTATTTTACTACTAACATTTATAGTAGGGGTGCTATCTTCAGAAATGTACACAATTAACATAATGGAGGGAATTCAATACACAACGCTCAATTTAGGTACCACATAATTCAATGTTACGCACTATTCTGTAAAAGGAGCATGTCAATCTGGCTTCAGACCTGGGTACGGATCAGAGACAGTTTCTGTGTCCCTTCTTGATGATCTGCACAGAAACCATGACAGACGATCTGCCTCAATGCTATACTAGTGTTGCTCGATTTCTTGGCAGCCTTCGTCACCGTGGATCATAATATCATGCTTACCAGACTGGCAGAAACAGGTATCAGTGGCACAGTAACTACTTGGTTCAAATCCTATCTGTCAGATAGACTAAAATCAGTTCTGCTCAGCAACAGCACATCATCACCTTGGGCACTGGACTGTGAGGTGCCATGGGAATCCATACTGTCTCCCTGAGCTGATTCGGTCAATGGACATAAAATTCTACATCTATGCTGATGATAAAGCTTTTGATAAAGTTCCTCAAGAGAGACTCCTGAGAAAATTCAAGAGTCATGGAAGGCAAGGTTCTGGTTATTTGGTATTGACTCCTGAGGCAGGCCTTGTGGCCGAAACATGGCTCGTGCTGCGTCATCCATACCTTGAATTTGCTGTTGACTACTACAATACATTTTCATATCTTTGTTTGATTCAGGACCTGCTCTTCCTAATCCATACACCAAGGAATGACTACATAGTCCGGGTAAATACGTATCATCATGTTGGTACACATACATGTCAGAATAAGGATTTCTGTTGCTATATGGAGTGAGTTCATCTGTTGTTGGCATCTTACCCTTTCTGCATTGTGAGTTTCCTCTTGTGTGAAATTGAGTCCTGAATAAATAAACATACCTTGACTCTGTACCATCCAGCCATATCCATCTGTTATCTGTGAAGCATAGACCAACCCAGGATGTGCCTTTTATTTGGTCAGTAAAGAAGTCCTGGAAATAAAGAGAGCAAGTGAATAAATAGCCTCGACCATCACTAAAGGCCTAAGACACCAAAAATATTTTGGCCTCCAGAATATGAAATGTATTTAATCATCGTAGGAGGAGGCTGCAGTAATTCAAATGGGGATGCCCTAATTTGCATAGGACTTCTTGCTGACAAAAAGGGACATCCAAGTGGCGACATTGAAAATTTCTTAGATATTTTACAAAAGGTTCACTGAAAGCAGAACAATGGTAAAATACATATAAGGATGTGCAGGAATTATTTTGCTCTGTGCTTTCGTAACTTAAAGACTGGGGTTTAAAAGAGGAATTATAGGTAATTGATAAAGACAATTAGGATTAAAAAAAACCCACAAACCTTATTAACTAGTCTCCATACCCTTTAATCCATTGCTTTAAAACTTGAACTTTCTGCCACTACATTAAACAGATAGCCTGTAGAAGGCACAGCAGGGCCTAGTTCAGTCTTTATTCCCACCCCCCTACCCAAATCCTTCCCACCCCCAGCAGGCGAGAGGGGGGCTATCCAGTCTTTTGCTGTGAGTGTCACTTATTTGATTATCTCCCAAATGGTGAGAGGTTATATTTGTGCAATCAATGCAAAGATCTCCTAGCTCTCAAAGGACGAGTACCTTCTCTTGAGGCTAGAAGAGCTGAGGGAGACAGAAAGATAAATAGAGGAGGCCTATAGGGATGTTGTAGAAAAGTCCTTCCTCCAATCTGGCAGCACCTGTGCTGCCTTGAAGGAGGGAGGCCTTCTAAAAGGAAAGCATCACCCTGGCTAAATTGGAAATAACCCTGTAGCCAGAACAAGCCCACCATGGGATGCAATATCCTCTCGCACTGAGGATGTGTCTCCAGGAGCTTCTGCCCAGGAGGGAGGATGGCTGCTGTAGTTGATGATTCAATTATTAGGCTTGTAGATAGCTGGGTGGCTGGTGGACATGAGGATCGCCTGGTGACTTGCCTGCCTGGTGCAGATTTTAGATAGTGCTGGGGAGAATCCAGCTGTCTTGGTACATGTGGGTGCCAATGATATAGGAAAATAGAGGTTCTGGAAGCCACATTTAGGCTCCTAAGTAGAAAGCTGAAATCCAGATCCTCCAGGGTAGCCTTCAGTAATGTTCCCCATTCCACATGAAGGACCCAAAAGACAGGCAGAGCTCCAAAGTCTCAATGCGTGGTTGAGACGATGGTGCAAGGATGATGCATTTAAATTTGTTAGAAAACGGGCAACAGTCTAAGGAAGGGGAAGCCTCTTCTGAAAGGATAGGCTCCACTTTAACCAGGATAGAACCAGGCTTGAAAAAGGAGATATAGCAACTTTTAAACTAAAATGGAAGGGAAAGCCGACAGTCTACCAGGAGCACATAGACCGGTGTGGAGTGTCCTTGAAGGTGTTGGAATTTATTGTATTTTACATGCATTGCCTGTCACCTATTATTTCTCTGTGATTACTCTGTGACCTCTGATGTGAATTACTTAGAGAGGTCACACAGCTATGCAACTTCCTGTGGGGGTTAGATGCAGCAGATGCAGCACATGGAGCACATGGAGCTCATGATCTCTCCTAACCTGAGAGGATCTATGGTGGTGTGAGCATCCATTACCATCTAAGCACATGGAAGGAGCTGATAATACAAATGTATAATAATATGTATATATAAGCCTGTCTGATTATAATCTAACTACAAACTGTGAGTAAACAGATGTTTTGTTACTTCAACTTTAAAGTGACTCAGCAGTGAATTATTCAGGGGTGAATGAGAGAGAGATGAAGAAAGAAATTAACATTTCTAAAGCTGAAGCTGTGTGTACTAAAATCTGCTAATTATTTACTACAAATAATCCAACAAAAGGGTTATGGGCCCAGGGCTCAGGAATTGAAAAAGAAGAGAAATATTACCAGGCAGAAAAAAAGGCCACATTTTTCTCTTAAGTTTTAAAGGAAAGATTCAGTCTGTCTCTCTCTCCCCCCACACAGCAGACAGAAGGCTAAGAAAATGGCTGAGGGAAGAAATTCACCATTTTTCTATTCTCTCAAGGTGCCTAGATTAACTGAGTTTAATTATCAGCAGTGGGAACTAAGATTCATATGTCTCCTTCGAGCAAAAGGATTACATATATGCTTAGACCAAGACAGAACAGCTGAAAATATGGCTGAATGGGACAATGCAAACTATTATGTGAAGTGCATGCTTTTGGAAGCTCTCTCAGAGAAACAAGCCATATTAGTGGAGGGAAAAGATACACCAAAGGACATTTTATATAAACTGAGAACTATGTATGCAACTACATATGCAAAGCAGCAACCAATTTGGCTGGCAGAGTTGAATGAAACCAAATTAAGGGATAAAAGTAAATGTAATGATCACATTATGCATCTTATGTCTTCATTTCAAAAGCTAGAACTTTCTGGAATTCCCATGTGTGATGCATTGAAAAGAGCATTTCTTTTTACCTCACTATCAAAGAAGTTTGATGTTTTTAGGTCTGTAAATGAGGCCATTGAAGGGCAATCTTTTGAACAGGCAACATCAAAACTAAGGCAGGAATGCATAATAAATGATTCTGAGGAGATGTGTTCTCAAAGCAAGTCAGAGAGAAATGAAACAAATTTCTTGGCAAAGAACAGAGGAAGGCGGAGCTATGGGAAAACTCCACCCAAGGGCAAGCTGATTTGCTACTCATGTGGAAAGGAGGGACATGTATCTAAATGGTGTAAGGAAACACAAAACACTCCCTCTAGCTCACCTAAGCCAATGGAACTAAAGAATTTTCAAACCAGGAAATGTATGAAGGACAAAGATAAACACAAGGGCTTTCTAATGGCAGAAAAATCTTTGACTATGGTAAATAATAATTCAAATGAAAGTACTTGGATTTTGGATTCGGGGAGCACATGCCATTTAACCAATTCTAAAGATTTCTTTCAGGAAATGTGTCCAGAGGAAGGTATTCTTAAAACTGCAAACGCAGGGACTGCTAAGATCCAAGCAAAAGGTATTGGATTCTTAAAATGCAAAGTGTCTAATGAAGTTAAAGAGATTCCTGTAAGTGATGTCTTGTATATTCCCCAAGCAGTTTGCAATATGCTTAGTGTATCTACATTAGATAAGAAGGGATTTGTGATTCATTTTGAAAACAGTAAGTGCACAATCTCTAAAAATGATGAAGTGTATGCTGAAGCTTTTATGCATAATGATGTTTATAAGCTGAACATTTCAGGTGAAGCCTCACATATGGCGCAAGTAAGGAAGAATGATGGTAAATGTAGTCTGGAAATCTGGCACCGCCGCCTGGGACATCGTGATTCTAAGGTGATCCAGGATCTTTACAGTAAGCAACTAGCCACCGGCATTCAGATAAGTGCAGATGCTGGTAAAATGGAGAAATGCATAGACTGTGTTACTCAAAAAGGTGTGAGACCCTCATTTCCTGCATACACAGGAAATAGGAGTAATAAAGTGCTGGACTTAATACACAGTGACTTATGTGGACCGTTTAATATCCCATCATTGGGAAATAACAGATTTGTGCTAATATTCTTGGATGATTTCTCTAGATATTGTGTGGCCTATTTGCTGAAAGAGAAAAGTCAAGTCACAGACATGCTGAAGAAATACGTAGCCATGGTGAGCAATAAATTTGAAAGAAAACCAAAGGTTCTTCAGACCGACAATGGTGGTGAGTTCACTTCACAAAGCATGCGCACATTTCTAGAACAAGAAGGCATTCAGCATATCACAACAGTAGCTTATACACCAGAACAAAATTCTGTTGCAGAGAGAAAATTTAGGTCACTTGTGGAAATGACCAGATGTATGCTGTCAGATAGCAATCTCCCTAAAAGACTATGGGGGGAAGCCATTCTCACAGCAGTGTACCTACAAAACAGAATGCCAACTAAAGGCGCTGAGCGCACACCACATGAGACATGGCATGGTAGGAAGCCAAACCTGTCACACATAAGAACATTTGGAAGTACAGCATATGCTCATGTACCAAAGCAAAGAAGGCATAAGCTGGATTCCACAACAGAAAGGGGCATTTTAGTTGGCTATGCTCCAGGACACAAAGGATATAGAATTTTGAATCTGAAAACTGGCATTGTTGGCATAAGACATGTTACATATTTTGATGAAAACAAAAGGGTTGATAAAGGCTGGATTATCCCAGATGAGCCTTATCATCCAGAATATGAAACTAGAACCATAATAGACATGCCAGTGTATATAAATGCCATACCAAGGCAGATGTCTGAAAGCAACTCATCTGTATCTAACGAGGAACAGGCAGAGGAAGCAGACACAGAAAGGATCATTGAAGAAGACAGTACAGTTGGAGAAGGGGAATCAATTGGAGAAGGACTCTCAGATTTAGAGAATGCGGAAAGGTCGGACCAACCTGTTGTCAGACGCTCATCCAGGGAAAACAAAGGTGTTCCACCCCCAAGACTGTCTTACCTAACAAAGTCAGCAGAAGCTCAAGAGCCCTTAACATGGGATGAGATTGAGAAAATGCCAGCAGAAGAAGCTGCTGAATGGCATAAAGCTGCACAAGAAGAAATTGATGCATTGGATAAAAATAATACTTGGATTCTTACAAAATTACCTCCTGGCAAGAAAGCTATAGGATGCAAATGGGTATTCAAGTTAAAAAGGAATGCACAAGGAAAAGTGGAAAGGTATAAAGCCAGATTAGTGGCAAAGGGATATCTTCAAAAATATGGAGAAGATTTTGATGAAGTGTTTGCACCTGTAGTGAAACACACGACAATTAGAACACTTCTGAGCATTGCAGTCTCAAAAGGCATGCAAGTCAAACACATTGATGTGAAAACAGCGTTTCTTCACGGAGATATAACTGAGGACTTGTACATGGAACAGCCAACAGGTTTCATAAATACAAAACAAAGACAGCTAGTGTGTAAATTAAACAAAGGTCTTTATGGATTAAAGCAAAGTGCAAAATGTTGGAATGAAAAATTGCATGAAATATTGACAAATTTAGGATTTAAGCAAGGTGAAGCAGATAAATGTTTGTACACTAGGTGCACAAATGGACAATATGCATACATTTTTGCTTTTGTTGATGATCTGCTCATTGCAAGCAAAAGTGAGCAAGAGTACAAGGACATTGTAAAGTGTTTAAACCACAATGTTGAGATAAAAGAACTTGGTAATGTGTCATACTATCTTGGTATAGAAATTGAGAAACAAAATGATGGTTCTTATCTTCTAAGCCAGAAGCAGAAAATAAATGAGCTTATTGAAAGTTTAGGTATGCAAGATGCCCAAGTTGTAAGCACTCCCATGATCACTGATTTTCTGAAGGATGAAACAGTAAGAGAACCTTTACCAGATAACATCCAATATAGATCAGCCATAGGTAAGCTTTTATATCTAGCTACCACGTACAGGGCTGATATAGCAAATGCAGTAGGAATTTTGAGCAGAAGGGTCAGCTCACCTACCAAATCAGATTGGACTGCAGTTAAAAGGATGGTAAGGTATTTAAAGGGTACCATTGATTGTAAATTAAAGATTTCAGCCAATAGTAATCCAAAACTAATATGTTACTGTGATTCAGATTGGGCAGGGGATCATTCTGATTATAAATCCACAAGTGGATATGTGTTTATGTATGGAAATGTACAAATTTCATGGGCCAGTCATAAACAAAGTATTGTGAGTTTGTCTTCTACAGAAGCTGAATACGTGGCCGTATCGGAAGCGTGCAGAGAACTGATGTGGATTGAAAAACTTTTGCTGGATTTTGGAATAGCTGAAAAGAGACCAATCCAGATAATGGAAGATAATCAGAGCTGCATCCGACTGTCACAGAATGACAAGGTTCAGTCACGCACCAAGCACATCGCAACGAAATACCACAACGTGCGAGAGTTGGCGAAAGAAGGGGTCATCAGTCTACACTATTGTCACACCAGTGAGATGACAGCTGACATCATGACCAAACCGTTACCCAGAGAACGTTTTGTGAATCTGCGTATAAAGCTTGGACTTTGTATGAATAAATAATTGCATGACAGTTATGCATGAGAAGGGGTTTGTTGGAATTTATTGTATTTTACATGCATTGCCTGTCACCTATTATTTCTCTGTGATTACTCTGTGACCTCTGATGTGAATTACTTAGAGAGGTCACACAGCTATGCAACTTCCTGTGGGGGTTAGATGCAGCAGATGCAGCACATGGAGCACATGGAGCTCATGATCTCTCCTAACCTGAGAGGATCTATGGTGGTGTGAGCATCCATTACCATCTAAGCACATGGAAGGAGCTGATAATACAAATGTATAATAATATGTATATATAAGCCTGTCTGATTATAATCTAACTACAAACTGTGAGTAAACAGATGTTTTGTTACTTCAACTTTAAAGTGACTCAGCAGTGAATTATTCAGGGGTGAATGAGAGAGAGATGAAGAAAGAAATTAACATTTCTAAAGCTGAAGCTGTGTGTACTAAAATCTGCTAATTATTTACTACAAATAATCCAACAGAAGGATATCATTGAAACAGGATATTTAGGGAATCCCAATAGGTGATGTTTCAATAATGGTGAAAGAAAGTCAGAAAGGTTTGATGGGTGAACAGAGTAAAGGATGCAAGTTATCGCCATTGGACTTCAAAGAAGCCTGTAGATGCAAGGAAAAAAGACAGTTTGAAGTGTATATATACAAATGCCTGAAGACTGGAGGATGGCCAAGAGGACATTTCTTTTGGTAAGTGAACATTATTTTGCTCTGTGCTTTGGTAACTTAAAGATTGGGATTTAAAAGAGGAGAATTGTAGGTTATTGATAAATACAGAATAAAAAACACAAACTTTATTAACTAGTTTCCATACCCTTTTCCCTATAGTTTTAAAACTTGAACTTTCTGCCACAGCATTAACAGCTAGTCTCTAGAAGGCACAGCAGGGCCTAGTTCAGTCTTCATTCCCACACCCTCCCCACCCCTAGCACATGTCTTCATTTATAGTCAATTATTCTAATTAGGATAACAAGACGACAGTTTTCATTAGAGTTTAAAAAGGGTTCCAGGTGTGATCCAGGTAAGCCTGATTTCAGTGCCGGGTAAAACAGTGGAAGCTATTAGAAAGAATACAATTACAGAACACATAGTCAGACATGGTTTAATAGGACAGAGTCAGCATGGGTTCCGCCAAGGAAGGTCTTGTCCTACCAATTTGCTTTATTTCTTTGAAGGAATGAATAAACATGTCGATAAAGGTGAAATGGTTGATGTACTGTATCTAGATTTTCAGAAAACTTTTGACAAATTTCCTCATGAGAGACTCCTGAGAAAATTAAAGTGTCATGGGATAGGAGACAATGTTCTGTTGTGGATTAGGAATTGATTATTGGACAGTAAACAGAGGGAAGGGTGATTACAACCATGTTTTCATCCTGGATTAGTAATATTGTCATCTACTAATGTGTTCTGCTATTTTATTCTAGCATGGTGATTTGTATTGATTCCTTCTCCAATTTTTGTAAGCCACATAGAACTAGATTTGATACCTGGATATTTCTCTGATAGAAGTCTAATAAAATGAAATGACATGAAAATGAAATTTTGGGTGCAAAGATTTAATCCTTGTGCCTAACCTAGGTGCAGATCTACCGTATTCTAGAACACTCTGCATGCACAATTTTGAGCGCCATATGTAGAATTTGGAGGTAATTGAGTACCTGCTAACTAGATAAGTGTCCCTCGTATTTTCTCTGTTGTTGGCCCCACAATGTGGAATGCTCTTCCGCTGTCTTTGCGTCAAACTTTCTTCCTCACCTTTGTTCAGGAAACAGTTGAAGACTTTGGACCCTGTTTACTAAGTTGCACTAAGGATGCATCAGTGTTTTTAGCGTGTGCTAATGATTAGCATGTGCTAAATGCTGAGTCACCCATAGGAACATATGGGTCAGTTTAGCATTTAGCGCACGCTAAAAACAGTAGCGCAGCTTAGTAAACAGGGGCCCTTGTTGTTTGGTAAGGCTTTTTCTGGGTAGCAGATAGTTTAGACTGTTTTTATTGTCTTGCGCTAACTAAATACAATTATAACAATGATTGTATTTTGCAATTGAACAATTAGTTTGCATTTTAATTTTAATTTTTATCTTTTTATTATTTTAGAATTTTATACAGTCCTAATGTGTATTTCTTTTACCGATGTTTGTGATTTGTTTGTTTTATTGTAACCCGCTCAGATGTTACGATGTGCGGGATATAAATTTTGTCAAATAAATAAATGTATGGTTACCACAGGGGTGGCACGTGAGCCCTTACCACTAGATCAGTGGCTGACGGTAAGGGCTCAGGCCAGAAATAGGTGCATGCTAGTTTTAATTTTTATGCACGCCCATTTCCTGGCCCATTAAAAAATGGCCTTCTCCCCGGTAGTGGTAAAAAGTGGCCCAGCATGCGCCAAAAAAAAAGTATCCACACTACCACAGGCCACTTTTTACCATGGCTTTGTAAATGGACTCCTTAATCACTGTGTATCTCTACTACTAATACTACTACTACTTATAATTTCCATAGCGCTACTAGACGTATGCAGCGCTGTACACTGGACATGAAGAGACAGTCCCTGCTCAAAAGAGCTTACTATCTAATCAAGACAGATAAACAGGACAATTAAGAGATAACGGAATTACTAAGAGGGAAACGATAAAATAAGGGTACTGAACAAGTGAGTAAGGGTTAGCAGTTAAAAGCAGTATCAAAAAGGTGGGTTTTTAGCCTAGATTTGAAGACGGCCAAAGATGGAGCTTGACGTACTGGCTCAGGAAGTCTATTCCAGGCATATGCTGCAGCAAGATAAAAGGAACAGAGTCTGGAGTTAGCGGTGGAGGAGAAGGGTGCAGGTAAGAGAGATTTACCCAATGAACTGAGTTCCTGGAGAGGACTGTAGGGAGAGATAAGAGTGGAGAGGTACTGAGGAGCCGCAGAGTGAATGCAGAGCACATGACATGTGAAGTCTATAGTCAAAGATATTTCATGAATATACTTTTAAGTCCACCACTTGCAAGTAAATATCTCACTATGATATCGTACGTTCTAAGAGGAAAAGACTTCAGATACTCGGTCCTCACTGTTACGTATCACACAGTGATCCTCAATGTATTGTGATAGAGACCGACAATTAGTGCAGAAGGAACAACGCTGGATTTACAGATTGAAATCCTTAATTCCAGCGGGGTTAAACAATCGAGTGGAATGGAAGTCTTTTTTATAACGGATGCACCTTCCTAATTAAGAGGTAAAGTCCCCTTTAAGGTTTCAGTGCAATCTAATTGGTTGACAGAGTTGGCGTTGGTTTAAAACGCGGTTGCCATCTTAGAGGATTAACAAGATGGACGCCCACATGTACATCAGGTATGAGTAAGGTCTTATAGAAAAGCAGATCCACGAGTTCTCTAAAATCTCACACGAAAAATTAATGCTGTTTACTTGATTACAGCGTGCTGTAGAAAACTTTGGGTTCAGCTCCTTAACATAGCCCTGCCTCCCACCACCAGCTCCACCACCCAATTTCGGCTTCTGAGGATCCATTCCTTCTGAACAGGATTCCTTTATGTTTATCCTACACATGTTTGAATTTCGTTACCGTTTTCATTTCCACCACCTCCTGCGGGAGGGCATTCCAAGTATCCACTACTCTCTCCGTGAAAAAATACTTCCTGACATTTTTCTTGAGTCTGCCCCCCTTCAATCTCATTTCATGTCCTCTCGTTCTACCACCTTCTCTTCTCCCCATCTCCTTATTACAAAATGTGAAACTTAATAAGGTAAAATAAGTTTTGAATAATAAGTGGAAAGACGAGGTTTTTTGACTTATGAGGATGCTCACCAGCTGATTTGCAAAAGAAAAGTTAAATTTCAAAAGTAAACGCTGAGCGATGCGGTCTACTATGTGATATGCAACAGTGAGGACTGAGTACCTGAAGTCTTTTCCTCTTAGAACGTACGATATTATAGTGAGAGATTTACTTGCAAGTGGTGGACTTATATGCATTTTTGTAAAGCAAGTACCAAGTAGAGAGTTAATGAATATACTTTTACCAGATCTGTTGCGTTCTTGAGCATAGCCAGGTGAGAATCTCTGGTAATACAATCCTGATAGCTGGACACTCGGTTTTTGATCTCAGTAGATAGAAAGTAACACTTTCCTCCCCAGGGTCTCCATCCTTCTGGACAGAACTCATACTGTTGACCTGGTGTAAAGCAGAACATGAATTGACCCCAGTTACTCTAATGTCATGAGCACAGTCGACATTTCACGGAGGAGTTTCTGCTCTTTTATTCCTATGGGGAAATATCCTTGGAATCCAGACAAGAATCTCAGGCTGATCAATAGCTTTATACATAGGAAACCCTGAAACATTCACTCAAATTGATCTCTTGGAGCTTTAAATCCTTGATATTTTGGTCTGTGAAATGGTGACCTGGGACTAACCATCCTCGTAGGTGAAAAAAATACAAGGAACCTTCAGGAATGGAGGTGCCAACTCAATATTTTATTTAACAGTCCCAACATGGTTTGAAATATTTTAACAAGCAGGGAAACACAGTGAAGGTGACACCAAAGATGTCCAACGGACTCAAAGAGTTCACATCAGAAGCTTTATTCAAAGTGTATAATGGACTCGACAAGAACCATATTTCAGCCACAGTCCAACGTCACAGCAACCGTACAGCTGCGACTTGGGATGTAAATGCTCCTGCAGTCGATACACCGAGACTAGGTCATTACCTTCAAAACTTGTAGAGCGCTGAGAAGCTATATATCTACACTTGACAGGGACTCCTGAAGCAGACCTCTGTGGCCGAAACACGATTTGTGTCGATTCTATTATACACTTTGAATAAAGCTTCTGATGTGAACTCTTTCAGGGGTCTTTTTACAAAAGGCGCATGAAAAATGGCCTGCAGTACTGTAGACATGTGTTTTGGGCACGCACAGAATCATTGTTAGCGCACCTGTAAAAAATGCCTTTTTAAACATTTTTGCCGAAAATGGACGTGCGGCAAAATGAAAATTGCCGAGTGTCCATTTTGGGTCTGAGACCTTATCGCCAGCCATTGACGTAGCGGTAAGGTCTCATGTGGTAACCGGGCAGTAATGATCTAGGTGCATAGAATGACGATTACCACCTGCGTGCCAGAAAATAAAACTATTTTCAGGTGCACGTAGCGGACACGCATCAAAAATGAAATTACCACAAGGGCCATGCAGTAGCTGGGTGGTAACTCAAAATTGACACGCGTTAGGTACTGTATGTGCATAGGCGCCTACGTGGCTTAGTAAAAGGGCCCCCGAGTCCGTTGGACGTTTTGTTCTGCATCATCTTTGGTGTCACCTTCACTGTGTTTGCCTGTGCGAGTGTCCTTTGTTCTTCTGTGCTTGTCGATTGAAATATTTTAATTGATATGTTTCAGCACATTTTTATTTTTTCTGGATGAGGACCTTTTTGGTTGGCCTTATATAGTTTATAAGATAATGACATCTCTTTGGTTATCTGTAGTCTTTTCTTCATTGTATTACTTTGTTGTCTCAGGATAAGTGATAGTTTTTTATGTCTCTCTTTGTGGAAAAGTACTCACAATATATTGATTCTGTATTGATTTTAACTATACTGCAATTAACTATTATCTATTATCCAGAACGTAACTGTTCAAGAGAATCATAAAAGGGCAAGACATAAAGAGGTTTGGCTCCTGAGGAAGCTAACACTGAAACGGAGGCTCTCGGTTGGGAAAACCAAATTATGCTATACTCAGTTAAGATACGTGCCCTTGAAGAGTTACGTTGTGGATAATAGATAATAGTTAATTGCAATAATGTTAAAATCGATATTGAAAGAGGAGGCGTTTAAGACTGATGAAGAAGCTCGCCCGGCATCCATATTGGTAATATATTTTATGTATATATATTTTTTATTTATATATATATATATATATATATACACACACACACACTAGTAAAAGAGGCCCTTTCCAACAGAAATGAAACGGGCGCTAGCAAGGTTCCAGGGCCCCCTCCCTCTCCCTCTCTCCTCCGAGTTCCACGCCCCCCTACCTGCCTCCCTCCCTCCCCTTCGAGTTCCAAGACCCCCCTCCCCCTCCCTCCCCTTCCAGGACCCCCTCCCTCCCCTTTGAGTTCCAGGACCCCCTTCTCCCCTTCGAGTTCCAGGACCCCCTTCACCCATCCGTTTGAGTTCCAGGACCCTCTCCCCCCATCCCTTCGAGTTGCAGGACCCACCCCTTCGAGTTGCAGGACCCCCTCCCCTTCGAATTCCAGGACCCCCTCCCCTCTGAGTTCCATGCCCCCCCTCTCGTTCGAGTTCCACGCCCCCCCTCTAATTCAAGTTCCACACCCCGCACCTCCCTCCCTCTCTCTTTCTCTGCCCTCCAAGTGGAAGCACGACCTGTCCTCCGGCAGCCCTTCACCTTCCTAAGTGCCAGCTGTAATTTTAAAAATCTTACCTCGGGGTCCGGCGCTTCAGACAGGCGAGCAGCGCATCAGACTGCCTTTGCATGTGTCTCAGCTCTGCCTCTGGTCCTGCCCTCATTTCCTGTTTCCGGAAGGGCAGAAACTGGGATAAAAGCATGTTTACCTCTTATCGAATTATATGCGTCTTTGAAATAATCCTCTTCAAATAAATTTGCACCAACTTTTTGATTAATTCAATATATTTATTTATTTATTGCATTTGTAGCCCACATTTTCCCACCTCTTTGCAGGCTCAATGTTTTATCAATTTTTCTATCAGTTTTACTAAAAATGGGAGGAAAAGCCTCAACTGACTCCTTCATGGCTACAAAGCCAATCAATTCTGGGAGTTCATATAGTCATCATTAGCTAAAAAACCTCCCCCAAAACGATCGGCTTTGTAGCCATGAAGGAGTCAGTTGAGCCTTTTCCTCCCATTTTTATCACAATGTTGGTGTAAACTTATTTGAAGAGAATTATTTCAAAGTTGCATAAAATTTAAGTTATCCTCGGTAGTACCTTTTATGGAACCCCATCTCTGTAACTTCTCTGGTACATCCTGTGCATCTGATGGATTTTGGGTCGGTGTCATCTGTGACTTATTCTTACATGTGTGAACTGTAAGAAAAGGGAAGAATGAAATAATATACATCTGCAGAAAATAAAGTTAGAGGCATATTATCAATGCAGGAAGAGGCAGGGAAATTAAGTATATGGAACACATCAGGTGGTCCAAAGCTAGAGGCACAATCAATAAACTGCATGCTTGATGCTAGGACATTTTTAACAAGGAGGCACTTAAGAAGGAAGCTACCAATGTAGGCTACCAGATTATTTTGCACATGACCCTGCACTAAAATATCCCAACTTAACAGTAGCCCCGTTGATAACTTCCTCTCTTAAAGTTTTACTTATTTGAGGGTCTTTACTTACCTGGTTACTTTGTTCACTTATCTCTGATGATCTTAGCTCAAAGCCATATTCAACAAATTAGCTAGTCTGTGTAGGAAGATTCTTCACCACTTCGTTTATAGGTGGATGCTATCACTGCTCATAGGAGCCAACTTTTCAAAATTATTGGGGGTGCTAAGTCCAATGGAAATAACCCTTCCCTGGACACATCCAAGGAATATTCTTAATATTGGGGGTGCTGAAGCACCTACAGCACCCAGAGTCGGCTCCAATGTCACTGCTCAGCAATCCTTGGAAGATCTCCCCATTGTCCAGGAAGCTGAAATGATCTCAGTGACACCATCCACACACGCACACACTTGTTTCCAGAGTTTGACATTTACTACCTTGGCCATTACCCTTGATAGGAGAACAAAGAAGCACCACAGGCGCACCTATCTGTTTCACCTTCCCTCCCGTATCATATATTAGGCATTTGGTTTCAGTATTGGACCTTGGCACCTGGAAGGTAACACATTTCCTGTCACATCATGTCTGGTCAGGTGATGGACACCTCTGTACACCTTAGATGGGAGTCACCATCCACTACTACCTTCATTTGTATATATGTTTTTTATTTTTTATATTTTTTATATATATTTGTTGATCACATATACATATATATTTTGATATATTGTTTTTATGTTTAACTCTGTTTATTGGTAACACAACTTATACATTGTTCCAACATGAACATGAATAAAATCTGGTATTTAACATCATCTCCAACTGCGTCACCAAGCATTTTATTTTCTCCCCCCCCCCCCAATGTTAATTCCTATCCCTTCCTTCCCCCCCTCCCACCCCCCTGCAGAAGAACAGGCAAGTATTCAAACATTTAAAAGTCTACTTCTAACTCCAGATGACAACGTTCTCCAGAAGGGGTTCCAGCAGTCCTGGAACTCTACCCCCCTTTCGGATTGCCAGTCCTGTATGTCTAGCCTTTCAAGTCTCATCAGTTCAATCAGCTTGACCCGCCATTGCTGAATATTTAGGCACTGTCCAGTAGTCCATCCTGCCAGGAGTAATTGCATTACTGTTAAAGTTACTTTATTTGCAAAAGATTTGTAGCCTTTTGGTGCTGGCAGTCCCAGGCGGGGCCTGCCAAACAACAGCAACACATCATAGTACCACTTAGATCTCCACCAAGAGGAGACCTGGAACAGCACCTCCCTCCACAACTCTTCCACCTTCCTACATTCCCAGAACATGTGCCCAATTAATACTCCTGCTGTACCACACCTCGGGCACTCTCCCCAAGGGGAGGTCCCCATGTGGA
Organism: Microcaecilia unicolor; assembly: GCF_901765095.1. Classification (NCBI taxonomy): domain Eukaryota; kingdom Metazoa; phylum Chordata; class Amphibia; order Gymnophiona; family Siphonopidae; genus Microcaecilia; species Microcaecilia unicolor. The sequence continues at coordinate 583,515 of NC_044032.1, read as the reverse complement.
ATGCTCTGCGGGGTGAAATGTACATTCGGAGCGCAAATTTATACCATGTCTCCCAGTGCTCAATGAATCTGGACCTTTTGCGAATGCCCAGGATAAAAGACTTGAGGTGTTCCTCCTGAATAGGGGTTCCGAGATCCTTGGTCCAGGCCTCCGCTAATTTTTTATAATCCAGTTCTGAGGCGGAGTCCTTGATGTGTCTGTGGTAGAAGGTCAGTGGCACTCGTTGTTGTGCTTCAAAGGAGAATGCCGTCGACAGTTCCTCCCTAACATCTTCCGCCAGGTCTGCCCAAGGCAGCCCCCGTATATAATGTGCCAGTTGATAATAGTGCCAATAATCTTTGCTGGGGATACTGTACTCCCTTTGTAATTCCGCAAAGGGTTTAATTTTCCCTTCGTCAGTCACCGCTTGTAACAGATATTTGAGTCCTTGTCTCTCCCAGCGTTTAAATGTTGGGTATAGATTTCCCGCGGGAAACCGCGGATTGCCACATATGGGTAGAAATGGTGTTACTCTCGACGAAAAATGGTGTAGCTTACACACCCAGCGCCACGCGGCCCGCGCCGCCGGCATTATACCTGACTGATGTAGTTCCGTAGGGGTCTCCCTCCCTGTCAGATGCAGGAGGCATCCCAAGTCCGCAACCGGGGACATCCGTCTTTCCAGAGGGGTGTTTGAAAAATCTGAAGTTCGTCTATGCCAGTCGTTGACATGGCGCATTCCGCAGGCGACAGTCACATGCCGTAAGCTCATGAGGCCCACCCCTCCATATTCCACTGGGGTGCACATCATCCTCAACGGGAGTCTTGGTTTCCCTCCCCTCCACAGAAATTTATTTAAGAGTCTGTTCTGTTGCCGTTCATCCGTTTTGGTAAGATAAAGGGGCACTGTTTGAAAGACGTATATCCATTTTGGAATAATAAACATATTGTATAGTGCCACTCGTCCAAATAGGGATATCGGGAGGTTCTCCCACCCCTCCAGCTTTGATTTAGTATCTGACAGCAAAGCAGTTAAATTAAGTTCATGAAGTTTCTTCAAGTTTGCTGGGATCTGAATCCCCAAATATTTGAGGGAGTCTTCTGTCCATCCGAGAGGGAAGGGACCACGCCAGTCGCCCTTCACCGAGGGCATCAGTGGGAGCGCCCAAGATTTATCATAGTTCAGTTTAAATCCAGAATAGCGTCCATAGGTCTCCAGGCAGGTCATCATGCCCCGGAGAGAGCGCGCCGGTTCCTCTAACACTAGGAGTAGGTCATCAGCATAAGCCAGAAGTTTGACTTGCTCCTGTCCCAGCGCCACCCCCCTTACCTCCTCCGCTAACAAAACAGTTCGGAGCAGGGGTTCCAAGGCTATAGTAAAGAGGAGTGGCGACAGGGGACAACCCTGTCTCGTCCCTCTCATTATCGGGAATCGCGGGCCCTGCCTTCCATTCACCAATAGCCCTGCCCAGGGTTCTCTGTAGAGTGCCCGCATCACCTCCATACACCACCCATCGAAACCCATGTGTTCTAGCGTCTGGAAAAGATACGGCCAAGCGACCCTGTCGAAGGCCTTCTCTGCATCTAGGCTCACCACCAGGGCGGGATTCCCCCCCACCCGGCAGCGAGCCATCGCCAACAGCAGGCGCCTAACATTAAATGAAGATTGTCTCCCTCTGACAAAGCCCACCTGTTCTGGGGTCACCATCCTAGCAAGGGGTGCTGCCATCCTCTCTGCCAGTATCTTAGCCAGCAGTTTTACTTCTACGTTTATGAGAGAGATAGGTCGGTAAGATGTCACTTGCTCTCTGGGCTTTTCTGGTTTCGGGATCAGGGTGATTAATGCTGTGTTTTCGTGTAAGGGAAATGAACCTGACTCAACTATCTCCTCAAAATAGGCTAGCAAGTCTCCCATTACTTCTATCGGTATGTTTTTATAGTATTCCGCGGAGTATCCATCAGGTCCGGGGGCCGAGCATGTCTTTAAAGTCTTTATCGCTGCCTGAAGTTCATTAAGTTGCAAAGGTGCATTTAGGGATTCTAGTTCTATTTCCGTCAGTTTGGGGACCTTCGCCTGTTCTAGGTAATGTTGTATCTCCATGGGTGTCCCCGGCCCCCCCTCCTCTGCTCCATATAAGGAGGCAAAATATTTCGTGAACTGGTCAATTATTGCTTTATGATCGTTTATTGTCTGTCCATTAGGGCCTTTAATCGCTTCTATAATTCTAGAGCCTCCCCATCCCTTAATTAGCCTGGCCATCAGTTTCCCCGATCTGTTTCCAAAGCGCTTAAGTCTGTATTTCTGATAATTCATGGAGTGGGTTGTTTTCTCATGGATAAGAGTGTTTAGAGCGACTTGTGTCGCCCTGAGGGCCTCCATTGTGTGTGTATTAGGGTTTTGGATATATGTCCTTTTAGCTACCTGGGTTTGTTTCTCTAACTGTAGGATGCTATTCGCCATTTGCTTTTTCCTTCTGCACACATAAGCAATTATATCTCCTCGCAGCACCGCTTTCGAGGTTGTCCAATATAACTTGGGTTGGTCCCTATGTTGTATATTATATTCTTTAAATTCGGCCCATTTTGTATGTATATATTGATTGAAGTGGGGGTCCTTAGCCAAGTAAATTGGGTAACGCCAGCCTGGGCCACCCCCTCCCCCCTCCACAGCAAATTCAATGTCCGCCCACACTGGGGCATGGTCCGAAATCTCTTCAGGGCCTATGTGGACCGCCTGTATCCGGGAGAACAGGGAACGATCTGTTAGTATGTAATCTAATCGAGCCTGGGTATTATGGGCCCTGGAACGGTGGGTGTAGTCCCTTTCCCCCGTATGGAAGGTCCTCCATGTGTCCACCAATCCCAGAGTGTCGGCGAAAGTCTGCCACATCTGTGTTCTATACCCCCGATAGTATGGGGACGCGGTCGCCGAGCAGTCTAAGGTGGGGTCAGAAATCAGGTTAAAGTCGCCCACTACCATCAGCTCTCCCTCCCGGATTGCCAAACATCTAGCTATCAAACTTTGGAAAAACTTTTTATCCGGTACGTTAGGACCATATATTACTAGTAAGTGAAATTTTATTCCCTGTGCCCACCCTTGGAGCAGTATATAATTCCCTTGTTCTCCTCTTTCAATTATTGTAAACTTACAGGTCACTCCCCTCCTCACTAGGACAGCCACTCCCCCCTTCCGTCCCTGGGCCGAAACTGCATAAACCTCTTCAACCCACTGCTTTCTCAATTTTTTATGCTCTTGGTCTGATAGCCTCGTTTCTTGTAAACAAGCAATGTCTATTTTATGTCTCTTTAGTGCAGTCAAGATTTTTGTTCGTTTTATGGGGGAAGTTATTCCCCCTACGTTCCATGTAGCTAGCCTAATTGGCATGTTTGTGTCTTGTGATGCTGGATTGCATGAGTCTTAATCCTATGTATTATATCCAATTCTTTATCTATTCTTCCTCCCCCTATCCCTCTGGAACATCTGTCCTCTGTTATTAATCGTTGTCTCTCCTGCCCTGATGATTGGTTTTCATAGATCATTAGTTGTCCGTTCTTCTTGTCCCTCCCTCCCTCCCCTCCCCCCTTCACCCTCTGCCAAAACCCTATGTGCCCTTCCAGCGCTAGCTGAGAGTGGGGGATCTCTTGTGACGCTAAGGAGCCCCGACCCCCGCCTGCCCCCCCGTTCCCTGTGCTTCCCTCACCTTACAATCTGCTTATGCTTCATGACCAGACTCCCGCGCCTGTCCAGCAACTCTCATTCTCCCGTCAATAATCCACATCCATTCAGAAATGCTCGTGCAGGCTGTGCTGTGTCAAAATATTGCCATTTATCTTGGTAAAAGATTCGCAATCGAGCTGGATATGTTAGCATAAATTTAATTTTTTTCTTGATCAGTATTGTGCAGAGGGGGTGAAATTGTCTCCTTTTTTCTTGTATAATCCGGGAAAAATCTTGAAAAATTAGTACTCGTTTAGTGTTATAGGTCAGTGAGTCTCTCTTCAATTTGAAACCCTGCAGGATTTCTTGTTTATGCTTATAGTTCAGTATTTTTGCTATTACCACTCGGGGTCGATTAACATCTTCGTTTTTCCGGCCTACTCTATGGGCTCTTTCTACCACCAATGGCCCTCTTGAATCAGTCAAAGCCAGTTCTTTGCCCAGCCATTGTTCCAGCCACTCCGCCATGTTAGCCTCCGGTATGCTTTCAGGCAGGCCAACTAACCTTATATTATTTCTCCGCGAGCGATTCTCGAGATCATCGAACTTGTCTGTCAGATCTATCAGTTGCTGTTTCAAGCTGACAATCTCAGGCCCATGCGTTCTAACATCATCCTCCAGCGCCATTACTCTGGTCTCCACATCTCCCATTCGCGTTTGCAAGCCATCAAAGCCCGCCGCGTAACTGTCTAGTTTTTCGGACAGGGAGTCCCACTGCGGGGCTAGTGCCTTCATGATCGCTGCTGTAATCTGTGCCAATTGGGCTTCGGAGAATTCCGTTCTCAGTTCGTTCTCGTTGTCCGCCATTTTGTTTTCGCTCGCGAGTTTGTTTTTTTCTTTTTTCACCGCTTTATGCGCCATCTGAGCTGGTGAGCGGCGTAAATATCTGTCCATACAGTCCTCCGTTATGTGTGTTCGCGGGAGGGAGGCAACTCAGCTGATTTCTTTTATTTTGGGGGCGTTTAGGAGCCGGGGTCCCAGAGCTGCAGCGCTAAGCGTCCGTCCAGCTCACAGCATCGCGAGATCATATATTGTTTTTATATATATATTGCTTTTATATATTGTTTTATTATTATTTTATTATTTCAATGTTTTTATTATTATTTTTATGTTTATTTTCATATTTAATATTGTTTATAATTGATATATTGATGTATCATTCATAAGTGCATGTACATAGATATTTATATTTTAATATTCCTAAATTATTTATATACCTGAAAATAAGAGAATGGAATTAATATATATATTTTTTTACTCATTTTTTCCTTTTTAGTTTATTAGTTATGGATTGATTCATTATTGAACATTTTTTATTTCCATTGGTATTTTTAATTATATATATATATATATATATATATATATATATATATATATATATATATATATATATATATATATATATATATTATTTTATTTTTTTTTTTTTAATTGATTTTATATATTTTAAAAAATATATCTTTGGTGTCATTATTATTCTTTTTAGTTCATCTTATAATTGAAGTTGCTTTTTATTGTTAATTTTTAATTTTATGTTATATGGAGGGGCATAATTGAACGCGAACGCCCATCTCCATGGGCGCCTATCTCGGAGGACGGGTCCGCAAAGGGGTGGGACAGACCATACTTTCTTAGATTCCACCTATGTCCTCTTAACTTCTTTGTATGCCCCCTCATTCCAGAGTTTTCCTTCATCTGAAAACGTCTGACCCCCTGTACATTAATGCCACTGAGGTATTTAAGTATATAAGTATTGCCACACTGGGAAACGCCAAAGGTCCATCAAGGCCAGTATCCTGTTTCCAACAGTTGCCAATCCAGGTCACAAATACCTGGCAAGATCCCAAAAAACTACAAAACATTTTATACTACTTATCCCAGAAATAGTGGATTTTTCCCCAAGTCCATTTAATAATGGTCTATGACTTTTCCTTTAGGAAGCCGTCCAAACTTTTTTAAAATTCCGCAAAGCTAACCGCCTTTACTACATTCTCTGGCAACAAATTCCAGAGTTTAATTACACGTTGAGTGAAGAGGGACACAGACAGCTCTCAGACAATAAATACTACAGGAAACTAACTGAAGACCCCACACAGGATTATACAAAGCAGCTAAAAGACCTTAACAGAACATTTCCTAAACAAGTACAGCCACACCTGAAGAAACTCATACCAAACCAACCGTCTGTGGGCAGATTCCACATGCTACCCAAAATCCACAAACCTGGAAACCCGGGCAGGCCAATCATATCAGGCATTGGCACACTCACAGAGGAAATATCTGGACTCATAGAGAGAATTCTGAAACCTCTTGTGCACAAAACTAACAGCTTCATACAAGACACCACAGACTTTCTGAATAAATTGAAAAATATCAAGCAACTACCACCTAACACCCTTCTGGTCACGATGGATGTAGAATCACTATACAGCAACATTCCACATGCGGATGGCATAGCTGCATGTGGAAGACTCCTAAAAAAATCCACACTGGACCATCAATACTCACCAGAAACTATTACAAAATTAATCAAATTTATTTTAACTCACAACTACTTCCGCTTTAACAATGATATCTATCTACAAATAATGGGCACTGCGATGGGCACCAGGACAGCACCCCAATATGCCAACCTTTTTATGGCTGAGCTGGAAGAGACATTTCTGAATACATACCAGACCAAACCTCTAAAATACTAAAGGTACATCGATGACATTTTTATGATTTGGACGGAGGGTGACGAAACTCTGAAACAATTTTATTCTGCCTTCAATACATACCATCCTACAATCAGATTCAAAATTGACTACTCCCCAGAAAAAGTCAATTTTTTGGACACCACAGTCTCAATCAGTGATGGCAGTATACAAACATCTATATACAAGAAACCCACAGACAGATGCAGCTACCTCCACAACTCCAGCTTCCACCCTTCACATACAAAAAGATCCATTATTTACAGCCAAACCACAAGATACCACCGTATCTGCTCGGACCCAGAGGATAGAGACAGACACCTTGAAACCCTGACTGCATCCTTCAAACAGTAAGGCTACAACCCCAAAATAATATCCAAGAATATTGCCTCCTCCCTCAAAACACCCAGGGAAAATCTGCTACAGTACAAAGAAAATAAAGCCACAGAGGAAAATCATAAGAGACCTACAGCCCTTACTCCAGGAGGATGAATTACTGAAATAGATATTCCCATCCCCACCAGTGCTGGCCTTCCGACAGCCACCAAACTTAAAACACAACCTGATCAGAAGTAAACTCCCTACACAGTCTGAAAAAGAAAAGGGCACTTTTCCCTGTAACACATCCAACTGCAAGCTATGCCAGAACATTTCACAAGACCCCACAGTCATCCACAAGGGAAAAATATTCAACATAAAGGACTATTTTACATGCTCATCTTCCAATGTGGTATATATAATTCAGTGTAAAAAATGTAACGAAGGATGCTATATTGGAGAAACAGGCCAGATGCTCAAGAAAAGATTCAACCTACACAGACATCACATGAAAATAGCCGATGCCAGTCAAGCCCCCACCCCTGTAGGCCTACACTTTACAAGACCAGAACACTGCACCAGTGATTTCACAGTAAGGATACTGAAAGGTAATTTTAAAACAATACAGGAACGTAAAACCTTTGAAATAAGAATGATTGAATATTTTAAGACCCAACAGACAGGACTGAATAAGGACCTGGGGTTTCTAACCCATTATAAACCATAAAGTTGTATTTCTCTGCTTATTTCTCTGTTAATTATCCTCCTCTCACCAACCAACACCCAACCTGTTAGAATATCAATGAAATGCTTTGATGTCCCCATTCATACCCCCACCCTCTCACCCTGTCAGACTGTCAAAGTAATGCTTTGATGTTTCTCCTATATATACTATCAGCTACCACATTTGCTTATTTCCGATCTGACGAAGAAGGGCAACCTTCGAAAGCTAATCAAGAAATGTATTAAGTTATGTCCAATAAAAAAGGTATCATCTTATTTTCTTTTCCATGTTTTATTTTGTTTGATTTCTATTGATAACGTTGAGTGAAGAAATATTTTCTCTGATTTGTTTTAAATTTACTACATTGTAGCTTCATCGCATGCCCCCTATTCCTAGTATTTTTGGAAATCGTAAACAGACGGCTTCACATCTACCCGTTCAACTCCACTCATTATTTTATAGACCTCTATCATATCTCCTCTCAGCCGCCTTTTCTCCAAGCTGAAGACCCATAGCCGCTTTAGTCTTTCCTCATAGGGAAGTCATCCCATCCCCTTTATCATTTTTGTCACCTTTCTCTGTACCTTTTCTAATTCAACTATATCTTTTTTGAGATGCGGCGACCAGAATTGAACACAATATTCGAGATGCGGTCGCACCATGGAGCGATACTGAGGCATTATAACATCCTCCTTTTTGTTTTCCATTCTTTCCCTAATAATACCTAACATTCTATTTGCTTTCTTAGCCACAGCAGCACACTGAGCAGAAGGTTTCAACGTACCATCAACGATGACACTTAGATCCCTTTCTTGGTCTGTGACTCCTAACGTGGAACCTTCAATTACGTAGCTATAATTCGGGTTCCTCTTTCCCACATGCATCATTTTGCACTTGCTCACATTAAACGTCATCTGCCACTTAGACGCCCAGTCTCCCAGTCTTGTAAGGTCCTCTTTACAATCCTCCCTCGATTTAAAGACTTTGGCTAACTTTGTGTTATCAGCAAACATAATTACCTCACTAGTTAATCCCATCTCTAGGTCATTTATAAATATGTTAAAAAGCAGCGGTCCCAGCACAGAGCCCTGGGGAACCCCACTAACTACCCTTCTCCATTGAGAATACTGACCATTTAATCCTACTCTCTGTTTTCTATCTTTTAACCAGTTTTTAATCCACAATAGAGCGCTACCTCCTATCCCATGACTCTCAAATTTCCTCTGGAGTCTTTCATGAGGTACTTTGTCAAACGCCTTCTGAAAATCCAGATACACAATATCAGCCGGCTCACCTTTATCCACATGTTTGTTCACCCCTTCCAAGAAATGTAGTAGATTGGTGAGGCAAGATTTCTCTTCACTAAATCCATGTTGACTTTGTCTCAATAATCCATGCTTTTGAATATGCTCTGTAATTTTGTTCTTTATTAATAGTCTCTACCATTTTGCCCGGCACTGATGTCAGACTCACCAGTCTATAATTTCCTGGATCTCCTCTGGAACCTTTTTTTTTTAAAAATCGGCGTTACATTAGCCACCCTCCAATCTTCCTGTACCACGCTCAATTTTAAATGTTTCTATCATATCCCCTCTCTCCCGCCTTTCTTCCAGTATATGTTGAGGTTCCTAAGCCTGTCCCTATATGTTTTATGACAGAGACCGCTTACCAATTTTGTAGCAATCCTCTGGATCGACTCCATCTTGTTTATAACGTGTGTAGGTGTAGTCTCTACAATTGCATGCAGTACTCTAAATGGGGCCTCACCAGAGATTTAAGGGCATAACACCTCTTTTTTCCTGCTGGTCATCCCTCTCCTTATGCAGCCAAGCATCCTTCTGGCTTAGACCGTCTCTTTTCTACCTGTTTGGAAGCTTCAAGGTCATCAGACACAATCACCCCCAAGTTCCGCTGTTCATTCATACACAGAAGCATTTCACACCCTATATTGTACCACTCCCCTGGATTCTTGCAACCCAAGTGCATGACCCTGCATTTCTTAACATTAAATCTTAGTTGCCAATTATCGGACCATTCTTCAAGCTTCACTAGATCCTTCCTCATGCCATCCACACCTTCCAGGGTGTCCACCCTATTAGAAAGTTTGGTATCATCTGCAAAGAGACAAACCTTACCAGATAGCCCTTCTACAATATCACTCACAAAGATGTTAAAAAGAACTGGCCTGGGGGGCATGTCAAAATGGCGCTGCATCTGGTCGCTTAGTGAAACTCTTCGTGGTTTCTGTACCTCTGTGTTTGCTATACCGCAGCGTTCTGGAATTATTAAAACATCGGAGTTTTAATGCCGCATACAAAGAGGAAAGGCGCGACGAGGGTGGGAATCCTGCCAACCTCATCCTCAACGCCACTACAGTCTACCTTGGAGCGATTCCTGACCGGAAGCTCCCAGCTTGAAAATAGAGGGACGGGACCCGCGGTAGAGAGCCCTAGAGAAGAGGACTCTCTACGGGCTAATGAAACATCGTTATCCCCCCCCTCCAGCTTCTAAAATACCTCCGTTTTCAGCAGCGGCAGCAGCGAGGAAAGGAGAGTCAAACTCCGCCGGAAGTGTGGGTAGTGAGACCCCTGTGCAGGATTCCAAACTGCAGAGGAAGCTGCTGGAACAAGAGGACCCTGTTTCGACGGGGAACCCAGGAAGAACAACGGAGGTGAATCTAGAGTCGATCTGGCTGGTGTTGAAGAAAATGGAATCTTCCTTTCAGGAATCTCGGGGCGAAGTAAGTGTCCTAACTATTAAAGCTGGTGAATTGCAAGGTACAGTGGAGAAGATCCAAACTGAACTCTCAGATAGAGTACAAAATTTACAAAAAGAAGTAGATTTATTTTCTGAATTTAAGACATCTGTTGTTATAGATAAAGTCTTTATTCATAATAAAATTGAACAAATTGAGAACTACAACAGACGATTAAATTTAAGAATTTTGAATTTCCCAAAAGCACCTGGAATCTTACCATTAAATATGTTTAAATGATATGCCACCGAAATATTAAAGTTACCTCAAGAAGCGATTCCCCCTTTAAATAAGATTTACTATCTATCCCAGAAGAAAGGAAAGAGGTTGGATGAACCAGGTGCTGCTGGAGATAAATCTTTGGACTTAGAGAATATATCAGCAATATTGGAACAGTCATTGGATGTTACTACTCAGCGAGCGACACGATTAATTTCGTTCGTTTTTGAACAGGACCTTAATGCAATGTTGCGTTTATATTTCCAAACTTCATCTACTCTATTTGCTGGTGCCAAAGTTTGGATGTTTCAGGATGCCACAAAAACTACTCAACAAAGAAGGAAATTGTTTCTAGAGATGAAACAAAAAACTTTGGAAGTGGGAGGAACTTTTCTACTGGCTTATTCCTGTAAATGTATAGTATGGTTAGGATTAACAAAATATGTCTTTTTTTCACCAGACCATTTGAAAATCTTTCTAGATTCTAAAAGCTTGAATAGTAATGTATAAGCTTGGGAGTGCATGAAGCCTTACTTTTGAATTAGAATATGTAAGAATTTTTCTCTATTATGTTTGACTACCCCCCCCCCCCCCCCCCGCCTTTCTCTAATTTTGTGGTCTAAGGAAGCAAGAGACTGTTTGATTATAGGAAATAATAATAATAATAATAATGAGAAATTATCTATTCTTCTTTAACTTTTCTTTAAATACTGGAACTAATCATTATTTTATATTTAATGGTTAATATGGTGCTGTTTTGCTTTGACATTGTAATATACTACTTGTCATTTATTTTGAATAATATAAATAAACAAAAAAAAAAGAACTGGCCTGAGGACTGACCCCTACAGCACACCACTGATTACCTCCCTTTCCTCAGAGCATGCTCCCTTTACCAATGCCCTCTGTCTCCTTCCATTTACCCAATTTTTAACCCATAGCGTTAAGCAAAGCCTTTCAGGGAGTGCATTCCAAAGTGTGGGGGCTACTGCAGACAAGACTCACTTGTGGGCAGTACTTTTTTTTGTAGAAAAAAGGTGCCGGTACTCATTATGGGCGGGGGTCACCACATATGGCTCCACCCCTATTATAGCCACACCCATGTTAGCCACACCCCTTATGCCAGCCATGGCGCATATAAACAGACATCATTGAAAATATTATACTAGTATAGGAGAAAAAAAATAACGCAATTTTTTTCATTATAAATAATTTCTGTAAGCTGTTACAGCTCCAGTATACCCAGTGGGAAATAAGACAGCAGATGTAAATTCTCAAATTGGACATATTCCAAACACTAAAATGAAAATAAAATGATTTTTTCTACCTTTGTTGTCTGTTGACTTTGTTTTTCTATCCATATTGGTCCCAGTCTCTGATTCTGCTGCTCTCTATCTGTTCTCTTAACTCCATTTCCAGGGCTTCCATTCCATTTATTTCTTTACTTTCCTCCTTTCTTCTTCATTTCTTGCCCTACATCCATAAGTAAAAGCTGGGTCCTCCTCCATGGAATTGACTGGAGGAGGTATAACATGAATCCAGCTTTTGCCTATTTTCTCCATCCATGTGCAGTTTTTCTCCTCCCTTCCCTTTCCTTCATCTCCATCCATGTTCATCTTCTTCTTTTTTCTTTCCTCCCCTCCATCCTGTCCAGCATTTCTCCTCTCTCCCCTCCCCTGTATTCATATAAAGCAATAATTCTGTCTCCCCTCTCCTCCATCCAAGTCCAGCATTTCTCCTCTCTCCCCCCAAACCCCTCCATCCATCCATGTCCACCAATTCTCCTCTGTCTCCTGCTCTCCTCTCCATCCATTTCCAGCATTTCTCCTCTCTTCCCTGCTCTCCCCTCCCATCCATGTACATCTTCTTCCTGTTTTCCCTCCCCTCCATCCATGTCCAGCATGTCTCCTCTCTCCCCTGCCCTCCCCTCCTATGTCCAGCGATTCTCCTCTGTCCCCTGTCCTCCCCTGCCATCCATGTTCAGCGATTCTCCTCTCTCCCCTTCCCTCCCCTCTCATCCATGTCCAACGATTCTCCTCTCCCCTGCCCTCCTCTTCCATCCATGTCCTGCGAAATTCTCTTCCCTGACCTCCCCTACCATTTATGTCCAGTATGTCTCCTCTCTCACCTGCCCTCTCCTCCCATCCATGTCCAGTGATTCTTCTCTGCCCCCTGTCCTCCCCTGCCATCCATGTCCAGCGATTCTCCTCTCTCCCCTGCCCTCCCCTCCCATCCATGTCCAGCGATTCTCATCTCTCCCCTCCCCTCCCATCCCATTCATATCCAGCGATTCTCATCTCTCCCCTCCCTTCCCATCCATGTCCAGATTCTCATCTCTCCCCTGCTCTCCCCTCACATCCATGTCCAGCGATTCTCCTCTCTCCCCTTCCCTCCCCTCCCATCCATGTCCAGCAATTCTCTCTTCCCTGCCCTCCTCCTATCCATGTCCAGCATGTCTCCTCTCTCCCCTGTCCTCCATGTCCAGCAATTCTCTCTTCCCTGCCCTCCCCTCCCCTCCCATCCATGTCCTGTGATTCTCCTCTCTCCCCTGCTCTCTTTTCTCTCCCCCTGCCCTCCCCTTCTCTCCATGTCCAGCGATCTGTTCTCTCCCCCTGCCTTCCCCTCCTGTCCAGTGATCTCCTCTCCCCCTGGCCTCCCCTTCTCTCCATGTCCAGCGATCTGTTCTCTCCCCTGCCCTCCCCTCCTCTCCAGTGATCTCTTTTCTCCCCCTGCCCTCCTCTTCTCTCCATGTCCAGTGATCTGTTCTCTCCCCCTGCCCTCCTCTCCATGTCCAGTGATCTGTTCTCTCCCTCTGCCCTCCCCTCCTCTCCAGTGATCTCTTTTCTCCCCCTGCCCTTCCCTTCTCTCCATGCCCAGTGATCTGGTCTCTCCCCTCCCCCTCCATGTCCAGCGATTCTCCCTGCCCTCCCTCAGCTCCCCGACAGCCCTCCTCTCCATTCCTTCCTGCCCCCCCAAGTGTTTAACCCTTTTACTGTCCATGGCAGCGATGTCAGTAAAGAAGAAGGCACTGCAGGCTCGCCTCCCGCCCAAGTGTTTTACCTTCCATGGCAACGATGTCAGTGAGGAAGAAGGCACTGCGGGCTTGCCTCCGGCTCCAGCTTCTCCCTTCCCTCTTCACACAGTGTTCTGCCCTTGCGGAAACAGGAAATGCATCATCACAGAAGGCGGGACACTGTGTGAAGAGGGAAGGGAGAAGCTGGAGCTGGAGGCAAGCCCACTGTGCCTTCTTCCTCACTGACGTCGCTGCCATGGAAGGTATAACACGCCGGTGGGCGGGCGAGCGGGGGGGAGGAGGGAGAGGAGTTGGGCTGCCGGTCAGAGAGCTGAGTCGGGAGGGAAGGAGCCCTGCGCTTGTGGGGGTAGCAGGGGAAGAAGGTCACGGAATGTAAAACACGAGCGGGAGGGAGAAGGAACAGAGAGGAGTCAGGCTGTCGGTTGGGGAACTGAGTCGGGAGGGAAGGAGCCCTGCGCTTGTGGAGGCAGCAGGGGAAGAAGGTCACGGTTGGGCTGGGGAGGCTTAGCCTCCCCAAGCCTCTTATACAGGGCGCCTATGCCGCGGGAGACGGGGAGATGAGCAGGGTAGAGAATAAAAAGGTGCCGGTACGCCGTACCGGTGCGTACCAGCACAAAAAAGCACTGCGCCTTGTTAACCTGAGGCTCCAGGGTACCTGTAGAGTCCAACATCACCCCAAAACCCTCACAGAGGTGGAGAAAGAATAAACCTGTTGACTAATTACAATGTTGGACTCTATAGGTCCTCCGGAGCCATTAATCAATAACAGCTTTGTTTTTCTGTGTTTCTGTGTTGGGACCAAGTAATACAGGTTCTTCAACATCTCCATGAGAGCCACCTCTATACTAAACTTGAGAAATGCACCTTCGAATAGAACAAATTGCTTTTTCTACGCAACACAATATCTGATCAGGGCATTAAGATGGATCCCACCAAGTTATCTGCTATTTGAGATTCGCTTCCCCGCCCCCCCCCCCCCCCCCCCCCCCCCCCACAGGATGATGAGCCTTGCAATGCTTCCTAGGCTTTTGGAAATTATTATAGTCAATTCATTCATGGGTATGCAACTATTGCAGCTCCATTTACAGCTTTAACTCGGAAAGAGGCAAACGCCCAGGACTGGCCTGAGTAGGCAATACAAGCTTTCGACCTCCTAAAACTACTACTACTACTACTTATTATTTCTATAGCGCTACTAGACGTACGCAGCGCTGTACACTTGAACATGAAGAGACAGTCCCTGCTCGACAGAGCTTACAATCTAATCAAGACAGACAAACAGGACAAATAAGGGATAAAGACAAAGAGTAGCAAGATTCCGGAATCCCAAAGACTACTACCACTACTTATCATTTCTATAGTGCTACTAGGCGTACACAGCACTGTACACTTAAACATGAAGAGACAGTCCCTGCTCGACAGAGCTTACAATCTAATTAGGACAGAAACAGAAGTGAGGATGATAAAATAAGGGTTCTGAACAAGTGAACAAGGGTTAGGAGTTAAAAGCAGCATAGAAAAGGTGGGCTTTATATATTATCTCCCAATTCCACAGAAGACAGAGGAACATAAGAAAAAATCAGAGGTGCAGGATTTGCAAGATCATGGATTACAGAATTTGACAGCTTTCCTGGAAAATTCATTGCCTGAAATCCGCACTCATTCAACCTTGTTAATTTCCTTTGTTTTTGAGCAGGACCTCAATTCAATTATGAAATTATATTTTAAAAATGCTCAAAAATCTTTTTTGGGAGCCCGAGTGTGGATCTACCCGGATGTTACTAGATATACCCAGCAAAAAAGAAGAGAGTTTCTTTTACTGAGAGACGAAGTTAAAGTATTGGGAGCTAGCTTTTTGCTAGCGTACCCATGTAAATGCCTGATTAAATATTTGGATAATAAGTATATCTTTTATGAACCTGAACAATTGAAAAGCTTTGGGTTAGGAGAAATAGTATATTATTAATTACCCGTGGGGTGGTCCAGGTCCTCCTCAATTTATTCTACTCCCCCTTATTGTGGTTTATTATGGTGGTCTAAGAAAGGGAAATAATTTTTCTGAATTGAGAATTGTATTTGTTTTCTTTTTTTTCTCTTTGTGAGCTATGCTATCTCTGAGTTACTGTAGCAAGAGAATCTTGCATTTATTTGTGAAATTATAAATAAAATTTTTTAAAAAAGGTGGGCTTTTAGCTTAGATTTGAAGACGGGCAGAGATGGAGCTTGACGTACTACTACTACTATTATTTAGCATTTCTATAGAGCTACAAAGCGTACACAGGGCTGCACAAACATAGAAGAAAGACAGTCCCTGCTCAAAGAGTTTACAATCTAGTAGACAAAAAATAAAGCAAACAAATCAATTAATGTGTAGAGGAAAGAGGAGAGGAGGGTAGGTGGAGGCGTGTGGATACAAGTGGTTACGAGTCAAAAGCAATGTTAAAGAAGTGGGCTTTCAATCTAGATTTAAAGATGATCAAGGATGGGGCAAGACGTAGGGGCTCAGGAAGTCTATTCCAGGCGTTGGCGCAGCAAGACAGAAGGAGCAAAGTCTGGAGTTGGCAGTAGCGGAGAAGGGAACAGATAAGAAGTCTATTCCAGGCATATGGTGCAGCAAGATAAAAGGAACGGAGTCTGGAGTTAGCAGTGGAGGAGAAGGGTGCAGATAAGAGAGATTTACCCAGTGAATGGAGTTCCTGAGGAGGAATGTAGGGAGAGATGAGAGTGGAGAGGTACTGAGGAGCTGCAGAATGAATGCACTTATAGGT
This sequence comes from Microcaecilia unicolor, assembly GCF_901765095.1. Lineage (NCBI taxonomy): Eukaryota > Metazoa > Chordata > Amphibia > Gymnophiona > Siphonopidae > Microcaecilia > Microcaecilia unicolor. The sequence continues at coordinate 567,304 of NC_044032.1, read as the reverse complement.
CAATAAAAGGAGTTTGAACTGTATGCGGAAATGGATAGGAAGCCAGTGAAGTGACTTGAGGAGAGGGCTAATATGAACATAATGATCCTGGCGGAATATTAGTCGTGCAGCTGAATTTTGAACAGATTGAAGAGGAGAGAGATGGCTAAGTTGGAGACCTGTGAGAAGCAAGTTGCAATAGTCTACTACTACTTAACATTTCTAGAGCGCTACTAGGGTTACGCAGCGCTGTACAAATTAACAAATAAGGACAGTCCCTGCTCAGAAGAGCTTACAATCTAAAGGACGAAATGTCAAGTTGGGGTAGTTTAGATTTCCTGAGAAAAGGTGTAGTGATTAGGTGCCGAAGGCGACATTGAAGAGCTGGGCTTTGAGCAATGATTTGAAGATGGGTAGGGAGGGGGCCCGGCGTATGGGCTCAGGGAGTTTGTTCCAAGCATGGGGTGAAGCGAGGCAGAAAGGGCGAAGCCTAGAGTTGGCGGTGGTGGAGAAGGGTACTGAAAGGAGGGATTTGTCAAGAGAGCGGAGGTTACGGGTGGGGACATAAGGGGAGATGAGAGTAGAGAGATAAGGAGGGGCTGCAGATCGAGTGCATTTGTAGGTGAGTAGGAGAAGCTTGAACTGTATGTTGTATCTGATCGGAAGCCAGTGGAGTGGCTTGAGGAGAGGGGTGATATGAGTATATCGGTTGAGGCGGAAGATAAGACGTGCGGCCGAGTTCTGGATGGACTGAAGGGGGGATAGATGGCTAAGTGGGAGGCCGGTGAGGAGTAGGTTGCAGTAGTCAAGGTGAGAGGTAATGAGAGAGTGGATGAGAGTTCAAGTGGTGTGCTCAGAGAGGAGGGGGCGAATTTTGCTAATGTTATAGAGGAAGAAGCGACAGGTCTTGGCAATCTGCTGGATATGCGCAGAGAAGGAGAGGGAGGAGTCGAAGATGACACCAAGGTTGCGGGCAGACGAGACAGGGACGATGAGGGTGTTATCAATTGAGATAGAGAGTGAAGGGAGAGGAGAAGTGGGTTTGGGTGGGAACACAATAAGTTCCGTCTTGGCCATGTTTAGTTTCAGGTGACGGTTGGACATCCAGGCAGCAATGTTGGATAGGCAGGCCAGTACTTTGGCCTGGGTTTCCGCAGTGATTTCTGGTGTGGAGAGATAAAGCTGGGTGTCGTCAGCATAAAGATGATAGTGGAAACCATGAGAAGAGATTAGGGAGCCTAAGGAAGAGGTGTAGATTGAAAAAAGAAGGGGCCCAAGGACAGAACCCTGGGGGACTCCAACAGAGAGCGGGATAGGGGAGGAGGATGAGCCATGAGAGTGCACTCTGAAGGTACGATGGGAGAGATAAGAGGAGAACCAGGAGAGGACAGAGCCCTGGAACCCAAAGGAGGACAGTGTGTCGAGAAGTAGGTTGTGATTGACAGTGTCAAAAGCGGCGGATAGGTCGAGGAGGATGAGGATTGAATAGTGACCTTTAGATTTGGCGAGGAACAGGTCATTGCAGACTTTAGATAGTGCTGTTTCTGTCGAGTGTAGGGGGCGAAAGCCGGATTGAAGCGGATCGAGGATGGCATGAGAGGAGAGGAAATCAATGCAGCGGCTGTGAATGGTGCGTTCAAGTATCTTGGAGAGGAAGGTAGGAGGGAAATGGGGCGGTAGTTGGAGGGACAGGTAGGGTCAAGTGATGGTTTTTTGAGGAGTGGTGTAACCACGGCATGCTTGAAGGTGTCTGGGACAGTTGCAGTGGAGAGAGAGAGGTTGAGGATATGACAGATGGTGGGGGTGATAGTAGGAGTGACGGTGTTAAGTAAGTTGGTGGGGATGGGGTCTGAGGAACAGGTGGTGGATTTCGAGGAGGAGAGGAGATGGGCGGTTTCCTCTTCGGTGATAGCAGGAAAAGAGGAGAAGGAGGCCTGGGTAGGTTGGTTGAGAGAGTGAGTTATAGGAGGAGGAGAAGGTTTAGTGGTGAATTCAAGGTTGATCTTCTGGACCTTGTCACGGAAGTAGTCGGCCAGAGATTGCGGAGAGAGTGAGGGGGGAGTGGGAGCGGAGGGCACTTTGAGGAGGGAGTTGAGGGTGGCAAAGAGACGACGAGGGTTACAGCTGAGGGAATTAGTCAGTTGGGTGTAATAGTCCTGTTTAGCGAGGAATAGGGAGGATTGGAAGGAGGATAGCATGAATTTGAAATGAATGAAGTCATTATGGGCGCGAGATTTCCTCCAGTGGCGTTCAGCCGAATGGGCACAGGAGCGAAGGTATCGGGTGCAAGGGGTCAGCCAGGGCTGGGGATTGGTACGCCTTGTGGGACGGGAGATGGGCGGCGCAAGGGTGTCAAGAGCAGAGGAGAGAGTGGCATTGTAAGTGGAGACAGCTTTGTCAACAGATTTGGAGGACAAGATGGAAGGGAGGAGGTCAGAGATACAAGAGGATAAGGTGGGGGGGGGGGGGGGGGTCAACAGCCTGGAGATTTCTGGACGTAGTAGTTAGTGTGGGGCGAGATTGAGGGGGAGGGTGCTGAAGTGTGAATGTGATTAGGTGATGGTCAGAGAGAGGAAGAGTTGAAACGCAGAAATTGGAGGGAGAGCAAGTGGAAGAGAGGACGAGATCAAGACAGTGGCCAGATTTATGAGTAGGGGTGGTGGGGCTCAGTTGGAGGTTGAAGGAGGAGGTAAGAGTGAGGAACTGAGAAACATATGAGTCGGATGGGTTATCAGTGTGAATAAGAGTGATAAGAGGTGATAAGAGTGTGGATGAGGGTTCTGGTAGTGTGCTCAGAAAGCAAAGGACGAATTTTGCTGATATTATAGAGAAAGAAGACAGGTTTTAGCAGTCTGTTGAATATGTGCAGAGAAGGAGAGGGAGGAGTCGAAGATGACCCCAAGGTTATGAGCTTATGATACAGGAAGGATGAGAGTGTTATCCACAGAAATAGAGAAAGGGGGAGGAGGAGAGGTTGGTTTAGGGGGAAAGATAAGAAGCTCAGTCTTGGTCATGTTTAGTTTCAGATGGCGCTGAGACATCCAGGCAGCAATGTCAGACAGGCAGGCTGATACTTTGGCCTGAATTTCGGCTGAGATTTCCTGTGTGAAGATTTTACTTCCGATTTTGTGCTTAGACATCCCAATCCTGAAAAAACCTTCTTTGTAGAAGTTGACACATCCTCCATTGGGGCTGGCGAAGTCCTCTTTCAATTCAGCATCAGTGGCAAACTACTATCTCGTTCCTTTTTCTCCAAGAAGTTTTCACCAGCGTAGAGGAATTACACCATCAGAGATCAAGAACTATTAGCCATTAAAATGTCACTAGAAGAGTGGTCATCAACAAACAAGCAGACCAATAGTTCTGAGGTGCTGTATAATTTATTCAAACAGTTACCCGATGTTGTCACATTTCACCCTCAGGCGGCGTCAGGGGAAATAACTATAGGGGATTAAAATAGCACATTCTCCATATAGTTTGATATTATCCTACCAGTAATTCAGAGTATCAGAATTCCCACCACTCAGAGTTGAATCTGGAATCCTGATGAGACTAGACGAGTGATGCCACCTTCTTGAAGGTACTAAGCAGTGCTTTTTTTGTAGAAAAAAAGGTGCCGGTACTCATTATGGGCGGGGGTCACCACATATGGCTCCACCCCTATGATAGCCACACCTACATTAACCACACCCCCTATACCAGCCATGGCGCATATAAACAGACATCATTGAAAATATTATAGTACTATAGGAGAAAAAAATAATGTGATTTTTTTTCATTATAAATAATCTCTGTAAGCTCTTACAGCTCCAGTATACCCAGTGCAAAATAAGACAGCCAATGTAAATTCTCAAATTGGACATATTACAAACACTAAAATGAAAATAAAATGATTTCTTTCTACCTTTGTTGTCTGGTGACTGTTTTCTTTCCATATTGGTCCCAGTCTGTGATTCTCCTTTCCTTTGTTTTCGCTTAACTCTTCTGTGCCATTTGTCATTTTTGTCTCCTTTTTCTTTGCTTTCTTCAATATTTTTCAGGCTCTCTCTCTGTCCATTTAATTCATTCTTACTATCCATTCTTTAATTTCCTTCATCTACCTGTGGCTTTTCATCTTTTCCTCACCCTTGTTCTCCCCATGCCCCTTCCTCTTATTCTCCAGTCTTTCTCTATTCCCCTTTATCATCCAGCAGCTCTGCTTTTCTCTCCCCATCCTTCCAGTGTCTCCCCTATTTCTTCTGCATTCTTCCATCCAGCGTCTTCCCTCTTTCTCTCCCTATCCTTCCGTTTTCCCTCTCTCTTTCCCCATCCTTCCATCTGTTTTTCCCTCTCTCCCCAATCCTTCCATCTGTGTTTTTCCCTCTCTCTCCCCATCCTTCCATCTGTTTTTCCCCTCTCTCCCCAATCCTTCCATCTGTTTTTTCCCTCTCGCTCCCCATCCTTCCATCTGTTTTCCCCTCTCTCTCCCCAATCCTTCCCTCTGTTTTCCCTCTTTCTCTCTCTCCCCAATCCTTCCCTCTGTTGTTTTCCCTCTTTCTCTCTCTCCCCAATCCTTCCCTCTGTTGTTTTCCCTCTTTCCCTCTCTCCCCAATCCTTCCCTCTGTTGTTTTCCCTCTCTCTCTCTCTCCCCAATCCTTCCCTCTGTTGTTTTCCCTCTTTCTCTCTCTCCCCAATCCTTCCCTCTGTTGTTTTCCCTCTTTCTCTCTCTCCCCAATCCTGCCCTCTGTTGTTTTCCCTCTCTCTCTCTCTCTCCCCAATCCTCCCTCTGTTGTTTTCCCTCTTTCTCTCTCTCCCCAATCCTGCCCTCTGTTGGTTTCCCTCTTTCTCTCTCTCCCCAATCCTTCCCTCTGTTGGTTTCTCTCTTTCTCTCTCTCCCCAATCCTTCCCTCTGTTGGTTTCCCTCTTTCTCTCTCTCCCCAATCCTTCCCTCTGTTGTTTTCCCTCTCTCTCTCTCCCCCCAATCCTTCCCTCTGTTGTTTTCCCTCTTTCTCTCTCTCCCCAATCCTGCCCTCTGTTGTTTCCTTCTCTCTCTCTCCCCAATCCTGCCCCTCTGTTGTTTTCCCTCTTTCTCTCTCTCCCCAATCCTTCCCTCTGTTGTTTTCCCTCTTTCTCTCTCTCCCCAATCCTTCCCTCTGTTGTTTTCCCTCTTTCTCTCTCTCCCCAATCCTGCCCTCTGTTGTTTTCCCTCTCTCTCCCCAATCCTGCCCTCTGTTTTCCCTCTTTCTCTCTCTCCCCAATCCTTCCCTCTGTTGGTTTCCCTCTTTCTCTCTCTCCCCAATCCTTCCCTCTGTTGGGCGGCCACTGCTGCTCAACAGGAGAAGCAGCAGCGGCCGGAAATAGGGACTGGTGCCGCCGCATGCGTCGCGACTTCGCGGGAGACTTGGCAGGCAGGCACCCCGGCACTGTAGACAGCCATTAGGCATTGGCTGTCGCCCTGAAGCCGCTCCTCCTCTTGCCTCTACGTCACTGCCCCTGGAGGAAGACCCCGGTGGAGCGCAGTGACGTGCAGGCAAGAGGAGGAGCGGCTGCAGGGCGACAACCAATGCCTAATGGCCGTCTACAGTGCCGCGGTGCTGCGTTTCAACGAGGTTTCAATTTTTAAAAAAATCTTTTTCTTTGTGTAGCGGCCGCTGCTGCTCAACAGGAGAAGCAGCAGCGGCCGGAAATGGGGGCTGGCACTGCACTAGGGACATGATGGACTCACGGGGGGCGGGCAAAAAAAAAGGTGCCAGTACGCCGTACCGTTGTGTACCGGCACAAAAAAAGCACTGGTACTAAGCATCCTCTCACCATGACCACTGACCACAAAAGCCTCCTATATTTACAGGAGGTCCAAAGACTTAACCCCGCCAGGCTAGATGTTCACTGTTGCTTGCTCAATTTGATTTCCAGGTGGTCTTCCACCCAGCTGAGAAAAATGTGGAGACCGATGCTCTCTCCCAGTCATTTGAACCTACTGAAGAAAGTCCTGATCTTTAGACCATCTTGGACCCTGCTAGAATTCTTGCTGCTGCCTCTATTCTGATACCCTCAGGCCAGGCTGTAGTACTCAATGACTTCAGGAGGAAGTACTGATATGGGGTCATGATTCCAGGCACTCCAGACATCCTGAAGTTTGCTGCACACTGGAACTCATATCCCAAATAGACTGGTGGCCGCAGATAAAAAAAGATGTGTGTGGCTTTGTGACCTCCTGACCCATCTTTGCCTGTCAAAAGCCTTCCCATTTGCACCTGTGAAAGTTACTTCAACCTCTCCCTATACCGGAGGTCCTGTGGGTCCTTATTGCCATGGACTTTGTGACGGATCTTCCTGTCTCTTCCAACTCGTGAACAAACTATTAGATATAACACCAGCCACTACCAACAGCAAAGACACTCCTGGAGCAGACAATCTCGCGAGATACTTTAACGAGAAAATAGTACAACTACGACTTAAAATACCTATCAGCACCATCGACTACGTTGAACTCCTCAATTGCCTAGACCCAACCCCTGGCATTCACCCAGCGGACAGGACCTGGACTAACTTTGAGATTCTATCAGAGAACATTATCTCCCAAACGCTCAAAAAATTTGCCAAATCACATTGCAGACTAGATATATGCCCAAACAACCTGATAACATCTGCTCCTCAACAATTCATAAACGACATAACGAAACACCTGAACTACATGCTACAAAACAGACTTTTCCCGAAGGAAAAAGGAAACATTCTACTCACCCCAATACCCAAACATGCAAAGAAAAGTGCAAGTGAACTAACTAATTATAGACCAGTAGCATCCATTCCCTTAATAACCAAATTAACGGAAGGGTTGGTGACCAAGCAACTTACAAATTATCTAGACAAAGTCTCAATACTTCACAATTCCCAGTCAGGATTTCAATCTAACCACAGCACCGAAACTGTATTAGTAACTCTCATGACTAAATTCAAACAAACGATTGCAACCGGTAAGAACATACTACTAGTACAATTTGATATGTCAAGCGCTTTTGATATGGTTGACCACGGAATTTTATTACACATCCTTGAATACTTTGGAATTGGAGGCAACGTCCTCAATTGGTTCAAGGGATTTTTAACCACAAGATCATACCAAGTGACATCAAACTCGACTATTTCAGCCGCATGGGTACCTGAATGCGGAATACCACAAGGATCCCCCCTCTCGCCGACTTTTTTCAACTTAATGATGATACCCCTGGCCAAATTACTATCAAATCAAAACCTTAATCCATACATTTACGCAGATGACGTAACGATCTACATCCCATTCAAACAAGAGCTAAAAGAAATTTCCAACGACATCAACCAAAGTCTTAATATCATGCATTCCTGGGCGGACGCATTTTGACTAAAACTCAATGCAGATAAAACCCAGTGCCTAATTCTCACCTCACAACACAACAAGAAAGAATTCACCACCATTAACACACCAACTCTAAACCTTCCTATTTCAGAAACCCTAAAAATTCTTGGAGTCACTATTGATCGACACCTAACACTAGAGAACCACGCGAAAAACATAACCAAGAAGATGTTCCACTCTATGTGGAAATTAAAAAGAATAAGACCTTTCTTCCCAAGGAGTGTTTTCCACAACCTAGTACAATCAATGGTGCTCAGTCATCTAGACTACTGCAACGCATTATATGCCGGCTGCAAAGAACAATTAATCAAGAAACTCCAGACAGCCCAGAATACTGCAGCTAGACTCATATTCGGCAAACCAAAATTCGAAAGTGCCAAGCCCCTACGAGAAAAACTACACTGGCTTCCACTCAAAGAACGCATCACGTTCAAAATATGTTCACTAGTTCATAAAATTATCCATGGAGACGCACCAGCATACATGTCAGACCTAATAGACCTGCCACCTAGGAATGCCAAAATATCATCTCGCACATTCCTTGATCTGCACTTCCCCAGCTGCAAAGGAATGAAATACAAAATAATGCATGCGTCAAACTTTACCTTCCTGAGCACACAATTTTGGAACGCACTACCACGCAGTTTGAAATTGACATTCGAAAGAACGAACTTCCGCATATTACTGAAGACGCATCTCTTTAATAAAGCGTACCACAAAGATCAACAAATGAGAAAATACACAACTCGCACATATACTTCAGAACTTGTTTCTTAATATCTGCTTGTACACTATGATATCGTTTACTCTGTATATTTTACCATCATCAAAATGACCAAGATCCTGTTATATCAAATGTTTATCTATTAACATTCTTCCACTAATCGTGATGTATTATAAGCCACTTTGAGCCTGCAAAGAGGTGGGATAAGGTGGGATACAAATGCAACAAATAAATAAAATAAATAAAAATTTACCACTATATGGGTGATCATTGACTGATTTTCCAAGATAGCTCATTCCATTCCTTTAACTGGTTTACCATCTGCAACTGCCTTGGCTCGATACTTCTTCAAAGAAGTTTTCTTGTCTGCTTGGATTACCTACAGAGTTCAGTTTACTTCAAGGTTCTGGTGGAGTTTATGCAGGACCCTACAAATTAAATTGTACTTCTTGTCTGGCTATCGTCCTCAAACCAGTGGAGTTAGTTCTTGTAACAAAGAAGAAAGAAAGCTGCATCATACTTACAGAGAACTCTTAAGCTTAATGACAGAATCATTAGCAGAAGACACAGGATCAAAAGGAAAACCTCAGTGTAGTTCCGGAAGAACGATTTGCATCTCTTGGCTAAAGACAGAAGAGAGATAAAGAGAATTAATTGTTGCCTCTTTTCTTATGCCTTAATGAAACCCTGAAATCTAACCAGTGATGGACGTGCAGAGGGTAAGTTTATAACAGGGTGTCTAGTCTAGTAAGACACATACTGCCCAATATTCAGCGTTATTTAACTGACTAGAAACAGCTCCTGGCCAGTTAAATAGTGCTTAGTCGGCTATCTGCCAATATTGAGTGGGAGATAGTTATCTCCTGCTGAATATCCCCGGTCAGCACTTAGCGAATAACTGGCTATATCACGTGATATAACTGGCTATCTGTGAATATTCAGCGCATCACCAGCTTAGTTTGGCGGCCAAATTGGGCTGACGAAATAACAGGCCTATCTTTGGCCGGTTTAAACCTAACCGACCAGCGCTGAATATTGACATGGCCAACCGGCCAAAAATAGACTATTCAATGCCGGTCACCAGAAATGACCCTGCACTGAATATCCGGGCTTGGTCAATATTTAGGGTTCTGAGTACCCACAGAGCAAGTTTCTGTACAGGCAAGTATGTTATACCCGGGTCATAAAGGCATATATAAAACAAATGAAAACCACTGCGATTCTCCTGAGGTCTTAACCTGGCTCAATACCTCTGTGAGAGATCTGTACAAACTCTCGCTTTCTCTATTGAACTGTTTTCTTCACTCAACACCTTGTAACTGCCCCATTGTTCCATGGAAGCCTCAATGAACCTACCATTAGGTGAGAAAATGCGGGCCACAAATGCAATAAATAAATAAATAACACTGAACTATGATTTGAAAAATATTCACGACCTTATTAAGTTTCGAAAATCACTAAAGAGCTTCCTTTTTAACAAGACTTACCATAATAATCAATAATAGGAATTTCAGCACATCACTACTTACTTGATAATCTGTCTGTTTTCTGATTTATTGAATTGATAATATCCATTTGTTACACTTGTTTTTTTTTTGTAACCATTTGTCTATCTACTTCTGAATGGCGCTTGCCAGGTTGAAATATTGTAAGCCACCTAGAGTCTGCAAATAGGTGGAAAAATGTGGGATACAAAAACAAAAAATAAATATGCTTGCAAAAACAATTATTTAGGGGGAAATTAAATAAATGAGAGAGGGGCATAACCAGCAGAAGAAAGGAAGTGTTGATGCCCCTTTACAAGTCGTTGGTGACGCCCTACTTGGAGTATTGTGTTCAGTTTTGGAGGCCATATGTTGCTAAAGATGTAAAAAGATCGGAAGTGGTGCAAAGAAAAGCTACAAGAATGGTATGGGATTTGTGTTGCAAACTGTACAAGGAGAGACTTGCTGACCTGAACATGTATACCTTAGAAGAAAGGAAAAACAGGGGTGATATGATACAGACGTTCAAATATTTGAAAGGTATTAATCCGCAAACAAACCTTTTCCGGAGACGGGATGGCGGTAGAACTAGAGGACATGAAATGAGATTGAAGGGGGGCAGATTCAGGACTAATGTCAGGAAGTATTTTTTCACAGAGAGGGTGGTGGATATGTGGAATGCCCTCCCGCGGGAGGTGGTGGAGATGAAAACGGTAATGGAATTCAAACATGCATGGGATAAACAGAAAGGAATCCTGTTTAGAAGGAATGGTTCCATGGAATCTTAGTGGAGATTGGGTGGCGACGCCGGTAATTGGGAAACAAAGTGGGAGCTGGGCAGACTTCTACAGTCTATGCCCTGATTGTGACTGAATAGATAGGGATGGGCTGGAGTGTAAATTTTAAGGGACTTTGACGTTAGCTTCAGAACTTACGGTAGTACAAGAACAGTACTGGGTAGACTTCTACGGTCTGTGCCCTGAGAAATGCAAGGAGAAATCAATCTTGGGTATACATATAAACTATCACACACCATGTAAATGAGTTTATCTTATTGGGCAGACTGGATGGACCGTTCAGGTCTTTATCTGCCGTCATTTTCTATGTAAGACATTTTAAAAGCAACAGCTGCATTTTCTGCATTTACAGGGTGTTATAAAATTAAGACATGCCTAATAATACACAAGGTGCAAGGCAGTACATAGTTATTCAATAGTCATGCACAAGGGAAGAGCTTAGTGGCCTTTTTACTGAGGTGTGTAGGCGCCTACATGCGTCTAACGCACGTCAATTTGGAACTATGCCTGGCTACCACATGCCCTGGGTGGTAATTCCATTTTTTACGCGCGTCTGATACACATGGCAGAAAATATTTTTTATTTTCTACCGTGTAGTGCTAACCAGACAGTAATCAGCATTGTACACACACTGATGATTACTGACCGGCTAACGCGTGACACCTTACCGCTAAGTCAATGGCTGGTGGTAAGGTCTCAGGCCCAAAATGGATGCGTGCCTATTTCTATTTTGCTGCATATTCATTTTCAGCCAAAAAAGAAGGCCTTTTTTTGCAGGTGCGCTGAAAAATGGACCTGCACGCGTCCAATACACACGCCTACAACAGCGCAGGCCGTTTTTCAGCGCAACTTAGTAAATGGATCCCTTAGTCAGAACACAGTGGAGTCACAATTTACAGGCATGTTAGAGTTATGTATTACTGGACAGCTGGCATCTAAATAAGGGGGAAATATCCTTGATACAGCTCACGCGAAACATCAATCATGTTGGACTATTTGTCCCAACCCCACATTATGCTAAAGCCACTCTTCAGATGAGTATTAATTTTTATTTCAGAATTTGGTCGTATGACAATGTAAAGCAAACAATACACTGAATAATAAATAATTAAATATTGATAAAACGATGATATTTATATGTACTGGTCGATGAGGAGGTGGGTGCTGTAAATCTTGCAATATAAATTGGATTGTTTGCAAGTTGCACCGCTGAGACCAATAGATTAAGGGAGTCTTTTATTAAGGTGCACTAGAGTTTTTAGCAAGTGTTAAAAATCAGCTGGTTCTAAACGCTGAGACATCCATTATTTCCCTATGGGCATCTCAGTGTTTAGCGTGAGCTAAAAACACTAGTACACCTTAGTAAAAGACCCCCTTACTTATTTACACTGTAGAAGATTGTGGTGTGTGATAGCGGAGATTTCTACAGTAACGTGAAGCCATTGTTAAGGACTTAGTTAATAGAATATGCGTGAAAATGGCAACTCTGCTTATGCGCTACCCAAATTCTGTCCCATAATTATTAGCATGACCCATTTTTAAAAGACCCCATTCACTCATATAAATCTATCTATCTATCTATCTGCTTATCATTTCTATAGCGCTACAAGGCATACGCAGAGCTGTACACCATACACAAAAAGACAGTTCCTGCTCAAACAGCTTACAATCTAGATAAGACAGGTAAACAGACAGAACAATAAGGGTAAGGGAATAAAGAGGTGAGGACAAAGGACAGGGTAAGTGAGTTAGGAGTCAAAAGCAGTGGTAAAGAGGTGGGTTTTAAGTTTGGACTTGAAAACGGCTAAAGATGGGGCTAGACGTACAGCCTCAGGAAGTCCATTGCAGGCATGAGGTGCAGCGAGATAAAAGGAATGGAGTCTTGAATTAGCATTTTTCATGCAAAATGGTTAATAAGATTACACTCCACACATAATAATTGCTATTCTAGTATAGACTACAACGTGCATTTCAAGTCCAGTAAATTTAAAACATGTACATGACAGCTGGAGTCTTACAATTACTGTAGCTGATGCAGGTAAAGTTAGTCCACATTTAAAAAGAGCTGTCTGGGAAAGTGTGCTTCTTTGCAGATGATATCAAAGTCTGCAACAGGGTACACCCCCCCCCCCCCCCCTGATGGTGTGGATAACATGACAAGAGACCTAGCAAAGTTCATTAATATGATGTCAGTATTGTCTACCTCCCCAACAGCTACATTGTGTATTAACTCAACTCTAATACCTTCCTTTCGTCTATTCACAGGTACCCGACAAGGTTGCCCTCTTTCCCCTTTATTATTCATTTTAGCTTTAGAAGCCCTACTTATTATTTAAAAGAACATCACGATATACAAGGTAGATGGTGAAATTATCAGCATATGCTGGGAATGTACTTCGAGATATTTCTAACCCTGAAACCTCTGTCCCTTTTTCCGTTTAAAGTTCTGAACTCTTTTGGTAATATCTCAGGATATACTGTTAATTGGACAAAAATGGAATTAACGCTCCTAAATGTATTATGCCTTAGATCTAAAGTATCATCTACTCCTATCAGGTGGTGTCCAGACCAAATTAAATATTTAGGAATTCAATTCTGTCCATCCTGTGAATAAACTCTTCAAAAGAACAAAGGCAAGTTATTAAAACAAATTTGACATTTGTGTTCTAATTGGTCACCTCTTCACCTAAATTGGTAGGGTAGATGAGAATCCATCAAGATGGTTCTAGCTTCACTATAAATATATTATAAGAATGTTACCTTTTCAGTTCCTTAAAACTTTCTTTTCTAAAATTGATAAGACTCTTTCACATTTCTTGTGGAAAGGTGAAACTACCTAAAATATCTTTACAAAAACTAAAACTTCCGAAGACTCTGAGAGTCTCATCTTCCCAGATTTTGCGAAGTATAAACAGGCAATGCAAACGTAGGGCAGCTACTATACGACATAACAATCATACTGACAATTCACCGATACGGAGCTGCCTAGAAATGGCCTTGGTATATCCATTCTCCTTAGCCCAATTACTTTCAATGACATCTACTGCTTTGGTAAATAAATCCTAATAAAAGGATTTCCTCTCACCTGGACATTTTCAACATTCTTACCTCTGTGGGTGCATTGGACAAAGTCACCTCCATAAATTATCAACTACTAAATATATTAAGGGGCTCACAGACGAATGACCCTACAAAATGTATGGTCTTTGTAGACGAATACTACACTATCAGATAAGCAGTGGTCATGGTTTTAGTTAAAATCAAATTGACCCCAAGGTTCAGCCCCCATTTTACAATCATTATTCCGTCTCTTGCACAAAGCTCAATGGACAACCCGGTGGTAATCATCAGTTGGCACATACTGGACGGTTACTACACGGGTAACACGTGAGCCCTTACCGCTAAGTCAACGGGTTGCATTAAGAGCTCAGGCTGTAAATAGACGCACGCTGGTTTTCATTTTGCTGCATGTCCATTTTCCAGACACGCTGGATACATGGTCCAGCGTGCATCCAAAACACACGACCACACTACCGCAGGCCAATTTTTGATGCGCCTTTGTAAAAGGACCCCTTAGTAAATTGTTTCAGTTACAGGGGGCTTCTGACATTTACCTTTCTGGATTCTTCCGGTCCTTGGAGATTCTGGGCTGATAGTTTCCTCTGATGCCTCTGACCTCCCGATATTATGATAAATGACCCGATCATCCTTCCTCGGCACTGAAGAACCTTACATAGATTTGCAAACAGTTTAGAAGCAAAAACATGTACCCGGAATGCAAGAAATCTATCAGATGTTTTATTAATCAGCTTTTATTTATTTTAAAATATTTATAGCCTGCCTATAAAAAAAAACCCAAAGTAATATGACAATATTACCTGCGGAGGTAGATGATGAAGGTTGGGGATTATGCCAACGTCTTTTTCCAACTCTCTCATCCGAGTAACTCATAGTCTCAGCCATTGCAAACACCTCCGACACTGCTACCAGCTCTCTTGATGAGATAAAGGTGATGTGCAGGAAGACAGGAAGTCTGAGCTTCCACGTAGTACGCAAAAGAGTTCACTCATGAGGCATTCAGCACTCTCGAAAAAGAGACAAATGCACCACAAGGGAAAAAAGCAGAATCATCACTGAAACTTGAGAACAGTGAAGAAATTAATGCACTCATTTGCTCTGTCTCAGATCTGGAAGCTTTGGCTCTTAAAGTACTCTGTTTGGTATTTAATTGAAATTAGTGAAATAGTAATGTATTAAAATTGTAGGTCAAAGGGGCCTGAATGTCATGAGATGATAGTAGCATTTATGGGTCCAGAGGCTGGTGATACACAACAATACACAACCCTGAGATACAGATTCTAATCTCACTACCTAAAACAGCTCATTGTCTGCTGCCGAGCAAGTTGCCGTTTAACCTTTCTGTCCTTGTGACTGACCTGCGTGGCTCACACTCCTGCTGTGGTACTTGATTTGCCCAACGAAGATAAAAGCTGTACCTCAGTTTCTAGGTAAGTAATGAAAGCGTTATCAGTACAGAGGCCAATATTAAGCCAATGGATTTAAAAAACATTTTGATATTCTGCTCTGGTATCTAGAATGAGCATTGATCAGTGATGCCGTCTAATAAATAGCGATAATCAGACCACTAATTGGACAGCTAACCAGAAAAAGTGATACTGGATTCTCCCTTGACCTTAGAGTCGTAAGTAAATCAGAACGGGAGAAGGCAATTTACAAATTAAGACAACTTAGACTGATTACATACTATTTTGATCAATCTGCAAATGCATTGTTAATTCAGATGTTAGTATTGTCACACCTAGATAACTGTAATGCCCCTTATCTAGGATTGTCGGCTAGATTATTGAAGAAATTGCAACTTATTCAGAATGTTTCAATTAGAATGATATTTAAGTTTCCCAAAGGAAAAGGGTAGATAGTGGGGTTCCCCAGGGGTCTGTGTTGGGACCACTGCTTTTAACATATTTATAAATGATCTAGAGATGGGAGTAACTAGTGAGGTAATTAAATTTGCTGATGACACAAAGTTGTTCAAAGTTGTTAAATCTCAAGAGAATTGTGAAGAATTACAAGAGGACCTTACGAGACTGGGAGACTGGGCGTCTAAATGGCAGATGACGTTTAATGTGAACAAGTGTAAAGTGATGCATGTGGGAAAGAGGAACCTGAATTATAGCTACGTCATGCAATGTTCCACGTTAGGAGTCACGGACCAAGAAAGGGATCTAGGTGTCATCGTTGATGATACGTTGAAACCTTCTGCTCACTGTGCTGCTGCGGCTAAGAAAGCAAATAGAATGTTAGGTATTATTAGGAAAGGAATGGAAAACAAAAATGAGGACATTATAATGCCTTTGTATTGCTCCATGGTGTGACCACACCTTGAATACCATGTGCAATTCTGGTCACTGCATCTCAAAAAAGATATAGTGGAATTAGAAAAGGTACAGAGAAGGGCGACGAAAATGATAAAGGGGATGGGATGACTTCCATGTGAGGAAAGGCTAAAGAAGCTAGGGCTCTGCAGCTTGGAGAAAATACAGCTGAAGAAAGATATGATAGAGGTCTATAAAATAATGAACGGGTGAGAGTGAATCCCTTGTTTACTCTTTCCAAAAATACTAGGACTAGGGGGCACGCAATGAAGCTACAAAGTAGTAAATTTAAAATGAATCAGAGAAAATATTTCTTCATCCAACATGTAATTAAACTCTGAAATTCGTTGCCAGAGAATATAATAAAAGCAGTTAGCTTAGCAGGGTTTAAAAAAGGTTTGGATAACTTCCTAAAAGAAAAGTCCATGAGCTGTTATTAAGATGGACTTGGGAAAATCCACTGCTTTATTTCTAGGATAAGCAGTAGAAAATGTATTGTACTGTTTTGGGATCTTGCCAGGTGCTTGTGACTTGGATTGGCCACTGTTGGAAACAGGATGTTGGGCTTGACGGAACTTCGGTCTGTCCCAGTATGGCAATACTAATGTACTTATGATATCATTATCTTCTCAGAGGATTGTTCTTCACTGGCTCCCAGTTTGACAGAGGATTTTATTTTAAGTCAGGGTGTTTATTTTTTCAGGCCATGTACGTTTTTTTCATCTATTTTAATCACTAAACTGCTTTGTTTCTCTATGGCTAGATTCTCGCTGCCATTACAGAGTTTAAGGATCCTACATCCCCCAGTTTCTCAGAGGATAGTTGATTCCGTTTTGTCTTTTTCTGCTGTCTTCTTGTTGCAATTCGCTTTCTTTAGGTATTTGATTGGAATGTAACTATCTGTTTTTTTTCTGTTTATGTGAAGTCATTTTTAGCTATAATTTATCTCGTATTTTAACATTTTACCGATATAATTGTATTGTATTGTATTTACAATAATTGGTTGTAAACCGCCCTGGACCCCTTTGGGGGAATATTGTGGTATATAAGTAATTTATTGATATTGATTCGCTGTCCTTTATCTGATTAGGCATAACTTCTGGGTCGTATACACCCCACCCTGACACTGTCTGGATAGTATTGAGGCTATCTGGTCAGTGCTGCTGGATATTCTCTCTGACCAGTGTTTATCCTCTTAGCAACAGCACCCGCTGACCGGATAAGCTCCTTTGAATTCCAGCCAGACAGTTCATATTTCCCATTCATAAAAAGTACAATTTTCTAAGCAGCTCTGGTTCTTCTGACATATCCGTCTTTACAGTGGCCACAGAAAATGAGGAAGGGGCAGTCTCCTAATGTCTGATAATACTGTGCAGGGCTCAGCTCAGCAGAAGAACAGAGAGAGAATGTGAAAACCACAAGGTATGAAAGGCTGTGAACGCTGAACTGTGATCTCGCTGTCCAAAAAACAGCCCAAAATAGCAATGGTGCTGTGTGGTTTAATCACAATGCAATGTACTGCTTTCAAACATCTGTAGCCATAACTCATGCAGTCACTTGACATATCCTGTATTTGTTATTGACTCCCAAAGTATATAATATAGGACTCTATTCACTTTCATTGTGGCCAGTGGCGTATCTACACAAGGTTTTTCTCTTGCATGTGCAATCCCTGTCCCCTTAGTGTGGACTCCAGAATAAGGCTTGGAATTGGAACACACCAGAAGAATGAGGTTTGGAATACAGTAAGAGAGGCTATTGGAGCACCAGAATGAGGCTTGAAGTTCCCTGAGGAAGGCTGTGTTGGAGCACAAGAATGAGGTTTGTTGTACACAGAGAGGCAAGGAGAGGGCTCACAGTTGGAAGATCTCACTGTCACACTCTCCTGTCAAACATTCCTGGCTTTGCCACTGGTTGTGGCCTAGAATTGAGTTCTGTCAAATATCACCTGTTATAAAAGAGTTCACTCATGGGGCATTCAGCACTCTCCAAGACTGTTCAAATTGTATCTGCAATTTGTCTCTGGAACTCAAAAGGGGTGTAGTCATGTTTAGAGCACGGGCAGGTCAGGGGCATTCCAAAAAGTTGGGTGCAGTGTCTCTGGGCCCAGCTTGGGTACCAGGATTTATATCAGGTTTCAGTTAGTTTTGTAGTTTTTGGGATCTTGCCAAGTACTTGTAACCTGGATTGGCCACTGTTGGAAACAGGATGCTGGGCTTGATGGACCTTTGGTCTGTCCCAGTATGGCAACACTTATGGACTTATGTACTTGGTGTAAGTCTGGCGCCCAGAGTTGAATATGAAAAGCAGCACTAAGGATGCACCTTGTATAGAATAGAGCTTATCACTGAGTTTTTCCAGTGCCAAATTTTAAGCAGCATTTATAGAATCCCCCCTATGTACTTACTACTTACACTACTACGTGAACAGACACATTCTCAGACATCAGATCCCAAGTGACTACTGGGTGAATCACATGGAGAGAGAGAAGATCCTCATGTATCAAGAAATGCAGTCAGAAATGTGGAACAAAGATTCAGAAATATTTCTCATAGTTTTGGGTGCCACACAATGAAAAAGATTTCCAAACACATCTGGATAATTTGCCTATACACGTTACATCTAATGACATCCAGAAAGAAGCTTTGCAAGTTCCACAGCGAGTGTAAGTAGTAAATTTGGGAGACTGTGATCATACTCCACATGCCCTGGCTTAAGAATGAGGTTCATTCCTGTCATGGTGGGCACAAAACTAACTCATTTCGAGAAACTGCTTCAGAGTCTAATTTATGAAAAAGTCACAAAGAGAAAGGGAACTTGATAAACTGCCTTTCTGTGATTACAATCAAGGTGGTTTACATATTATATACAGGTACTTATTTGGTACCTGGGGCAATGAAGGGTAAAATGACTTACCCAGAGTCACAAGGAGCTGCAGTGGGAATTGAACCCAGTTCCCCAGGTTCTCAGGCCACTTCACTATTAAGACAACAGCGAGATGAGTTTCAGTTTCACACAGCAGCGCCCGCCTATTGACCTGCCTCTCTTCAAACAGGTTATCTGGGCAATCCTCCACATTTGATAAGTCCCGTTTCTGGGTAGGGTCATGTGACCCTCGCATCACCATACATCAAAAGCAAAGTTATCTGGGCAATCCTCTACACTTGATAAGTCCCGTTTCCGGGTGGGGTCACGTGACCCGCATCACCATACATCGAAAGCAAAGCAAGTCACTATTACTATTTAAACTCAGCCATCAGCCATCCACGCTCTTATCATCTCTCGCTTAGACTATTGCAGCTTACTTCTCACAGGTCTCCCACTTAGCTATCTCTCTCCTCTTCAATCTGTTCAAAATTCTGCTGCACGACTAATATTCTGCCAGTGTCGTTATGCTCATATTAGCCCTCTCCTCAAGTCACTTCACTGGCTTCCTATCCGTTTCCGCATACAATTCAAACTCCTCTTATTGACCTACAAGTGCATTCACTCTGCAGCTCCTCAGCACCTCTCCACTCTCATCTCTCCCTACATTCCTCCCCAGGAACTCAGCATATGCCTGGAATAGACTTCCTGAGCTGGTACGTCAAGCTCCATCTCTGACCGTCTTCAAATCTAAGCTAAAAGCCCACCTTTTTGATGCTGTTTTAACTCCTAACCCTTGTTCATTTATTTTATCATCCTCACTTTAATGTTCCCTTTTCTCTTGTTTGTCCTGTTTGTCTGTTTAAAAAGGGGTTGAATGGTTTCCTAAAGGACAAGTCCATAGACCGCTACTAAATGGACTTGGGAAAAATCCAAAATTCCAGGAATAACATGTATAGAATGTTTGTACGTTGGGAAGCTTGCCAGGTGCCCTTGGCCTGGAATGGCCGCTGTCGTGGACAGGATGCTGGGCTCGATGGACCCTTGGTCTTTTCCCAGTATGGCATTACTTATGTACTTATGTAGTAGTAGTTGTGCTCCTTAGGTTTGCTCCTTGGGGTGTACGACGAGGGTTACTATACTGTTATAACAATTTCCAACGTATCTTCATTATTCTGCAAAGAAGCTTACAGAAAGTACAAGTAATGAGCTGGTTTATGAGACTATTGGTAAGAAAAACCAGTCGGTTATTATTTACAGGTCTGTTGGCTACCACCGTTTTTTATACCTGGTCTATGGTTGGCATCACTGGCATAGTTATGGGGGCCTGGGCCCCCCAAATTGGCTCTGGGACCCCTGGTTTGGCTGCCAGTTGAAGTGTTTATCCAGAGCTGGTCTCCAGCTCTCTGCTGCATTGCCTGCCCTGCTCTTCCCCTCATGTCGCCTGCACACTCATTTTAATGAAATTGAGCATTCCCAAAGTGTTGTGCCTGCTCAGTTTCACTAAAAAGAGCATGCACACAACATGAGGGGAAGAGCAGGGTAGTCAATGCAGCGGAGACCAGCACTGGACAAATGCTTCAGCTAGCAGGGGTTATGGACCCCTGCCAGCCATGGTATGTGAGGCAGTGGCAGGGGAGTGGCAGGGAGGCAGGCCAAAATGTGCCCCCCCCCCCACACACAATTTGGACTGTGGACTGCTCCCCTCCATGTTGAGGTCTGGCTATGCCACTGTCTGGTGTATGTGGTCACAGCTATTCCATAAGTCAGACCTATGAACACCCCTTATATTTACATGCTAAATGATTGAATTCTAGAACAGCACCGAGAGCTCTGCTAGCAGTAACTTATGTGGAGGAGTAGCCTAATGGTTAATGCAGTGGGCTTTGATCCTCATTGAGCTGGGTTCAATTCCAACTGCAGCTCCTGGTGACCTTAACCCTCCATTGCCCCAGGCACCAAAGCCCTCTAGGGACAGGGAACCAACCTGCATATAATGTGTACAGCACTGCGTACATCTAGTAGCACTATAGAAATGATTAGTAGTAGCAAGTGAACATTCAGATGCATAAGTGCTTAGTACTCTATAAATTTATGCATGCAAATGGTATTTAAATTACATAAGATGTTCAGAATGTGGCTGTCTGGGACCAAAGTAACTCTCTGTACAGGGCCAAATTTGGCCTGGGGGAAAACTGGTTAAAAGACACAATTGAACATGAAGCTAGTCAATATCAGACCAGGGTTTTAGAGAAATAAGTAGTTTATCATCTTCAAGCATTAGTCATTTCAGTTTCCACAGTTTTTCCCCATGCGTTATTTTCTCTACCACCTCCAGGTCAAACTTCAGCCCATTACCAAAGTTACACAAGGCTTTAAAGTATTCAGTTTTCTAGGTTTCGGGCATTCAGGAGAACATTTCCAAACTACCTGCCATGTGTAAAGTCTGCAGGGTTCTTTCTATCTGTGGGTTTTCCATAACATTTCAAAGGGAAAGCACAGATGTATTTTCACTTTGGAAATTGCTGTAGGTGCAAAGTAAGACAGCCTAAGACAGCACTGCTATCCGGGCTCAGTTCAGCCCTCGGCAGTCAGTGGCTTAAAAACTGATATATATCACCCCCTTCATCTTTTTTGAATCATCTGACCCTAAGTCGTTCCTGAATTCTGAGCCATCAGGAAGTTTGCCTTTTAATGTAGACCCTTTACTGACCTTCTACACCCTGATATTTATATTTTGCTCAATCTGCTACTTATGGCGGTTCTTTACGATTGATTCTCTTGAAGTATTTTGGATTGAGATAGTGTAATATAATATTACTGTTGCCTGTCAAGTTTTTATGATGATGTTTCTTTTTGAAGTTCTGTCTTTCTTCTGTTAACAAGATTTTTCTTGGAATTGTCCATCTAGAATTCAAATGAAAATAAATGAATTTTTCATGAATAAACTTACAGTAACTCTGTTCTATCCAGCCACATCCATCTGTTACCTATCTGGTACAGACCAATCCAGTACTTGACATTGGCTGAGAAAGTCATAAAACCCTGGAAATTAAAAGATCAATCTAATGATTAATCATCCATTATACCCCAAGAAACATTTACTAACAGCTTGATTCACACAATACATTTTGGCCTCTAGAGAGTGAAAACTGAAAGACCATTATTACTGGTACATGTTTTCTAACATAAATGGTGGTGGTGCTCATATATAGGGCCCATGGAGGGGGTGAAACATGAGTGGGGGTGGAATATATGTGTAGACCTGGGAGGGGGCTTCATCTTCTTCCAGGGGTGGATGGGAGGATTGGAGAGGGGAATTGGCATGTTACAGAAGGGGTGAAAGGGAGGGAGGGAGGGTTTTGTTACCATTTCAGGCCAGGACCTGGAAGTTAACTGGGCACCAGCTGATATTCTGACTGGTGGCTGGTTAACTCTCCACATAAAGTTAGGTCAGTCTTTATCTATCCTAACTTTATACAGCTGCTCAGCCAGTTAGTGACCTCAAAATCATGGCTAATCGGCTAAGCTTCTCCTCTGCCCTAACTACACCCCCCCCCCCCTCCGGACTGCCCACAAATGATCAGTTGAGAATATTTAGCAGCACTGTCCAGTTAACTGCCACTGAAGATCCCTAGATAGCCCCAAACAAGTGATTTAAATGGTCAAGAGCTGATATCTTACTTTTCTGCCTTTCTTGTCTGCCTCCCACATTTTTCATGGGCTGAATTATGTGTTGGCTGCAGAAGGAACCTCTACCTTCTCCTGAGAACCTGTGGGTATTCGCTGAAGGTATTGCTTCTCTCATGCATACCATGACAGTAATAAACCTGACTCCTAAGCCAGGGTATGTAGAGTAAGATCTCAGTATCTCAAACGTATTGATAATGCTCACGGTACTACTCGCATCGTGCCAAGAAAGCTTCCTTCTTTACTTCAGAAGATGTAATGCGTAAGGCAATTTATCAAGGTCTGCTTGAAAGTTCATTGTCTTCAAGTATGTGGTTCCCTTCCATTGAGAAATATTTCTGTAACTCTGGGGGCAATGACTCCAAACAGGAATATAATACATGGTCTTAACATCTGACTCCAACATAGGTAATTGCAACAACACCCTTTATATACATCTTGAAAAGTTCCATACAGGAAAGATAATGAGTAATTGGAAAACTCAATATCCTCTAATTTGCTCTAGCAGAATTTTCTAAATTCTCTGAGTATTCATCAGGAGATTATCCTTAACTGATGAAACAACTACTGCCTGACAAGAAACCATTTTGAGTCTCCAATTTCTCAATACTTTTTTGAACAGTATTAAACTTTTCTTCGTGTTCCGTCAGTTTATCAACAGACTCGTGAGAAAATTTGCTAAGCATAGTCAAGTTATCATACAGCTTCCTATCCAGTCTAGTTATCGCCTCAAAAACACCTTTCAAAGAAATATCCTGGTTAAATTTAGAAGAATCAGTCAGAAGTTTATAAGAAAGCGTCACAGGAGTTGGAATCTTAGCTGAAGTGGCTCCAGAACTCTTCTGAAAGCTCCCAACTACATCCACCAAAGCAGCTGTATTAACAGGCAATTCAGAAGCGACCAGTCTTCTCCTTCACCGGAGCACTGTTGCTTTCTAAAAACACTGCTGGTTGAAGGGGCGGGGTAGGTCCCCCTGAAGAAAGAGAAGGTGTGAATAAACATGTGGAAAAAGGTGAGCCAGTTGATATGGAGGTATATTTTATTTTTATTACATTTGTATGCTGTGCTTTCCCACTCATAGCAGGTTCAATGTGGCTTACATGTAAGATTATATACAGGTACTTATTTGTACCTGGGGCAATGGAGGGTTAAGTGACATGCCCAGAGTCACAAGGAGCTGCCTGTGCCTGCAGTGGGAATTGAACCCAGTTCCCCAGGACCAAAGTCCACCACTCTAACCACTAGGCCACTCCTCCACTCTTATAAAGTTACATAATGAGCCCCATAGTGTATCTAGATTTTCAGAAAGCTTTTGATTCCTCATGAGAGAAAATTAAAGAGTCATGGGATAGGAGGCAAGGTTCTGGTGTGGATTAGGAATTGGTTATTGGACAGAAAACAGAGGATAGAGTTAAATGGTCATTTCTCTCAATGGAGGGGGATGAACAGTGGAGTGCCGCAGGGTTCTGTACTGGGACTGGTGCTATTTAACGTATTTATAAATGATATGGAAATCAGAACATTGAGTGAGGTGATTACATTTGCAGATGACACAAAACTATTCAGGGTTGTTAAAGCACGTGCGGTCTGTGAGTTATTGTAGGAGGGCCTTGGGAAATTGGAAGACTGGGCATCAAAATGGCAGATGAAATTTAATGTGGACAAATGAAAGATGATGCACATTGGAAAGAATAATCTGAATCATAGTTTCCTGATGCTAGGGTCCACCTTGGGGGTCAGCACTCAAGAAAAAGATCTAGGAGTCATTGTACTGGGACTGTACTGAGCTGAAATCTTCTGCTCTGTGTGTGGTAGCCAAAAAAAGCAAACAGGATGCTAGGAATTATTAGGAAAGGGATGGTGAATAAGACTGAAAATACTATAATGCCTCTGTATCATTCCATGGTGCGACCACACCTTGAGTATTGCATTCAGTTCTGGTCGCTGTATCTCAAAAAAGATATAGCAGAATTAAAAAAGGTTCAAAGAAGAACAACCAAAATGATAAAGGGGATGGAAATCCTCTCATATGAGGAAACATGAGAACAAAAGTATTGCCATACTGGAACAGACCGAAGGTCCATCAAGCCCAGCATCCTGTTTCCTATCCAGATTACAAGTACGTAGCAAGATCCCAAAACAGTACATTACATTTTCCGCTTATCCTAGAAATAAGCAGTGGATTTTCCTCAAGTCCATTTAAATAATGGCTTATGGACTTTTCTTTTAGGAATCTATCCAAACCATTTTTTAAACCCAAGGCTAAAGAGATTAGGTCTTTTCAGCTTGGAAAATAGACGGATGAGGGGAGATATGATTGAGGTCTACAAAATTCTGAGTGGTGTAGAAAGAGTAGAAATAAATTGATTTTTTACTCATTCCAAAAGTACAAAGACTAGGGGACCCTCAAGGAAGTTACATGGAAATACTTTATAAACAAATAGGAGGAAATATTATTTCACTCAATGAATAGTAAGCTCTGGAACTCTTTGCCAGAGGATGTGGTAATAGTGGTTAGCATATCTGGGTTTAAAAATGGTTTGTACAAGTTCCTGGAGGAAAAGTCCATAGTCTGCTATTGAGACAGACATGGGGAAGCAACTGTTTGCCTGGGATTTGTAGCATGGAATGTTGCCATGATTTGGGTTTCTGCCAGGTACTTGTGACCTGGCTTGGCCACTGTTGGAAACAGGATACTGGGCTAGATGGACCATTGGTATGACCCAGTATGGCTACTCTTATGTTCTTATGAGAAAGAGTACTCACAGTTGCAGAAACAATGTTATTCAATACAGTTGCTGTTGACCGGTTGCAAATGCACTACTGGTGCTGGAACAGTCTTCTTCCACCTCCTTTCCTCTTTCCCATTAGAGTGAATCTCACATTCTTGGCTCTGTAGTGGCTCTGAAGGGGCTCCTGAGGAGCATGCCCCTTTGGTCACATTCCTTCAGGCACATGACCGCAGGCATGTGACTGCGGCTGTATATCACGGGAAGGGCTGCCTGTAAATAGATGGAATAGAGCAGGGCTTCCAACATCACTGGGACCCAACAAGGTGTGCCCAAGCCATTGCCTACAGTTACCAGGGCTCTCAGCTGTTCTCAAAAGACCCGATAAGTTTATTATCTAGAAAAGCCCCAAGTGATGCTAATGATTCTTTAATAGAAATTAGAGTGTCAGATCTGGGGATGAAATGGAAGTGGTAAATTTCTTCTGCCAAGTTTCCAAGTTTATTTAATACATGCTATCCCGCCCTTTGGGAGCTTTCAGGGTGGTTTACAATCTACCCACACTGCCTCTGATTTTT
This sequence comes from Microcaecilia unicolor, assembly GCF_901765095.1. NCBI lineage: Eukaryota > Metazoa > Chordata > Amphibia > Gymnophiona > Siphonopidae > Microcaecilia > Microcaecilia unicolor. The sequence continues at coordinate 541,686 of NC_044032.1, read as the reverse complement.
GGTCTTTCTTGGAGCTTCTTTCTTCTTCTTGATTGTACGTTGGAGCTCAGGATCTATTCTTCCTGTTCAGGAACCTACTGCCTCACACTTCAAAGAAAAAAAAAAAAAAAAACTTCCTCCCTGACTAACACCAGGAACAGCCCTAGCTGAGATTCAGGGATAACTGCAGCTTTCTAACTAACAAAATAAATAATAATTTTGTAACCTTACATAGTTTTTCTATTCTTTTACTGAGGAAGGGCACTCTTCATTGAATCCTGTAGTCACACTGCCCACAGCAACTTGGTCTCTCCAAAAAATCATGCGATCTTCCACACTAGCACACCAGTAAATCATGCAGAACACACATGCTGCCAGCCCAACCTTAAGCCTGGAGACCAGTTTTCCTAGTGGCTTAACTGGGATTAATCCGCTTACACAAATAGAAATGCTAAATAGTAGTAGTACACAAACTTGTTTTACACAATTATGCACTTGGTCTCTCTACCTCAGTCTTAACTGCAAAACTTTTAAACAGCACACAAACAAACAAACAAACAAAAAAATCAGTTTTGCTCTTTTTTTATCTCGGCTCAAATTCAACACCTTTCACATCCAGCTCACTTTACCTTACTTTCACATACTTTGTCTCAAAAATCCTGTCATGCAGTCAGAGTTCCCACATACACATCTTCAGTGTCTTCAGCCCCTCTCCCCACCTCCAGGCAAGTTGTTGCCAAGGGAGTATGTGACTCTGAGCCAGCAGATGACCTCTGCCAGCCAGGTTTCAGAACACATGGTGTTTGCTCCATTTTGGAAAACAATTTCCCATAGAAAATAGAAAAGTTACATTTTTAGAAAAATAACATAAAATTACTATACAATTTGATCAAAATATCCTATAATCATTAGTGCCATCAAGCTACATATACAGTGCATTTTTTTTTATAAATTTAAAGACATTTACAGATTTTTATCATAAATCTCTATCAAAACTTCTATAAAACTAGAGATGTTCACTCGAATTAAATTCTGCATCACCCCACACACATGCCCGAATGATGCCCACTCAAAAAAAAATCCAAAGCTCAGAGCATTGGGGCAAGCCACGGACAACGCGGCTCCGCACAGGAAGCCCAGGACCACTTCCAGAGCCACAGCACTGGCCACCAACAATCGCTGGAAGCCCAGATCCTCTCCCGGACCCCGGGTAAAAATAAAAATAAGGAAAAAATAAATCTAACCCACCAGGTTACACTGAATCAATATAGCCCATGAAGATATTAAACAAAATGATGAGAATTAGTGGTAAAGTTCAGAGATCATGCCTGGCTTAGGAATGAGAATTATTACTTTTGTGGTATCTGCAAAACTAACCCATCCGGAGACTTTGCCCAGGAGAGAAAATATTCAGTATAAGGGGATCCGACTCATGCTCTTCCTCTAATGCAGTGTCTATTATCTGGGCAGACTTATACGGTCTGTGCCAGAGCCAGTGGTGGGAGGCGGGACTGGTGGTTGTGAGGCGGGGATAGTGCTGGGCAGACTTATACGGTCTATGCCAGAGCCGGTGGTGGGAGGCGGGACTGGTGGTTGGGAGGCGGGGATAGTGCTGGGCAGACTTATACGGTCTGTGCCAGAGCCGGTGGTGGGAGGCGGGACTGGTGGTTGGGAGGCGGGGATAATGCTGGGCAGACTTATACGGTCTGTGCCCTGAAGAGCACAGGTACAAATCAAAGTAGGGTATACACAAAAAGTAGCACATATGAGTTATGTTGTTGGGCAGATTGGATGGACCGTGCAGGTCTTTTTCTGCCATCATCTACTATGTTACTATATTACAATGCAAGAAATGTGAACAAGGTGCTATATTTGGGATATGGGCCAGATGCTAGAGACCAGAATCATCTCACACAGACATGAGATTGGATGTCACAAAATAAATCAAGGTAACATCTCTGTGGAGGGAAGGGGGACCACATTTTGGAACCAGAGCACTGCATCAGTGATCTCTCTCTCCCCACCCCTTCCCCTCAAGGCTGTCATTGGAAAGCTTTTATGTTTCACTTATATATTCTGATATGTTGTCATGTTTTGCTCATATTCTCCTGATCTGAGGAAGAAGAGTTGGGCCTTTGAAAGTTAGTCCAATAAGAAGGTGTTATGACAAAATCTTTAAAAACTTTTGTACAAGATACTTGTGTTTAAACAAATGAATGTGTAAAATCTGATTGAAGGACAATTGCACTGTGTTTTGCATTGGTTAAGAATCAGGATTCATCTTCCTTTCTTTTGCATTAATTTGAATGGATCATTAAATTAATTTAGGTTTACCAGATCTGTTGGATTCTTGAGCTTAGCCAGGTGAGCACCATGGGAAGCACAGTCCTGCAGGCTGGAGCTCCAGTTTTTGGTCTCATTAGATACAAAGTAACACTTTCCTTTCCAGGGTCTCCATCTCTCTGGACAGAATTCATGTCGCTGACCTGTGTGTAAAAAAGAACTTGAAGTAATCCGAGTTACACTAATATCATCAGCACAGACACCAAGGGGGTAATTTTATAACTGCACAATGTGTGCATATTTTTCCTTGCACAAACAAAAAGTGTGCACATGAGCATCTAATCCAAAATGGCAGGACAGAATCCAAAATATCCTTTTTCCCAGTGTTATTAGTTATCAAGTATAAACCAGCCTCAAATGAGTGTCTCTTTGGTTGGGAAGGACCAGGAGAAGCTACTCTGCCACTTACCCTTGGAGAAGGACCGTGATCAGCTGCCGAGGGAACGTCTGGGAATGGAGTGGATATTGTGCCGTTTACGGAAGAAAGAGTTTATAAACAGCTTGAGAATCTGAAGGTGGACAAAGCTATGGGGCCGGATGGGATACATGGAGACTGAGGGAGCTCAGAGAGGTCCTGGTGGGACCTTTTAAATAATTATTTTATAGATCTTTACAGACAGGAGAAGTTACGCAAGATTGGAGACAAGCGGATGTGGTCCCTCTTCACAAAAGTGGGGACAGGGAAGAAGTGGGAAACTACAGACCTGTAAGTCTCACGTCGGTGGTAGGAAAAATAATGGAGTCGCTGCTGAAAGAACTTTCTAGAAGCCGATGGGTTACAGGACCTGAGGTAACATGGCTCTACCAAAGGAAAATCCTGCCAAACGAATCTTATTCAGTTCTTTGACTGGGTGACCAAGGAACTGGATGAAGGACATGCGCTAGATGTAATCTACTTGGACTTCAGCAAAACCTTTGATACGGTCCCCCACAGAAGACTCATGAATAAGCTGAAAGGGTTGAACTTAGGACCGAAAGTGGTGAACTGGATAAGAAACTGGTTGACCGACATGTGGCAGAGGGTGGTGGTAAATGGAATCCGCTCAGAGGAAAGGAAGGTGAGCAGTGGAGTTCCTCAGGGGTCGGTGCTGGGGCCTATTCTGTTGAATATATTTGTGGGAGATATTGCTGAAGGGTTGGAAGGAAAGGTGTGCCTTCTTGCGGATGACACAAAAATAGCCAATAGAGTGGATACCCTGGAGGGAGTAGAAACGATGAGAAGGGGTCTCCAAACCTTACAAGAATGGTCGAGGGTCTGCCAGTTAAAATTTAATGCAACTGTTAGGGATCCCTAATATTCTAGCTGGTGCTGATCTTGAAATGTATGCAGAAACGGATAGGAAGCCAGTGAAGTGACTTGAGGAGAGGGCTAATATGAGCATAATGACACTGGCAGAATATTAGTCGTGCAGCAGAATTTCCTCCTTTATTCTGCTGGTTATGCCCCTCTCTACGCATCCTAGCATCCTTCTGGCCACGGCCGTCGCCTTGTTTCTTCACCTTTAGATCCTCAGACACCAACACCCCAAGGTCTCTCTCCTGAGTCGAGCTTACTAATCTCTCCCCTCCTATTCAGTATCTCTCTTTCGGGTTTCTGCACCCCAATTGCATCACTCTACACTTCTTGGCATTAAATTTTGTGTAATAATAAAAATTTCACCAGTGATAATTAATCAAATATCGTTCTCCAATCAGGTAATTATTTTTATATAATTTTTTGTATATGCAGTGCTCAGACTATGCTATTGTGCCTTACAACCATGTGTCATGGAGTTGGCCAGTAGCATCATCCAACCATCACAGCACTGGCCCTACCTACCATCCAATCACCTTGGATGACATAACGGTTAAACCACTATGCTGGTGTTTACTTGCAAATACAGTGGTGGAAATAAGTATTTGATCCCTTGCTGATTTTGTAAGTGTGCCCACTGACAAAGACATGAGCAGCCCATAATTGAAGGGTAGGTTATTGGTAACAGTGAGAGATAGCACATCACAAATTAAATCCGGAAAATCACATTGTGGAAAGTATATGAATTTATTTGCATTCTGCAGAGGGAAATAAGTATTTGATCCCCCACCAACCAGTAAGAGATCTGGTCCCTACAGACCAGGTAGATGCTCCAAATCAACTCGTTACCTGCATGACAGACAGCTGTCGGCAATGGTCACCTGTATGAAAGACACCTGTCCACAGACTCAGTGAATCAGTCAGACTCTAACCTCTACAAAATGGCCAAGAGCAAGGAGCTGTCTAAGGATGTCAGGGACAAGATCATACACCTGCACAAGGCTGGAATGGGCTACAAAACCATCAGTAAGACGCTGGGCGAGAAGGAGACAACTGTTGGTGCCATAGTAAGAAAATGGAAGAAGTACAAAATGACTGTCAATCGACAAAGATCTGGGGCTCCACGCAAAATCTCACCTCGTGGGGTATCCTTGATCATGAGGAAGGTTAGAAATCAGCCTACAACTACAAGGGGGGAACTTGTCAATGATCTCAAGGCAGCTGGGACCACTGTCACCACGAAAACCATTGGTAACACATTACGACATAACGGATTGCAATCCTGCAGTGCCCGCAAGGTCCCCCTGCTCCGGAAGGCACATGTGACGGCCCGTCTGAAGTTTGCCAGTGAACACCTGGATGATGCCGAGAGTGATTGGGAGAAGGTGCTGTGGTCAGATGAGACAAAAATTGAGCTCTTTGGCATGAACTCAACTCGCCGTGTTTGGAGGAAGAGAAATGCTGCCTATGACCCAAAGAACACCGTCCCCACTGTCAAGCATGGAGGTGGAAATGTTATGTTTTGGGGGTGTTTCTCTGCTAAGGGCACAGGACTACTTCACCGCATCAATGGGAGAATGGATGGGGCCATGTACCGTACAATTCTGAGTGACAACCTCCTTCCCTCCGCCAGGGCCTTAAAAATGGGTCGTGGCTGGGTCTTCCAGCACGACAATGACCCAAAACATACAGCCAAGGCAACAAAGGAGTGGCTCAGGAAGAAGCACATTAGGGTCATGGAGTGGCCTAGCCAGTCACCAGACCTTAATCCCATTGAAAACTTATGGAGGGAGCTGAAGCTGCGAGTTGCCAAGCGACAGCCCAGAACTCTTAATGATTTAGAGATGATCTGCAAAGAGGAGTGGACCAAAATTCCTCCTGACATGTGTGCAAACCTCATCATCAACTACAGAAGACGTCTGACCGCTGTGCTTGCCAACAAGGGTTTTGCCACCAAGTATTAGGTCTTGTTTGCCAGAGGGATTAAATACTTATTTCCCTCTGCAGAATGCAAATAAATTCATATACTTTCCACAATGTGATTTTCCGGATTTAATTTGTGATGTGCTATCTCTCACTGTTACCAATAACCTACCCTTCAATTATGGGCTGCTCATGTCTTTGTCAGTGGGCACACTTACAAAATCAGCAAGGGATCAAATACTTATTTCCACCACTGTAGGTAGAGGCACTTATCTCAATCTAGCTGTGGTGGATCTTATGTTTGTTATCGCTGGATTCCTTCACCCTCTTTGTGACTCTGTGATTAAAATCAGTTATTTTTCGTTATTCCTGATGTGGGGCCACGTTTCTCCATAATGGCGTCTTCAAGGGAATATATGTTCAAGCTGTGAACAAGGTGCTTCGACGTTAGCTCCAGAACTTAGTAGAACAACAGTGCTAGGTAGACTTCTACGGTCTGTGCCCTGAGAAAGGCAAGGACAAATCAAACGGGTATACATATAAAGTATCACATACCATGTAAATGAGTTTATCTTGTTGGGCAGACTGGATGGACTGTACAGGTCTTTATCTGTCGCCATTTACTATGTTACTATCCTGCTTATTTTCGAAGGAGAAGGCCGGCCATCTTCCGACACAAATCGGGAGATGGCTGGCCATCTCCTGAACCCGGCCAAATCGGTATAATTGAAAGCCGATTTTGGCCAACTTCAACTGCTTTCCGTCGCAGTGCCGGCCAAAGTTAAAGGGGGCGTTTCGGCAGGGTAAGGAAGACGGGACAGGGGCGTGGTTACGAGATGGCCGGCTTTGGCCGATAATGGAAAAAAGATGGCCGGCTCTGATGAGCACTTGGCCGGCTTCACTTGGTCCATTTATTTTTAGGACCACCGGATGGAATCGGGGATCACCTCCCCTTACTCCTCCAGTGGTCACCAACCCCCTCTCACCCAAAAAAAATTAAAAATCATTTTTTGCCAGCCTCTATGCCAGCCTCAAATGTCATACCCAGCTCCATGACAGCAGTATGCAGGTCACTGGAGCAGTTTTTAGTAGGTTCAGTGGACTTCAGGCAGGTGGACCCAGACCCATACCCCCTCTACCTGTTACACTTGTGGTGGTAAATAGGAGCCCTCCAACCCCCCCCCCCCAAACCCACTGTACCCACATGTAGGTGCCCCCTTTTATCCCTAATGGCTACAGTAGTGGTGTGCAGTTGTGGGGAGTGGGTGTTGGGAGGGATTTAGGGGGCTCAGCACACAAGGTAAGGGAGGTATGCACCTGGGAGCTATTTTTGAAGTCCACTGCAGTGCCCCCTAGGGTGCCCGGTTGGTGTCCTGGCATGTGAGGGGGACCAGTGCACTACAAATGCTGGCTCCTCCCATGACCAAATGCCTTAGATTTTGCCGGGTTTGAGATTGCCGCCATTAGTTTCCATTATCGCTGAAAACCAATGCCGGCCATCTCTAAAGCCGGCCCAAATGTTAAGATTTGGCCGGCTCCAACCGTATTATCCAAACGAAAGATGGCTGCCATCTTGTTTCGATAATACGGTCGGGACGCCGCTTTACGGGGCCGGCCTTGAAGATGGCCGCCCTTATAGATGGCTGGCCCCACTCGATTATGCCCCTCTATGTTACCCACTGACATCTGTACTGCAGGTTCCATAATACATCAGGATGAGGTTGTCAGAAAGTCTTCCTCCTGGAACTGCTTTAGACACTTACTTCAAAGATTTTTCGTGTGTCCTGTTCCTAGGCCTGTTAAGTTCTGGGGGAAGTATTATAAAGCCCTTGTGCTTTTTTTCCTTACTGAATTTGTGCACTTACAATCCTGAATCCTTGTGTGAAATTCCTAGTTACTATTATATTATCAGGCAGATTTACCAATCTTACTCCACACTCTGTCCAGTGCGATGTGCATTTGTTTGCTAACCCAAAATAACCCCCCCCCCCCCCACCCAATTTCAGGTTTCTGTTTACAGTAGTGTTAATAGTTGCTTAGCACATGAGCCAGTGACCCTTGGGTTGGAGAACACCTGTCTTCCATGGTACGTACCAAAAAAGGATCAGCTGCCTCTCCATTGAGGAGGTGGGGGGGGGGGGGGGTCAGTGTTGCACTTCCTAACACTGGTGCCGGGGGAAGTTTGTTGAGGGTAAGGGTGGGGGTTGCCATTAGGGGTTTGAGTTGTGGTTGGAGGGATTTGGATGGATTGATGTTTTGGGGAGGACAACAAAATGGAAAAAAACAACAACCCACAAATGACAAAGGAAACTAACTTGTTTGAACACCCCTAATATTTTCTAAAGGATGCATAGAGCTGGCAGGTCTATTTCCTTGTGTGGTGCTAAGGGCTCAAGTTCCACCCTTGCTTTTTCCTCTAAGAAAAGAAAATCTCAAGTAATGATTTTGGATTCTCTCTGGAAGTTATGGCTGACCTTGAACAAATGCTCTCTGCCAGAGGCGTAGCCAGGTTTTGATCTCAAGGGGAGCAGACTTCTATAAAATAGGCGTCGGTTGGTGTCAGCTAGACAGCAGTGTCTGTGTTGTTGCTCAAGGGCTGTGGCAGGCACTGATTAATACAGGCTGTCTCTGTTGCGTCCTGCCTACAAGGAAACAGTAAGTTACAACAGGAGGCAGGACACAGAAGAGGTCTCTGGACTGGCCAGAGCAGGCAACCTGTCTTCTTAACTACAAAGTAAAAATATTCAAATCATGACCATCACCTCAGGAATAGAACACACATTCCTTCCACTGCTAGACACCTTGTTTAAATCAAATGGGCTTTTGTTTGTGAGGTGACTCTACAGGATGTGGAGACCACCAGTCTTCAGGATTTTTATTTTGGGTGACAAGGGTCACCAAAGACCAGAGTCTTTCAAATAGGGCTAGACACTTTGCCATTCAGGTTTTCAGGCTATCCACAATGAATCTGCATGAAAAAGATTTGCATGTAATGGAGGCAGTATATGCAAATCAATTTCATGCATATTTAATGTAGATATCCTGAAAAACCTGACTGGCAAGGGGGTACTCCAGAACCAACTTGGGAAACACTGCCCAAGAACACAAAACGTACCACCCCATAACAGCCCTAACCCACCTATGAAAAGACAGTGCTATATGTATTACACTGGGTTCTGGAGCACCAATATATCTACTATTGGGAAACTAGAACAAGCTGCACTGTTACACATTTCTACACAGACACTACATGCTAGCAGAATTCTTCACCTCAGTCGCACATGCAGAACATGGACAGAACCTCATCTATATAGCATGAGTAGCCATACTGGATCAGACCAAAGGTCCATCTAGCCCAGTATCCTGTTTCCAACAGTGGCCAACCCAGGTCACAAGCACCTGGCAGAAACCCAAATTGCGACAACATTCCATCCTACCAATCTAATACAGAATAGGGAGCCACCAAAAAAAAAAGAAAAACCCCAATAACAACAAAAGTTGAAATAGAGACCCCCTCCTCTCTGCCCAATAAAACCAGACTCTATAAACAGCGCAATACTGGTAAAAAGAAACAGAAAAGCATTTTCTCCTATACTTTGCAAAATAAAAATAGAAAAAATATACATTTTACAAAGCAGGTACATCTCAGTCCTTACAAAGTATGGGAGGAGTCTGGAGGAGTGGCCTAGTGGTTAAGGTGGTGGAGTTTGGTGCTGAGGAACTGAGTTTGATTCCCGGCACAGGCAGCTCCTTGTGACTCTGGGCAAGTCACTTAACCTTCCATTGCCACATTGAGCCTGCCATGAGTGGGGAAAGTGCAGGGTACAAATGTAATTAAATAAAAACAATGTTTTTTTTTACCTTTGTTGTTTGGGAATTTGGCTGGTCCCAGTCTTTTTTTTTCCATGTTCCATGAGTCAGCCTTACAAATTCTTTTCCAGGCTGGACTTCCCATTTCTTCTCTCTCCTCATCTTCTTCCTTTCCTTCTCTACATCTATTTGGCACTGATCTTTCATTTTATGTCCCCACTATCAGATAGCTACGTATAGAGCTGCCAAGTGATCCAGTTCCAGAAGGGAGATTTTTCAACTAGTCCTAGTGTGAACTAGCATTCTCCCTGTTATCTCTTTAATCTACTATCTACTAATAAGGACAGATTGTAAGCCACATTGAGCCTGCAAAGAGGTTGGGAAATGTGGGATACAAATGCAATAAATAAATACAAATAAATAAAACTCATGCGCATTGTGGTAGATATAAAGTAGGGGGAAGATCCCCTAAATGACAGCTCATACTGTCCGATCCCAACCTTGGTTCTTATTGAGCTGCAAGGCCAAGAAGCAGGAATCAAATCAGGCAAAGAATCACAGAAATACACTGAGCATCCTCCAGATATACATAAATGCATCCGAGTCTTAAATAATCCAGATCAAGTCACAGCCTTCTTTTCCTAGTTCGTGGAGCTTGAACCTGACCTGAATTGATTCATTCATATCTAATAGACAGTGACCAAAATGCAATTATAATTGCGTATGTAGAGTACCTACAGGAAGCCTTCCTAGCAGAAAGGACATGCCAGAATAGTTTAGAGCAGTGCAGCATGTTGCTTTAGCACAACCTAGGGGCCTGCTGCAATGGTATTTTCCTGATTGTAAATGACAGATATCTTTCTCATGGCAATTAACTCGCCAGGAAGTAATACCGTGCAACTGCTTTTGGAATCCTTCAGCCATTCCATTCCCTCCCCTTTCCCAACCCCATCTCTGGCTCTGTTTTGCTTTTATAAATTGTTTTAGGGGTAGAGACCTAACGTCTTGCAGCTTTATCCCATTAGTTTAATTCAGATTGTGAAATAAGAAATCTAGGTGGTTTACAAAGAAAATAGGAAACTGCTGAGGGTAGGATAACAAGACAAGGGGGAAAGAATAGCAACATGACAAACGAGACATAGGGATAAGAGAGGCTAGGGACAAAACTTAAATTATTTTAAAGCAGAGGTAAGCTCCTTGTGACTCTGGGCAAGTCACTTAACCCTCCATTGCCCCATGTAAGCCGCATTGAGCCTGCCATGAGTGGGAAAGCGCGGGGTACAAATGTAACAAAAAAAAAAAGAAGGGAGAAAACAAACAGGTAACAATGATGACTGACACCAGAAACACAAAGTGCAAAACACAAGTTGGAGAGTACAGAATAATTAAAGATCGAGAGCTGGAGAAAAATGACAATGAAAAATAATATTTTAAGCTGAGATCTGAACCTAATAAGTGAGCCTTCAATTCTCAGATAAAGAGGGAGAACATCCCAAACGTTTGAGGCAGCAACAGTGAAACAAGAGTTTCTGGTAGTATCCAAAAAGACTTTACGAAAGGACGGGACAAACCAAGAGGCTCTGGGCAGCAGATTGCAAAGATCTTGTGGGAGTGCAGGGGACCAGGAGGCTAGACAGAAAACAAGGCAAGCCTGAGGACTGAATCGGGTGACAGAGAATATTAATTTTAAAGGGAATTCTATAAGATACCGGGAGCATGTTCTCCTCTGCCTGTCTTCTCCCTCCTGCACAGCACCGGCGATTCAGAGTGAGCCTTGCTTCTGCCGGCACCGTGGCCTCTTCTCAGGCGCGTCCCATCTCTGTGGAAAACAGGAAGTTGCAATAGAGTAGGCGGGACGCGCCTGAGAAGAGGCCCCGACGCCGGCAGAAGCAAGGCTCACTCTGAATCGCCGGTGCTGCGCAAGAGGGAGAAGACGGGCAGAAGCGATAGGACTCAGGAGGGAGCAGAAATAAAATTATTGGCACAGGGCACATAGGCGCCTTTTTTTCGGAACAGCTGTTTGGGGGAGCGACCGCTCCCCCTGCGTCCCACCTGGCTACGCTTCTGCTCTCTGCCCAGCTGGTAGATCGAAATGTTCAAAGAAAACTTGTTTCAGAAACATTGGCAGCTTTAGGAAATCAAATTTCTAGTATCTAAGCTGTATAGTGGAACAAGTAAAGAAAATTAAAACTTATGTGGACTTCTTAGTTTAGGACAATAACATTCTTCATAAGAAAGTTTTAGAAAGTTTGATTAGGAACCAGACACTAAGATTCAGTAACTTTCCTAAAATTTCCACTAAGCTGCCTTTCGAGTTATTTAGGAGTCCTTTTACTAAGATGCACCGAAAAATGGCACATACTAGTTGTTTTTAGGCTCCTTGTACCCCTTCCCAAATTAACATGTACCAGCCATCCACAATTTGGGAGGATAATAGAAACCAAGGCTACGTGCGTATGAGAAAGTATATTTTTTATTTGCTTACCAAGTAAAAATGCAATTAATAGTTTCTCATGAGAGATCAGTACAGTTACCTAAAGAGATGTTCACTGTCTGCATCTCCGAAATACTGTTCTGATTCAACAGCTTATATCGTTTGTTTCAGACAATGATTTACATGACTTTTTCTGCAAATCATCCTTCTCATAGATTATCTGGTTCTCACCATCTGCTTTTCTAAACCTGTTTAAACCACATTTGCCCTTTTTGTTTACACTAGTTTCTTTCCCAAGCCTGCTTGCCTGTAAGAGTATCATAATAGACCATAAATTCCAGAGTCATGCAGGCTCGTCAATCTCTGATAGATTCCAAAGTCACACAGGCTTATCAATCTCTGGCCTTTTGATCCATTCCATAGTGCATAACTGTGCTCATAATTCTACATGATATAGATGCATGTATTGGACACGCGCAGGTCCAGTTTTCAGCACACCTGCAAAGAAGGCCTTTTTGGGGAGCCGAAAATGAACGTGCAACAAAATAAAAATCACCGCACATGCTTTTTGGACCTGAGACCCATTGAATTAACGGTAAGGTCTCACATGTTAACCGGGCAGTAATCGTCAGCGCACGTACAATGCCAATTACCGCCCGGTTAGCGCCGCGCTCCAGAAAATTTTCTGGCGCATGTAGCGGATGCATGTAAATAATGAAATTACTTCCAGGGCCACACGGTAGCCAGGTAGTAGTTCAAAATCGATGAGCATAGGACACGCGTACGCGTCTATGCAGCTTAGTAAAAGGGCCCCTTAAATAATCATCGTGCAATGTGTTGAAAGTTCTGAATAATCATTGCTCTGCTTCCACCAATGAAAAAAAAAGAAAAAAAAACAGGGAAGAAGGTTTTAGAGGGTTTCTTTAATTTTCTAATCTGACTCAAATGCAGAAGAAGGGAATGAAAATTAATCTTTGGCTATTATGGGGTCCTTTTAATAAAGGGTGTTAAGCCCTAATGTATGGTTAGCATGCCAAAAACAGGCTACTGCAAAACGTGATTTTGATGGTAGTTTGCCTGTTACTTCTCACTATTTCACAGTTAAATAATTTTTCGAGGGGTGTGCCATGTGCAAACATTAACTATCTAGCATATTTGCATTACCGCGAACTAACCATTGGATTCTATGTATGGCGCCTAGAGCTACACATGGAAATTGGCATGCGTAGCCAATTTGTACGCACAATTTGAATAACGAGCCTGTCAGTGCTGATAGTTGGATGTTAACAAGCAATTATTGGCACTAATTGGGACTAATTAGAATTTACACACATTACATGCTTCACATATTCTATAAAGTAGTCCTCGTAAACTCTACCACATGGCTCTCACAAGGGGACGTGGCCATGTTAGGAGCTTGGATGTCGGCTTGTGGATCTCACAAGGGGACGTGGCTAAGGGAGGAGCTTGGATGAGTCGGCACATAAATCTCACAAGGGGACGTGGCCATGGGAAGAGCTTGGATGAGTCGGCAGATGGATGTCACAAAGGGATATGACCATGGGAGGAGCTTGGATGAGTCGGCACATGGATCTCACAAGGAGATGTGGCCATGGGAGGAGCTTGGATGAGTCGGCACATGGATCTCACAAGGGGAGTGGCCATGGGAGGAGTATGGTTGAGTCATGGGTTTTCCTAAAATTTACATGCAATGTTATAAAATAGCCTGTTCCACGTGGGCATTTATACCAGGTTTTATTTGGTGTAAACAGCCGTGACTATAGTTAGTCACAGGAACGGCTGCTAAGCATCTCTATATATAAAAGGCACCGCCAATGTTCTAATTGAAGCCTCCAGCCGGAAACTTGAGGTGGCATAGATATCCGGTTTAGCAAGTACACAAAGGAAAAGAGAGTTGCAAGTAAAGCAATTAACTCCTGCCACAGTTGTTTTCTCAGGCACCTGGAGTGGTTGCCCTGGGTGATTAACAAGGTCAGCTGGAGTAAAGCCATAAACTCCTCCCAGAGTCTTGCCTTGGGTGATTAACAAGGTCAGCTGGGGTGCACAGGGAGGAGGGAGGGAGACCCTGGAACTGGGAGGGAGGAAGGAGTGATGGGCCCCTGGCACACACTCTGATTCTCATACATACACTATCACTGTCACAGACACACTCGCACCCAGTCACACTCTCTCTGTCACACACACACTCGCGCACATTCCCTCTCTCTCACACAGTCAATATCACACACACACACTCTCTCAAACATACACACTCCAAGGAAAACCTTGCTAGCGCCCATTTCATTTCTCAGAAACGGGCCTTTTTTACTAGTATTCTATAAACCGCTCCTAACTTTAGGCAAAGTTTATAGAATATGCATAAGCGTATTTCTTTTTGGCGCCAATTTTCTAGGTGCCATATATAGAATTTGCAAAAATCTAATATAGTCAATCCCAAAATATCATAGTATCAAAGACCCAGTGAATTGCACAACCCCGTATAATTTTATTTAAAAAGTGAACATGGGAGAATTCAGTATAGGCTGTAACCACAGCCAAGCTTAATTTCAGTGAGTTTAGCCGAAATCGGCTAACTTGAAAGCTCTCTACATCATTAATATTCCCTATATTTTATGTCCCTCAGTTTATGCTTTAATTTAATCAAACACATATTTTACTCTAGATATTTTATTATACTAAATCAGGGTGGTGTAAAATTCAATAGAAATCCGTACAAACACAAATTCCCCATCCGTTGACTGAAGAACTAAATCAAAAATATGTCCATATACTAAACCAACAAAGCAGCAGAAATGAAGGAACAGAAAGGAGCAAACTTTTCTTGGCTTTATACTCTGTCGTTATTGCACTAACTGTCCCAAACGTTGTTAGTGTTATATAGAATTTGGTCGCTAACTGGTTAATGCAGAGTTAACACATTAACTTTTATCAGGTTACATATGAAGTTTAGCGCACAACCTGAAAAAAAATTGAAAACAATGCCTTAAATATTGCCACGTTAGAGATCAGCTTAGCACACAGGTAAGTCTGATGTTAAAATGCTCTAAGCCCGTTTCCTAAAGTGTTTTAGTAAAGGGGGTCCTACGTTAGCCAACGTTTGGCCCCTTTTACAAAGCTGCACTACACTGAATGTGAAGAATCTTATCCAACGAAGGAAAATATAAAAACATTTATACCAGCAAGATCTGGCAGCATATCAAGATGGCAGATTGAGCAGTGCACAGGGATTTTCAGATCAGTGTCTGCTGGAAATTGGTTTCCTACCTTAATACCTCTGAAAGAATGCCATATTCCAAAAATGATGGGGGTGGTGAGACTTAATGGTATGCTGGAAGCGGCTCACAAGAGCTGGTTGTTAGATTTAAAAAAAAAACGCGAGCCGGATGTTGCACCAAATCAGCTGGGGCAGCTGCGATCCTCTATCCTACGCTTCTGCCCATACAATCTCCATATTCCGACCATACTGAAAGGGACCACTATAAGTTTCAGTGCCAGTCTTGTGAGATTGCCGTAGTCTCACAAGATTGCCACGGAACTCATGGCAGACATATTCTGTATGGACAGTGTGTGGAGACTGCATGGGCAGGACTGTAGGAGGATTGCTCCTGTCTCAGCTGACCACTGGAACACCAGGGCTGTGTAAGGTAGGCCCAGGGAGCGGGAGCAAGAGAGGACAAGCTACGTGGAAGGGAAGGCAAGAAGGGGACAAGCAGCATGGATGGGAGGGTGAGAAGGGGACAAACTCATGAAAGGGAAGGCAAGAAGCGGACAAACTGAGTGGAAGGGAAGGCAAGAAGGAGACAAGCTGCGTGGAAGGGAAGGCAAGAAGGGGACAAGCAGCGTGGATGGGAGGGTCAGAAGGGAACAAACTGCGTGAAAGGGAAGGCAAGAAGGGGACAAGCTGCGTGGATGGGAGGGTGAGAAGGGGACAAGCTAAATGGATGGGAAGGCAAGAAGGGACAAGCTAAATGGATAGGATTGTGAGAAGGGGACAAGCTGCATGGATGGGAGGGAGAGAAGAGGACAACCTGTGTGTGGATGAGAGGGAGAGAATGGAGAGGAGAGGTAGACATGTCATGCATGGAGTGAAGGGAAAAGGGAGAAATGCAGCACATAGAAGAGGATGGAGAGGAGAAGGGGACATGCTGCTTATGAATGGGAGGGAAAGGAAAGAGGGATATGCAGCTCATGAAGATTTGATTTTTTAGAAATATATCTTTTCTAATTTTGTGTTTAATGAAGTATGGAAGAAAATACATTTCTGTTACTTTTACCAGTATTTTCATATTTTTTATGGTCCCCTATTTTGTATCAGTTGAGGGTCTGTCCATGTTCTGTATGTGTGACTGAGGTGACGGATTCTGCTGGCATGTAGTGTCTGTGTTGGAATGTGTAACAGTCCAGCTTGTTCCTGTTTCCCAATAGTGGGTATATTAGAATATAGGGTGAGAAGTAGTCTGACAGTAAATCATATGTCAGATTTAATGTCAATAAATTTATTGTGATATGAATTCTTGGATGAATAGCAAACATAGGTTGGCTACAGATATGAGTGTGGCAAAAATCAACCAAAGCATTTTGCAAAAATCAATTGGCCATTTGGGAATTTACTGTAAAGAATATTGTATGTTATAATATTATTTGTAAATTGGTTGCTGCCTGCGCATTTCTACCAATGGAATGTATAATACAGTTATGTACATATCTACAAGTGGTTTTTATGTTTTTATTTATTTATTTATTTACATTACATAAGTATTGCCATACTGGGACAGACCAAAGGTCCATCAAGCCCAGCATCCTGTTTCCAACAGTGGCCAACCCAGGTCACAAATACCTGGCAAGATCCCCAAAAAGTACAAAACATTTTGTGCTGCTTATTCCAGAAATAGTGTTTTCCCCAAGTCCAATTTAATAATGGTCTATGGACTTTTCCTTTAGGAAGTTGTCCAAACCTTTTTAAACTCTGCTAAGCTAACCGCCATTACCACATTTTCTGGCAACTAATTCCAGAGTTGAATTACACGTTAAGTGAAGAAAAACGTTTCTCGGATTCATTTTAAATTTACTGCTTTGTAGCTTCATCGCATGCCCCCTAGCCCTAGTATTTTTGGAAAGCGTAAACAGATGCTTCATTTCTACCCATTCCACTCCACTCATTGTTTTATAGACCTTTATCATATCTTCCCTCAGCCGTCCTTTCTCCAAGCTGAAGAGCCCCAGCTGCTTTAGTCTTTCCTCATAGGGGAGTCGTCCCATCCCCTTTATCATTGTTGTCGCCCTTCTCTGCACCTTTTCTAATTTCAGTTAACTTCACCACATAAAGGGGCCCTTTTACTACTACTACTACTTAACATTTCTAGAGCACTACTAGGGTTACGCAGCGCTGTACAATTTAACAAAGAGAGACAGTCCCTGCTCAAAGAGCTTACAATCTAATAGATAAGAGTGAGACAAATATAGGACAGTCAAGCCATTGTGACATCACTGATGAGGTTGGCTCTTAGGCATTGGTGGAATGAGGCATTATGACATCACATTCTCAGCTCTGGTTAAATCACTGCTATATGTAATACTACTACTACTACTTAACATTTCTAGAGCGCTACTAGGGTTACGCAGCACTGTACAATTTAACAAAGAGAGACAGTCCCTGCTCAAAGAGCTTACAATCTAATAGACAAGTGAACGGTCGGTCCGATAGGGGCAGTCAAATTGGGGCAGTCTGGATTCACTGAGCGGTAAGGGTTAGGTGCTGAACGCAGCATTGAAGAGGTGGGCTTTAAGCAAAGACTTGAAGACAGGCAGGGAGGGGGCTTGGCGTAAGGGCTCAGGAAGGTTGTTCCAAGCATAGGGTGAGGCGAGGCAGAAGGAGCGGAGCCTGGAGTTGGCGGTGGTGGAGAAGGGTACTGAGAGGAGGGATTTGTCCTGTGAACGGAGGTTTCGGGCGGGTACGTAAGGGGAGATGAGGGTAGAAAGGTAGTGAGGGGCGGCAGACTGAGTGCATTTGTAGGTAAGAAGGAGAAGCTTGAATTGAATGCGGTATCTGATCGGAAGCCAGTGAAGTGACCTGAGGAGAGGGGTGATATGAGTATATCGGTTCTGGCGGAATATGAGATGTGCAGCAGAGTTCTGAACAGATTGAAGGAGGGATAGATGGCTAAGTGGGAGGCCGGTGAGGAGTAAGTTGCAGTAGTCCAGGCGAGAGGTAATGAGAGCGTGGACGAGAGTTCGGGTGGTGTGTTCAGAGAGGAAAGGGCGAATTTTGCTGATGTTAAAGAGGAAGAAGTGACAGGTCTTGGCTATCTGCTGGATATGCGCAGAGAAGGAGAGAGAGGAGTCAAAGATGACTCCGAGGTTGCGGGCAGATGAGACGGGGAGGATGAGGGTGTTATCAACTGAGATAGAAAGTCGAGGAAGAGGAGAAGTGGGTTTTGGTGGAAAGACGATAAGCTCGGTCTTGGACATGTTCAGTTTCAGGTGGCGGTTGTACATCCAGGCAGCAATGTCAGATAAGCAGGCTGTTACCTTTGCCTGGGTCTCCGCGGTGATATCTGGTGTGGAGAGATACAGTTGGGTGTCATCAGCATAGAGATGATACTGGAAACCATGAGATGAGATCAGGGAGCCCAGGGAAGAGGTGTAGATTGAGAAGAGAAGGGGTCCAAGGACAGATCCCTGGGGAACACCAACAGATAAGGGGATGGGGGTGGAGGAAGATCCATGAGAGTGAATTTTGAAGGTGCGGTGGGAGAGATAGGAGGAGAACCAGGAGAGGACAGAGCCCTGGAACCCAAATGAGGACAGTGTGGCAAGAAGTAAGTCATGATTGACAGTGTCAAAAGCGGCGGATAGATCGAGGAGGATGAGGATGGAGTAGTGGCCTCTGGATTTGGCAAGGAACAGGTCATTACAGACTTTAGAGAGTGCTGTTTCTGTCGAGTGAAGAGGGCGAAAACCGGATTGAAGCGGATCGAGGATGGCATGAGAGGAGAGAAAATCAAGGCAACGGCTGTGGACTGCGCGCTCAAGTATCTTGGAGAGGAAGGGTAGGAGGTGCATAAGGTGTATAAGGGTAGGAGGTGCATAAGGTGCATAAGGACCTATGTGCAGCGAGCACATGCCAAATCAGCATTACCACCCGGCTACTGCGTGCCCCAGGCAGTAATTCTGAATTTGGTGCACGCCATAAACATGCGGTAAACGGCAGTGGACATGCGCTGTATGCCTATTGCCCCGGTAATGCAAGAGACCTTACTGGTAAGGTCTCAGGCCGAAAAAGGACGCGTGCTGGTTTTTATTTTTGCCGCACGTCCATCTTCCAGACCCTGAAAAAAAGGCCCTTTTCCCAGGGCGCGGTAAAAACTGGCCTGGCGCACATCCAAAAGATGTGCTTACACTGCCGTAGGCCACCTTTTGCCATGGCTTAGTAAAATGGCCCCTGAGATTACACTCTGCCCATGCCCTGCCTATGGTCCGCCCTTAACCTAGCCAGTTAGAGAATGGCTGATTAGCAGGGCTATTCACTGCCACTGAATATGGCCCTCGACAAGCCATTTCTAGGGCCAGGAGCTTCTCCTGAATTTTTAAATGGCTTTGAATATCAGGCTTTTGATGTTTAGCTCAAGTGGGCTCACTTGTATGTAAAGTTTTACAAAATCCAGCATTTACATATGTAAGTTTTAAAACTGGTGATGTGTACACAGAAGAAACAAATCTCCACAGGAACAACTAAGATGACTCAGGAACAAGTAGACGATGCTTCAGATGCTTTAACAGTTTATTGTAAGACAAAGAGACTCGACAGAGCTGTGTTTCAGCTGACAAGACCTGTATCAGGAGTCTCTTGCATTTTATAAAATCATCCACTTGAAATATTCTTTGTGGTCAGTGTAGTACAACAACAAGCAAAACGCTCCATGCGCCAAACCAATTGAAGGTCACTGTGAAAGCAACTAGCAAAGCAAACGTAAACTCACACGAACTGCTAAACTCCGAGTAAAGGCATGTAAGTCCCACCACTTAGACACTGAGGGACCCTTTTACTAAGCTGCATAAGCGCGTAGGCGCGTCCTATGCGTGTAAATTTTGATTCATTTTTTAGGTGCATCCACTAGGTGCCGGAAAATTTCCAGCACGCGGCACTAATCAGGCAGTAATCAGCTTAGTAAGTGCATAGACCATTACCGCCTGGTTAACACATGAGACTACCGCTAGTTCAATGGGTGATGGTAAGGTCTCAGGCCCAAATGGACACGTGACAATTTTTATTTTGCCACACGTCCATCTTTGGCCCTCCAAAAAAGGCCTTTTTGGCAGGTGTGCTGAAAAATGGACCTGCACAGGTCCAATACACACGTCTACACCAGCACAGGCCATTTTTCGGCACACCTTAGTAAAAGGACCCTAGAGTGAGTCTATTGTAAAATACCTGAAACATTCTGAATGTCCCTTTTGCAACCTCAGTGTCCCTTGCAAATGGGGTTTTAAATCTCATAAATAATGTTGTTTTTGATCCACTGACTTGCACTTATCAAACGTGCTTGAAGAATAGAGTACCGTCTACTCCATTCTACAAACATTCATCACTGATTTATTATGTTTTCCTAATTCTTGATCTTTTACATTCCAAATCCCCAACCTGTTATCCCTTCCATTACCAACCTCATCGCCAACTTCAACATCCACAAGACAACCCCATCCAACCAAACATTCACATAGCTAAAATAAAAAGAAAAATATGCAAAGCAATTTAAAATTAATGTTACAGGCGTCAATCAAGAGCTGCCAACAGGAGCATCAGCACCTTTTAGCAGATCAGTAATATTGTAGAATGGGTCATCTCTCTGTTTCTCTCTCTGATCTCTAAACTGATTCAGCAACCATTTCATAGACCCAGGATGAGAGATAGACATGAGGGAGGGAGAGAGGATGGCAGAAAGACAAAGGTATCAATTATTATATTTATTTATAAACCATCTTCTTGGAAAACCAATCAAGATGATGCACAATGTTCCATCTTTATCTGGAAAATGGATAAGACACATGACGATCCATTCCCGTCTTCAAAGTCTATCGTTATGATCACACTTTCTCGTTAGTTTCCATCGACATGTTTCATGCCACTAATTGATACCGGTAGAATATTAAAATCCTCTTTAATCAGCAGCTGGACTGCACGCTTCTCACAGATCCAGTGATTCTGATCAGCGCAATTCCGATCGTATAATTTATCCTTAAACAGCGCTGCACAGCGAGAGCTAGAATGAATTGTAACAGACCTGCTGTGAAAAAAGAATATAATTATTTTACAACTAACATTTATAGTAGGGCTGCTATCTTCAGAAATGTACACATTTAACATAATGGAGGGAATTCAATACACAACGCTGAATTTAGGTACCACATAACTCAACGTTACGCGCTATTCTATAAAAGGAGCATGTCAATCTGGCTTCAGACCTGGGTACGGATCAGAGACAGTTTCTGTGTCCCTTCTTGATGATCTGCACAGAAACCATGGCAGACAATCTGCCTCAATGCTATACTAGTGTTGCTCGATTTCTTGGTAGCCTTCGACACCGTGGATCATAATATCTTGCTTACCAGACTGGCAGAAACAGGTATCAGTGGCACAGTGCTTACTTGGTTCAAATCCTATCTGTCAGATAGACTAAAATCAGTTCTGCTCAGCAACAACACATCATCACCTTAGGCACTAGACTGTGGGGTGCCACGGGGATCCATACTGTCTCCCATTTTATTTGATATCTACCTCAAGCCTCTGGCTGAGCTGCTTCGGTCAATGGACATAAAATTCTACATCTATGCTAATGATAAAGCTTTTGATAAAGTTCCTCAAGAGAGTCATGGAAGGCAACGTTCTGGTTATTCCACAGAAAACAGAGGGTAGGGTTAAATGGTCATTTCTCTCAATGAAGGGAGGTGGTACTATTTAACATATGTATGAATGATATGGAAATCAGAACAATGAGTGAGGTGATTAAATTTGCAGATGATAAAAAACTATTCAAGGTTGTTAAAACACATGCGGACTGTGAAATATTGCAGAAAGATCTTAGAAAACTAGAAGACTGGGCATCCAAATGGCAGATGAAATTAAATGTGGACCAATGCAAGATGATGCACATTGAAAAGAATAATCCAAATCATACTTAGCTGATGCTAGGGTCCACCTTGGGGGTCAGCACTCAAGAAAAAGATCTAGATGTCGTTGTAGATAATACACTGAAATCAAATGATTAGTGTGTGGTGGCAGCCAAAAAAAGCAAACAGGATGCTAGGAATTATTAGGAAAGAGATGGAGAATAAGACCAAAAATACTATAATGCCTTTGTATTGCTCCATGGTGCGACTGCACCTTGAGTATTGTGGTCAGTTCTGGTCGTCATATCTCAAAAAAGATATAGCGTTATTAGAAAAGTTTCAAGGAAGAGCGACCAAAATGATGAACGGGATGGAACTTCTCACGTATGAGGAAAGGGTAAAGAGGTTAGGGCTTTTCAGCTTAGAAAAGAGACGGATAAGGGGAGATATGATTAAGGTCTACAAAATCTTAAGTGGTGTAGAATGACTAGAAGTAAATTGATTTTTTCACTTGTTCCAAAAGTATAAAGACTAGCAGACACTCGAGGAAGTTACATGGAAATACTTTTAAAACAAATAGGAGGACATATTTTTTCACTCAATAAATAGTTAAGCTCTGGAACTCTTTGCCAGAGGATGTTGTAACAGCGGTTAGTGTATCTGGGTTTGGTTTGGACAAATTCCTGGAGGAAAAGTCCATAGTCTGCTATTGAGAAAGACATGGGGAAGCAACTGCTTGCCCCAGGTTTGGTAGCATGGAATGTTGCTGCTAATTGGGTTTCTGCCAGGTACTTGTGATCTGGCTCGGCTACTGTTTGGAAAACAGGATACTGGCCTAGATGGACCATTGGTCTGACCTAGTATGGCTACTCTTTTGTTCTTATATGTGCAACTACTCATCCCCACTGAACCAGATCTACCCACAGCTCTGAGTAAACTGTCTGCCTGCCTAACCGCAAAAAGAGATTATTTGGGTACCAAACACAAGTGGACAATTCCCATCTTCAAAGTACCTTTTGAGAATTATGAGCTCCCACTAAAATCACAGGTCAGGAGTCTTGGGATTCTGCTAGACTAATCACTCTCTCTGATCCCACAAATTCAAACAACCTTCAAAAATTATTTATATTATTTATGGCAGCTACGAAATCTCCATATATTGAAAAAAAGTGCCTGACCACAGTGGTCCATGAGTCTGACTACAGTGGTCCATGCCATGATAACATCATGACTAGACTACCGTAATGTCCTATGCATTGGCCAAACCAAAGAGAATTTGTATCAGCTCCAACTAATTGAGAATGCTGCAGCACGACTGATAGAAGGCTACAGAGGGCGTGACCACATCACACCCTTCCTGTAAAAGCTACACTGGCTTCCAGTACTTCACAGGGCTAAATTTAAAACTCTGTGTTTCATTTTCAGGGTCCTCAGACAAAATGGGCCAGAGTACTTAAAGAATACGTTTGCCCTTTACACACCTTTAAGACCTCTAAGTTCCTCTCAAGGATCATCACTATCTGTACCTTCATCAAAAGAAATTGTACAATGTGATACCCGCCAGCGAGCTTTCTCAGAAATAGCCCCCATGCTGTGGAATTTACTCCCAGAGGGGCTAAGTACAACTTGAGACTTCCTCTACTTCAGGAAGCAGGTGAAAGCCTGGTTCTTTACACAAGCCTTTAATGCGTAGGGTGGCTGACTATACACTCATTCTGCACCTGGACTAGCTTCCTACACACACTGTAACTTAGATCAGTTCCTTATCTCTTGCCTTGAGTTTAGCTAACCATCAAATTACCCCAACTGACTCCGTACCACACATCTTGTTCCCATCACATATCTGCTCTTGGTCCCTCAGCTATATGGTAATCCGTATTGTAGAAACTCTTTAGCATCATATCTGTTAGTTGAATGCTCTAATGCACACTTATTAGGTGTATCACTAGTATTATGCTAACATTGTATTATATCGCTGGTATTTGAATTCCACTGCTGTTAAATGTGTAGATTTTTGATACTGTTTCACAGTACTTCTAGGTTCCATGTATTGTATTTATGTTTATTCTTGGTTATTTTACTATTGTTATGCTATTAACAAAATTATAAGTTTTATATTATAAAACTTGGACACCTGAATGCGGAGTTCCACAGGGATCCCCCCTCTCACCGACCATATTCAACCTAATGATGATAACTTTGGCCAAACTACTATCGAACCAAAACCTCAACCCATACATATACACTGATGATGTAACAATCTTCATCCCATTCAAACAAGATCTAAAAGAAATTTCCAACGACATCAACCAAAGTCTACATATCATGCATTCATGGGCAGATGCATTTCAGTTGAAACTTAATGCAGAAAAACCCAATGCCTAATACTCACCTCGCAACATAACACGAACAAATTTACCACCATCAACACATCAAAACTAAATCTACCAATTTCAGACATCCTAAAAATTCTTGGAGTTACCATTGATCGGCACCTAACACTTGAGAATCACGCGAAAAACGCAACCAAAAAGATGTTCCACTCAATGTGGAAATTAAAAAGAGTAAGACCATTTTTCCCAAGGACAGTCTTCCGCAATCTGGTACAATCATTGGTACTCAGTCACTTGGACTATTGCAACTCACTCTACGCTGGCTACAAAGAACAAATACTCAAAAAACTCCAAACAGCCCAGAACACGGCAGCCAGACTCATATTCGAAAAATCAAAATATGAAAGTGCAAAACCCCTACGAGAGAAACTACACTGGCTCCTACTTAAAGAACGCATCACGTTCAAAGTATGTACCCTAGTCCACAAAACCATCCATGGCGATGCCCCAGCCTACAAGTCAGACCTAATAGACCTACCACCCAGGAATGCAAAAAAATCTTCTCGCACATTCCTTAATCTTCATTTTCCCAACTGTAAAGGTCTAAAATACAAATTAATGCACGCATCTACCTTTTCCTATATGAGCACGCAACTCTGGAACGCGTTGCCATGCAACCTAAAAGCGATCTATGAACTGACCAACTTCCGCAAACTACTCAAGACCCATCTCTTTCACAAGATATACTACAAAGATCAACACACGTGAAATTCTCCACATATATCCAGAAATGTCTTATAATGTCTTCTGCTATACCACTATCATGTATTCCATTACCATGCAACCCCAAATCCTTCTGTAACACCAAAGGTATATTCTCTTCTTATTTCCATTATCCATGATGTATTGTAAGCCACATTGAGCCTGCAAAGAGGTGGGAAAATGTGGGATACAAATGCAATAAATAAAAATAAATATTAAATAAATATTAAACTGTACCTACTGTATACCGCCTTGGGTGAATCTCTTCATAAAGGTGATTAATAAATCCCAAATCAATCAATAAATAAATACAGACATACATAATGTTTAGCATGGATTCCACGTGCTGGAGTTAAGCCTGCTGAAACCTAGTGTAAATACCAGCACCTAAATTAGGCAGTATTCTGTAATTCCGCATTCAATTTTTCAGAATGCCCCCCGACACACCCTTAGCCATGCCCCCTTTTGAGACACGCGCCATGGGAGTTTTTGTGAGAAAAACGTCCAAATGCAGACTTGTCATTTTTTGGCCATTTTTCTCTTTTGAAAATGAACCCTCTTAAGTAGAGAGGTGTGGTAGCCGTGTTAGTCCACTCTTAAAGGTTATCAATAGAAATCAAACAAAATAAAACATGGAAAAGAAAATAAGATAATACCTTTTTTATTGGGCATAACTTAATACATTTCTTGATTAGCATTTGAAGGTTGCCCTTCTTCGATCTGACGAAGAAGGGCAACCTTTGGAAAGCTAATCAAGAAATGTATTAAGTTATGTCCAATAAAAAAGGTATCATCTTATTTTCTTTTCCATGTTTGATTTTGTTTGATTTCTATTGATAACGAAAATGAACCCGAAAGTCACTTGTAAACATTTGTCCCATGAAAGCTCTGAACAACAGCGCTCTATCTCAATCACATCTTTTTGAAGTGAGGTATTTGGTATTGACTCCTGAGGCAGGCTTTACGGCCGAAACATGGCTCATGTTGAGTCATCCATATCTTGAATTTGTTGTTGACTACTACAATACATTTTCTTGCACATATCTTTGTTTGATTCAGGACCTGCTCTCCCTAATCCATACGCCAAGGAATGACTACATAGTCCGGGTAAATACGTATCATCATGTTGGTACACATACATGTCAGAATAAGGATTTCTGTTGCTATATGGAGTGAGTTCATCTGTTGTTGGCATCTTACCCTTTCTGTATGGTGAGTTTCCTCTTGTGGTAAATTGAGTCCTGAATAAATAAACATACCTTGACTCTGTACCATCCAGCCATATCCATCTGGTATCTGTGAAGCTTAGACCAACCCAGGAATTGCCTTTTATTTGGTCAGTAAAGAAGTCCTGGAAATAAAGAGAGCAAGTGAATGAATAGCCTCAACCATCACTAAAGGCCTGAGACACCAAAAATATTTTGGCCTCCAGAACATGAAATGTATTTAATCATCGTAGGAGGAGACTGCACTAATTCAAATGGGGATGTCCTAATTTGCATAGGACTTCTTGCTGAGAAAAAGGGACATCCAAGTGGTGACATTGAAAATTTCTTAGATATTTTACAAAAGGTTCACTGAAAGCAGAACTTTGGTAAAATACATATAAGGATGTGCAGGAATAAGTGTGTCTATGGTGGCAAATAGTAGGAAGAGGTGTCAGCAGAGCTGGTTACATAGGAAAGTGCAGTAAATGTCAGATTCTGATGCTTATTTTATTATCAATATTTATATTACAGGTATCAGCGGGGCTGGTTACATAGGAAAGTGTTGTAAATGTCTGAGAAATTCTGATAGAAGAGGACATTTCTTTGGGTTTGTGAACATTATTTTGCTCTGTGCTTTGGGGTTTAAAAGAGGAATTATAGGTTATTGATAAAGACAGGATAAAAAACCCCCCACAAACGTTATTAACTAGTCTCCATACCCTTGAACCCATAGTTTTAAAACTTGAACTTTCTGCCATTGCATTAAACAGATAGCCTGTAGAATGCACAACAGGGCCTAGTTCAGTCTTCATTCCCACCCCCCTTCCCAAATCCTTCCCACCCCCAGCAGGCAGCAGTCCAGCAGCAAGAGGGGTGCTATCTAGTCTTTTGCTGTGAATGTCACATATATGATTATCTCCCAGTTGGTGAGAGGTTATATGTGTGCAATCAATGCAAAGAGTTCCTAGCTCTCAGAGGACGAGTCCTTTCTCTTGAGGCTAGAATAGCAGACTAGCAGACTTTCAGGAGCTGAGGAAGACAGATAAATAGAAGAGGCCTACAGAGATGTTGTAGAAAAGTCCTTCCTCCAATCCGGCAGCCCCTGTGCTGCCTTGGAGGAGTGAGGCCTTCTAAAAGGAAAGACACCACCCTAGCTAAATTGGAAATAACCCTGTAGCCAGGACAAGCCCACCATGGGATGCAATATCCTCTCACACTGAGGATGTGTCTCCAGGAGTTTCTGCCCAGGAGGGAGGATGACTGCTGCTGTAATTGATGGTTCAATTATTAGGCATGTAGATAGCTGGGTGACTGGTGGACATGAGGATCGCCTGGTGACTTGCCTGCCTGGTGCAGATTTTAGATAGTGGTAGGGAGGATCCAGCTGTCTTGGTACATGTGGGTGCCGATGACATAGGAAAATGTGTGATAAGAGGTTCTGGAAGCGACATTTAGGCTCCTAAGTAGAAAGCTGAAATCCAGATCCTCCAGGGTAGCATTCAGTAATGTTCTCCATTCCATGTGAAGGACCCAAAAGACAGGCAGAGCTCCAAAGTCTCAATGTGTGGTTGATGGATCTCAATGATGGTGCAAGGATGATGGATTTAAATTTGTTAGAAAATGGGCAACACTCTAACGAAGGGGAAGCCTCATCTGAAAGGATAGGCTCCATTTTAACCAGGATAGAACCAGGCTTGAAAAAGGAGATAGAGCAACTTTTAAACTAAAATGGAAGGGAAAACCAACAGTCGCCCAGGAGCACATAGTCCGGTGTGGAGTGTCCTTGAAGGATATTATTGAAACAGGATATTTAGGGAATCCCAATAGGAGATGTTTCAATAATGGTGAAAGAAAGTCAGAAACGTTTGATGGGTGAACAGAGTAAAGGATGCAAGTTATCTCCATTGGACTTCAAAGAAGCCTGTAGATGCAAGGAAAAAGGACAGTTTGAAATGTAAATATACAAATGCAAGAAGCCTTAAAAATAAGATAGGAGAATTGGAGAGTATAGCATTAAATGAAGAGGTAGATATAATAGGCATTTCAGAGACCTGGTGGAAGGAGAACAATCAGTAGAACAAGAAATTAGCAGTGTACACTGTCAATCATAATTTACTTCTTGCTGCACTATCCTCATTTGGGTTCCAGGGCTCTGTCCTCTCCTGGTTCTCATCTTATCTCTCCCAGCGTACCTTCAGAGTACATTCTCATGGATCTTCCTCCACCCCCATCCCACTCTCTGTTGGAGTTCCTCAGAGATCTGTCCTTGGACCCCTTCTTTTTTCAATCTACACCTCTTCCCTGGGCTCGTTGATCTCATCTTATGGTTTCCAATACCATCTTTATGCTGACGACACCCAGCTTTACCTCTCCACACCAGAAATCACTGCGGAAACCCAGGCCAAAGTATCAGCCTGCTTATCCGACATTGCTGTCTGGATGTCCAACCGCCACTTGAAACTGAACATGGCCAAGACCGAGCTCATTGTCTTTCCACCCAAACTCACTTCTCCTCTCCCTCCACTCTCTATTTCAGTCGACAACACCCTCATCCTCCCCGTCTCATCTGCCCACAACCTCGGAGTCATCTTCGACTCCTCCCTCTCCTTCTCTGCCCATATCCAGCAGACAGTCAAGACCTGTCACTTCTTTCTCTATAACATCAGCAAAATTCGCCCCTTCCTCTCCGAGCACACCACCCAAACTCTCATCCACTCTCTCATCACCTCTCGCCTTGACTACTGCAATCTACTCCACACTGGCCTCCCACTTAACTATCTATCCCCACTTCAATCTGTTCAGAACTCTGCTGCCCGTCTTATCTTCTGCCTAGATCGATATGCTCATATCACCCCTCTCCTCAAGTCACTTCACTGGCTTCCGATCAGGTACCGCATACAGTTCAAGCTTCTCCTACTAACCTACAAATGCACTCAATCTGCAGCCCCTCATTATCTCTCTACCCTCATCTCCCCTTACCCGTAACCTCCACTCACAGGACAAATCCCTCCTCTCGGTACCCTTCTCCACCACCGCCAACTCCAGGCTCTGCCCTTTCTGCCTCGCCTCACCCTATGCTTGGAATAAACTCCCTGAGCCCATATCCAAGCCCCTTCCCTACCCATCTTCAAATCCTTGCTCAAAGCCCACCTCTTCAATGTCGCTTTCGGCACCTAACCATTGTACCACAATCCAGGAAATCTAGACTGCCCCCAATTTGATTGGCTGCACTTTTTTGTCTTTTAGATTGTAAGCTCCTTTGAGCAGGGACTGTCCTTCTTTGTTAGATTGTACAGCGCTGCGTAACCTTGGTAGCACTTTAGAAATGTTAAATAGCAGTAGTAATAGTAATATTGCAATCATAAACTGGATCAAATTGGAGGGGGGAAGCGTTATATTTTAAAGAGGGAATCGAGTCAAACAAAATAAATATTTATACATGAAACAGATAGCAGTGTGGAATCTTTATGGATAGAAATTCTAGGTGTGAAGGGAAGGAATATACTGCTAGGGCTGTACTACCGTCCACCAGGACAGACCGAACAGGCAGATGAAAATCTGTTTACAGAAATTAGGAAAGCTGGCAAATTGGGCAACAATATAATGATGGGTGATTTCAATTATCCTAATATTGACTGGATAAATGTTACATCAGGGAGTGCTAGATAGGTAAAATTTTCTAGATATAATAAATAACTGCTTCTTTGAGCAACTAATCCAGGAACCAATGATAGGGGTAGCTGTTTTGGATCTAATCCTTAGTGGAATGTGGGACATAGTATAGGAGGTAATGGTGTTGGATCCGCTGGGAAATAGTGATCATAACATGATCAAATTCGAGCTGATATCTGGAGTGAAGTCACTAAGAAAATCTACTTTTGAAAGGGTGACTAAGACAAAATGAAGAAAATGCTGAAAGGTTTAAAATGCGGTTGCCATCTTAGAGGATTAACAAGATGGACGCCTACATGTACATCAGGTATGAGTAAGGTCTTATAGAAAAGCAGATCCACGAGTTCTCTAAAATCTCACACGAAAAATTAATGCTGTTTACTTGATTACAGGGTGTTGTAGAAAACTTTGGGTTCAGCTCCTTAAGAAGCACCAGCAAAACAGGAGCTCGCTGTCGGGCTATTAGTTCCAGAGCAAACAGCAGCTAAGTACTAGTTCATTCTTATTACAAAATGTGAAACTTATTACAAAATGTGAAACTTAATACGTTAAAATAAGTTTTGAATAATAAGTGGAAAAACGGTTTTTTGACTTATGAGGATGCTCGCCATCTGATTTGCAAAAGAAGAGTTAAATTTCAAAAGTAAACGCTGAGCGACGCGGTCCACTATGTGATACGTAACAGTGAGGACTGAGTACCTGAAGTCTTTTCCTATTAGAACGTACGATATTATAGTGAGAGATTTACTTGCAAGTGGTGGACTTATATGCATTTTTGTAAAGGAAGTACCAAGTAGAGAGTTAATGAATATACTTTTACCAGATCTGTTGCGTTCTTGAGCATAGCCAGGTGAGAATCTCTGGTAATACAATCCTGATAGCTGGACACTCGGTTTTTGGTCTCAGTAGATAGAAAATAACACTTTCCTCCCCAGGGTCTCCATCCTTCTGGACAGAACTCATACTGCTGACCTGGTGTAAAGCAGAAGATGAATTGACCCGAGTTACTCTAATGTCGTTAGCACAGTCGACATTTCACTGAGGAGTTTCTGCTCTTTTATTCCTATGGGGAAATATCCTTGGAGTCCAGACAAGAATCTCAGGCTGATCAATAGCTTTATACATAGGAAACCCTGAAACGTTCAATCAAATTGATCTCTTGGAGCTTTAAATCCTTCATATTTTGGTCTGTGAAATGGTGACCTGGGACTAACCAGTAGGTGAAAAAAATACAAGGAACCTTCAGGAATGGAGGTGTCAACTCAATATTTTATTTATCAGTCCCAACATGGTTTGAAATATTTTAACAAACAGGTAAACACAGTGAAGGTGACACCAAAGATGTCCAACGGACTCAAAGAGTTCACATCAGAAGCTTTATTCAAAGTGTATAATGGACTCGACAAGAACCATATTTCAGCCACAGTCCAATGTCACAGCAACCGTACAGCTGCGACTTTGGATGTAAATGCTCCTGTTGTCGATACACCGAGACTAGGTCATTACCTTCAAAACTTGTAGAGCGCTGAGAAGCCATATATCTACACTTGACAGGGACTCCTGAAGCAGACCTCTGTGGCCGAAACATGATTTGTGTCGATTCTATTATACACTTTGAATAAAGCTTCTGATGTGAACTCTTTCAGGGGTCCTTTTACAAAGGTGCGCTGAAAAATGGCCTGCAGTACTGTAGAAATGTGTTTTGGGCATGCACAGAATCATTGTTCAGCGCACCTGTAAAACATGCCTTTTTAAACATTTTTGCCAAAAAAGATCGTGCGGCAAAATGAAAATTGCCGCGTGTTCATTTTGGGTCTGAGACCTTATTGCCAGCCATTGACGTAGCGGTAAGGTCTCATGTGGTAACCGGGCGGTAATGGTCTACGTGCATAAAATGACGATTACCACCTGCGTGCCAGAAAATAAAAATATTTTCAGGTGCACGTAGCGGACACGCAGCAAAAATGAAATTACCACAAGGGCCATGTGGTAGCTAGGCGGTAACTCAAAATTGGCATGCGTTAGGCGCCTACGTGGCTTAGTAAAAGGGCCCCTGAGTCTGTTGGACGTTTTGTTCTGCGTCATCTTTGGTGTCACCTTCACTGTGTTTGCCTGCTTTTTTTTTACCCCGCGCTTTCCCACTCATGTCAGGCTCAATGCAGCTTAGGTACTTCTTTGTACCTGGGGCAATGGAGGGTTAAGTGACTTGCCCAGAGTCACAAGGAGCTGCCTGTGCCTGCAGTGAGAATCGAACCCAGTTCCCCAGGACCAAAGTCCACCACTAGGCCACTCCACTCCACAGGTCAATACAAGCAGCCTGTGCTTGTATTGACCTGTGCGAGTGTCCTTTGTTCTTCTGTGCTTGTCGATTGAAATATTTTAATTAATACGTTTCAGCACATTTTTATTTTTTCTGGATGAGGACCTTTTTGGTTGGCCTTATATAGTTTATCTGTAGTCTTTTGTTCATTGTATTACTTAGTTGTCTCAGGATAAGTGATAGTTTTTAATTGTTTGTTATGTCTCTGTAATGGCTCTTTGTGGAAAAAGTACTCACAATATATATATATATTGAATTAATCAAAAAGTTGGTGTAAACTTATTTGAAGAGGATTATTTCAAAGCTGCATAAAATTTAAGTTATCTTCGATAGTACCTGTTATGGAACCCCATCTCTGTAACTTCTCACATGTGTGAACTGTAAGAAAAGGGGAGAATGAAATAACTTACATCTGCAGAAAATAAAGTTAGAGGCATATTATCAATGCAGGAAGAGGCAGGGAAATTAAGTATATGGAACACATCAGGTGAGCCTAAGCTAGAGGCACAATCAGTGAACTGCACTTAAGAAGGAAGCTACCAACGTAGGCGACCAGATTATTTTGTACATGATTCCATTTTATGCAAAAAAAATCCTGCACTAAAATATCCCAACTTAACAGTAGCCCCGTTGATAACTTCCTCTCTTAATGTTTTACTTATCTGAGGGTTTTTAGTTACCTGGTTACTTTGTTCACTTATCTCTGATGATCTTCGTTCAAAGCCATATTCAACAAATTAGCTAGTCTGTATAGGAAGACTCTTCACCACTTCGTTTATAGGTGGATGCTATCACTGCTCAGCAATCCTTGGAAGTTCTCTCCATTGTCCAGGAAGCTGAAATGCTCTCAGTGACACCATCCACACATGGACACACTTGTTTCCAGAATTTGAACTTTACTACCTTGGCCATTACCCTTGATAGGGAGGTCAAAGAAGCACCACAGGCGCATCTATCTGTTTCTCCTTCTCTCCCGTATCGTATAATAGGCATTCGGTTTCAGTCTTGCACCTTGGCATCTGGAAGATAGCACATTTCCTGTGACATCATGTCTGGTCAGGAGATGGACACCTCTGTACACCTTAGAAGGGAGTCACCTTCCACTACTACCTTCATTTCCTAGTGGTCACTGATTCTTCAGCCTTGAGTTTTTTTTTGAGATCTGGTTCCTTCTGTTTCTGGAATGTTTTTTTTTTTTTTTTTTTTTTGGGGGGGGGGGGGGGGGATTACCTCTTCTACTTCTAGAGCTACATACCAGTTTTTCAGTTCTATGGAAGAAGGAGTCAGGTGTCAGTTCTGAAGGCTCTGATGATCTGTGTCATCTCTTTGCATGGAGAGAAGACACCCAATGAAGCAGCCTCAAAAAGGCCCATTTTCAAGTTGCATTTGAAATGTTTAAGAGAGGGAGTATAGTGCATGCGTTTGGGATGGCAAACTGGAAGGGAAGAGTCAAGTATTCCTACTGAGTTAAGTTTTTGAAGAGGGATTTAAGGTGAAAGGTGAGAGGAAAGATGATGGGACACTGCAGAATCAGGGGTGGAAAATAAAATAATGGTGCATTATACTTATAGAAAATCCCCAATGTTGTGTGTTTATAAAACAGGAAGATTTTTATTTATTTATTGCATTTGTATCCCACATTTTCCCACCTTTTTGCGGGTTCAGTGTGGCTTACAATATGAGTTAAATGTTAGAAATACAATTTGTTACAGATTAGTTATGGATTACATTGTGCAGAGTTATGCGAAACAATTGAGGTGTCGTTAAGGAATGTAACATTTCATATTAGATACCCAAGATTACTGTGTGAGTCATCTATAATCATAATACTTACACAGAACTCCCAGGGTTATTGACACAGCCAGTAGGAGAAGACAGAGGACCAGCTGGAAGACCTGAGATTGTAAACTATGGAGGCTGGGAGGCTAGTTATATTGTTCACAGTGGTAGAGAAGAAGGGAACTAGGTTTGGGGAAAAATAATAAATTCTGTTTTGGCTGTATTGAGTTTTAGGCAAGAATAGAACATCCAGGCATCAATTCAGACAGGTTGACACATGGACAAAGTAACAATTAGAACACAAGAAAATGTATTATACTTACAAAGGTCCCCTGGAATTACTGTGCAGGCATGGGGGGGGGGGGTGGAATATAAAATAATGGTGCATTATACTTATAAAACAGGAAGATTTCATATTAGATACCCAAGGTTACTGTGTGAGTCATCTATAATACTTACGCAGAACTCCCAGGGTTATTGACACAGCCAGTAGGAGAAGACAGAGGACCAGCTGGAAGACTGCGGCATAGAACCAGAGCGGAGATGCACTGCATTGTGCTAAAGAGATTACAGAGAGAGGAGAATTAAGCCTAATGTTCATCATTTACTAAGCCACAATGCTGTAAATTCTCAAAAGGTTGATGAAATCTAGGTGGCAGATGATGCGCGCAAGGCATGAATTAAATAACGGCAGTTGTGTTATAAGTCCTCATTTACGCACCTAACTGTAGGCATGAGCACTCATGACAGCTCAATGGCTGATGCAGCAGCTCTACGCAGTTAGATATGTAAATGATATTCTATAACACGTAACTGCCTGATGCGCCCCCATCCCATCCACGCCACTCCCAGGGTCCACACTCCCTCTCAAGTTGCACTGTCTGGAATTTCATCACCCATCTTATAGAATAGCGACTAAGGGCAGTTATGTGCATACCCAGGGATTCTAAATATCGTGCGGAAATTGAAGCATATTCCATAAAAATGCACATAACTTAATTGGTTAACAAGCTAAACAATGCTGATAATTGCATGTTAACAACCAATGATCAGCACTAATTGGCATTAATTAGAATTTATGCACATTACTTGCTAAGCGTATTCTGTAATGTGACGCACATAGTTGAAAAGTAGGTGTGACCATGGGCGTGGAATGGGCAGGTTGTGGGCATTTCTAAAATATATGCAAGTTGTTATAGTAATGTGAAGGGGCATAATTGAACGGGGGCGCCCATCTATAAGGGCGCCCATCTCTAGGGACAGCCCCGTAAAGAAGCGTACCCGACCGTATTATCGAAACAAGATGGGTGGCCATCTTTCGTTTCAATAATACGGTCGGGGACGGCCAAATCTCAACATTTGGGCCGCCCTTAGAGATGGCCGACATTGGTTTTCGCCGAGAATGGAAACTAAGGGCGGCCATCTCAAAACTGGGCAAATCCAAGCCATTTGGTCATGGGAGGAGCCAACATTTGTAGTGCAGTGGTCCCCCTCACATGCCAGGACACCAACCGGGCACCCTAGGGGGCACTGCAGTGGACTTCAGAAATTGTTCCCAGGTGCACAGCTCCCTTACCTTATGTGCTGAGCCCCCCCAAAACCCACTCCCCACAACTGTACAACACTACCATAGCCCTTAAAGGGTAATGGAGGCACCTAGATGTGGGTTCAGTGGGTTTCAGGTGGGTTTTGGATGGCTCCCATTTACCACCACAAGTGTACCAGGTAGGGGGGGGGGTGGGCCTGGGTCCGCCTGCCTGAAGTGCACTGCACCCACTAAAAACTGCTCCAGGGACCTGCATAGTGCTGTGATGGAGCTGGGTATGACATTTGAGGCTGGCATAGAGTCTGGCAAAAATGTGTTTTTTAATTTTGGGGGGGGGGGGGGGGGGGGTTGGTGACCACTGGGGAAGTAAGGGGAGGTGATCCTCGATTCCGTACGGTGGTCCTCTGGTCAGTTCGGGCACCTTTTCCAGGCTTGGTCATGAACAAAAACGGACCAAGTAAAGTTGGCTAAATGCTCGTCAGGGCCACCCTTCTTTTTTCCATTATCGGCCGAGGACGGCCATCTCTTAACCACGCCCCGTCCCGCCTTCGGTACACTGCCGACACGTCCCCTTGAAATTTAGCCGTCCCTGCTACGGAAAGCAGTTGAAGCCGCCCAAAATCGGCTTTCGATTATGCTGATTTGGGCGCCCTTAGGAGAAGGCCGCCCATCTCCTGATTTGTGTCAGAAGATGGCCGCCCTTTGCCTTCAAAAATAAGCTGGATAGTAACATAGTAGATGATGGCAGAGAAAGACCTGCACGGTTCATCCAGTCTGCTCAACAAGATAAACTCATATGTGCTACTTTATGTGTATACCTGACCTTGATTCGTAGCTGCCATTTTCAGGGCATAGACCATAGAAGTCTGCCCAGCACTAGCCCTACCTCCCACCACCTGCTCTGCCACCCAATCTCTGCTAAGCTTCTGAGGAATAAACCCAGTCTATACATAATTTATGCATCAGGATTTACACCAGGTTTTTCTTGGCGTAATTGGCCACGACTAAATTTAGTCATGTAGGATGGCACTCAGCGTATTCTATAAACTGCACAGAAATTTTGGCCTAGTCTATAAACTACACCTAAATTAAGATGTACTGTACAGAGTATGCTTAAGCGAATTTCGTTTTGGCGCCAAATATTTAGGCATAATATATA
The DNA here is from genome assembly GCF_901765095.1 of Microcaecilia unicolor. Classification (NCBI taxonomy): domain Eukaryota; kingdom Metazoa; phylum Chordata; class Amphibia; order Gymnophiona; family Siphonopidae; genus Microcaecilia; species Microcaecilia unicolor. The sequence continues at coordinate 504,996 of NC_044032.1, read as the reverse complement.
GAATCTAGGCCATAATGACCACCTGGTGCCAATTAGCTCCTAGAATTGTAGATGGGGCAGAACATAAATGTTTTAAATAAATAAAATTAAGGCCAATTATAACAATACAATGCAATACATTTAGATTCAGCTATCTAACCACGAAGAATCAATGCAGAGGCCGTCACTAGGAAAAGTACAACGATCACACAAATATATTATTAACCCAAACTATACCATATCAGTAATTTAGTCAAAAGACTAGATGAAATATAGAGAAAACAGACGAGCTTTCCACAATTTACGAAATTTAGAATAAGAAGGCACCACTCTCAACTCCAAGGAAAGGCAATTCCAGCATTGTACTGAACAATATACAAAACTGAAGCTATTAGAAAATTTAGAGTGGGGGAGTGGCCTAGCGGTTAGAGCACCAGTCTTGATATCCAGAGGTAGACAGTTCAAATCTCATTACTGCTTGGTGTGATCTTGGCCAAGTCACTTACAGATTGTGAAGCCTGATAGGTCAATGATTTTTATCGGGGGGGGGGGGGGGGTAGCTGTTCCCCCAGGTTCAGTCTGGTAGTGCCATTTGCAGTTCCACTCACCAAAGGGAACCACTAGAAGGCTTAACCCTAATCATCTGACTCTGGTTCAGGATAAGATGATACACGAAGCGATCAAGGTGTGGAGGTCCGCAGGACAGCATGCCTTTTGGAGATCTCCAACCACATACATTTGCTGTCAGTCTTTTTATACTCTTTTGCTTGCATTCAAATCAATGGACTCTCATACATCCTATGATAACCTTGTTTACGCCGATGGCCCCCCCTTTCCATGCCCAACCGCAGATGCTCCTCAGGAAGATCTCCCTCCCTTTTGGACAGATGGTCCAACTCTGTTCTCCTTTTGCTACCTGGTGATCTTGGGTACTTTCCAATTACTTTTCTTGAGTTAGGATATTTCACAATTTTTCAACTGTCAACTGTAAAAACAAGCCTCCTCTATCTCTGATACAGAGATGAAGGAAGCCATTTCACAGATGAGAGATTCCATTTTGATTTCAGATTCCTTGACCATTCTTTTTCCAATCAGGCCTTAGTCTGAGCTTAAGGCTGGGCCTGTCTTTTCCAGCAGGTCTCCGACTGTACAAGCCATTTGATTTTTAGCCTGGCCTAAGTTTCCAAAAGGCCTGGTCCTTTAAACTTGGGCTCCCACCATTCCAGTAGTGGCCCCTGGCTGTATCATATCTCTACAATGCCCAGTGTAGCTGAATGTAACTCACCTTGAGCTACTACAGTGGCATAACTACATGGGGGCCTGGGCCCCCCCCCTAATTCCCTCCAGGCCCCTGGTTTTGCTTGCAGGGGTTCTCAGCCCTAGCCAGCTGAAGCCTTCTCCAACACTGGTCTCCGGCGCCACCGCATCGCCTGCCCTGCTCTCTCTTCCCCCTCACGTCCTGCAGTCTTTTTAGTGAAATTGAGCATGCAGGATGTGAGGAGGCAGGCAATGTGGTGGCGCCTGAGACTGCTGCTGCAGAAGGCTTCAGTTGGCGGGGGTTGGGGACCCCCTCCTGCCAAGGTACTCTGCTGCAGCAGTGGGTGGGGAGAGGCAAGGGTGGCGGCAGACTAAAATTTGCCCCCCTACCTCGGGCTCTGGCCCCCTTCTACCGCAAGGTGCCCCTGAGCTATTACTGAAAAAGCTATGAGCAAAACCTAAATAAATAATTTCTTATGATTTTTACAGAGGGAAACTGCAATAAACAACGATCCTTTGATCTAAGTGAACCAACTGATGTTCCCACTATGAATAGTTCAACTAAATAATCTGGAATGAAGCCATAAAACAGTTTGTGAACACAAAGCTTAAATTTAATTGGATTTATTGAATTAAGTTACACATGCAACTGACCTTATTCCATAACTTGTATACCCAAAAATAAATATAACACACTGTGAAGAAACAGTGTGTTTTAAGCATGCAAATTGTATTGGGTATTTTCCTTCACTATGTTCTGAAGCGTATTTCTCCTGTTTGGCCAGCAGATGGTGCAGTCTTAGCCAGGAAGAAAGAGAGACAGATCTCTTGGCTGAGGCTCAGTGAATTATGGAATGGGGATTGGATTTGATATACTACCTTTCTGTGCGGCCTGAAGCAGGAGAGAGAGAGAAACCCCAGCGCCGGGCTCCCCTTGGAGGTACAGGCCCGGGTAATTTGCCCCCCTGTGTATGTTTACCTAAAAATACACTCAAAATCTAAGAGCCCGAAGAAAGGGAACTGCTTTCTCTACATGAAAAACGTATTAACCCAAAACTATATATGATAGCATTCTTACAAAATTTGTATTGGTTAGTCTTAGTGACAGCACTTCCTCTCGATATAAACATGAAGGAATGTGCCGCAGAGTGAACGTTGCTAGTTAAGCGGCTGAGAAAGGTCAAGGGTCAGTTAAAAATGCGGCACGCTCATAAAAATGGATCCTTCAAAAACATGAAGACAAAAATAGAGACAGCATAACATCTTCTTTAGGAGGAGTGGCCTAGTGGTTAGGGTGGTGGACTTTGCTCCTGGGGAACTGAGGAACTGAGTTCAATTCCCACTTCAGGCACAGGCAGCTCCTTGTGACTCTGGGCAAGTCACTTATCCCTCCATTGCCCCATATAAGCTGCATTGAGCCTGCCATGAGTGGGAAAGCACAGGGTACAAATGTAACAAAAATAAATAAACAAACTTTGGACTGTGTTGCTAAAAAAGAAATCCACCCCAAAAACACTGACAAAAGTGCAATCTTATGCGTGAAGACATTTCTCCTTGGCCATCTCCACTGTTTTTCTGTTGTATCTTAAGGTGTGGTGTTTTGTTCCTCTTTTTTTGGTTTTGTTCCCCTTCGGGAGGTGCCTGAGGTCTATATAGTTTAATATGTTGAGTGAGCCTGGAATCTTCCGTGGTCTCTCTCTTAGTCAAGACAAAGTCCCTGGAGCTACAGCAGAGGGATTATGGCTCAGAGTCACTGTGAGGGACTCCTGATTGCAATCTTGAATAGATGCTAGAAAGCAATAAATATTCCTCATTTTAATCTCTGTGTTAGAATCCATTTGTCCATTTATTGGTTAAAAGTCGAGTCTCAGAAGGGATCATCCAGAACATGAAGTGTCTGTTCCGAAGAGTCTTTCTTCAGTTAAATATAGCAGTCAGTTCTTCAAAGAGAGACAGTGTTGAAGAGAAGATTTGTGATGTGGTGCATCAAATGATTTAGAACTTGAGGGCTGGGTGGGGGCTGACAGAAAACTCCAACTGACGCTTTAACTGGTCGGCAACTTGCACTTGATTTGTATTAATACTGAACTTGATATATCATATCAAAATGAACAGTATTTATCATCTGTCTCTGACTCTGTCTCCTAGGATCAATTCAATAAAGGGTTTAGACTTTAGAATAACACACTTGGCAGTGACTGTGTGCTGTTTGCTGGATTCCACAAGCAGGTCCAAAGGCTCAGGAAACCACATTCTCCATGGAGCTGGTCTCTCTTAGAAGGGAGGGGTGGCTTAATGGTTAGTGCAGCAGACTTTGATCCTGGGGAACTGCCTTGTATTTCCACTGCAGCTCCTTGTGACTCTGGGCAAGTCACTTAACCTTTAATTGTCCTAGATACAAATAAGTACCTGTATATACCATGTAAACCACTTTGAATATAGTTGCAAAAACCACAGAAAGATGGTATATCAAGTCTCATTAACAAGATTCCATGCACAATCTCAAAGACTAGAATGTTGCTAGTGGAGGAGTATTAGCCCAGTGGTTAGTGCAGCAGACTTTGATGCTGGGGAACTGGGTTTGATTCCTGCTACAGCTACTTGTGACTCTGGGCAAGAAGTCACTTAACTCTCCACTGCTCCAGGTTAAACAAGTACCTGTCTATAATATGTAAACTGCTTCTGACTGTAACCACAGAAAGGCAGTATATCAAGTCCCATTAACAAGATTCCATGCACAATCTCAAAGAGTAGCAACATTCCATGTAGAACCCCAAAGATTCCAGATTTCCAAGGGGTGGAGGAGTAGCCTAATAGCTAGTGCATTGGGGTTCAATTCCCAATGCAGCTGATTGTGACTCTGGCCAAGTCACTTAACCCTTCATTGTCCCAGGTACAAATGTAAACCACTTTGAATGTAGTTGCAAAAACCAGATAAATGCGGTATGTCTCATTAACAAGGTTCCATGAACAATCTCAAAGTGCAGCAACATTCCATGTAGAACCCCAAAGAATAGCAAGAGTCTAGAATCCTAACGGAGCAGTAGCCTAGTGGTTAATGCAGCAGACTTTAATGCTGGGGAACTGGGTTCAATTCCCACTACAGCTGCTTATGACTTTGGGCAAGTCACCTAACCCTCCATTGCCCCAGGTACAAAACAATTGTGAGCTCTCAAGAGACAGAGAAAGTACCTGCATATAACGTGGACAAGCACTGACTAACTCTAGAAATGATTGGTAGTAATAGTTTTCCTCTCGAGCCCTACAGGGTATATAATGCCCCCCTCCCCCAGTTCCCACTTATGCCCCCAACTTGCATAAGAGGTTGAAACAGGGGTTTCACAAAACTTGTGCCAAACGTGCAGACTGAAGGCTTTGAGGACCTCTTGGAAAATGTGCCAATAAGCCTTTTGGTTATGGAATGTCCCTCAAAGCTATCTAAGTTTTTGGAGGAGAATTACAAAGTAACAGCAGTTCAAGATGCCACTTTCTGCTTGCTGAACACAGACGGACCAGCACGAAAGACAGTGGACGGAGCAGTTGCCAGGATGCTGAAGAGCAGAATCCATGTTGCAGGTGTGTGTGTGGGGAGGGGGGGGGGGGGGTAGATTGTGCCTAAATCTAAGAAAGTACTGTGTACTGCAGCCTGGCAAGTACGAGGACTTTTCCCAACTGATTGACTGACTTCGTCATTCAAGGAGCTACTGAGATGGAAGTTTAAAACATTAAAAAAAACTATAATACACAACATTTTTTTTAGCAAAAGGGAAACAAATCACCCAACAAAACTGCAAACCAAAACATTTCTATCCCTTCTATCTCACTACATTACCCATGGAAGGGTATTTAAAAAACACATCCCTGGACACACCTATCCCTTCCATCTCACTGTATCACGCACTACAGGGAATAAAATCCTTCTCCTGACATTTCTATCCTTTCTGTCTCATTGTATCTCATGCTGCAGAACATAAAGTAGAAACAGGCAGGTCTAAGGATTCCGTCCTTTTGTACTTTTCTCATACTTCAGAAAATGTTTTCTTCTGATACATAGAATATATTTAATTCTTTGTTAGTTAACAGGAAATGAAAGTTCTCTCGTTTATTTCATTTTTTTCCACTCAGCATTTATTAGGTTTCCATTCATCCAAGTGTTTTACAATATCCATAAATGACCTGAGAGATAAAACAATATCACGACTCACAATGAGTGAATAACACTCTATGAAGCACTGAAAACACAAGTGTTAAACTATTTTCCACTATTCACAAGTAACTGAGAAGAATAAAGGAGAGAATCTTTCCACTTTCAATTAAAAACTAACCACTGAGATATTTTTAAATTAGGTAACAGAAATGACTTTCAAATGCTTTGCGCATTTCCAATGGATTTGTTAAGGTAAAATGCCTCTGAAATATTTTACAATGAACTTTCTGCTTACCTTTCTGCTCCCTTCTGGTCCTTGGAGATTCAGGGTTGATCTGCTGCTCCTCAGAAGCCTTTTGTACTCTTATAGCAGTGTAGGTGACCTGACCGTCCCCTTGCAACCCTGAAGAACCTTCCAGGGAATTACAAAGAGTTTAGAATCATGAGTTGCTCCTGGGAGTCAGAAATCCAACATCCCGGCACATTTACCTGACCAGCGAGATTGGGACGGTTTGGGTCTCTTTTTCTTTCCCATCCTAAGATCAGAATAAGTCACTGTCTCAGCCATCATGAACGCCTCTCACTGTGACTAGCTCTCTTGGGGAGATTATGAACAGTGCAAGCGCACAGGAAGTTTGAGATATTTTAAAGTGAGAAAAAAGGAGCATAAAGCACTGGGTCCGGAAGGCTAACAAAGTGAAACACCCATAATCTTGAGTTTGTAGAACAGCTTTTTGTGCACTCAGGTAGGATCTTACAAATTGCAAGGTGACTTACCCATGCACCTAGGAAGCAGGCTTTTGCTGTTTCACAATGCAAGAATAGACATCCCCGGGGTTGCAGAATGGGTGAAGTAAATGGCATATGTGCTTATTTTTATTGGTGAATACACATTCATAAGAACATAAGAGTAGCCATACTGGGTCAGACCAATGGTCCATCTAGCCCAGTATCCTGTTTTCCAAACAGTGGCCAAGCCAGGTCACAAATACCTGGCAGAAACCTAAATCATGGCAACATTCCATGTAGAACCCCAAAGAATAGCAAAATTCTGGAATCCTAAAGAGTGACAAGATTCCATGTAGAACCCCAAAGAATAGCAAGATTCTGGAATCCTAGAGAGTGACAAGATTCCATGCTGAATGTAACCCGGTGGGTTATATTTATTTTTTTTATTTTTACCTGGGCTCCCAGAGATTGTTGGTGGTCAGTGCTGTGACTCCAGAAGCAGTTCTGGACTTCCTGCATGGAACTGTGCTGTCTGCGGTTTGCCCCAATGCGACGAAAGTGTGACAAGGCGGTGGCCGTAGCCAGAAGGTTGCTAGGCTGTATAGAGAGAGGTGTGACCAGCAGAAGAAAGGAGGTGTTGATGCCTCTGTACAAGTCATTGGTGAGGCCCCACCTGGAGTATTGTGTTCAGTTTTGGAGGCCGTATCTTGCTAAGGATGTAAAAAGAATCGAAGCGGTGCAAAGAAAAGCTACGAGAATGGTATGAGATTTGCGTTACAAGACGTATGAAGAGAGACTTGCTGACATGAACATGTATACCCTGGAGGAAAGGAGAAACAGGGGTGATATGTTACAGACATTCAAATATTTGAAAGATATTAATCCGCAAACTAACCTTTTCCAGAGATGGGAAGGTGATAGAACTAGAGGACATGAAATGAGATTGAAGAGGGGCAGACTCAAGAAAAATGTCAGGAAGTATTTTTTTACGGAGAGAGTGGTGGATGCTTGGAATGCCCTCCCGCGGGAGGTGGTGGAGATGAAAATGGTAACTGAATTCAAACATGCGTGGGATAAACATAAAGGAATCCTGTTCAGAAGGAATGGATCCTCAGAAGCTTAGCTGAGATTGGGTGGTGGACCCGGTGGTGGGAAGCAGGGCTGGTGTTTGGGAGGCGGGGCTAGTGCTGGGCAGACTTCTAATGTCTGTGCCCTGAAAATGGCAGATACAAATCAAAGTAGGGTATACACAAAAAGTAGCACATATGAGTTTATCTTGTTGGGCAGACGGGATGGACCGTGCAGGACTTTTTCTGCCGTCATCTACTATATTACTATGTTCTTTTTTTCCATTATCGGCTGAAACCGGCCATCTCTTAACCACGCCCCCACCCCGCCTTCGGTACCCTGCCGACACGCCCCCTTGAACTTTGGCCGGCCCTGTGACGGAAAGCAGTTGAAGCTGGCCAAATCGGCTTTCGATTATACCGATTTGGCTGGGTTTAGGAGATGGCCGGCCATCTCCCGATTTGTGTCGGAAGATGGCCGGCCTTCTCCTTTGAAAATAAGCAGGACAGTATTTTTGGTCTTATTCACCATTTCTTTCCTAACAATTCCTATCACCATGCTTGCTTTTTTGGCCGCCGCTGCACATTGGTTCCTGACCCCCAAGGTGGATCTTTGCATAAGGTCAACCTTGGTGGTCACTTAATCCTCTACAGTTTATTTATTTATTTGGATTTTGCTCACACCTTTTCAGTAGGTAGCGCAAGATGAGTTACATTCAGGTACACTGGGTATTTCTTTGTCCCTGTAGGGTTCACAATCTAATTTGGTACCTGATTCAATGGAGGGTTAAGTGAGTTGCCCAAGATCATAAGGAGCAGCAGTGGGATTTGAATTGGCCACCTCTGGATATCAAGACTGGTGCTCTAACCACTAGGCCACTCCTGGGAATGGGGGTAGAGAGGGGTAAGAAAAATTCTGGCCACAGTGGTGGAGGGGTAGGGAGGAGAAGGGAAGATGTTGGCAACCTTGGGAGCATAGGGTGAGAAAGGGGAGATGCTGAACTATGGAGGGAGGGGTAGTAGAGCCTTAAGGGGGATGTGTGATTGAAGATTCACGTAGGGTGTCTGATACTCTTGGGTTGGCTCTTTGTCCACATTACTGAAGGGAAAAACTCTCTTCCCAAACCTCTCTCAAACTTTCTGCAGGACTTACATTTAGCTGGGAAGAGGATCCTTTCCCCTTTTGCCTTTTTTCCTCCACAGTATTTGTTTCAGCATGAAAGAGGTTGAAATTGTTCAAACTGTTTCTTCCATGCCTTTTACAATGAGCAGCTAAAATGTGAAATGTCTTCTGCACGTTCTCTTTATCTTTGTTTAATTTCCTTGTCTTCTTCTCAAAACCTAACAACCTGCCTCTGATGCTCTGGTTGACTTGACAGTAGGTCTCCTCACTGCCTCTTCTTCCACCCCCCCCCCCCACCCCTCCAGCTCTCTGAAGCAAGATTCTCCCACATAGTTTCCCATGATTCCTTGCAGCAAGTGGAAGGTAACCCAATCAATGTTGGCTTTTGCAGGGACTTCATGCAGGTGCCTGAAGGGTTTGTTTTCTTCTCAGTCTAGCAGGCACTGGAATCAGTCAAGGAAATGAAAATATCATCCGATGGTGCGTCTAGTACTCAGTTCATTGTAAACTCTGTGGAGAAGTAATCTACAGTAAGGGGATCCTTTTACTAAGGCGCATACATGTCTACGTGTGTCCAACACATGTCAAATTGAAACTTCCACCCGGCTACCTCGTGCCCCGGCCGGTAATTCCATTTTTGACGTGTGTACAAAACACACAGTAGAAGTTTTCTACTCCGTGGCGCTTACCCTGCAGTAAGCGCCAGTGTACGTGCACTGACGCTTACTGCTCGTTTAGTGCGTGAGACCTTACCACCAAGTCAATGAATGGCGGTAAGGTCTCAGGCCGAAAATGAACGCGCACTGGTTTTAATTTGCCGCACTTCCATTTTCAGCCACATAATAAAAGGCCTTTTATCCAGGCGTGCTGAAAAATGGAGCTGCGCGCGTCCAAAACACGTGCCTACACTAGCGCAGATCATTTTTCAGAGTGCCTTAGTAAAAGGACCCCTAAGTGAAGTTCCTCACATGTATATGTAAGTTTACAATGAAGTGTTTTACTGAAAATGTACTAGGGAATGTCTCACTCCCTGGATCTTCCCATCAATAGGAGACAGAACTAATCTTGCTGTTTGTGTTTAACCATTTGTAATTTCATCTACGAGTCTAATGCTCTCGCTGTTTTTATTAGAACCTTCAATACAAAGTACTCAAAGACTTCATAGAATATTTAATCCAATATTAATTATTTTTATACCTACTAAGCTTGTAAGAGATTTGCCATAGAAACTACACAAGTCATTTTAGAAGCCTTGTACGACATTCAAAATATAACTGTAAAAAGGGAAGTACTATTAATATGTTATTTTAATATGCAAACACTTGTTACTGTTGATTTTAGAATGTGTCTCTAGAATTTCCTCAGGATGCACAAGCAGGGTTTAAAAAAGGTCTGGACAGCTTCCTAAAGGAAAAGTCCATAGACCATTATTAAATTGACTTGGGGAAAATACACTGCTTATTTCTGGGATGAGCAGCATAAAATGTATTGAACCTTTAGGGGATCTTGCCAGGTATTTGTGACCTGGATTGGCCACTGTTGGAAACAGGATGCTGGGCTTGATGGACCTTTGGTCTGTCCCAGTATGGCAATAGTTAAGTATTTATGTACTAAGGAGAAAAGGAACATATTTTAAGTGGTCCAAAATATGTGTATATTTCCCATTTACAAAACAAGGGTGGAAGGGAGGAAACGTTCCAAAAGACACAGGCAAAATAGAAGTAAGAGCTACTAAAAAGTTTATTAGCCACAAATAATAATCCACAAGAAAATACAAAGGTAACCCAAGTGACCCGTCGCTGGCAGTCAACTCAGCAAGAAACAGACAAATGAAAAAATGCGCCAAAATAAATGGAAAGAGTATAATGACATATTAGGACATGTCAAGAATGTTAAAGCACGGAAAAAATTAATTCCGTTCTAATTTGGATGAATAGCCGTGACCCTAATCTCAAATTCAAACTGCAATTTGATGTTAGCCAAATTCCATTTTTGGATATCATGGTCAAGAAGGAAAGATATCAATTATCCACTACTCTGTACAGAAAGTCCAAAGATAAAAATTGTTATCTATACTTTTCCAGTTATCACAGTAGATCTTTGAAGGAAAACCTGCCATACTTTCAATTCTTGAGACTACGGAGATCACATGCGACACAAGATGACGTCTATCGAAAATGTAAGGATCTAACCAAGGATTCAGAAGAAGAGGTTATCCCAGAAAATGTATTGCCGATGGATTTCAGAAAGCAAGTGCACAAGTCAGGGAAGACTTTTTAAAACCGGTATAAAAGAAAAAAAGACACCCTGATCTGGTTTGCACATTTTGGGTTTCTTCCATAAGCCATTATGTCAAGGAGATTATAAAGAAACGTTGGCACATTGTACAATCACACTCTTGCTCTTTCAAGGATGGGACGACTTCCCTTTGAGGAAAGGCTGAAATGGCTTGAGCACTTCAGCTTGGAGAAAAGATGGCTGAGGGGACATATGATAGAGGTCTATAAAATAATGAGTGGAGTGGAATGGGTAGACGAGAATTGCTTGTTTACTCTTTCCAAAAATACTACGACTAGGGGGCAAGCAATGAAGCTACAAAGTAGTAAATTTAAAATGAATCAGAGAAAATATTTCTTCACTCAACGTGTAATTAAACTCTGGAATTCGTTGCCAGGGAATGTGGTAAAAGCAGTTAGCTTAGTGGGGTTTAAAAAAGGTTTGAATAGCTTCCTTGGGAAAATCCACTGCTTATGTCTAGGATATGCAGCATAAAATGTATTGTACTGTTTTGGCATCTTGTCAGGTACTTGTGATAGGATTGGCCACGGTTGGAAACAGGATACTGGGCTTGATGGACCTTAGCTCTATCCCAGTGTGGTAACACTTATGTACTTATGTAACTTCAGGAACTACCTTGTCCCTTCAACCTTGTGTACATACAGCGCAGAGAACCATATTTACTGGTCAAAGAAACTCTTGACTTTTACTTTGAACAGGGTCCCCCCAGCTGATGATAAGAGCCTGGATGTAGAGATTAAGTACCAGTGATGTATGTATAGATGTGATATATGTATAGTGTATTATTGCTTCTTTTCCTGGTCTAGAAACTCCCAGCAGTGATGTAATGATTGTTTCTTTTTAATTATAGATAGGTATTGGCTTAATCATTGTGTATATATCTTAATCATTGTGTATGTTAGACAATAATGAACCTCAAATAAAAGTCTCATTTACCTAATACGAATCCAAAATAATCCACAGTAATTACTGAGTAGTCTGTGTCAGTGAGGCAGGCTGTAAAACCAGGTCAGAACAACCTTCTTGGAAGCAGGTATAGTAACCAGAAGGCCTGGGAGTTGGCCCTTCAGAGGTAGGCAGAGCTTGGAGCTGGTTACATTAGCAGCATTTACTTGCCAATAGTGAGCCATTATTGTGGTCATTACACTCTCAGGACCAATTTCCAAACTGAATGTGCTTATATAAAGAGGAAAGGTCCCACTGAACTTTCTTTCTGAGAAGTTCCGAGAGAAGAGAACATTTCTCTGGTAAGTAAACACTATTTTGCTTTGTGCTTTGGGAACTTAAAGATTGGGGTTGAAAGGAGGAATTGTAGGTTAGTGAAAGGCAAAATAAAAATATAAAAAGCAAATGTTATCAACTAATCTCCATAGTCTTTTCCACTTAGTTTTAAAAATTTTGTACCACAGCATTAACAGATAGAATCTAGCAGGCACTGCAGGATCTAGTTTAGTCTTTCCGCCCACCCCTAGGACAACTCTTCATTTATAGTCAGTTATTGTAATTAGGGTAACAAGCAAAGAGTGCTCTTACAGAGTTTTAAATACATTTCATTACCATCTAAGAAGGAATCACTAAATAAAGCATACAATATACTATATAAACTAAAAGACACTTTTATATTAGACTAATATCCCTAATACTGTAGCAAGTTTTAACTTACTGAAAAACTCAAAAATACTAAGATGAAATCAGCAGTCCAGCAGCGAGAGGGGTGCTATCCAGTCTTTTGCATTGAGTGTCACATATATGATTATCTCCGAGTTGGAGAGATGTCATATGTGTGTGCCTGATGCAAAGAGCTCCTAGCTCTCAGAGAACATGTCCGTTCTCTTGAGGCTAGAGTAGCAGACTTGGTGGAGCTGAGGAAGACAGAGGTACATAGAGGAGACCTACAGGGATGTTGTAGATAAGTCCCACCTCCAGTCTGGTAGCCCCTGTGCTACCTTGGAGAAGGGAGGTCTTCTAGAAGGAGAGCATCACCCTGGTGAAATAGGAAGTACTTCTGTAGCCAGGACCTGACCACCAGGGAATGTACCATCCTCTCGCACCGAGGATATGTCTCCAAGTGCTGCCCGGGAGGGAAAGGTTAGGACAGCTGTTGTAGTTGGTGATTCGATTATTAGGCATATAGATAGCTGGGTGGCTGGTGGACATGAGGATCGCCTGGTGACTTGCCTGCCTGGTTCGAAGGTGGTGGACCTCAAGCGTCACCTAGATAGGATTTTACATAGCGCTGGGGAGGAGTCAGCTGTCTTGGTACATGTGGGTACCAATGACATAGGAAAATGTGGGAGAGAGGTTCTGGAAGCTAAATTTAGGCTTTTAGGTAAAAGCTCAACTCCAGATCCTCTAGGGTAGCATTTTCTGAAATGCTACCCATTCCACGCGCAGGGCCCAAGAGACAGGCAGAGCTCCGGCGTCTCAATGCGTGGATGAGATGATGGTGCAGGGAGGAGGGTTTTAGATTTGTTAGGAACTGCGCAACATTCTGCTGAAGGGGGAACCTATTCCGAAAGGATGGGCTCCACCTTAACCAGGGTGGGACCAGGCTGCTGGCATTGGTTTTTAAAAAGGAGATAGAGCAGCTTTTAAACTAGAAACGGGGGGAAGGCCGACAGTCACTCAAAAGCGCATGGTTCGGGATAAGGTATCTTTGAAAGATATCACCAAAACAGGGAAGATAGGGTATCTGCAAAAGAGACCATAGTAGATCAGGTGTCCTTAAATAAAAATAAAAATCAGACAAAAATTGCAAACTAATACTGTCAAGTAGTAAGCATGATGTAAATAGGAACAACAATCATAGTTTGAAATGTCTATATGCGAATGCCAGGAGCCTAAGAAATAAGATGGGAGAGTTAGAATATATTGCACTAAATGAAAAATTAGATACACTAGGCATCTCTGAGACCTGGTGGAAGGAGAATAACCAGTGGGACACTGTCATACCGGGGTTCAAATTATATCGTAGTGATAGGGTAGATTGAATTGGTGGAGGGGTAGAATTGTATATTCACGAGAGCCTTGAATCAAATAGATTGAAAATTCTGCAGGAAACAAAACACTTCTTGGAATCAATGTGGATGGAAATTCCATGTGTAAAGGGGAAAAGGATATTGATAGGAGTGTACTACCGTCCGCCTGGCCAGGATGAACAGATGGATGCAGAAATGTTAAAGGAAATTAGGGACGCAAACAAACTGGGCAACACAATAATAATGGGTGATTTCAATTACCCCAATATTGACTGGGCAAATGTAACATCAGGGCATGCTAGGGACGTAAAATTCCTTGATGAAATCAAGAACAGCTTCATGTAGCTGCTGGTACAGGAGCCGGCAAGAGAAGGAAAAATTCTAGACCTAGTCCTTAGTGGAGTGCATGGTCTGGTGCGGGAGGTAATGGTGCTGGGGCCGCTTGATAACAGTGATCATAATATGATCGGATTTGATATTAGCTTTGAAGTATACTTAGGAAATCAAATACGTTAGCGTTTAACTTTAAAAAAGGAGACTATGATAAAATGAGAAGAACGGTGAAAAAGAAACTTAGAGGAGCAGCTTTGAGGGTCAAAAATTTACATTAGGTGTGGATGCTGTGCAAAAACACCATCCTGGAAGCCCAGGCCAAATATATTCCACGTATTAAAAAAGGAGGACGGAAGACCAAACGACAGGCGGCATGGTTAAAAAGTGAGCTGAAGGAAGCTATTACAGCTAAAAGAAAATCCTTCAGAAAATGGAAGAAGGAACTGACTGAAAATAATAAGAAACAGCATAAAGAATGTCAAGTAAAATGCAAAGCGCTGATAAGGAAGGCTAAGAGGGACTTCGAAAAAAAGATTGTGTTGGAGGCAATAACACATAGTAAAAAAATGTTTAGGTATATTAAAAGCAGGAAGCCAGCAAAAGAATCGGTTGGACCGCTAGATGACCGAGGAGTAAAAGGGGCGATCAGGGAAGACAAAGCCGTAGCGGAGAGATTAAATTAATTTTTTGCTTTGGTCTTCACCGAGGAAGATTTGGGTGGGATACCAGTGCCAGAAATGGTATTCGAAGCTGACAAGTCAGAGAAACTTAATGAATTCTCTGTAAACCTGGAGGATGTAATTGACAGTTCTACAAACTGAAGAGTAGCAAATCTCATGGACCGGATGGTATTCATCCTAGAGTACTGATAGAACTGAAAAATGAGCTTGTGGAGCTATTGTTAGTAATATGTAATTTATCCTTAAAATCGAGCGTGGTACCTGAAGATTGGAGGGTGGCCAATGTAACGCTGATTTTTAAAAAAGGTTCCAGAGGAGATCCGGGAAATCTCCTGAGCCCCTACGTCTTGCCCCATCCTTGGCCACCTTTAAATCTAGACTGAAAGCCCACCTCTTTAACATTGCTTTTGACTCGTAACCACTTGTAACCACTCGCCTCCACCTACCCTCCTCTCTTCCTTCCCGTTCACATTAATTGATTTGATTTGCTTACTTTATTTATTTTTTGTCTTATAGATTGTAAGCTCTTTGAGCAGGGACTGTCTTTCTTCTATGTTTGTGCAGCGCTGCGTACGCCTTGTAGCGCTATAGAAATGCTAAATAGTACTAGTAGTAGTAGTAGTACTACATTTCTTTGAAGGGGTGAACAAACATGTGGATAAAGGTGAGCCGGTTGATATTGTGTATCTGGATTTTCAGAAGGCGTTTGACATAGTACCTCATGAAAGACTCCAGAGGAAATTGGAAAGTCATGGGATAGGAGGTAGTGTTCTATTGTGGATTAAAAACTGGTTAAAAATAGAAAACAGAGAGTAGGGTTAAATGGTCAGAATTCTCAATGGAGAAGGGTAGTTAGTGGGGTTCCCCAGGGGTCTATGTTGGGACAGCTGCTTTTTAACATATTTATAAATGGGCTAGAGATGGGAGAAACTAGTGAGGTAATTATATTTGCTCATGGGTCCGTATACGCAGTTGTATCATCTAAATGTTTCCAAGTTGATTGGGGATACACGTACAAGATTGCAGTTCTGGCATGACTACCCACTGTCCTTGATATGACGCATTGCTATAATAAACATGATGATTGTGCCTAGGTGGCTTTATGTGTTCTAGGTGCTTCCACTATTTCTCACAGCCACAGATGAAAAGACATTGAACCGAGTCATCCAGAGATTCCTCTGGTGGGGGAAGCAGGCAGGGATACCACTTTGGACACTACAAACCCCAGTGGAATATGGAGGTCTGGGGCTCCTGAACATACGACATTTAACAGTGGCAAGTGGCATGCGTCACATAAATGATTGGCTTAGAGGAACAAGCTATTTCTCGGCCACTGAAACAGAGACAGCAGCGCTACAAAATGTGCATCCTGGATATATTCTGCATGCACCAACCGCAATATCACACAACGAGTTTATAGACACAGGAATCTTTACAACCACGCAAGCGGTCTGGAGATGGGTCTGCAGATTGCATCGTTTCTCAGCAAAAACGACACCATACTTGCCTATATGCGGAAACCCAGACTTTAAGGCAGGGCAATTACACAGCACATATAGGAGATGGAAACAACAAGGCCTGACCTACCTGGCACAGGTGCTGACAGAGGAAGGGAAAATTAAATCCTTTGATGAGCTGCAGAAAAGCTTTCAGTTAACCCCATCGGACATTTTTTAGTACTACCGGCTGAAACATTACATAGCCAGCTTACCCTGGGACTCCTTAACTGAAGATGTGCAGGAGGAGCTGGTGGAGGCATTTACTTTCAGATCCCAACAGAAGGTTCCGCTGACGTTCCATCATAGACACATAAAAGATACAAAGGCAGAGCTCGACACTGGGAAGCTGGCAGAGGTGTGGAGCGAGGAGCTGGGAGTGATTATAGCAGCTGCAACGCTAAAGGACCATATATTGGGGCTGCGGCAGACAACCCATTTATCAAAACACTGGGAGATCCAGTACAAGGTGGCACTCAGAGCTCACATACCACCAAGGAGGGCCTTCTATATGGGGCTTTCCTCGGATGGGTCGTGTCCAAAGTGCGGGGCAGAGGGAGCCACCCTTGGAATATGTTCTGGGCATGCCCAAAAATCCACACTTTCTGGGATAAGCTACTGAAATGGATATCACGCATCTGGCACACAGACTGGCAATTAAACCCGGACCTGCTATTTGGAAAGTTGCACGTACGTGTCCCAAACCCACTGGGCATGAGAGAATTTGCATCTAGAACCATTATTGTGGCCAAGCACAGAATACTAACAGCATGGCTGTCTCCGAAACCTCCCCTGTATCAGTCCTGGAGAGGGGAGATGATACAGCTTATGAGACTAGAAAGACTGGAAGCCAAAAAGCAACCCCCACGCTAGAGAGATGAGCTTTCATCGCCGGTGGGGCCCGTTCATGGACACATTGACACCCAAGGCACGAGGGTACTTACTGAATATGTAAAGAAAGGAAAGAAAGGACATGGGGAAGGGGAGGGGGGCAGGGAAGGGGGGAAAGAGGGGGAAGGGGGGTTAAGTATTTGGAAGTTTGTTGTTAACAGAGGAGAATGTGTATCTGAGTTTGTTTGCATAAGTGAGTGTATACCTGTATTATGGAAAAAGTTAATAAAAATCATTTAAACATATTTGCTCATGATACAAAGTTATTCAAAGTTGTTAAATCGCGGGAGGATTGTGAAAAATTACAAGAGGACCTTACAAGACTGGGAGACTGGGCGTTTCAATGGCAGATGACGTTTAATGTGAGCAAGTGCAAAGTGATGTATGTGGGAAAGAGGAACACAAATTATAGCTACGTCATGCAAGGTTCTATGTTAGGAGTCACAGACCAAGAACGGGATCTAGGTGTCGTCATTGATGATACGTTGAAACCTTCTGCTCAGTGTGCTGCTACGGCTAAGAAAGCAAGTAGAATGTTAAGTATTATTAGGAAAGGAATGGAAAACAAAAATGAAGATGTTATAATGCCTTTGTATTGCTCCATGGTGTGACCGCACCTCGAATATTGTGTTCAATTCTGTTTGCCGCATCTCAAAAAAGATATAGTGGAATTAAAAAAGGTGCAAAGAAGGGCGACGAAAATGATAAAGGGGATGGGACGACTTGCCTATGAGGAAAGGATAAAGCGGCTAGGGCTCTTCAGCTTGGAGAAAAGGCGGCTGAGGGGAGATATGATAGAGCTCTATAAAAAAAATGAGTGGAGTTGAACGGGTAGATGTGAAGCGTCTGTTTACACTTTCCAAAAATACTAGGACTAGGGGGCATGCGATGAAGCTACAATGTAGTAAATTTAAAATGAATCAGAGAAACCTTTTCTTCTCTCAACATCTAATTAAACTCTGGAATTTGTTGCCAGAGAATGTAGTAAAGGCGGTTAGCTTAGCGCAGTTTAAAAAAGGTTTGGATGTCTTCCTGAAGGAAAAGTCCATAGACCATTATTAAATTGGACTTGGGGAAAATCCACTGCTTATTTCTGGGATAACAATACACAATATTAGTAGAGTGATAAAAGGGAGACAACTAGGTGGAGGTTACAGGTAAAGTCTTATATCAGATCGCAGTTAATTCATATTATTGAACTGTCTACATTGTAATCATAGACTTACATCTGCCTTCCTACCCTCAATGTCAACCAGCATCACTCTGAATAGCTTGACTTTGATTTATCTTTTTTATCTTTTTTTTATTATTGTCTTTTTTTTATTTCGTCATTCAACCGTATTGCTGGCTGACAAAAACAATTTTACTAGAATTTAAATAACTTATCTGAATGCCTTTGAGACGAGACAATAATAAAAAAAAGATAAAAAAGATAAAATCAAAGTCAAGCTATTCAGAGTGATGCTGGTTGACATTGAGGGTAGGAAGGCAGGTATAAGTCTATGATTACAATGTAGACAGTTCAATAATATGAATTAACTGCGATCTGATATAAGACTTTACCTGTAACCTCCACCTAGTTGTCTCCCTTATATCACTCTACTAATATTGTGTATTGTTATCAGTGATAAAAAGTAGAGTTAGAGCTGCATTCTTTGGCAGTATTTCTGGGGTAAACAGCATAAAATGTATTGAACTTTTTCGGGATCTTGCCAGGTATTTGTGACCTGGATTGGCCACTGTTGGAAACAGGATGCTGGGCTTGATGGACCTTTGGTCTGTCCCAGTGTGGCAATACTTATGTACTTGGGATTCTGAATGGAATGTTGCTACTCTTTGGGGTTCTACATGGAATCTTGTTACTCTTTAGGATTCCGGAATCTTGCTATTCTTTGCAGTTCTACATAGAATCTTGCTACTTTTTGGGGTTCTACATGGAATGTTGCTACTATTTGGGTTTCTGCCAGTCACTTGTGACCTGTATTGGCCACTGTTGGAAACAGGATGCTGGGCTTGATGGACCTTTGGTCTTTCCCAGTATGGCAATACTTATGTACTTGTATATTAATTTCATTTTATTGGCTATTCTCCACTGCATCCCTTAGAATTCCCCCTAGAAGATGTCAAAGGCATGAAACACTGGCAGAGAAGGGAAGCCAAGGAGGACTCCATCATTATTCTGCAACCACATTTGAATTAAACATTCTGTAGCAAAGAGGACACTTTATAATCATTGAACTTGTGTATTTCACAAAAATTGTCCTCATAGGGAATTTACACCTCCTCTGAAGGGTGCAAAGACCTGCTCATTTGGATCTGGGATTTTAAGGGATGAATGATGTGGTGATGGTATTTCTCCCTCTGGTCTGAAGTACCATCTCAGAACGCTGAACCTTTTGCACCCAATATTCAGCCCACGGCAGTAAATGACATTTGAGCCTCTCAGAGCCGCTCAAATGACCCTGGATATTCAATATCAGCTGAAAGAATCCCTCAGAGAGAGAGACAATTATTAGACAATCAGTTAAGGAGCCAATCTCTATTGTAAAAAGACTGTGTTTGCTGTAGAAACCACGTCTGAAAAAGCTACCAACTTTTACATTTGTAAGTTTAAAAAAAAAATTTTGTGTAAGAGTCGAGAGAGTTCAGTATAGGCTGAGGATCTCAGCCAGGCTTAAAATTCAGTGAGACTTGCCACTAACTTGCGACTCACTACATAGCTCTGTACATCATGTCCTTACTCTCTATGTACCGGCTCTATTTTGGTGAACTAACCAAACCCTGTGTAACGTGAAAGTAGTTACCAAACTTGTCTTTAAATCTAACCGTGGGTTAATACAGCAAACCTAGTTCATTTTAAGCTTGGCTGAGATCCTCAACCTATACTGAACTCTCTCGACTCTTACACATATAATTTTTTTTTTTATCCTTTCCATTACCAACCTCATCGCCAACTTCAACATCCACAAGACAACCCCATCCAACAAAACATTCACATAGCTAAAATAAAATGGAATCACACAAAAGCACCAGTGCCAAAGCTCGTAATGGACATGACATAACTCTTCCTCTCTACGATTCCCTAATATGTCTATAACACATTAACCTTATCCTACCACAACATCACTTTTTATTTGTTCTGTACTGGAGTTGGCGAACGCCTTTACGGTACTAAGTAAACCACATTGAGCCTACAAATAGGTGAGAAAATGTGGGTTACAAATGTAACAAATAAATAAAAAGAAAAATATGCAAAGCAATTTAAAATTAATATCACAGGCTACGATCAAGAGCTGCCAACAGGAGCATCAGCACCTTTTAGCAGATCAGTAATAATGTAGAATGGGTCAGCTCTCTGTTTCTCTTTCCAATCTCTTAACTGACTCAGCAATCGTTTCATAGCCCCAGGATGAGAGATAGACTTGAGGGAGGGAGAGAGGATGGTAGAAAGACAAAGGTATCAATTATTATATTTATTTATTTATAAACCATCTTCTCGGAAAACCAATCAAGATGATGCACAATGTTCCATCTTTATCTGGAACATGGATAAGACACATGATGATCCATTCCCGTCTTCATAGTCTATCGTTATGATCACACTTTCTCGTTAGTTTCCATCGACATGTTTCATGCCATTAATTGATACCGGTAGAATATTAAAATCCTCTTTAATCAGCAGCTGGACTGAATGCTTCTCACAGATCCAGTGATTCTGATCAGCGCACTTCCAATCGTATAATTTACCCTTAAACAGTGCTGCACAGCGAGTATTATAATGAATTGTAACAGACCTGTTGTGAAAAAAGAATATAATTATTTTACAACTAACATTTATTTTTTTTTTTTTTTTTTTTTTTTTAATTTTATTTTATTGGTATTAATCATTATTTAACAACAAATTATGTATATGCATTAGGCATTGAGAAGGAAATAACAAAAACTAAGAATATAATTTAAGGCCTGTTCGTCCACAAATAAAGAAATTGGTTCCAAGATTCAGGAATTATATTACAAAACTGTAATAAAAAGAACAAAGGAAAAAATAAAAAAAAAAACACCTTTT
Source organism: Microcaecilia unicolor (assembly GCF_901765095.1). Lineage (NCBI taxonomy): Eukaryota > Metazoa > Chordata > Amphibia > Gymnophiona > Siphonopidae > Microcaecilia > Microcaecilia unicolor. The sequence continues at coordinate 483,952 of NC_044032.1, read as the reverse complement.
GCATATCTCGGGGTTACTGATCCCAGCCTGCTATTTACGGGGGGCACATAGGATTCATATCTACTCTAGCATCAAGAAATTCCTTTAACTGTTTAGGGTCTATAAATTGAAACTGATTACCCTCAAGCATTAAATTACAAATACAAGGAAAACGTAATACAAAATTAAATCCCAAGGCCAACGCTTTAGAGCGCAGTTCTAAAAAAGCCCTGCGTCTAACCTGAGTAGGCCTTGAAAGGTCAGGAAAAACACGAACTTTTGAACCCATAAACAAATTTTCTAAGTGTCTTAAAGAAAGTCTCAGTATAGCATTGCGGTCGGGCTCCAACACAAAGGTAGCAAGCAATGTAGACCTCTGCGTAATTATCTCCAAGGAACTCTCGAGGAATGAAGTTAAATTCATTTCATCCCCCACCTTTGGGAGGTTTCGACCATCTCCCTGTGGGTTCAAGATATAATAGGCCCTTGTTATGGGGGGCAATGAATCTTTGTCCATTCCAAGAATGTCCACAATATATTTCTTGACCATTTCAAGAGGTGAAATTATAGTAGGGTTATAGTAGGGTTGGTATCTTCATATTCTGCAAATATTGTAATCTGACTGTTGTGATCTGATTGTTGTGTTTCTAACTGGTTTATTGATATCTGTAAATCTGAAAACTAGATTTCAGATTTCAAAACTGCCAGAAAGTATTAGAACTCTCTTTCTTTTACTGAAAGTGTGCTGAGCTTTCCCCCTCCCCCACCTACCTGCTTTTTTCTGCAGACAATTTAAATGCTTAGGTGTGGCTAGGCTTCTGTTGAGAGAGCTGGGCAATCTCAAGGTCTTTGCTTGTCTCCTGCCTGAAGGAAACTCACACAGATAAAACTTGTGCTGGTTTTATTTCTGGCTATCCCTACCCTAGAGCTGTGGTTTTGGACATTTCTGGTGCATTTCTTAACCTTGTCTTCCCCTTGTCCCAACCAGCTGTGTAGATAACTGGCTTAATACAGTTCTAGAGATAGGTGTTACAGCAATCACATTCCACAGGTTTTAAGTTTAAGCCCACCCACCCTACCACTCATCTCTCCCACCCCAAGACTGACACTTCCTAAATAGCTTTCCTAAATACACTACTTATCACAAATTAACTCCACCCTAATTACAACTATCTCTGATTGCCTGTGTGTGGCTGAGGAGTAAAGTTAATCTTGCACACTGTTAACCCCATCATAGCATACCTGTTCATACCCATTCCAACACATCAGGATGACTCTTATTCTCTGCTTAGATTGTGAGCTCTTTGAGCAGGGGCTGTCTTTTTCATGTATGGTTTACAGCGCTGCATATGCCTTGTAGCGCTATAGAAATGATAAGTACTAGTAGTAATAATTGTGGTGCTTTAGTTTCAAGGCCAATCATCTGGAGACTTAAGGCTCGCTGTCATCAGCTCGCTAGTTTAAAACAGGAGCTCAGTAAAGTAAAGCAGGAATTAGATGCACTTAAAGCAACTTCTAAGACTGCACAAAATCATACTTGCACAGAATCAAGCCAAATTCACACCACTGCCTCAAAGGATAAAACCACCTAAAAATAGATGGTTCACGGTAGGCTCAGGAAGATTTCGTTATGTGACAAAGAAGCATCCGCCCTCACAAGTGTTGCCCCTACAGAATTCTTTTGCTCCATTACAGCACTGTGATGTTCCTGAAAATAGAACTGAGGCGGAAGAAAAAGCAATGGAGGTGGAACAAAAAGATATAAAGGTACCCAAAGAGAAAAGACACCCCCAAATCACTAATGTTGAAACACATAACAGGAAATGTAGATGGAAAGCGATGACCACAAATGCTCACAGTCTAAGCAATAAAGTTCATGACCTTCAAGCCCTGATGTTGGAGGCTGACTTAGACATTGTTGCAATCACAGAGACGTGGCTCAATGGTTCCCATGAATGGGATGCAAGCATACCAGGCTATAATCTATTTAGGAAGGATAGAGATGGTCGTAAAGGTGGAGGAGTAGCTCTGTATGTGAGAAATGATATTGAGGCGACTGAAATGACAGGGCCCTGGAGAAAGGAAGAAGCGATATGGATCACCTTAAAAAGAGATGATAAAACCTCTGACAACGTAGGTGTTGTCTACAGACCCCCAACACAATTGGAGGAACTAGATAAAGATCTGATTGCAGATATTCAAAAGTTGGAAAAGAAGAGAGAGGTGCTGTTGCTGGGAGATTTCAATCTGCCAGATGTAGATTGGAAGGTTCCATCTGCGGAATCGGAAAGAAGTAGAGAGATCGTGGATGCTTTTCAAAGTGCTGTGCTCAGACAAATGGTGACAGAACCCATGAGGGAGGGAGCGACGCTGGATCTGGTGCTCACAAATGGGGGTAGTGTGTCAAATGTCCGAGTGGGTGGCCACCTGGGCAGTAGTGACCATCAAACGGTTTGGTTTGATATGACGGCTGAAGTGGAGGGCGGCCACTCAAAACTCAAAGTCCTGGATTTCAAGCATGTTGACTTTAGTAAAATGGGGGAATACCTGAGGAAGGAGCTGATGTGCTGGGAGGACGAACGAGAAGTGGAAGGGCAGTGGTCCAGGCTGAAAGAAGCTATAAATAGGACCACAAACCTTTATGTAAGGAGAGTAAATAAAAGCAAGAGAAAAAGGAAACTAATATGGTTCTCCAAGCAAGTGGCTGAAAAAATAAAGGCTAAAGAGTTGGTGTTCCTGAAGTACAGAAAAACTCAAGAAAAGGAACACGGAGAGGAATACCGGATGAAACTGAAAGATGCCAAGAGAGAGATACGTCTGGCGAAAGCGTGAGTGGAAGAACAAATGGCTAGAAAGGTAAGGAGGGATGACAAAAATTTCTTCAGGTATATTAGTGAAAGAAGGAAGACTAAAAAGGGAATTGTGAGACTGAAAGATGCTGTGAACCACTATGTAGAAAATGATGAAGAAAAAGCAAATTTGCTAAACAGATACTTTTGTTCTGTTTTCACAGAAGAAAATCCTGGAGAAGGACCACGATTGACTGACAAAAGTACATATGAAAATGGAGTGGATATAGCACTGTTCACGGAAGAGAGTGTGTAAGAACAACTTCAAAATCTAAAGGTGGACAAAGCCATGGGACCGGATGGGATCCACCCCAGGATGTTGAGGGAGCTCAGAGAGGTTCTGGCAGGTCCTCTTAAAGATTTATTTAATAAATCCTTGGAGATGGGAGAGGTTCCGTGGGATTGGAGAACAGCGGATGTGGTCCTTCTTCACAAAAGTGGTGATAGGGAAGAAGTGGAAACTACAGGCCGGTAAGCCTCACTTTGGTTATTGGAAAAGTAATGGAAGCGATGCTGAAGGAAATGATAGTGAATTTCCTGGAAGCCAATAAGATCTAAGACAACATGGTTTTACCAAAGGTAAATCGTGCCAAACGAATCTCATTGAATTCTTTGACTGGGTAACTGGAGAACTGAATCATGGGCGTGCTATGGACATAATCTACTTAGATTTCAGCAAAGCATTTGACACAGTACCCCACAAGAAGCTCTTGAATAAACTTGACAGGCTGAAGATAGGACCCGACGTGGTGAACTGGATTAGGAACTGGTTGACGGACAGACGCCAGAGGGTGGTGGTTAATGGAATTCACTCGAATGAGGGAAAGGTGAGTAGTGGAGTGCCTCAGGGATCGGTGCTGGGGCCGATTCTGTTCAATATATTTGTGAGTGACATTCTAAAGGGTTAGAAGGTAAAGTTTGCCTTTTTGTGGATGATACTAAGATTTGTAACAGAGTAGACCCCCGGGAGGGAGTGGAAAACATGAAAAAGGATCTGCAGTATCTAGAAGAATGGTCTAAGGTTTAGCAATTAAAATATAATGCGAAGAAATGCAAAGTGATGCACTTAGGGAGTAGAAATCCACGGGAGAGGTATGTGTTAGGCGGTGAGAGTCTGATATGTATGGACGGGGAGAGGGATGTTGGGATGATAGTATCTGAGGATCTGAAGGTGACAAAACAGTGTGACAAGGCGGTGACCATAGCTAGAAGGTTGCTAGGCTGTATAGAGAAAGGTGTGACCAGCAGAAGAAAGGAGGTGTTGATGCCCCTGTATAAGTTGTTGGAGAGGCCCCACCTGGAGTATTGTGTTCAGTTTTGGAGGTTGTATTTTGCTAAGGATGTAAAAAGAATTGAAGCGGTGCAAAGAAAAGCTACAAAAATGGTATGGGAGACTTGCTGACCTGAACATGTATACCCTGGAGGAAAGGAGAAACAGGGGTGATATGATACAGACGTTCAAATATTTGAAAGGTATTAATCCGCAAACAAACCTTTTCCATAGATTTTATTTATTTATTTATTTATTGCATTTGTATCCCACATTTTCCCACCTCTTTGCAGGCTCAATGTGGCTTACAATACATCATGAATGATGGAAATGTATAGGAGAATATACATTTAGCATAACATAAGGATCTTGGGTACTATGATAGTGATGAAACATGATAGTAGAGTAACAAGCAAATGTTGTAAGACAATTCTGGATATATGTGTAGGGATTCACATTTGTTGATCTTTGTGGTATGCCTTGTTAAAGAGATGAGTCTTCAGTAGTTTGCGGAAGTTAGTTAATTCGTAGATCGTTTTCAAGCTGCACGGCAGCTCATTCCAGAATTGTGTGCTCAAGTAGGAAAAGGTTGACGCATGTGTTAGTTTGTATTTTAGACCTTTACAGTTGGGGAAGTGAAGATTGAGGAATGTGCGGGATGATTTTTTAGCATTCCTGGGTGGTAAGTCTGTCAGGTCTGACATGTAGGCTGGGGCATCTTCGTGAATGATTTTGTGAACTAGGGTACATATTTTGAACGTGATGCGTTCCTTGAGTGGGAGCCAGTGTAGCTTTTCTCGTAGGGGTTTCGCACGTTCATATTTTGTTCATATTTTGTTTTACCGAATATGAGTCTAGCTGCTGTGTTCTGAGCTGTCTGAAGTTTCTCAATTATTTGCCCTTTGCAACCAGCGTAGAGTGCATTGCAGTAGTCTAGATGACTGAGTACCATTGATTGTACCAGGTTGCGGAAGACGGTCCTTGAGAAGAAAGGTCTTACTCTTTTTAGTTTCCACATTGATTGGAACATCTTCTTGGTTATGTTTTTCACATGAATTTCAAGAGTTAGGTGTCGATCAATGGTAACTCCAAGAATTTTTAGTGTATCCGAAATTGGAAGATTTAGTGTTGGTGTGTTAATAGTGGTGAATTTGTTTGTGTTATGTTGAGCGGTGAGAATTAGGCATTGGGTTTTTCTGCATTGAGTTTCAGTTGAAATGCATCCGCCCGATCCAAGATGGCCGAATAAACAGGAAGCAGAGATTTTTGCTCCCTAGAATTACTTTCAAATTTCAGCGTTACTTACTTTTTTCTTACCCATAATTCTGAGAGAGCATGCCTAAGCGAAAGGGGAAACCGAGGGGACCTCCTCTCCCTCGGAAAGAGACCCCAGGAACTAGGCAAACATCTATCTCAGCTTTCTTGGCGTCTACACTTGCGGGCGTATCCGCTGCCAGTACGAGGGACAATACTGACTTGGAGAGCGATTTTTGGCTTAGTCCGCTGGGTCCTGCTATCCCACCAATCCCACAAGCTACCGGAGCATTGTTTCCAGAGGCTGGAAGTATAGTGCCCCTGAAGGGGAGGCAGGCTCCGATGGAAACAGCAGCTATGGGAGAAAATTGGGAGGAGAGCCAGCTAATGCGAGCCCCAGAGACTGACGCCGACCAGCAAGCGGAATTTCTGCTTTGCGCGGAAGCGCTTCAGCCCCTGAAATGACCGGCCAAAATATCACTGGAGGCGATATGGACTGCTCTGGAAAACCTTCATAAGGTCTGTACATCCTTTATTACAGTATCATTGAATAATTCTTCTCAAATTAAAGACATGAAAAGCAAAATGGAACTTTTTTCCGCTAAACAACTGAATAATGAACAGAATATTTCTAAAATACAAGCTACTCAATCGCAATTGGTGGCTGAAAAATTGTGGATCTCTAGAAAAATTGAGAACTTAGAGAATAACATGAGAAATTTGAACTTACGGATACTCAATTTCCCGCTGTGTGCCATGATCTCGTCGAAAGAGATGTTCTTTAGACTTTTGAAGGAACAATTAAAATATTCTGAAAAGATGTTACCTCCATTACAAAAAGTATTTTATCTATCGGTGAAAAATACTACAGAAACTTCACAAGAGCTTCAATCAAAAGGAGAAACGCCCACACAAGATTTAACGGCTTTCCTGGAGCAATCCAGGGAAGAGATAAAACTGAGATCAACACTACTTGTGACATTTGTCTTCATGCAAGACAAAGAAATGCTGTTAAAGAATTATTTTCAGAAAGCAAATGTAGATTTTCTTGATGGTAAAATTTTTATATTTCCTGACATATCGAAATGGACTCAACAACGCAGAAAGAAATTTCTAGAAATGAAAACAGAAGTGCTTTCTTTACAAGCACGTTTTCAGCTTCGTTTTCCATGTAAATGCTTAGTAATGTTTAAAGATCGGAAATATATATTCTATGATGATAAACAATTGAATGATTTTGTTAAAGCTCAGAAGGTAGCTAGATAAGCCCATATGTCTTAGCAGAAAATAAATAATGTAGAGCCTGAGATGTTATCAGAAATTGTTTCCTATTATGCCAAGTCCCTTTGGTTTAACTTTGAATCTTGGATCCCCATAATGTGGGCTAAAATCACCAAATGTAATTTTGTGTTCTTCTTGTTATAATTTCTTTTTATGATATTCAACTTATTGGTGTGTTTTGAAAAGATTGTATGTCTTGAATATAATTGCAAAATATAAATAAATAATTAAAAAAAAAGAAATGCATCCGCCCATGAATGTATGATGTGTAGGCTTTGGTTGATATCATTGGAAATTTCCTTTAAATCTTGTTTAAATGGGATATAGATCGTATATGTATGGGTTGAGGTTTTGGTTTGATAGTAGTTTGGCCAAGGGTATCATCATTAAGTTGAATAAGGTCGGTGAGAGGGGGGATCCCTGAGGAACTCCGCATTCAGGAATCCATGTGGTTGATGTAGTCGAATTAGATGTCACTTGGTATGATCGTGTGGTTAGGAACCCCTTGAACCAATTGAGAACATTGCCTCCGATTCCAAAGTATTCAAGGATATGTAGTAGTATTCCATGATCAACCATGTCGAAGGCACTAGACATGTCAAATTGTAGAAGTAGTATATTCTTGCCAGTTGCAATTGTTTGAACTTATTCATGAGGGTAACTAGTACTGTTTCTGTACTGTGGTTAGACCGAAATCCTGACTGGGAGTTGTGTAGTATTGAGAATTTGTTTAAGTAGTTTGTGAGTTGTTTGGTCACCATCCCTTCCGTTATTTTGGTTATTAAGGGAATGGATGCTACTGGCCTGTAGTTGGGAAGGCAGTAGAGCTAGAGGACATGAAATGAGATTGAAGGGGGGCAGACTTAAGAAAAATGTCAGGAAGTATGTTTTCATGGAGAGAGTGGTGGATACATGGAATGCCCTCCTGCGGGAAGTGGTGGAGAAGAAAACGGTAACAGAATTCAAAAATGTGTGGGATAAACACAAAGGAATCCTATTCAGAAGGAATGGATCCTCAGAAGCTTAGTGGAGATTGGGTGGCAGAGCGGAGATTGGGTTGTAGAGCTGGTGGTGGAGGAGGTGCTAGTGGTTGGGTGGCGCAAGGCTAGTGCTGGGCAGACTTCCACAGTCGGTGCCCTGAAAATGTCAGATACAAATCAAGGTCAGGTATACACATAAAGTAGCACATATGAGTTTATCTTGTTGGGCAGACTGGATGGACCGTACAGGTCTTTTTCTGCCGTCATCTACTATGTTACCATGTTACTATGTTTGATTTTCAAGGTCCTCAGACAAAATAGGCCAGAGCACTTAAAGAATATGTTTGCCCTTTACACACCTTTAAGACCTCTAAGTTCCTTTCAAGGATCATCACTATCTGTACCTTCATCAAAAGAAATTGTACGATGTGATATCCGCCAGCGAGCCTTCTCAGGAGTAGCCCCCACGCTCTGGAATTTACTCCCAGAGGGGCTAAGACTACCTCTACTTCAGGAAGCAGGTTAAAGCCTGGCTCTTCTCCCAAGACTTTAATACGTAGGGTGACTGACTATACACTCATTCTGCACCTGGACTAGCTTCCTACATATACTGTAACTTAGATCAGTTCCTTATCTCTTGCCTTGAGTTTAGCTAACCATCAAATTACCCCAACTGACTCTGTACCACACATCTTGTTCCCATCACATATCTGCTCTTGGTCCCTCAGCTATATGGTAATCCGTATTGTAGAAAATCTTTAGCATCATATCTGTTAGTTGAATGCACTAATGCACGCTTATTAGGTGTATCACTAGTATTATGCTAACATTGTATTATATCGCTGGTATTTGAATTCCACTGCTGTTAAATGTGTAGATTTTTGACACTGTTTCACGGTAGTTCTTTTATTAGGTTTCATGTATTGTATTTATGTTTATTCTTGGTTATTTTACTATTGTTATGCTGTTAACAAAATTATAAGTTTTATAGTAAACTGTACACCACAGTGGGTGAATCTCTTCATAAAGGCGATTAATAAATCCCAAATCAATAAATAAATAAATACATACATACATAAATAAATACATAATGTTTAGCATGGATTCCACGTGCTGGAGTTAAGCCTGCTGAAACCTAGTGTAAATACCAGCACCTGAGTTAGGCAGTATTCTGTAATTCCGCATTCAATTTTTCAGAATGCCCCGACACAGCCATGCCCCCTTTTGTGACACGCCATGGGAGTTTGTGAAAAAAATGTCCAAATGCAGATTTGTCATTTTTTGGACGTTTTTCTCTTTTGAAAATGAACCCGAAAGTCACTTGTAAAAATTTGTCTCATGAAACCTCTGAACAACGGCGCTCTCTCTCAATCACATCTTTTTGAAGTGAGGTATTTTGTATTGACTCCTGAGGCAGGCCTTATGGCTGAAACATGGCTCATGTTGAGTCATCCATATCTTGAATTTGTTGTTGACTACAATACATTTTCTTGCACATATCTTTGATTCAGGACCTGCTCTCCCTAATCCATACGCCAAGGAATGACTACATAGTCCGGGTAAATACGTATCATCATGTTGGTACACATACATGTCAGAATAAGGATTTCTGTTGCTATATGGAGTGAGTTCATCTGTTGTTGGCATCTTACCCTTTCTGTATGGTGAGTTTCCTCTTGTGGTAAATTGAGTCCTGAATAAATAAACATACCTTGACTCTGTACCATCCAGCCATATCCATCTGTTATCTGTGAAGATTAGACCAACCCAGGAATCGCCTTTTATTTGGTCAGTAAAGAAGTCCTGGAAATAAAGAGAGCAAGTGAATGAATAGCCTCAACCATCACTAAAGGCCTGAGACACCAAAAATATTTTGGCCTCCAGAACATGAAATGTATTTAATCATCGTAGGAGGAGACTGCACTAATTCAAATGGGGATGTCCTAATTTGCATAGGACTTCTTGCTGAGAAAAAGGGACATCCAAGTGGTGACATTGAAAATACGTGTGTTTATGGTGACAAATAGTAGGAAGAGGTGTCAGCAGAGCTGGTTACATAGGAAAGTGCAGTAAATATCAGATTCTGATGCTTATTTTATTATGAATATTTATATTACAGGTATCAGTGGGGCTGGTTACATAGGAAAGTGTTGTAAATATCTGAGTGGGGCTGGATGGATGTCTCAGCGCCATCTGAAACTAAGCATGACCAAGACTGAGCTTCTTATCTGTCCCCCTAAACCAACCTCTTCTCCCCCATTCTCTATTTCTGTGGATAACACTCTCATCCTTCCTGTCTCATCAGCTCATAACCTTGGGGTCATCTTCGACTCCTCCCTCTCCTTCTCTGCACATATTTAGCAGACATTTCTTTGGGTTTGTGAATATTATTTTGCTCTGTGCTTTCGTAACTTAAAGACTGGGGTTTAAAAGAGGAATTATAGGTTATTCATAAAGACAAATAGGATAAAAAAAAAAACCCACAAACTTTATTAACAAGTCTCCATACCCTTTAACACATTGATTTAAAACTTGAACTTTCTGCCACTGCATTAAACAGATAGCCTGTAGAACGCACAGCAGGTCCTAGTTCGGTCTTTATTCCCACCCCCAACAGGCAGCAGTCCAGCAGTGAGAGGGGTGCTATCCAGTCTTTTTCTGTGAGTGTCACATATTTGATTATCTCCCAGCTGGTGAGAGGTTATATATGTGCAATCAATGCAAATAGCTCATAGCTCTCAGAAGACGAGTCCTTTCTCTTGAAGCTAGAATAGCAGACTTGGAGGAGCTGAGGGAGAAAGATAAATAGAGGAGGCCTGTAGGGATGTTGTAGAAAAGTCCTTCCTCCAATCTGGCAGCCCCTGTGCTGCCTTGGAGGAGTGAGGCCTTCTAAAAGGAAAGCATCACCCTGGCTAAATTGGAAATAACCCTGTAGCCAGAACAAGCCCACAATGGGATGCAATATCCTCTCGCACTAAGGATGTGTCTCCAGGACCTTCTGCCCAGGAGGGAGGATGGCTGCTGTAGTAGATAATTCAATTATTAGCCATGTAGATACCTGGGTGGCTGGTGGATATGAGGATCGCCTGGTGAGTTGCCTGCCTGGTGCAGATTTTAGATAGTGCTGGGGAGGATCCAGCTGTCTTGGTACATGTGGGTGCCAATGATATAGGCAAATAGAGGTTCTGGAAGCCACATTTAGGCTCCTAAGTAGAAAGCTGAAATCCAGATCCTCCATGGTAGCCTTCAGTAGTGTTCCCCATTCCACATGAAGGACCCAAAAGACAGGCAGAGCTCCAAAGTCTCAATGTGTGGTTGAGACTATGGTGCAAGGATGATGGATTTAAATTTGTTAGGAAACGGGCAACATTCTAGGGAAGGGAAAGCCTCTTTTGAAAGGATAGACTCCACTTTAACCAGGATAGAACCAGGCTTTAAAAAGGAGATAGAGCAACTTTTAAACTAAAATGGAAGGGAAAGCCGATAGTCGCCCAGGAGCACATAGTTCACTGTGGAGTGTCCTTGAAGGATATTATTGAAACAGGATATTTAGGGAATCCCAATAGGAGATGTTTCAATAATGGTGAAAGAAAGTCAGAAACGTTTGATGGGTGAACAGAGTAAAGGATGCAAGTTATCTCCATTGGACTTCAAAGAAGCCTGTAGATGCAAGGAAAAAGGATAGTTTGAAATGTAAATATACAAATGCAAGAAGCCTTAAAAATAAGATAGGAGAATTGGAGAGTATAGCATTAAATGAAAAGGTAGATATAATAGGCATTTCAGAGACCTGATGGAAGGAGAACAATCAGTGGAACAAGATATTAGCAGGGTACAACTTATATTGCAATCATAAACGGGATCAAATTGGAGGGGGGTAGCGTTATATTTTAAAGAGGGAATCGAGTCAAACAAAATAAATATTTCTGCATGAAACAGATAGCAGTGTGGAATCTTTATGGATAGAAATTCTAGGTGTGAAGGGAAGGAATATACTGCTAGGGCTGTACTACCGTCCACCAGGACAGACCGAACAGGCAGATGAAAATATGTTTACAGAAATTAGGAAAGCTGGCAAATTGGGCAAAATTATAATAATGAGTGATTTCAATTATCCTAATATTGACTAGAGAGGTAAAATTTTCTAGATATAATAAATAACTGTTTCTTTGAGCAACTAATCCAGGAACCAACTATAGGGGTAGCTATTTTGGATCTAAGTGGAATGCGGGGCATAGTATGAGAGGTAATGGTGTTGGATCCGCTGGGAAATAGTGATCATAACATGATCAAATTCGAGCTGATGTCTGGAGTGAAGTCCCTAAGAAAATCTACTGTATCAGCTTTTAATGTTTGAAAGGGTGACTAAGACAAAATGAAGAAAATGATTAAAAAGATGCTGAAAGGATTGGGTGCAAAGGTTAGGACTTTAAATCAGGTGTGGACATTGTTTAAATATACCATTGTGGAAGCCCAGATTAGATGTAGTCCACCTATTAAGAAAGGTGGGGAAAAGAGCAAACGACAGCCAGCATGGTTAAAAGGTGAGGTGAAAGAGGCTATTAGAGCCAAAAGAAGATCCTTCAAAAAATGGAAAAAGGATCCAAATGAAGAAAATAATCAGCATAAGCACTGTCAAGCCAGATGCAAAGCATTGATAAAGAAGGCTAAAAGAGAATATTTAGAAAATTTGCCGCAGAGATGAAATATTACTTTTTTCAGGTATATCAGAATTAGGAAGCCTATGAGGGAATCTGAGGGGACTGTTGGATCATGAAGGAACAAAAGGAGCACTCAGGGAGGACAAGGCCATAGCAGAGAGATTGAATAAGTTCTTTGCTTCAGTCTTTACAGAAGAAGATGTAAGAGATCTGCCGGTACCGGAAATGGTTTTCAGGGGTAATGATGCAGAGGAAATGAAAATAATCTTGGTGAACTTGGAAGATGTACTGAGCCAAACTGATAAGTTAAAGATTGATAAATCACCTGGACCAGACGGTATACACCCCAGGGTATTGAAAGAACTCAAACATGAAATTGCTGATCTGCTGCTAGTGATCTAGAATACCTGAAGACTGGAGGACATTTCTTATGGTGAGTGAACATTATTTTGCTCTGTGCTTTGGTAACTTAAAGATTGGGGTTTAAAAGAGGAACTGTAGGTTATTGATAAATACAGAATAAAAAACACAAACTTTATTAACTAGTTTCCATACCCTTTTCCCTATAGTTTTAAAACTTGAACTTTCAGTCACAGCATTAACAGCTAGTCTCTAGAAGGCACAGCAGGGCCTAGTTCAGTCTTCATTCCCACACCCTCCCCACCTCTAGCACATGTCTTCATTTATAGTCAATTATTCTAATTAGGATAACAAGATGACAGTTTTCATTAGAGTTTAAAAAGGGTTCCAGGTGTGATCCAGGTAAGCCTGATTTCAGTGCCGGGTAAAACAGTGGAAGCTATTAGAAAGAATACAATTACAGAACACATAGACAGACATGGTTTAATAGGACAGAGTCAGCATGGGTTCCGCCAAGGAAGGTCTTGTCCTACCAATTTGCTTTATTTCTTTGAAGGAATGAATAAACATGTCGATAAAGGTGAAATGGTTGATGTACTGTATCTAGATTTTCAGAAAACTTTTGACAAAGTTCCTCATGAGAGACTCCTGAGAAAATTAAAGTGTCATGGGATAGGAGGCAATGTTCTGTTGAGGATTAGGAATTATTGGACTTTAAACAGAGGGAAGGGGGATTACAACCATGTTTTCATCCTGGATTAGTAATATTGTCATCTACTAATGTGTTCTGCTACTTTATTCTATCATGGTGATTTGTATTGATTCCTTCTCCAATTTTTGTAAGCCACATAGAACTAGATTTGATACCTGGATATTTCTCTGATATAAGTCTAATAAAATGAAATGACATGAAAATGAAATTTTGGGTGCAAAGATTTAATCCTTGCGCCTAACCTAGGTGCAGATCTACCGTATTCTAGAACACTCTGCATGCACAATTTTGAGCGCCATATGTAGAATTTGGAGGTAATTGAGTACCTGCTAACTAGATAAGTGTCCCTCGTATTTGCTCTGTTGTTGGCCCCACAATGTGGAATGCTCTTCCGCTGTCTTTGCGTCAAAATTTCTTCCTCACCTTTGTTCAGGAAACAGTTGAAGACTTTGGACCCTGTTTACTAAGTTGCACTAAGGATGCATCAGTGTTTTTAGCGTGTGCTAATGATTAGCACGTGCTAAATGCTGAGTCACCCATAGGAACATATGGGTCAGTTTAGCATTTAGCGCACGCTAAAAACAGTAGCGCAGCTTAGTAAACAGGGGCCCTTGTTGTTTGGTAAGGCTTTTTCTGGGTAGCAGGTAGTTTAGACTTGTTTTTATTGTCTTGCGCTAACTAAATACAATTATAACAATGATTGTATTTTGCAATTGTACAATTAGTTTGCATTTTAATTTTTATCTTTTTATTATTTTAGAATTTTATACAGTCCTAACGTCTATTTGTTTTACCGATGTTTGTGATTTATGTTTGTTTTATTGTAACCCGCTCAGATGTTACGATGTGCGGGATATAAATTTTGTCAAATAAATAAATGTATGGTTACCGCATGGGTGGCACGTGAGCCCTTACCGCTAGATCAGTGGCTGACGGTAAGGGCTCAGGCCAGAAATAGGTGCGTGCTAGTTTTAATTTTTATGCACGCCCATTTCCTGGCCCATTAAAAAATGGCCTTCTCCCCGGTAGTGGTAAAAGTGGCCCAGCATGCGCCAAAAAAAAAGTATCCACACTACCACAGGCCACTTTTTACCATGGCTTTGTAAATGGACTCCTTAATCACTGTGTATCTCTACTACTAATACTACTACTACTTATAATTTCTATAGCGCTACTAGACGTATGCAGCGCTGTACACTGGACATGAAGAGACAGTCCCTGCTCAACAGAGCTTACTATCTAATCAAGAACGATAAACAGGACAATTAAGAGATAACAGAATTACTAAGAGGGAAACGATAAAATAAGGGTACTGAACAAGTGAGTAAGGGTTAGCAGTTAAAAGCAGTATCAAAAAGGTGGGTTTTTAGCCTAGATTTGAAGACGGCCAGAGATGGAGCTTGACGTACTGGCTCAGGAAGTCTATTCCAGGCATATGCTGCAGCAAGATAAGAGGAACAGAGTCTGGAGTTAGTGGTGGAGGAGAAGGGTGCAGATAAGAGAAATTTACCCAATGAACTGAGTTCCTGGAGAGGAGTGTAGGGAGAGATAAGAGTGGAGAGGTACTGAGGAACCGCAGAGTGAATGCAGAGCACATGACATGTGAAGTCTATAGTCAAAGATATTTCATGAATATACTTTTAAGTCCACCACTTGCAAGTAAATCTCTCACTATAATATCGTACGTTCTAAGAGGAAAAGACTTCAGATACTCGGTCCTCACCGTTACGTATCACACAGTGATCCTCAATGTATTGTGATAGAGACCGACAATTAGTGCAGAAGGAACAATGCTGGATTTACAGATTGAAGTCCTTAATTCCAGCGGGGTTAAACAATCGAGTGGAATGGAAGTCTTTTTTATAACGGATGCGCCTTCCTAATTAAGAGGTAAAGTCCCCTTTAAGGTTTCAGTGCAATCTAATTGGTTGACAGAGTTGGCGTTGGTTTAAAACGCGGTTGCCATCTTAGAGGATTAACAAGATGGACGCCCACATGTACATCAGGTATGAGTAAGGTCTTATAGAAAAGCAGATCCACGAGTTCTCTAAAATCTCACACGAAAAATTAATGCTGTTTACTTGATTACAGGGTGTTGTAGAAAACCTTGGGTTCAGCTCCTTAAGAAGCGCCAGCGAAACAGGAGCTCGCTGTCGGGCGTACCCATTAGTTCCAGAGCAAACAGCAGCTAAGTACTAGTTCATTCTTATTACAAAATGTGAAACTTAAGTTAAAATAAGTTTTGAATAATAAGTGGGGAAAATGAGGTTTTTGACTTATGAGAATGCTCGCCAGCTGCTTACAAAAGAAAAGTTAAATTTCAAAAGTAAACGCTGAGCGACGCGGTCCACTGTGTGATACATAACAGTGAGGACCGAGTATCTGAAGTCTTTTCCTCTTAGAACGTATGATATTATAGTTAGAGATTTACTTGCAAGTGGTGGACTTATATGCGTTTTTGTAAAGCAAGTACCAAGTAGAGAGTTAATGAATATACTTTTACCAGATCTGTTGCGTTCTTGAGCATAGCCAGGTGAGAATCTCTGGTAATACAATCCTGATAGCTGGACTCTCGGTTTTTGGTCTCATTAGATAGAAAATAACACTTTCCTCCCCAGGGTCTCCATCCTTCTGGACAGAACTCATACTGCTGACCTGGTGTAAAGCAGAAGATGAATTGACCTGAGTTACTCTAATGTCGTTAGCACAGTCGACATTTCACTGAGGAGTTTCTGCTCTTTTATTCCTATGGGGAAATATCCTTGGAGTCCAGACAAGAATCTCAGGCTGATCAATAGCTTTATACATAGGAAACCCTGAAACATTCACTCAAATTGATCTCTTGGAGCTTTAAATCCTTCATATTTTGGTCTGTGAAATAGTGACCTGGGACTAACCATCCTCGTAGGTGAAAAAAATACAAGGAACCTTCAGGAATGGAGGTGTCAACTCAATATTTTATTTATCAGTCCCAACATGGTTTGAAATATTTTAACGAGCAGGAAAACACAGTGAAGGTGACACCAAAGATGTCCAACGGACTCAAAGAGTTCACATCAGAAGCTTTATTCAAAGTGTATAATGGACTCGACAAGAACCATATTTCAGCCACAGTCCAACGTCACAGCAACCGTACAGCTGCGACTTTGGATGTAAATGCTCCTGCAGTCGATACACCGAGACTAGGTCATTACCTTCAAAACTTGTAGAGCGCTGAGAAGCCATATATCTACACTTCACAGGGACTCCTGAAGCAGGCCTCTGTGGCCGAAACACGATTTGTGTCGATTCTATTATACACTGTGAATAAAGCTTCTGATGTGAACTCTTTCAGGGGTCTTTTTACAAAAGGCGCATGAAAAATGGCCTGCAGTACTGTAGACATGTGTTTTGGGCACGCACAGAATCATTGTTAGCGCACCTGTAAAAAATGCCTTTTTAAACATTTTTGCCGAAAATGGACGTGCGGCAAAATGAAAATTGCCGAGTGTCCATTTTGGGTCTGAGACCTTATCGCCAGCCACTGACGTAGCGGTAAGGTCTCATGTGGTAACCGGGCAGTAATGGTCTAGGTGCATAGAATGACGATTACCACCTGCGTGCCAGAAAATAAAACTATTTTCAGGTGCACGTAGCGGACACGCATCAAAAATGAAATTACCACAAGGGCCATGCAGTAGCTGGGCAGTAACTCAAAATTGACACACGTTAGGTGCGCATAGGCGCCTACGTGGCTGAGTAAAAAAGCCCCTGAGTCCGTTGGACGTTTTGTTCTGCGTCATCTTTGGTGTCACCTTCACTGTATTTGCCTGCTTGTATTGACCTGTGCGAGTGTCCTTTGTTCTTCGGTGCTTGTCGATTGAAATATTTTAATTAATATGTTTCAGCACATTTTTTTTTTTTCTGGATGAGGACCTTTTTGGTTGGCCTTATATAGTTTATCTGTAGTCTTTTGTTCATTGTATTACTTTGTTGTCTCAGGATAAGTGATAGTTTTTAATTGTTTTTTATGTCTCTGTAATGGCTCTTTGTGGAAAAAGAACTCACACTACATTGATTCTGCATTGGAGCCCAGGTCATCTACAGCTGCTTTCATTGGGTTTTATATTTTCCAGACTGAGAGTAGCCAAGGTGGGATTTTCATTGTTTGTATCGATTTTAACTATACCGCAGTTAACTATTATCTATTATCCAGAAGGTAACTGTTCAAGAGAATCATAAAAGGGCAAAACAAAAAGAGGTTTGGCTCCTGAGGAAGCTAACAGTGAAACGGAGGCTCTCGGTTGGGCAAACCAAATTATGCTATACCCAGTTAAGATAAGTGCCTTTGAACAGTTACGTTGTGGATAATAGATAATAGTTAATTGCGATATAGTTAAAATCGATATTGAAATAAAGAAAAAGAAAAAAAAAAGAGGAGATTTTTAAGACTGATGAAGAAGCTCACCCAGCATCCATATTGGTAATTACACCCAAACATCTGAAGTCTTTTCCTCCATTTAGTATATATATTTTATGTGTATGTGTATATAACAGGGGGCGATACTTGCATAGTTCAGCATATTGGAGTAAGCACTACTCCATAAAGATCCATGTGCACATTTTTAGTCTGCAACTCAAAAGGGCAAAAGGGGGTGTTGTCATGGGAGGGCCATGGATGAGTCAGGGGTGTTCACTAAAGATGCATGCAGTATTATACAATTTGGGGGGGTCTGCACCTAAGTTATGTGCCAGGATTTACACCAGGTTTCAGTTGGCATAAATCCTTACACCCAAAGTTTGGTGTGGAATTTGGCTCTATGTACCATTTATAGAATAGCGCTCCAGGCGAATTTTTTCAGTGCTCAGATATGGGCGTCATTTACTGAATCTAGATCACAATGTATAGAATAATATCAGTTGTGTGCGTTGCATGGCATACTTTGACCTAGTGTAAGTGATCACAACTAACTTTTGGCATACCAAAGCACGTTTAGCTTATCACATGCCACTGTTATGCCTAATTTGAGATGCAAAACTAGAGGATTGCCTCCCCAGTTTGAACATTTCTCTAGCAATGTTCAAACTGGGATAAAAGCATGTTTACCTCTTATGGAATTTTATCCAACTTTGAAATAATCCTCTTCAAATAAATTTACACCAACTTTTTCATTAATTCAATTTATCAAGTTTTATCAATTTTTACTAAAAATGGGAGGAAAAGCCTCAACTGACTCCTTCATGGCTACAAAGCCAATCAATTCTGGGAGTTCATATAGTCATCATTGGGCTAAAAAAATCTTCCCCAAAATGATCGGCTCTTTAGCCATGAAGGAGTCAGTTGAGTCTTTTCCTCCCATTTTTAGTAAAACTGATAGAAAACTTGATAAAACTTGATATATTGAATTAATCAAAAAGTTGGTGTAAACTTATTTGAATAGGATTATTTCAAAGTTGCATAAAATTTAAGTTATCCTCGGTAGTACCTCTTACGGAACCCCATCTCTGTAACTTCTCCGGTACATCCTGTGCATCTGATGTTGTTTGGTTCGGTGTCACCTGTGACTTATTCTCACATGTGTGAACTGTAGGAAAAGGGGAGAATGAATAACTTACATCTGCAGAAAATAATGTTAGAGGCATATTATCAATGCAGGAAGAGGCAGAGAAATTAAGTATATGGAACACATCCGGTGGGCCGAAGCTAGAGACACAATCAGTAAACTGCATGCTTGATGCTAGGACATTTTTAACAAGGAGGCACTTAAGAAAGAAGCTACCAATGTAGGCTACCAGATTATTTTGCACATGACCCTGCACTAAAATATCCCAACTTAACAGTAGCCCCGTTGATAACTTCCTCTCTTAATGTTTTACTTATCTGAGGGTTTTTAGTTACCTGGTTACTTTGTTCACTTATCTCTGATGATCTTCGTTCAAAGCCATATTCAACAAATCAGCTAGTCTGTATAGGAAGACTCTTCACTTTTGTTGGATTATTTGTAGTAAATAATTAGCAGATTTTTAGTACACACAGCTTCAGCTTTAGAAATGTTAATTTCTTTTCTTCATCTCTCTCATACACCCCAGAATAATTCACTGCTGAGTCACTTTAAAGTTGAAGTAACAAAACATCTGTTTACTCACAGTTTGTAGTTAGATTATAATCAGACAGGCTTATATATACATAATACTATACATTTGGATTATCAGCTCTTTCCATGTGCTTAGATGGTAATGGATGCTCACACCACCATAGATCCTCTCAGCTTAGGAGAGATCATGAGCTCCATGTGCTGTGTCTAACCCCCACAGGAAGTTGCATAGCTGTGACCTCTCTAAGTAATTCACATCAGAGGTCACAGAGTAATCACAGAGAAATAATAGGTGACAGGCAATGCATGTAAAATACAATACATTATTCCAACAAACCCCTTCTCATGCATAACTGTCATGCAATTATTAATTCATACAAAGTCCAAGCTTTATTCGCAGATTCACAAAACGTTCTCTGGGTAACGGTTTGGTCATGATGTCAGCTGTCATCTTACTGGTGTGACAATAGTGTAGACTGATGACCCCTTCTTTCGCCAACTCTCGCACGTTGTGGTATTTCGTTGCGATGTGCTTGGTGCGTGACTGAACCTTGTCATTCTGTGACAGTCGGATGCAGCTCTGATTATCTTCCATTATCTGGATTGGTCTCTGTTCAGCTATTCCAAAATCCAGCAAAAGTTTTTCAATCCACATCAGTTCTCTGCATGCTTCTGATACGGCCACATATTCAGCTTCTGTAGAAGACAGACTCACAATACTTTGTTTATGACTGGCCCATGAAATTTGTACATTTCCATACATAAACACATATCCACTTGTGGATTTATAATCAGAATGATCCCCTGCCCAATCTGAATCACAGTAACATATTAGTTTTGGATTACTATTGGCTGAAATCTTTAATTTACAATCAATGGTACCTTTTAAATACCTTACCATCCTTTTAACTGCAGTCCAATCTGATTTGGTAGGTGAGCTGACCCTTCTGCTCAAAATTCCTACTGCATTTGCTATATCAGCCCTGTATGTGGTAGTCAGATATAAAAGCTTACCTATGGCTGATCTATATTGGATGTTATCTGGTAAAGGTTCTCTTACTGTTTCATCCTTCAGAAAATCAGTGATCATGGGAGTGCTTACAACTTGGGCATCTTGCATACCTAAACTTTCAATAAGCTCATTTATTTTCTGCTTCTGGCTTAGAAGATAAGAACCATCATTTTGTTTCTCAATTTCTATACCAAGATAGTATGACACATTACCAAGTTCTTTTATCTCAACATTCAGGTTTAAATATTTTACAATGTCCTTGTACTCTTGCTCACTTTCGCTTGCAATGAGCAGATCATCAACAAAAGCTAAAATGTATGCATATTGTCCATTTCTGCACCTAGTGTACAAGCATTTATCTGCTTCACCTTGCTTAAATCCTAAATTTGTCAATATTTCATGCAATTTGTCATTCCAACATTTTGCACTTTGCTTTAATCCATAAAGACCTTTGTTTAATTTACACACTAGCTGTCTTTGTTTTGTATTTATGAAACCTGTTGGCTGTTCCATGTACAAGTCTTCAGTTATATCTCCATGAAGAAATGCTGTTTTCACATCAATGTGGTTGACTTGCATGCCTTTTGAGACTGCAATGCTCAGAAGTGTTCTAATTGTCGTGTGTTTCACTACAGGTGCAAACACTTCATCAAAATCTTCTCCATATTTTTGAAGATATCCCTTTGCGACTAATCTGGCTTTATACCTTTCCACTTTTCCTTGTGCATTCCTTTTTAACTTGAATACCCATTTGCATCCTATAGCTTTCTTGCCAGGAGGTAATTTTGTAAGAATCCAAGTATTATTTTTATGCAATGCATCAATTTCTTCTTGTGCAGCTTTACGCCATTCAGCAGCTTCTTCTGCTGGCATTTTCTCAATCTCATCCCATGTTAAGGGCTCTTGAGCTTCTGCTGACTTTGTTAGGTAAGACAGTCTTGGGGGTGGAACACCTTTGTTTTCCCTGGATGAGCGTCTGACAACAGGTTGGTCTGACCTTTCCGCATCCTCTAAATCTGAGAGTCCTTCTCCAATTGATTCCCCTTCTCCAACTGTACTGTCTTCTTCAATGATCCTTTCTGTGTCTGCTTCCTCTGCCTGTTCCTCGTTAGATACAGATGAGTTGCTTTCAGACATCTGCCTTGGTATGGCATTTATATACACTGGCATGTCTATTATGGTTCTAGTTTCATATTCTGGATGATAAGGCTCATCTGGGATAATCCAGCCTTTATCAACCCTTTCTTTTCATCAAAATATGTAACATGTCTTATGCCAACAATGCCAGTTTTCAGATTCAAAATTCTATATCCTTTGTGTCCTGGAGCATAGCCAACTAAAATGCCCCTTTCTGTTGTGGAATCCAGCTTATGCCTTCTTTGCTTTGGTACATGAGCATATGCTGTACTTCCAAATGTTCTTATGTGTGACAGGTTTGGCTTCCTACCATGCCATGTCTCATGTGGTGTGCGCTCAGCGCCTTTAGTTGGCATTCTGTTTTGTAGGTACACTGCTGTGAGAATGGCTTCCCCCCATAGTCTTTTAGGGAGATTGCTATCTGACAGCATACATCTGGTCATTTCCACAAGTGACCTAAATTTTCTCTCTGCAACAGAATTTTGCTCTGGTGTATAAGCTACTGTTGTGATATGCTGAATGCCTTCTTGTTCTAGAAATGTGCGCATGCTTTGTGAAGTGAACTCACCACCATTGTCGGTCTGAAGAACCTTTGGTTTTCTTTCAAATTTATTGCTCACCATGGCTACGTATTTCTTCAGCATGTCTGTGACGTGACTTTTTTCTTTCAGCAAATAGGCCACACAGTATCTAGAGAAATCATCCAAGAATATTAGCACAAATCTGTTATTTCCCAATGATGGGATATTAAACGGTCCACATAAGTCACTGTGTATTAAGTCCAGTACTTTATTACTCCTATTTCCTGTGTATGCAGGAAATGAGGGTCTCACACCTTTTTGAGTAACACAGTCTATGCATTTCTCCATTTTACCAGTATCTGCACTTATTTCAATGCCTGTAGCAAGTTGCTTACTGTAAAGATCCTGGATCACCTTAAAATCACGATGTCCCAGGCGGCGGTGCCAGATTTCCAGACTACATTTACCATCATTCTTCCTTACTTGCGCCATATGTGAGGCTTCACCTGAAATGCTCAGTTTATAAACATCATTATGCATAAAAGCTTCAGCATACACTTCATCATTTTTAGAGATTGTGCACTTACTGTTTTCAAAATGAATCGCAAATCCCTTCTTATCTAATGTAGATACACTAAGCATATTGCAAACTGCTTGGGGAATATACAAGACATCACTTACAGGAATTTCTTTAACTTCATTAGACACTTTGCATTTTAAGAATCCAATGCCTTTTGCTTGGATCTGAGTAGTCCCTGCGTTTGCAGTATGAAGAATACCTTCTTCTGGACACATTTCCTGAAAGAAATCTTTACAATTGGTTAAATGGCATGTGCTCCCCGAATCCAAAATCCAAGTACTTTCATTTGAATTATTATTTACCATAGTCAAAGATTTTTCTGCCATTAGAAAGCCCTTATGTTTATCATTGTCTTTCATACATGTCCTGGTTGGAAAATTCTTTTCTTCCATTGGCTTAGGTGAGCTAGAGGGGGTGTTTTGTGTTTCCTTACACCATTTAGATACATGTCCCTCCTTTCCACATGAATAGCAAATCAGCTTGCCCTTGGGTGGAGTTTTCCCATAGCTCCGCCTTCCTCTGTTCTTTGCCAAGAAATTTGTTTCATTTCTCTCTGACTTGCTTTGAGAACACATCTCCTCAGAATCATTTATTATGCATTCCTGCCTTAGTTTTGATGCTGCCTGTTCAAAAGATTGCCCTTCAATGGCTTCATTTACAGACCTAAAAACATCAAACTTCTTTGATAGTGAGGTAAAAAGAAATGCTCTTTTCAATGCATCACACATGGGAATTCCAGAAAGTTCTAACTTTTGAAATGAAGACATAAGATGCATAATGTGATCATTACACTTACTTTTATCCCTTAATTTGGTTTCATTCAACTCTGCCAACCAAATTGGTTGCTGTTTTGCATATGTAGTTGCATACATAGTTCTCAGTTTATATAAAATGTCCTTCACTGTATCTTTTCCCTCCAGCAATATGGCTTGTTTCTCTGAGAGAGCTTCAAAAAACATGCACTTCACATAATAGTTTGCATTGTCCCATTCAGCCATATTTTCAGCTGTTCTGTTTTGGTCTAAGCATATATTTAGTTTCTTTGCTTGAAGGAGACATATGAATCTTAGTTCCCACTGCTGATAATTAAATTCAGTTAATTTAGGCACCTTGAGAGAGTGGAAAAATGGTGAATTTCCTCCCTCAGCCATTTTCTTAGCCTTGCCTGCAGTTTGGTGTGTGGGGGGAGAGAGAGACAGACTGAATCTTTCTTTTAAAACTTAAGAGAAAAAATGTGGCTTTTTTTTACTGCCTGGTAATATTTCTCTTCTTTTTCAATTCCTGGCCCTGGGCCCATAACCCTTTTGTTGGATTATTTGTAGTAAATAATTAGCAGATTTTTAGTACACACAGCTTCAGCTTTAGAAATGTTAATTTCTTTTCTTCATCTCTCTCATACACCCCAGAATAATTCACTGCTGAGTCACTTTAAAGTTGAAGTAACAAAACATCTGTTTACTCACAGTTTGTAGTTAGATTATAATCAGACAGGCTTATATATACATAATACTATACATTTGGATTATCAGCTCTTTCCATGTGCTTAGATGGTAATGGATGCTCACACCACCATAGATCCTCTCAGGTAGGAGAGATCATGAGCTCCATGTGCTGTGTCTAACCCCCACAGGAAGTTGCATAGCTGTGACCTCTCTAAGTAATTCACATCAGAGGTCACAGAGTAATCACAGAGAAATAATAGGTGACAGGCAATGCATGTAAAATACAATACATTATTCCAACAGTTCACTTATCTCTGATGATCTTCGTTCAAAGCCATATTCAACAAATCAGCTAGTCTGTATAGGAAGACTCTTCACCACTTCGTTTATAGGTGGATGCTATCACTGCTCAGCAATCCTTGGAAGTTCTCTCCATTGTCCAGGAAGCTGAAATGCTCTCAGTGACACCATCCACACATGGGCACACTTGTTTCCAGAATTTGAACTTTACTACCTTGGCCATTACCCTTGATAGGGAGGTCAAAGAAGCACCACAGGCGCACCTATCTGTTTCACCTTCTCTCCCGTATCGTATAATAGGCATTCGGTTTCAGTCTTGGACCTTGGCATCTGGAAGATAGCACATTTCCTGTGACATCATGTCTGGCCTGGAGATGGACACCTCTGTACACCTTAGAAGGGAGTCACCATCCACTACTACCTTCATTTCCTAGTGGTCACTGATTCTTCAGCCTTGAGGCTTTTTTGAGCTCTGGTTCCTTCTGTTTCTGGAATGTTTGGGTTTGTTTGTTTTTACCTCTTCTACTTCCAGAGCTAGATACCAGTTTTTAAGTTCTATGGAAGAAGGAGTCAGGTGTCAGTTCTGAAGGCTCTGATGATCTGTGTCATCTCTTTGCATGGAGACAAGACACCCAATGAAGCAGCCTCAAAAAGGCCCATTTTCAGGTTGCATTTGAAATGTTTAAGAGAGGGAGTATAGTGCACGCATTCATGGAGGTAATTTTCTACATTTGGGATGGCAAACTGGAAGGTACAGAGTCAAGTATTCCTACTGAGTTAAGTTTTGGAAGAGGGATTTAAGGTGAAAGGTGAGACGAAAGATGATGGGACACTGCAGAATCAGGCAGGGAGCCAATTCAGTGATTCAAGAAAATGGGTTGCATGATAATATCAGATTCAGAGGAATATAAGTTATACTATTGAGCTCTAAACAAAAAAAGGACCAAGTAAAGTGGTCCAAGTGTTCGTCAGGGACTCCCTTCTTTTCTCGATTATGGGTCGAGGACGCTCATGTATTAGGCACACCCAAGTCCCGCCTTCGCTACACCCCCAACACACCCCCGGGAACTTTGTAGCGCTATAGAAATGCTAAATAGTAGTAGTAGTAGTAATTCCCGCGACGGAAAGCAGTTGGAGACGCCCAAAATCGGCTTTCGATTATGCCGATTTGGGCGACCCTGGGAGAAGGATGCCCATCTTCCAATTTGTGTCGAAAGATGGGCGTCCTTCTCTTTCGAAAATAAACCAGTAGGTCAACATGGATTTAGTGAAGGGAAATCTTGCCTCACCAATCTACTACATTTCTTTGAAGGGGTGAACAAACATGTGGATAAAGGGGAGCCGGTTGATATTGTGTATCTGGATTTTCAGAAGGCGTTTGACAAAGTACCTCATGTAAGACTCCAGAGGAAATTGGAGAGTCATGGGATAGGAGGTAGTGTTCTATTGTGGATTAAAAACTGGTTAAAAGATAGAAAACAGAGTAGGGTTAAATGGTCGGTATTCTCAATGGAGAAGGGTAGTTAGTGGGGTTCCCCAGGGCTCTATTCTGGGACCGCTGTTTTTTTAACATATTTATAAATGACCTAGAGATGGGAGTAACTAGTGAGGTAATTAAATTTGCTGATGACACAAAGTTATTTAAAGTCGTTAAATCGCGAGAGGTTTGTGCAAAATTACAAGAGGGTCTTACGAGACTGGGAGACTGGGCGTCTAAATGGCTGATGACGTTTAATGTGAGCAAGTGCAAAGTGATGCATGTGGGAAAGAGGAACTGGAATTATAGCTACGTCATGCAAGGTTCCACGTTAGGAGTCACGGACCAAGAAAGGGATCTAGGTGTCATTGTTGATGATACGTTGAAACCTTCTGCTCAGTGTGCAGCTGCGGCTAAGAAAGCAAATAGAATGTTAGGTATTGTTAGGAAAGGAATGGAAAACAAAAATGAGGATGTTATAATGCCTTTGTATCGCTCCATGGTGCGACTGCACCTCGAATATTGTGTTCAATTCTGGTCGCAGCATCTCAAAAAAGATATAGTGGAATTATAAAAGGTACAGAGAAGGGCGACGAAAATGATAATGGGGATGGGACAACTTCCCTATGAGGAAAAGTTAAAGTGGCTCTACAGCTTGGAGAAAAGGTGGCTGAGGGGAGATTTGATAGAGGTCTATAAAATAATGAGTGGAGTTGAACAGGTAGATGTGAAACGTCTGTTCACGCTTTCCAAAAATACTAGGACTAGGGGGCATGCAATGAAGCTACAATGTAGTACATTTAAAACGAATCGGAGAAAATGTTTCTTCACTTAATGTGTAATTAAACTCTGGAATTTGTTGCCAGAGAATGTTATAAAGGCGGTTAGCTTAGCGGAGCTTTAAAAAGGTTTGGACGGCTTCCTAAAGGAATAGTCCATAGACCGTTTTTAAATAGACTTGGGGAAAATCCACTATTTCTGGGATAAGCAGTATAAAATGTTTTGTACTTTTTTGAGATCTTGCCAGGTATTTGTGACCTGGATTGGCCACTGTTGGAAACAGGATGCTGGGCTTGATGGACCTTTGGTCTTTCCAAGTATGGCAATACTTATGTACTTATGAGAAAGAGGAAGCAAGTGCTCTGGTAGTAGATTCAGACTGGAAGTGGTGGATTTTGGAGAGGTTAAATGGATTGGTACTTTTTGGACGTGTAGATGTGAGTAAAGAATGAAATGGGGCATTAAAAAAACCCCTGAGGTTGTAAACTATGGAGGCTGGGAGGCTAGTTATATTGTTCACAGTGGTAGAGAAGAAGGGAACTAGGTTTGGGGAAAAATAATAAATTCTGTTTTGGCCGTATTGAGTTTTAGGCAAGAATAGAACATCCAGGCACCAATTCAGACAGGTTGACACATGGACAAAGTAACAATTAGAACACAAGAAAATGTATTATACTTACAAAGGTCCCCTGGGATTACTGTGCAGGCATGGGGGGGGGGGGGGGTGGAATATAAAATAATGGTGCATTATACTTATAGAAAATCCCCAATGATACTACATGGTCGTATGTTTATAAAACAGGAAGATTTCATATTAGATACCCAAGATTACTGTGTGAGTCATCTATAATCATAATACTTACACAGAACTCCCAGGGTTATTGACACAGCCAGTAGGAGAAGACAGAGGACCAGCTGGAAGACTGCGGCATAGAACCAGAGCGGAGATGCACTGCATTGTGCTTAAGAGATTACAGAGAGAGGAGAATTAAGCCTAATTTCATCATTTACTAAGCCACAATGGTGTAAATTCTACAAAAAAGGTTGATGAAATGTGGGTGGCAGATGATGCGCACAAGGCATGAATTAAATAACGGCAGTTGTGTTATAAGTCCTCATTTACGCACCTAACTGTAAGCATGAGCACTTATGACAGCTCAATGGCTGATGCAGCAGCCCTACGCAGTTAGATGTGTAAATGATATTCTATAACTCATACGCGTAACTGCCTGAGGCACCCCCATCCCATCCACGCCACTCCCAGGGTCCACACTCCCTCTCAAGTTGCACTGTCTGGAACTTGAGCACCCATCTTATAGAATAGCGACTAAGGGCAGTTATGTGCATACCCAGGGATTCTAAATATCACGCAGAAATTTAAGCATATTCCATAAAGATACACATAACTTAATTGGTTAACAAGCTAATCAATGCTGATAATTGCATGTTAACAGCCAATTAGAATTTATGCACATTACTTGCTAAGCGTATTCTGTAATGTGACGCACATAGTTGAAAAGTAGGTGTGACCATGGGCGTGGAATGGGCAGGTTGTGGGCATTTCTAAAATCTATGCAAGTTGTTATAGTAACGTGTAACATAGTAGATGATGGCAGAGAAAGACCTGCATGGTCCATCCAGTCTGCCCAACAAGATAAACTCATATGTGCTACTTTATGTGTATACCTGACCTTGATTTATATCTGCCATTTTCAGGGCACAGACCATGGAAGTCTGCCCAGCACTATCCCCGCCTCCCAAACACTAGCCCCGACTCCCACCACCGGCTCTGCCACACAATTTCCGCTAAGCTTCTGAGGAATAAACCCAGTCTGTGCATAATTTATGCATCAGGATTTACACCAGGTTTTTCTTGGCGTAATTGGCCGCAACTAAATTTAGTCATGTGGAACGGCACTCGGCGTATTCTATAAACCACACAGAAATTTTGGCCTAGTCTATAAACTACATCTAAATTAAGATGTACTGTACACAGTATGCTTAAACGAATTTCATTTCAGCGCCAAATATTTAGGCCATAATGGTCAACTGGTGCCAATTAGCTCCTAGAATTGTAGATGGGGCAGAACATAAATTTTTTAAATAAATAAAATTAAGGCCAATTATAACAATACAATGCAATAAATTTATTTTCAGCTATCTACCCACGAAGAATCAATGCAGAGGCCGTCACTAGGAAAAGTATCACACAAATATATTATTATCCCAAACTATACCATATCAGTAATTTAGTCAAAAGACTAGATGAAATTATAGAAAACAGACGAGTGTTCAACAATTTACGAAATTTAGAATAAGAAGACACCACTCTCAACTCCAAGGGAAGGGAATTCCAGCATTGTACTGAATATACAAAATTGAAGCTATTAGAAAATTTACAGTGGGGGAGTGGCCTAGTGGTTAGAGCACCAGTCTTGATATCCAGAGGTCAACAGTTCAAATCCCACTACTTCTTGGTGTGATCTTGGTCAAGTCACTTATAGATTGTGAAACCTGATAGGTAAATTCCCAGTGTTACCTAACTCACCATGAGCTACTACAGTGGCATAGCTACATGGGGGCCTGGGCCCCCCTGAATTCCCTCCAGGCCTCTGGTTTTGCTGGCAGGGGTCCTCAACCCCAGCCAGCTGAAGCCTTCTCCAGCGCTGGTCTCCGGCGCCATCACATTGCCTGCCCTGCTCTCTCTTCCCCCTCACATCCTTCACAGTCTTTTTAGTGAAATTGAGCATGCAGGATGTGAGGAGGAAGAGAGAGCAGGGCAAGCAACGCGGTGGCGCCTGAGACTGGCACTGGAGAAGGCTTCAGTTGGCGGGGGTTGGGGACCCCCACCAGCCAAGGTACTTTGCTGCAGCAGTGGTTGGGGAGCGGCAGGGTGGCGAGAGGGTGCCGGCAGACTAAAGTTTGCCCCCTACCTCGGGCTCTGGCCCCCTCCCACCACAAGGTCTGGCTACGCCCCTGAGCTATTACTGAAAAAGCTATGAGCAAAATCTAAATAAATAATTTCTTATGATTTTTACAGAGGGAAACTGCAATAAACAACGATCCTTTGATCTAAGTGAACCAACTGGTGTTCCCACTGTGAATAGTTCAACTAAATAATCTGGAATGAAGCCATAAAACAGTTTGTGAACACAGAGCTTAAATTTAATTGGCTTTATTGAATTAAGTTACACATGCAACTGACCTTATTCCATAACTTGTATACCCAAAAATAAATATAACACACTGTGAAGAAACTGTGTGTTTTAAGCATGTAAAATGTATTGGATATATTCCTTCATTATGTTCTGAAGCGTATTTCTCCTGTTTGGCCAGCAGATGGTGCATGTTTATGCTTAAAGCTGTTACAGAGGACTGACTTGTCTTTATTTGGCACACAGATAATAATAGGAAGTGTCTGTAGCTTTTATTTGAAACTTGACTGTTCTGGGCTCTGATTGGCCTGGAGTTTTTCAAAAATTACCCAGCATATGCTGGCTGTTGCTTCAGTCTTAGCCAGGAAGAAAGAGAGACAGATCTCTTGGCAGAGGCTCAGGGAATTATGGAATGGGGATTGGATTTGATATACCACCTCTCTGTGGTTTTTTTGCAACTACATTCAAAGCGCTTTTCAAAATCGATCATGTGTGGCCTGAAGGGAAAAGCAGTTGCTTGGCAGGCAATGTGACAGAGTGAAGAGCAGCGCTGGAGGAAGACCTCTTCTGCTGGTGGGGCCTAGGGGGAACCCCCACCACCCAAACCAGAGGCCCTGGCTCGAAGTCCTGCTGTGTCTGCTCCTCCCCGGCCTCCAAGGGGCCCCGGCACCAGAGTTTTTTCTCTCCTGCTTCTTTCAGGACACGATCACCTGAGTCCCGTCAGAAGCAGGAGAGAGAGAGAGAAACCCCAGCCCTGGGCTCCCCTTGGAGGTCCAGGCACAGGTAATTTTGCCCCCCCCCCCCCCGTGTATGTTTACAAAAAAATACACTCAAAATCTAAGAGCCTGACGAAAGGGAACTGCTGTCTCTACATGAAAAACGTATTAACCCAAAACTATATATGATGGCATACTTACAAAATTTGTGATGGTTAGTCTTAGTGACAGCACTTCCTCTCGATATAAATATGAAGAAAAGTGCCGTAGAGTGAACGTTGCTAGTTAAGCGGCTACCTGAGAAAGGTCAAGGGTCAGTTAAAAACGCGGCACGCTCGTAAAAATGGATCCTTCAAAAAACTGAAGACAAAAATAGAGACAGCATAACATCTTCTTTAGGAAGCCCTAAACTTTGGACTGCGTCGCTAAAAAAGAAATCCACCCAAAAAAAAAAGCTGACAAAAGCAAAATCTTATGCGTGAAGACATTTCTCCTTGGCCATCTCCACTGTTTTTCTGTTGTATCTTAAGGTGTGGTGTTTTGTTCCTCTTTTTTTGGTTTTGTTCCCCTTCGGGAGGTGCCTGAGGTCTATATAATTTAATATGTTGAGTGAGCCTGGAATCTTCCGTGGTCTCTCTCTTAGTCAAGACAAAGTCCCTGGAGCTACAGCAGAGGGATTATGGCTCAGAGTCACTGTGAGGGACTCCTGATTGCAATCTTGAATAGATGCTAGAAAGCAATAAATATTCCTCATTTTCATCTCTGTGTTAGAATCAATTTGTCTATTTATTGGTTAAAATAGTCGAGTCTCAGAAGGGATCATCCAGAACATGAAGTGTCTGTTCCGAAGAGTCTTTCTTCAGTTAAATATAGCAGTCAGTTCTTCAAAGAGAGACAGTGTTGAAGAGAAGATTTGTGATGTGGTGTATCAGAGGACTTCTATGTCCTGAAGTCTTAGAACTTGAGGGCTGGGTGGGGGTGGGGGCTCACAGAAAACTCCAACTGACGCTTTAAACTGGTCTGCAACTTGCACTTGATTTGTATTACTACTACTACTATTTAACATTTCTAAAGCACTACTAGGGTTACGCAGCGCTGTACAGTTAACAAAGAAGGACAGTCCCTGCTCAAAGGAGCTTACAATCTAATGGACAACAAGTGTGGACAGTAGGTGCGGACAGACAAATTGGGGCAGTCTAGATTCCTGGGTAGAGGTGAAATGGTTAGGTGCCGAAGGTGACATTGAAGAGATGGGCTTTGAGCAAGGATTTGAAGATGGGCAGGGAGGGGGCTTGGCGTATGGGCTGAGGAAGTTTATTCCAAGCATAGGGAGAGGCAAGGCAGAAAGGGCGGAGCCTGGAGTTGGCGATGGTGGAGAAGGGAACGGAGAGGAGGGATTTGTCCTGTGAGCGGAGGTTTCGGGTAGGACTGAACTTGATATATCATATCAAAATGCACAGTATTTATCATCTGTCTCTGACTCTGTCTCCTAGGATCAATTCAATAAAAGGTTTAGACTTTAGAATAACACACTTGGCAGTGACTGTGCTGTTTGCTGGATTCCACAAGCAGGTCTAAAGGCTCAGGAAACCACATTCTCCATGGTGCTGGTCTCTCTTAGGAAGGAGGAGTAGCCTAATGGTTAGTGCAAGTCACTTAACCTTTAATTGTCCAAGGTACAAATAAGTACCTGTATATACCATGTAAACCGCTTTGAATATAGTTGCAAAAAACCACAGAAAGATGGTATATCAAGTCTCATTAACAAGATTCCATGCACAATCTCAAAGACTAGAATGTTGCTAGTGGAGGAGTATTAGCCCAGTGGTTAGTGCAGCAGACTTTGATCCCTGCTACAGCTACTTGTGACTCTGGGCAAGAAGTCACTTAACCCTCCATTGCCCCAGGTTAAACAAGTACCTGTATATAATATGTAAACTACTTTTGATTGTAACCACAGAAAGGCAGTATATCAAGTCCCATTAACAAGATTCCATGAACAATCTCAAAGAGTAGCAACGTTCCATGTAGAACCCCAAAGAATAGCAAGATTCCAGAATCCCAAGGGGTGGAGGAGTAGCCTAATAGTTAGTGCATTGGGGTTCAATTCCCAATGCAGCTGCTTGTGACTCTGGCCAAGTCACTTAACCCTTCATTGTCCCAGGTACAAATAAGTACCTATATATACTATGTAAACCGCTTTGAATGTAGTTGCAAAAACCAGATAAAGGTGGTATGTCTCATTAACAAGGTTCTATGAACAATCTCAAAGTGTAGCAACATTCCATATAGAATCCCAAAGAATAGCAAGATTCCAGAATCCTAATGGAGCAGTATCCTAGTGGTTAATGCAGCAGACTTTAATGCTTGGGAACTGGGTTCAATTCCCACTACAGCTCCTTATGACTTTGGGCAAGTCACCTAACCCTCCATTGCCCCAGGTACAAAAAGATTGTGAGCCCTCAAGAGACAGAGAAAGTACCTGCATATAACGTGGACAAGCACTGACTGCCTCTAGAAATGATTGGTAGTAATAGTTTTCCTCTCGAGCCCTACAGGGTATATAATGCCCCCCCTAGTTCCCACTTATGCCCCCATCTTGCATAAGAGGTTGAAACAGGGGTTTCACAAAACTTGTGCCAAACATGCAGACTGAAGGCTTTGAGGACCTCGTGGGAAATGTGCCAAAAAGCCTTTTGGTTATGGAATGTCCCTCAAAGCTATCTAAGTTTTAGGAGGAGAATTACAAAGCATCAGCAGTTCAAGATGCCACTTTCTGCTTGCTGAACACAGATGGACCAGCACGAAAGACAGTGGACGGAGCAGTTGCCAGGATGCTGAAGAGCAGAATCCATGTTGCAGGTGTGTGTGGGGGGGGGGGGTGAGATTGTGCCTAAATCTCAGAAAGTAGAGTGTACTGGAGCCTGGCAAGTACGAGGACTTTTCCCAACTGATTGACTGACTTTGTCATTCAAGGAGCTACTGAGATGGAAGTTTAGAACATTAAAAAAAAACTATAATACACAACATTTTTTTAAGTAAAAGGGAAACCAATCATCCAACAAATAAAATTGCAAACCAAAACATTTCTATCCCTTCTATCTCACTACATTACCCATGGAAGGGTATTTAAAAAAAAACATCCCTGGGCACACCTATCCCTTCTATCTCACTGTATCACGCACTACAGGGAATAAAGTCCTTCTCCTGACATTTCTATCCTTTCTGTCTCATTGTATCTCATGCTGCAGAGCTTAAACTAGAAATAGACATGTCTAAGGATTCCGTCCTTTTCTTTTGTTCTATGTTTGCTACTTTTCTCATACTTCAGAAAATGTTTTCTTCTGATACATAGAATATATTTAATTCTTTGTTAGTTAACAGGAAATGAGTGTTCTCTCTTTTTTTTCACTCAGCGTTTATTTGGCTTCCATTCATCCAAGGATATGAAAGTGGTTTACAATATCCATAAATGACCTGAGAGATAAAACAATATCACGACTCACAATGAGTGAATAGCACTCAAAACACGAAGAGTTAAACTATTTTCCACTATACACAAGTAACTGAGAAGAATAAAGGAGAGAATATTTCCACTTTCAATTAAAAATTAACCACTAATGAGATATTTTTAATGACTTTCAAATGCTTTGCGCATTTCCAATGGATTTGTTAAGGTTAAATGCCTCTGAAATATTTAACAATGAACTTTCTGCTTACCTTTCTGCTCCCTTCTGGTCCTTGGAGATTCAGGGTTGATCTGCTGCTCCTCAGAAGCCTTTTGTACTCTTATAGCAGTGTAGGTGACCTGACCGTCCCCTTGCAACCCTGAAGAACCTTCCAGGGAATTACAAAGAGTTTAGAATCATGAGTTGCTCCTGGGAGTCAGAAATCCAACATCCCGGCACATTTACCTGACCAGCGAGATTGGGACGGTTTGGGTCTCTTTTTCTTTCCCATCCTAAGATCAGAATAAGTCACTGTCTCAGCCATCATGAACGCCTCTCACTGTGACTAGCTCTCTAGGGGAGATAATGAACAGTGCAAGCGCACAGGAAGTTTGAGATATTTTAAAGTGAGAAAAAAGGAGCATAAAGCACTGGGTCCGGAAGGCTAACAAAGTGAAACACCCATAATCTTGAGTTTGTAGAACAGCTTTTCGTGCACTCAGGTAGGATCTTACAAATTGCAAGGTGACTTACCCATGCACCTAGGAAGCAGGCTTTTGCTGTTTCACAATGCAGGAATAGACATCCCCAGGGTTGCAGAATGGGTGAAGTAAATGGCATATGTACTTATTTTTATTGGTGCATACAGATTCATAAGAACATAAGAGTAGCCATACCGGGTCAGACCAATGGTCCATCTAGCCCAGTATCCTGTTTTCCAAACAGTGGCCAAGCCAGGTCACAAGTACCTGGCAGAAACCCAAATCGTGGCAACATTCCATGTAGAACCCCAAAGAATAGCTAGACTCTGGAATCCTACAGAGTGACAAGATTCCATGTAGAACCCCAAAGAATAGCTAGACTCTGGAATCCTACAGAGTGACAAGATTCCATGTAGAACCCCAAAGAATAGCAAGATTCTGGAATCCTAAAGAGTGACAAGATTCCATTCAGAATCTCGAAGAGTAGCAACATTCCATGCAGAATCTCAAATAGTAGCAATATTCCATACTACAAATCCCAGGGCAAGCAGTTGCTTCCCATGTCTGTCTCAATATCAGACTATGAACTTTTCCTCCAGGAATTTGTCCAAACCTTTTTTAAACCCAGATACGCTAACCACTGTTACCACATCCTCCAGCAAAGAGTTCCATTATTACACTTGTCTCAGTGCAGAGGTAAATGCGTTCACCTGCTTTCACTAGGTCCATCTAGCCCAGTATCCTGTTTTCCAAACAGTGGCCAAGCCAGGTCACAAGTACCTGGCAGAAACCCAAATCGTGGCAACATTCCATGTAGAACCCCAAAGAATAGCTAGACTCTGGAATCCTACAGAGTGACAAGATTCCATGTAGAACCCCAAAGAATAGCAAGATTCTGGAATCCTAAAGAGTGACAAGATTCCATTCAGAATCTCGAAGAGTAGCAACATTCCATGCAGAATCTCAAATAGTAGCAATATTCCATACTACAAATCCCAGGGCAAGCAGTTGCTTCCCATGTCTGTCTCAATATCAGACTATGAACTTTTCCTCCAGGAATTTGTCCAAACCTTTTTTAAACCCAGATACGCTAACCACTGTTACCACATCCTCCAGCAAAGAGTTCCATTATTACACTTGTCTCAGTGCAGAGGTAAATGCGTTCACCTGCTTTCACTAGGTGTAATTATAAAAAGTCACATAGGCATGGAAGTTATATTTATAAAGTAGGTACAACTTATACACATTTGGGCTTTCCCTTCCTTTTTAAAATTAATATTTAAATGTTCCAAGGAAAAACCTCGCAGAGTAATCTCTGTCTTTCCCTGTGAATTTTGGGGCACAGACTGTAGAAGTCTGCCTGGCACTGGTCCTACCTTCCCAACCTCTGAAGCTGCAGACAAAGCTCACTTCAACTACGAGGTTATTTACTTCTAACTGCCTCAGTCCATCAACAAGGTTTAGCCATTTACTTGCGGAGGTTTCTTTCTTTTACCATCTAGAAATAATCTCAGTTGTTTAGAGTCCCAGAAAATATACCTAAGACATTTATCAGGAAAATGCAAGGAGAATACAGGACTCCAAGAGATGCACTTCTTGCCTCATCTGAAGAAAAGGTTTACGTCTATCCTGAGTCTGTTTACAGTCTCAGCAAACATCCATATTTGCTGAGCGAAGTTATAATTGTTGTTGACACAAATACAGTCACAAAACAGATTCGTTATCTTACTCAAAACAAAAGTTTCTAACAGAGTTGCCCTTTCCTCTTTATCACTTCCAAACTGTCTGGGGATGATAATTACATAAGTATTGCCTTACTAAGACAGATCGAAGGTCCCATCAAGCCCAGTATCCTGTTTCTAACAGTGGCCAATCCAAGTCACAAGTACCTGGCAAGATCCCAAATAGTAGCAATATTCCATGTAGATCCCCAAAGTGTAGCAACATTCCATTCAAAATCCCAAGTACATAAGTATTGCCATACTAGGACAGATCGAAGGTCCATCAAGCCCAGTGTCCTGTTTCCAACAGTGGCCGATCCAGGTCACAAATACCTGGCAAGATCCCCAAAGAGTAGCAAGATTCCATTCAGAATCCCAAGTACATAAGTACATAAGTATTGCCATACTAGGACAGATCGAAGGTCCATCAAGCCTAGTATCCTATTTCCAACAGTGGCCAATCCATGTCACAAATACCTGGCAAGATCCCCAAATAGTAGCAACATTCCATGTAGATCCCCAAAGAGTAGCAACATTCCATGTAGAATCCCAAAGAGTAGCAAGATTCCATTCAGAATCCCAAGTACATAAGTACATAAGTATTACACTGGGACAGACCAAAGGTCCATCAAGCCCAGCATCCTGTTTCTAACAATGGCCAATCCAGGTCACAAGTACCTGGCAAGATCCCAAAACAGTACAATACATTTTATGCTGCTTATTCTAGAAATAAGCATGTCTTTATAGAATATGTTTACGTGTATTTAAAACCTCGACATACCATTCTCCGTTACCAGACCAGAGCAGTTTACACAACAAAGCCAAAGAAGGATAAGAAAGGGAACTCCATAAATCAAGAGGATGCAACACATCACATTCTTTCTTGCATATGATCAATACTGATGGACAATCCAGCCAGGGCTACTGATTGAAAGCCTGCTGAAAGAAGTAAGTTTCCAATAGGGCTTCAAATTTCTTATAGTTTATTTCCCCCAAAATTTCTTTTGGTAGGCCATTCCGGAAAGCTGAGCCTAACAAAAGAAGACCCTATCCCTTGTGATTGCCCAGTGGGCTTTACTAAGGCAGAACCAACCCCAATAGATCACAATTACTGATTCAGAAATTTACTCCTGCTCCAGAGTTCTATATATGTATAAAATATACATGCAAATCACAACTCCATGCATGCTTCCTTCGAACTGTGCCCCCAGGAACATCTACACACCACGGACCAGATCCAGTAACTGGCAACTCAAATGCAGGCGCCGAAAAAAAATAGGTGTTGAACACTATTTTATAAACGGCGCATGCCTATTATTAAATAGCACGTAACGCTGATCCCCACCCTTAACTTTGGGGCCCTTTTAATAAGAACATAAGAGTAGCCATACTGGGTCAGACCAATGGTTCATCTAGCCCAGTATCCTGTTTTCCAAACAATGGCCAAGCCAGGTCTACCTGGCACAAACCCAAAACGTGGCAACATTCCACATAGAACCCAAACAATAGCAAGATTCTAGAATCCTAAAGAGTGACAAGATTCCATGTAGAACCCCCAAAGAATAGCAAGATTCTGGAATTCTAAAGAGTGACAAGATTCCATTCAGAATCTCAAAGAGTAGCAGCATTCAATGTAGAACCCCAAAGAATAGTATGATTCTGGAATCCTAGAGGGTAACAAGATTCCATGCAGAATCTCAAAGAGTAGCAACATTCCATGTGGAACCCCAAAGAATAGCAAGATTCCGGAATCCTAGAGTAATAACATTCCATGCAGAATCTCAAAGAGTAGCAAAATTCCATGCTACAAATCCCAGGGCAAGCAGTTACTTCCCATGTCTGCCTCAATAGCAGACTATGAACTTTTCCTCCAGGAATTTGCCCAAACCTTGTTTAAACTCAGGTACGCTAACTACTGTTACCACCTCCTCCAGCAAAGAGTTCCAGAGCTTAACTATTCTTCCTCCTATTTCCCCTAGTCTTTGTACTTTTGGATTTACTTCTACTGGTTCTACACCACTCAGGATTTTGTGGGCTTACCACATGCAAATCTGGAGCAATCGCCAGCCCAACGCCAGCATATTCCATTTCCTACGCTAGGGAAAATAGTTACCTATTTTCTAGCATGGCAGTTACTTGGTGGTAATTGGGCAGTGACGCTCGCTACCCGGTTATCACCGGGCTAGCGCAGATGCCCTTACCGCCACCTCAATGGGTGGCAGTAAGTGCTCCCCCTGCATGGTCATGCAGTAAGAGCAATCTGTTTTTTCAGTCCTTTTACCCACTGCAGTAAAAAGGGTCCTGGCATAGGGCAAAAGCGGATCCCAGCACTGGAGCAGGGTGTTTTTTACCACAGCTTAATAAAGGGGCTCCCTTAGGTGCCAACTGAAATTCTGGTGCCCAAGTAAGGCATGCTGAGACTGTGTTCTACACCTACGCATGCAAGTTTTCAGAACACCCGAACACGCCCATGGCCACTCCCCATTTTGAGCTATGCATTATGGGCCCCTTTTATGAATCTGCAGCAAAAGGGGGCCTGCGCTGGCATTGGTGCGTGTTTTGGATGCATGCCGAGGCCCCCTTATACCACAGCGGGTAAGAGGCAGCTTTGATTTTTGCAGCAAGTGAAGCGCATGCCACGCGGCCATTTCCGAGGGGAGCCAGGTACTCACCAGCACTTAAAAAATAAAAATATTTTTGTACCACCGGATATGACGTGCACTGAGGGTGGAAACTACCTTTGGGCTGCTGCGGTAGCCGGACGATACGTCCCTTTTAGCGTTGGGCTTACCGCCGCTTTGTCAAAGGACCCCTATTAGAGTTAGGGGCTCTGCCTTCTAGAATAGTGTGCAGGCAGATGCAACTGCAAATTTTAATCAGTAATTGGTAATTGGCACCCAATTATTGATGGGTAAGATCTTGTCACCGCACCCAAATTTAGGTGCCATGTCTAGAATCTGGGGGAAAGTGCATGCATACTGCAGATTGTATAAGGATGTCAGTGAAATTATTTTTGCTTCATTTTGCACTGATTTTCAGACTTTTTCTAAATGTATTTTTTGTTGTTTGCTTCAAGCATTTTTGATAAAAAATTTTAAACAAACAGAAATCGAGTTTTTGCGCAGTGATTCTTCACAGGTTCACGTGTTAAATTGATTTTACAACTACTGCTTTCATTGAAAATTCCCAGCAAAGCAACATGCGTTAACAAATGCAATCTCTAGAATTCTATGACACCAGAACGCTCACACTTGATCCAATATGGCTGCCCACATCTCTACCCACTGTCTACAGTGCTTTATTTATTTA
Organism: Microcaecilia unicolor; assembly: GCF_901765095.1. Taxonomy (NCBI): domain Eukaryota; kingdom Metazoa; phylum Chordata; class Amphibia; order Gymnophiona; family Siphonopidae; genus Microcaecilia; species Microcaecilia unicolor. The sequence continues at coordinate 444,232 of NC_044032.1, read as the reverse complement.
TTTATTAGGATTTATTTACCACCTTTTTTAAGGAATTCGCTCAAGGCGGTGTACAGAACAGATCAAACATGAGCAATAGGCAATTAGAGCAGTAAAAATATTCAAACAACAATACAAAGTATTGTAAGGTCTCCACCACCAGGAGACTCTTGGAAAAGTCTCCTGCACCGGGAGACTCTTGAGTCCCTCGGCCCTTTAGCTGAGCTGTGTGATGTAATCCACTGCTAAAGAGCACACGACAATCCACAAGGTCAGATCGTTATACTTTATTGTAATCCCTCTGTGTCAACTGCTCCTCCAAAAGGTAGTTCCCACCACAGCATTTCTCAAGAAGCATAGCAGTTCAACAGCATAGTATTCAAAACAAAACAAAAAACAAAAGGTTCCAAAATCTCAGCGGTTCATATAAGGCACTTATGCAAAGCAATTCTTCAAACAAAGTAGCTCAAAAAGGGCTCAAACTCCCAGCAGTTCATTTATAGCAGTTATGCCCCAAACCACCACTCCTCCTCTCTCCCTTTCAAAAGAAATCATCCTAGGGAGAGTGGCAAGGGTCTCTCCCCAACCAGGCCAGCATTATACCCTGACCACCACCCACATGACCCTACCGTGGTAAACCTGTTCTCTCAGCTCCCCTCATGGGATAGCCACCTTTTCCCTTCTTCTACTAGGCTCTCCTCCCAAGCAGCCCTCTCCTGTTTCACCTCCTTTCCTTCCAGTTTAGTCAAAGCAGCAATCTCCATCGGCTCCTCTTGCTCTACTTCCTCCCCCCTTTCTTCCCCTTTGCCAGTCCATAGGTTCCTCCCCACACCCATTGCTCAGCTGCTCTCCATTTGCTTGATTGGGCAGGTTCAGAACTCCTTCCCTCATCCTGGCTCTCTGGGACAGGTTTTTCCAACGCCCTTCTCCTGACCTCTTCTGGGGGCTGTTGGGGATTGAAGTCCCTGTTTCTACCATGGGACCTACTCAGGGGCTGCTGGGAATTGTAGTCTTTTCCTTTTCTCCAGTCCCCCAGGGGAAAAGACTCCTTCCTTTCTCTACCAAGTCTCCCCTCCTCTCGAGCCTCCTCGTTCCTCCATGTGCCTTCATTCTCCCTCTCACCCTCATATTCCTCACAGTATGGCATGGTATACTACTTGCAATGACAACATAATATGTACTAGAACATTATAATTGATAGTGAGGGGTAAGGCAAAGCTGTTTCAAATAGATGAGTAAGAAAGTAGGAACAAGTAGAAAGTAAGGTGCACATGAGGTCAGAGAGATGGTTGAATCTTATCTCAGCTAGGGTAGGAGTGGATAAACATGCTTTTAAGAGATGACTAATATGTCCTGTGCAACCTTGTGGTTGAATTAGTGGTTTGTGTTAGCAAAGTTGCCTACAAGTTATTGGGCAGAGCTCGACAGCCTACGCATTTCTTTGCCTCTCAGTCCTCTTATTCTGTCTTAAGTTTTATTCTGTGGTTTGGTCAGTGTCAGTCCCTTTATCTTTCCTCTCTGTCTGCCTGTTTGTCCTTTGTCTGTCTTTTGTTTTTATATATGAATGCTGAAATTTGTAAATTCTAGGTATGTTGCAAAATAACTCTCCTCTCGTGTGTCTGGGCAAAAAACTCTTTATTTGGGAGTCAATCCCCTTCTTATATACTCTATGAATATTCATGGATATTACATGTATTATCATTACTATTGGTTACATTTTGCTTACACAACCATGATCATGCATTGCTTACAAGAACAACTCTACATGAACAGCTCGTGAACCTGCTCAGGAATGTACAAACATCACCTGCTATTCTGCTACTTTCTCAGGAAAGAACAAAAACATCACATGCTAGATTCTCAGGAATATACAAAACATCATCTGCTGCCTGTATCCAAATACATTCTATCTACATCTCCACCTTTTTTTTTTTTTTTTTTTTTTAATGAAATCTCCGTGGTGTGCCAGCTGGAGATGGAGGTGGAGATGTTTGTAATAGCTTATAAACATATTGAGCAGAGTGACGTGTTGGAGCGAATGGACGAGGAAAACATAAAGAAAAAAGGTTAGGAATGCATTGTATACAACAGCAAAAAATAGTGAAAACAAAAATACCAATGACTAAATACTGGATAATAGGGCGGAGCCAGGTCCAAGGGATCCATTGCCACAATTGATCCCATACATCAGAGAGTAGGTTATTATGAATAGTAATATGAGTAGTTAAATTCCGTAGGAAAGCTAATTGTTTGTCAATGGCCTTTGAATTGTCAGATAAATTAAAACAGCACATGTCCTGAAACTCTTCGCAACCATGATGGTTAAGTAATAAAAGATAATCAATGGCTGCTCGATTTTGTAAAACTCCATGACGTAATTGCTGTTGCTCAGCATTAAGTAAACTAATAGCAGTGGAGGTTGCATTGATTGATTTAATTGCCCAACAGGCTAATTCACGAATATTTTTTGCATTTGCCGCTGCCAATGCAGGGACACCTATTAATGAAAATGCAAGTGCCAGATATTCAGTTTGACTCAGAAATTTAACATTATCATTGCAATTGGCAGCAAGGGTCATACGCTTGGATCGCATATGTGAGGAGTTAGAAAATAAAATATGTTTACTGGGAAGTACCATAGTGAGTCGACTTAGACAGCATGTAGTACCATCAGATATATTAGCTGGAATATAATTAAAGGTATACATTCCACATGACCAAAACCAGCCAGGGGGTAAATGAGTAAATTTATAAATATATGAAACATTTTCGTAGGAGCTACAATTTAACAAAGTTGGTCCAAAATTAACACAATTTGATCGGGTACAATTAACCATACGAGCACATGTCATATTGATACTAGCTATTTGATTGGTTCTCACATGCATTGCCAAAGTAGGCGGCAACAGGGTTTGTGTTCCCCAATTATGGTATTCATAAGAAGCATTTCGATAGGATGAATTAACAGGAAGCTGTGAATAAAACCAAGTATCATTTTGCATATCTTTAGGATCATGACATACTGGAATCAGGCAAGTTGCCAAAACTTCTCCAACTGCCTTTTGATGAGAAAGACAGAAATCAGTTTGGTTCAGTGAAATTGCAAACGCTTCCCAAATATTTTTTGTGGGAAGTAATTGTGACTGTCCACAAGGTATGTACAAACAACAACACAGTAGAAGCAATGTAATGGAATTAGCATTAAGCGCTGCAATAATAGCCACTACGAAGTTATCATCAGTCTTTTCAATATGAGCTTTTTCTAAAGTCTCTGTAGCTTGTTGACTCAAGGCTTTAATTTGTCCCCAAGTAACAGGAGCATTAGGTTGACGAGTCACTGACCGTTTGCGTGTTTGCATCTGCGGTCCTTGAAGGGTGAGTGTGAAATTGGGAATTGGGTTGTGAAGACCTTGATGCCACGACATGAGGTTTCACCCACTTTGCTGGAATCCACACCGGACCAGAATCTGTTTGAACAGCAGCGTAACCACGACCCCAGGTAAGGAGAGGCACAGGGGAACTCCACTGATCAGAAGGTAGTTGTCGGTATATGACCAAAGGACGAGATAAAGGTGGGGCAGGAGTACGAAAATGTTGTTCAAATCTGGAAGAAAAAGTTTTTGTAGCAGGATTATTGATGAGATTGAGATGATTCAGTGTGTAAAGGATTTGTGCTAAGCATTCATCAATGCTTACTCTATGACGGAGAATACCGTCTTTTTTTGTAGTCAGATTACTTAAAGCAGTTTTCAGTGTGCGATTAGCACGTTCAACAATAGCTTGACCAGTGGAGTTATAGGGGATACCAAAAAGGTGCTCAATATGCCAGAGGGTCAGGAACTCCTGTAAGGAGGTGGAAGTATAAGCAGGGGCATTGTCAGTCTTGAGAGTTTTAGGAACACCCATGACCGCAAAAGCTTGGAGAAGATGAGAGCGGACATGAGATGTAGTTTCCCCTTTTTGTGCAGTGACCCACAAAAATCCAGAATGAGTATCAACAACCACATGAAGCTTAGACCATTGACCAAAAGGGGGAAAGTGAGTAACGTCCATTTGCCAGAGGCTATTAACTTCCAGACCACGAGGATTAACTCCAGGAAAAAAGGTAGTAGGAGCTGAAAAGGAACATTGTGGACAATTTTTGATAATAGCTCTAGCTTCTTCTAAAGAAATTTGAAACTGGCGAGCTAGGCTAGGTGCATTTTGATGATGAAGTTCATGACTGCAGTGTGCTGTGGAGAAAAAATGAAGATGGCGATCCGCTCGAGCATTCCCTTCAGACAGACCACCAGGAAAAGGTTGATGACTGCGGATATGACCTATAAAGAGAGAAGAAAGGCGATTCTCCAAGTAACCTTGGAGGGTTAACAGTAAAGCATAAAAAGAGGCATCCATTTTGAATGATACATAACTGTCGGGCATGCGACGGACAAGATTAGCACAATATTGACTGTCAACAATAAGATTCAGTGGTTGATCTGAAAATAAAGAAAGAGCCAGGATGATGGCAGCAAGCTCTGAACGTTGAGCAGAGGTTTGTGGAGAGGTAAATTGACGTGCCATTTGTTCAGATTGTACCAAGTAACCACCCCACGAGTGGGACTACCATCTGTAAAGACGGTGAGAGCAGTAGGGAGTGGACGTAAAGAAATGGGATCATGAAGAGTGATTGGCAAAATGGATGTGCCCTGTATGCGAGGGTCTTTAGGATAGTGGCAATCTATAATACCAACATAAGTGGCTAAAATAAATTGCAAGTCGTCGGAGAACTGAATCATTTTTTCCCACTGCCACAAAGAATGAGGAATGATGAGTTTAAGAATGTCGAAACCAGTCATGAATGTTGCTCGCTCTCGAGCTTTAGTAATCAGCAAGGCTAGTTGCTGGGGCCATTGTGTAATAGTAGAATGGAGAGTATTCTGTAAATAGACCCATTCTATCAATTTCGGAGGAGTTGTATCTTGATATAAGACACCAAACGGTTGTCGGTGGGTGGGGTCTTTGAGAACGCAAAAACAAAAAAGGGCAAATGCATCTCGTCTATCTGTCCATTTTGTTTGTAAGATTTGATCCAATTGTGACAGAATTGTTTGTTGCGATGCAGTGAGTGTAATTAATTCAGCAGGTGTTTTATGACCTTTTAATGCGAGAAACAGGGGTTGTAAAAATTCTGTAGGAAGTTTCAAGTAGGGACGTAACCAATTGAGATTTCCTAAAATCTCTTGTAATTGATGTAATGTCGTGGGAGACTGTAAATTGAGATGAGGAGCGACAGGTTGGGCTGCAGCTTTAGTCATACGGAAACCTAGATATAAATAGGGTTCCTTTTCTTGAACCTTCTCTGAGGCAATTGTTAATCCTGAGGAGGCCAAGATAGAAATTAAAGTAGATTTCCAAGAAGGGGGAAGAGTTATCCCTTCTGGTGTTCTTTTAAATGCTCGCAAGATACAAGTGCCTATGGCTTGAAAACAGGTATCGTTTTGTTGAATTTGCATATCAAGGGTTGAAAATGGTCCCGATCCATAAATTTGATCAGGCACCAAATTAGTCCCAGTGATAAGTTGTGCTGCTTGCTTATATTCATTATCCCACACTACATATTGCGCAGGAGTTAACAGCATACGGAAAAGGTCTTTCCAATCTTTTGGAGTCATTAAGTAACCGTTACTAATCCCTTCTATCATGCCTTGAACAAATGAACTTTTTAAACCTGATTCTACGATAGCTCTACGTAATTCTCTCAAAACTTGATAAGGTAGAGCAGTCCATTCTGCATGATGTGTTTCGTTCCCTGCCTCTATTGTTGTAGTTCTAGTAACTGGGTATAAATTAGGATTAGGTTCCGAATTATCCCATAGATCATCGTTCCAAATGAATTCACCATTTTTTCGTGCTTGCTGTATACCTAATTGAATTAAACTAGGTCGTTCTACGCTCTTTGGTGTTTTGGTAATAATAACGCTATCATTAGCGTTGTTGTTTTGGATATTTTCAATTGGTTTATTAGGGGTAGTAGTAGTAAAGTCAGGAGTTTTGTTTTGCTCTTCCCTTCCCATATCGGTGGCCAGCCGACAAGAAGGAGGAGAAGGTGTAGGTCCAAGAGTCGCGGGAGGTAAAAGAGACCAGGTCTTGCCTGGCAATTTGTTGGATATATTTTCGTTAGTAATGCCTGTCAATCCAGAAGAGAGAATTACTATAGTAGAATATATCTCTCTCCAAGTCAATAATATAGGAGTCGAAACTCTAGGCTCTAAACGAAACTGCTGCCCTATCTTTTCCCATGTTTGAGGATCGAATGATCCCTTCTCTGGATACCAGGGACATTGACAAACTATTTCCTCAATTAAACGCTCTATATCTTTAAGAGTTATTGGATTTCGGGAGGAACCATATCTTTGCGTTATAGTATATAGCTCCTGTGCATGTTGTTTATGTGATGATGTTAAATTTCCCCCCATACTTACAGTGTTCCGTAGAAGGAATGGCGCGCTGACTGTTCCAGTCGTAGTAAGTACGTCACGTTTTCACCGATCACGTCGGGGATCACCAGATGTTGCAAAATAACTCTCCTCTCGTGTGTCTGGGCAAAAAACTCTTTATTTGGGAGTCAATCCCCTTCTTATATACTCTATGAATATTCATGGATATTACATGTATTATCATTACTATTGGTTACATTTTGCTTACACAACCATGATCATGCATTGCTTACAAGAACAACTCTACATGAACAGCTCGTGAACCTGCTCAGGAATGTACAAACATCACCTGCTATTCTGCTACTTTCTCAGGAAAGAACAAAAACATCACATGCTAGATTCTCAGGAATATACAAAACATCATCTGCTGCCTGTATCCAAATACATTCTATCTACATAGGTATATACTTGTACCAGTGGTGAAGCTAAGGGGGACCACAGGGGACTGGGCCCCTCCCCCCAAACTGGATCTCTGCCCCTGGTTTGGCTAGCGGGGGTCCCCAGCCCCTGCCAGTTAAAGCATTTTTTTTCCAGCACTGGTCTCCGGTGCCACTGTATTTCCTGCCCTGCTCTCTCTTCCCCTCACATCCAGCATGCTCCCTTTAGTGAAACGCTCAATTTCATTAAAACGAGCATGCCGGACATGACATGCCACTGTAGCAGCAGAACTTCAGCTGTCAGGGGTTGGGGACCCCCACCGGCCAAGGTATGTGAAGCAGCAGCGGCGGTGGGTGGGTGTGGCAGGGCGGCGGTAGGTGGCGGGGAGGCGGACCAAAATGTGCCCCCTCAAACCTCGAGGTCTGGCTACGCCCCTCACTGTGAATGGAAGCAGAAGCAATTAATTACATGAATTGTAAATAAATAAATTGTGTTTATGTGTCTGCTTGCTTGCCTTCTCTTGCCATGTGTGTGTGAGTGTGGCTAAGGCTACAGCAGGTCTGCATGTACTGGTAGTGGGAAGTCTTTCTAAGATGAGTGCACTGAATGTGAGGTTTCTGTGGGTTGTGGTTCAGAGAAGGAAGAGGAAACAGGGAATACACTCTGTTTCTGGATTTATTACAGGAGGTATAATTCCGATAGACCTTTTGCAAAAAAAACATCCAAAATCTGAATAGGAAAGAAGTTCATTTTCAAAAAAGAAAAACATCTATCTTTTGCTTTTGAAAATACTGTTTCTAATAAGGTTTTGTGTTTTGGATGTTTTGTTTCTTGGTCCATTAAAAAAAACAAAAACAAACAGGTCCAAGTGAAAAATGTAGAAAATCAAGCCATTGGGATGTAGGAGGGGCCGACTTTTTTTAGCAGACTGATCTCCCAGACATTCCAGGAGATAAATGGGGCACCCTAGGGGGCACTGCAGGGGACTTGAAAAACATGCTTCCAGGTAGACATCTCACTATTGCTCCCTTAACTTGTCTGCTGAGCCCCCCAAAACCCACTGCCCACGGCTGTACACAATAGCCCTTATGGGTGAAGGGGACACCTATATGTGGGCACAGTGGTTTTTTGGTCAGTTTTGGAGAGCTCACAGTTTCCCCTCCCCCCTAAATGTGACAGGTAGAAGGAGATCGGGAACAGAGTCCCCCACACCATGGTGCACTGCACTGACCACTGCACTTCTCCGGGGACCTGCCTGCTGCTCTAATAGACCTGGCTCTAATGTCTGAGGCTGTCATAGAGGCTGCTAAATCATATTTGTATTCGCATTTGTGGGGAGTAGGAGGGGGTCACCCCTGATTCTCTCCAGTGGTCATCTGGTCATTTAGGGCACCCTTTTGTGCCTTATTCTTTATAAAAACAGGTCTAACTGAAAACATCTTAGTTTTTAGTCCTGGATGGTTTTGTTTTGTTCCATTATGGCTGAAAATCATCCAAGTGTTAGGAACGCCCAGATCACACCCTTAACACACCCCTGACATGCCCCCTTGTGATTTGAATGCACTTCTGCCGGACTTCATAACAAAATGTCTAAAAACTGGTTTTGAAAATGCCAACTTGGACGTTTTTGTGAGGAAATACATCCAAATGCAGATTTATTCCACTTTTTGGATGTTTTTCTCTTTTGAAAATGTGCCCCTTAGGCTTGGTAAGGAGACTGTTCTGCACCAGGATATTTGAGTAGGCTGCAGCCTTCCATGAGGACCTGGGCACCAGAAGACAATCACAGCCCTGTCCTTTTGGCCAGCAGAACTTTCAGATCACTGGTTATGGACACCAGCAGTTGCCCACCTCAGAGCTGTCCCATGGGCTGTGTGAGCATTATAGCTGCACAAGGGGACAGGGGCACAAAAACTGTTCCCTATCCCTTATCTCCCCTGCGGTGGCAGCGGTGCAGTGGGTGGGCAGGGGCAGTAGGGGGGTGTCACACAGCGTATGATTCCAGCTTGTGACACTGCTGGGTCACCTGACTCCGCTTTGCTCAGATTCTGACTGATTTCTAAAGAGAACCAATTATTTCTTTGCCTTAGGATATGTGGCTATTCCCGTAGTACCTGAATGCCGATTTTTAAAAGGGTTCCAGCGGTGATCGGGGAAATTACAGACTGGTAAGCCTGACTTCAGTGCTTGGGAAAATAGTACAAACTATTATAAAACTAGTAAAAAATGCCCGTTTCGGAGACCAATGAAACGGGCTCTAGCAAGGTTTTCATCGTAGTGTGTATGTTTGAGAGGTTTGAGAGAGTGTGTGTGTGAGTGATTTTGTTAGAGAGACTGAGTGAATGTGCGTGTGTGTGGGTTTGTTTGACACAGAGTGTGGCTGTGTGAGTCTGTGTGTGTGTGTGTGTGTCATATTGTCTTTATTGAAACTTGCAACAAGACAAACCAAGCATACAAACAAGCGATAAAACAAGCAATAAAACCCGCTAACTAATACATAAATAAAACCTTACTGGCCAATACCCCCGCCCCTCAACAAACCCTCCCACTCAGGGAGGCTGAAATGAAAAACCCCTCCAATGCCTTGCCCACTGTAGTCCAGAACAATGCTCCTTCTCCCTCACTGCCAGCTGCTGGACAAAATGTACCACATCCCCTGCCACCTCCTGTACAGACAGCCACTTCCGATATAATGAAGCTTGGCAGCGTGCCTGCCACAGGAAGTAACAAAGGGCTGCAGCGATGATATACAGTGTCTCCCTACACCACCCCTTTCCTTTTGGAAACCCTCCATAGGCCCATTCTGCATAAGATAGCTGGTGGAAGAAAGGAATCCCTAATTGGCGGGCTACTGCCTGACAGACTTGTTGATTGAACGGGCACTTGAGGAGGAAGTGGTCCATTGTTTCATCCTCCGTCACGCACTCCCCCCTCGGGCACTTACGATCATTGCTGTTTCTATTTTTCATGTTAGCTCGAACATAAAGCCGGCTGTGGAAAGTCAGCCAGGCCATGTCCGCAATCTTCCGGGGGAGGCGTGATGAATTGAGGAAAGCCAGACCTTCCTCCTGTATTGGACCTGGGCAGTCCCTCAAGGCTAGACGTGTTGAAAAGTGTTGTCTGAATAATGCGGTGTTGTAGCTGCCTCCTGTCCTCCTTCTGGATTTCCTGTACTGTGATACCCCATCTCTTCACCAATCTCAACAGAGGTGAGATGTACTGTGGCAAGTATCCCGCCTTCCCTCGCAGGGGCATTGCCTGACCTCCCCTCACCCAATCCCTCAAGTACCGCTGAAGCCAGGAGGCCATGCAGTCTGCCCAAGCCGGCCTCCCTTCCCGCAAGACCCCTCCCAGATTTTGTTGGAAAAAGAAACAACTAAAATGTACCACAGGGTTGACCATTCCCAACCCCCCCTCCCTTTTGGGCAAATAGGTCACCTCCCTCCGGATAATATTCATCCTGTTCCCCCATAGCTGTTGGAAAAACAAGCTGTATACTCTGGCATGTAACGATATAGGCAGTAAACAGACCTTGGATATGAACAGGAGAAGGGGTATCAGATAGGTCTTAATGACATGCAGTTTTTCCACAAACCGCAACTTATATGATTTCCACTGGGCCACCCTTTCCTCGACTCTCCCCAGCCCCTTCTCCCAGTTGATCGTATCATAGTCCTGTCTGCCTACCCAGAGACCCAGGATCCGTACTTCATCCCTTGCTACTGGGTACTGACTGGGAAGTTTGAAAGCTGGTCTGCCCTGTCCTACCCAAATTGCGGAGCTCTTATCCTGGTTTATCTGGGCCCCCGCAGCCTGTGTGTATTCTGCCATCCAGGTCTGAACTCGCTCGGCTTCCTCCTTGCTACTGATTACTACTGTGACATCATCTGCGTAGGCGACACATCGCCATGTGTGTGAACCCAAAGAGATGCCCTCTAGTTGACCGCTAAACCCTCCACTCAACCTTCTGAGGAAAGGATCTAAGGAAAGGACGTACAGCAAGGGGCTGAGGGGACACCCCTGCCGTACCCCTGACCTCACTGCAAAGCTCTTGCCCACCCAACCATTTATTAGAGTGCTACTCCTTGCATTGCGATACAAAGTCTGGATCCACCCTATAAACTGGTCGGGTATCCCATAGCACCGAAGCACTAGCCATAGGTACTCCTGGGACACCCTGTCAAAAGCCTTAGACTGATGAAGGGTCAGCAAATACTTTCCCTTTGTCCCACCTTGACTCCTTTCCACTATTTCACGGATGGTACAAACTGCTTCCACTGCCCCTTTCCCCTTCACCGAGCAAAACTGTGCTGAGGACAAGAGACCACCCACTGCCCCAGCCAGGCGGTTGTAAATAATCCTGGCCATTATTTTCCTATCTACATTCAGAAGACTTATGGGTCTCCAGTTCTCGATAAGTTCCAGATTTCCCTTCTTTGCGAGGAGAACCAAAATAGAACACTGCTGTGAAGGGGCCAAACGCCCGTTCTGCAAACAATTATTAAAAATTGCAGCTAACACTGGAATCAGGACCACACGGAATTTTTTGTAGAACTCTGGGGTCAGCCCATCGGGACCCGGAGTTGTACGTGCTGATAGCGTATCAATAGCATCATCTACCTCTCCTGTGGTAATGGGCCTAAGCAGTTGTTCCATCTCCCCCTCCGAAACCTTTTCCAAGCCTGGGGCACTCTGCACATATGATAGCATGAAGTTAGAAACCAAGCTCTCTTTCCCCCACAATTGGGTGTAAAACCGAATGACCCTGGCCTCGATTGAACGTTGGTTCGTCAATCGCTGCCCTGCTTCATCTCTCATAGCATAAATGACCTTGTGTCCTACTGCTACCTTGCAATTCTGGAAAGGATCCGGGGAATACCGATGCCCATATTCCCTTTCCAGAAGCAAAGCAGCGTATCGATCATATTGCAACAGCCTCAACTGGGCCTGCAAAGCTTCTATCTCTCCCTTCTCTAGATGGTTGGAGACCGCGTGGTCCAATTGCTTACGAAGACGACAGCACTGTGCCTGTAACCCCTGACTCTGCTTCCTTGCTAGGGACCGGAAAAGGGCCTTGACTCGCCCCTTTACCATGTCCCACCAGGCTCCCTTATCATCCATCACCTCCCATAGTGTTTTTTGGTCTGCTAAAAAACCCTCAAATATTTGTCTGTTTTCCTCTACTTCTAATAACTTTGCACTCAGTTTCCAAAATCCTGGGCCTTTCTGCGCCCCTTCGCATATTGTTAAGACTGTGGAAACTAAGGCATGATCTGAATATTCCGTCCATCTATTCGGCTGCCCCTGAAACTTAGCCAACCCGCCTACAAAGAGCCAGTCAATACGGCTCTCCGTGTCTCCCCTTCTAAAAGTGAACCCCTTCCCTCCCGCCACCTCCAGTCTTGCCTGTTTTACAATTGCTGCCAGCTGGAGGCTGTCATAACCCACCTGACGCCTGGACCCCTTTCTATCTGCTTGCTGTAAGACCATATTAAAGTCTCCTCCAAATACCACCAATTTGCTTGTATATAAATACGGTTTCACCCGGAGCAACAGCTGCTTGCGTTCCCAACTAATCTGAGGCCCATAAAAGTTAATGATTCGCACTGCTACCCCTCTAATGAAAACGTCTAAGACAACACACCTCCCTATCTCCACCTCTATTTCCCTCGTAATCTCCACTTCTCGGGTGGCAAAAAGAATAGCCACCCCTGCGCATCTTTCTTTGGCCAGAGACCAGAATGAGGGCCCCCCTTTCCAATCTCTCTTGGCCCGGTGCAGGAGCTGCAAAGAATCCAAATGAGTCTCCTGCAACAGGATGCAGTCTACCTTGCACTGGGTCAAATCGCTAAAGGCGACAAATCTAGTTCTCTCTGCCTTTATGCTGGCTACATTCAGAGTTGCAAAGATTAAGGACAAGGCAGCCATGGTTTATTTCTTAAATTTCTTACCCCTCCTCATCTCTTCACCGCAATCCCTCTTCACAGATATTCCTGCCCCCATCATTTCTTCAGGATCCTCTATAATTTCTTCTAATTCCAAATCCTCCCACTCTGAGTCATCTTCCCCGGCTTTCTTTCTACCCTTTTTTTTTCTTGGTTTCCTCTGGACCAGCCCTTTCCCCTTTCATCCCTTCCTTACCCTCCTCTATTTCCTGCATGAGGCCCTTCGTTAAACTAGTAGGATGTGATGTTAGACTTGGGGGTAACACTGCTGGCTCCTCTCTGTTAAGTCTTTCAGATGATTCATTCCTCGCTCCCCTCCCCTCCCTCCTCTTCTCCTCCAAAACCTCCCTTTGGGGTGGATTCATCTCAAGATCACCCTCTCCTTCACCTGAAACCTGAAACACTGCATATCGATTACTCTGGCTCTTCTCCAGAATATCTGTTCTCCCCGCTCGGGCTAGCCCCCTCCCCTCCTTCCTCTGACCCCCCTTCCCTCCATGTTTCCCTACCAGGGTCCATGCTTCCCCTTCTTCTCCCCCCTTCTCCCCACCTCCTTCTTCCATCCTTTCACAAATACCCCTTCTTTGAATGTGATCCAAACCTGATGCCCTTTTCTCCCCCTTTCCCTTTCCCTTAGTGCCTGCCTCTGTATGAATACCGGTATTTGATTTATCCATTAATCCCTTTAATGCTTCCCACTTCTGTCCTTGTATCCTTGTAGTTTCTGCTTGTGCCCCTTCCTCCCCCCTCCTCTCTCCCTCTACCTGATTGTGCGATGCTTGTGGGCACTTGCTAAAAGGGTGCCCCAAGCCTCCACACAGGTTACAGCGTATGGTAGTGCAGTCGCTGGTGTCATGATCTGCACTACCACATCGCGAGCACTTTAACACTGTACACGACATGCTTAAGTGACGGAAAGATCCGCACCTGTAGCACTGTCTGGGTTGTCCTGCATAAAAGCATTGAATTCGATCCCTTCCAATGTATGCGGCTGAAGGTATATGTTGGGTGACATAGCCTGCCTGTTTTAATTTTACAAGGGCACTCCACCCCCCCGCCCACACACGACTCTGGTCTGGTATTTTGCTTAATGGGGTCCTAATTTCGGCATACCGTCCCAACCAGTATGACAGGTCTGCAGCCATAAGAGACTCATTACGTACCAAAATGGTAATCTGGACTGCGTCCTGTCTACTGATGGGGACAGCCTTAAAATCCACCCATCTACCCTGATGCTGCACCTCTGTGTACTTTTCCCAAAACAGGTCCAAACCTCGCCCTGTTAAGAAACTAATATCATATTCAGGGATTCCCACAGGGTGTATGCATGCATACAAATCTTCAGGGATAAAGCCAAGGGAGAATACCATTCTTAAAACAACCTCTCTAGGTGGTGCTACCCCTGTGCCCACCCAACGCAGCTGGACAACATTTCGACGTTTTGGGGTAACACCGCTCCCGGGACCCCGCAACGGACCAGAAAATGGATTTCCCCTTGTCTCCATGTCTGACTCCTGCCTCCCCTCCTCCTTCCCTGTCTCTGCCCCTCCTCCCCGTACTACTGCTGCAAAGGATAAAGGGGCTGATACCAGTATGCTCCCCCCTTCCCCACTCCCTTCCTGCCTTCCTCCCCTCCCCCTCTCTTCCCCTCCCTCCTCTCCCATGTCCACTAACCCCACTATGTTCAGTTCACTTGTGCTGTTTCTGTCTCTTCCCCCTCTGCAATATTCTACTTCCAGTCCTTTGCCAGTTGCTGCTGTTCCCAACCAGCACTCGTTCCCTTGCTCTGCAACTGTCCCACTCAGACCAGGTCTGGGATCTGTCTCCTCTTGTAGCTGACACTCTCCTCCATGCACTTTCTCTGTTTCTGACACTGTCATACTCAGTCTGAGTCTTGGCTCCGCCTCCTGGTGCAGCTGACACTCTCCTTCATGTACTCTCTCTGTATCTGGCACTGTCTTACTCAGTCTGGGTCTTGGCTCTGCCTCCTGGTGCAGCTGACACTCTCCTCCATGCTCTGTCTTACTGGGTCTGGGACTTGGCTCCGCCCCCTGGTGCAACTGACACTCTCCTTCATGTACTCTCTCTGTATCTGGCAATGTCTTACTCAGTCTGGGTCTTGGCTCCACCTCCTGGTGCAGCTGACACTCTCCTCCATGCCCTGTCTCACTCGATCTGGGTCTTGGCTCCGCCTCCTGGTGCAGCTGACACTCTCCACAATTCTCTCTCTCCTTTCTGGGACTCCTGCTTTGATGGGCATGAGTTTCTGAGAAGCTCCCTTCTGCTCTTTCTTCTTGTTTCTGAGTGGCAGAATCTATTGGGAGCCCCTGCCTGTCACTGAGCTTCCCCCATGATGTCATCAGCACTTCTGATTGAGATTGGATGGCAGCTCTTGGACAGCCCTGCTCAGAGGTCTGCCCTATCAATTCTGTCCATGAGTGACTGTGGTGTTCCCACGATGTTCCCGCCCTCTGTCCACCATATTTGCTCTCAGCTTCTTCCATCTCTTGTAGTACTCCACTACTCCATTCCTGTACTTTCCCATCCTCTTTAGTCTCTGTCTCCATCTGCAAAACCCCTTGTTTTTGCTCTACTTTCCCTCCCGTTGTTCCTGGTAACTTCTGTACTTGCTCAGTGTGTAGTGATTCTTCTCCTACCTCAGCATTCAAACTGTTCTGATTCTCCAGGCTGTCTTTCTTCTCTGTCTCTCCCAGCAAACCTGAGCTCTTCTCTGTGGGTTCGGCTATGCCCTGCCAGCTCTCTAAGTATAAGGGACGTTTTTGAATTTTTTTCAGTTTCATAGCTCTTTTGTGTTCCAAACTTGCCAGGCTCTCTTGCTGCATGCAGTGCTGGAGCCCCTCCTTATCCACAGTACCTGCCACAACTGGACTAGGAGCCTCTGTTCTACAAGGCTGGTAAGTGGATGGAGCACCTAGCTCTTGGGAATCCTGTAGGAAATAAAATACTGGTGATAACTGGGAATTATTTGTGTCAGTCTTGTCTTTCCCTCCTTCTGGCTGCTGCTGTTTCTCTTCCCCTGCTGTCCCTTCCAGCATAGCCTCTGGGGTGTCTGGAACCACGGAGTCCTGTGTGTCTCTGGGTTCTGCTTCCTGCTGGATCTGGGACTGCGTCTGGGTCTGCTGCATGCGTTCCCTGTTCAGGAAAACCTCACGAAGGGGATTATCTCTGCAGTTCTTTAGTTTTTGCAGCTGCCTTTGTTTTGCTGTAAGCCGCTTCTGGAGTGCTTCAACTCCCTTAACATACTTGTCTCGTGGGCCAGTGGAAGCCAGGTTACACATAGTTTTTGCTAGCTTCAGCCGCTTCCTCAGTACCTCTATTTCACCTTCTACTCGATTCATTTTCTTCACTGATCTAATTACCTCTTCAGGAGTCATATGCTGGGCCTCTTTCTTCTGCCAGGCCCTAGGCCTGGATTCCTTCTCCTCCTCTTCTTCCTCACTAACGTCCTCTTCAGACTCTCCGCTATTCTCTTCCACCACCTCTCCTCTGATACTGGATGCAGAGAACCCTGCTCTGGAACCCGGGCCCTGCCTTCTTGCCCCCTGTTCTTCACCCAGCTTAGGAATGTTATGGCCAGGACTTACAGTCAGGGTGAGCTGGCTCCTCAGCAAGCGCTGCTGGGCTCTGGTCCTTCCTCCGTCCACAGGCCTGGGCTCTCCTGGTTCTCCTGGTTGCATGCTTGGGGCTTGGGTGGAGGAAGCCTCCCCGTCATAGTGTTTCTCAGCTCCAAGTGTGCTAGGCCTTTCAGCCTGGGGCCCTCCTGCAGGGGGGCCCCCTCCCCTCTGCATTGTTCAGCAGCCACAGGGTACAGCAGCTCTCCTTTCAGCACCTCTTCACCACAGGTCTGTACTGTGTGTGTGTGTGTGTGTGTGTGTGAGTGTGTGTGTGTGGCTGGAACCCCCCTCCCCCTCTCCTTCCTTCTCCCCCCTGTTTTCCCTCCCCCCTTCCTTCCCCTCACCCTTTCCTTTTTCATCCCCTCCCCCTCCCCTTCCCTGCTTCAATAGTATTTTTGTTTTTTATGACAGCCTTCCGCCATTTTCTTTCATGTTAGTCTCCCCTTCTTGCATTTAGTTTTTTTTTTTTTTGTCTTTCACGGAGGTGGGTGTTTATGTCACCACCGTTGTTGTTTTTATTGCGCCTGGCCTCTTAACATCGCGGTAGTTTGGTGGAGAAATCAGTTTCTGTTATCTGCGCAGCTTCCGGACCCCCATAAGATTGTAAAAAAAAGCCATCGTACGGCGGCAGCGGCGCTGCTGTAGGCGCACGGGACTCTGCTCCACTCCGCTTCTGCTTTGACGGCAGAGGCCGGTCCTGTAGTGCTGTTGCAGTAGGCCGCTGTAGTGTGGCTCAGTGTCGCATCGATCAGGTGATCAGCACGCGTAGTAACAGGTGTGCGATGTCATCGCGTTTTGACGCAAGGGCGCTGTGATCTTGCAACTACAAATTTGGAACGTTGGAGGTGCATTTTATATAGAGAGATAAAATTGTAGAATACATAGACAAACATGGAAATACTTTTTAAAAAATTGGAGGAAATATTTTTTCACTCAACGAATAGTTAAGCTCTGGAACTCTTTGCTGGAGGATGTAGTAACAGTGGTTAGTGGGTTTAAAAAAGGTTTGGCCAAGTTCCTGGAGGAAAAGTCCAAAGTCTGCTATTGAGACAGATAGACATGGGAAGCAACTGCTTGCCCTGGGACCGGTAGCATAGAATGTTGATACTCTTTGAAATTCTGCATGGAATGTTATTACTCTAGGATTCCGGAATCTTGCTGTTTTGGGGGAGTTCGACATGGGATGTTGCTACTCTTTGAGATTCTGCTTGGAATCTTGTAACTCTTTAGGATTCCGGAATCTTGCTATTCTTTGGGGTTCTACATGGAATATTGCTATTCTTTGGGGTTCGACATGGAATGTTGCTATTCTTTGAGATTCTGAATGGAATCTTGTCACTCTTTAGGATTCCAGAATGTTGCTATTCTTTGGGGTTCTACATGGAATCTTGTTACTGTTTGAGATTCTGAATGGAATGTTGCCACGATTTGGGTTTCTGCTAGGTACTTGTGACCTGGCTTGGCCACTGTTTGGAAAACAGGATACTGGGCTAGATGGACCATTGGTCTGACCCAGTATGACTACTCTTATGTTGTTGTGTTCCCTAATTATGTTCAGACTGAGGGTGACCCCCAGGGGTGGATACACACATTATCTGCTTGGTTCCTATGGCTAAAACTTGCAATCTCCTTTAAATCCTACACCACACAGACTGAACAGTTACAAATGACCCTTGAGACTAGTTGTTTAATTTAGATAAAGCCCCTGGATGGGCACATAAAACCCACAAATTAAAACTGTGAAGGAGGCAGACAAGCATTTAGATAAAAAATCCATTTAGCGGTGAATACTGACCAGGTCATGAATAAGTACCTTTAGTTATCACGTGCCCAGAACTTCAAATCTGATGTCCAGTGGATATGGTCTGACACCGAATCTAATTTAGCCGGCATCAGTCAGGGCTTAAAAACCCACAATCGGCTGAATACTGACTGGTAAATTACTGCTGCCCTGCATTTGCTAAAATATATATTTGATGTCTAACCACATTGCTCTTCTTCTCTTGCAGTCTCTTCCTGTGCTCTCTTATCTACTGCAGGACATGAGTTAGATGTTGCTCCTGGACACCTTTTCCTGCAAGTTTCCCTTCCCAGTATCTTCCTTTCCCCCAACAAAGGCTTTCTTCTGTCATGCCTGTAATTATGACCCTGTGTATAGAGCAATGCAGTGCTGTATGTGCAGAAATACTTTCGAAAAATATCCTGCACTTCCCCATCTGCACTTCCCCAGCTGTAAAGGTCTAAAATACAAGCTGATGTATGCCAGTACCTTCTCTTACATGAGCACGCAGTTATGGAATGCATTACCTACAGACCTGAAAACAATTGAGGACTAACTTTCGCAAATCTCTGAAGACATATTTCTTCAACAAGGCCTACAAAGAGAACCTATAGCCCAACGATCCACCTCACCAATCCATCCAGTTATGAAAGTCCACCTTCTAAACTTACCCGCCCAATCACTTCCTTCTTCTTCCCTTACTTAATCTCTACATATTACTAATTGTATCTGATATCCTGGAATGACAATATCATTACTAAACTATGTAAGCCACATTGAGCCTGCAAATAGGTGGGAAAATGTGGGATGCAAATGCAATAAATAAATCCTCATAGGGAGTAATTTCATAACAGTGAACCTATGTAAAATCTGAAAGAAAGAAAAAAGGTATTTTATGCATATTTCATAAAGGCAACAAAGGCACCTGTGTGTCTTAACAGCCCCACGTGCACTGAATGTGGTCATGCGCTCTAGTAATGCAGTCTCACGATATGACTGAGGTTTACAAAATCCTGAGCAGTGTAGAATGAGTAGAAGTGAATTGATTTTTCACTCATTCAAAAAAAATACAAAGACCAGGGGACAATCAATGAAGTTACATGGAAATACCTTTAAAACAAATAGGACGACATATTTTTTCACTGAAAGAATAATCAAGCTCTGGAGCTCTTTACCGGAGGATGTGGTAACAGCAGTTAGCATTAATGGGGGTAAAAAGGTTTGGACAAGGTCCTGGAGGAAAAGTCCATATGCTATTGAGACAGCCATGGGAAGCCACTGCTTGCCCTGGGATTTGTAGTATGGAATGTTGCTATTTGAGATTCTGCATGGAATCTTGTCACTCTTTCGGATTTCAGAATCTTGCTATTCTTTGGGGTTCTACATGGAATCTTGACACTCTTTAGGATTCCAGAATCTTGCTATTCTTTGCGGTTCTACATGGAATCTTGACACACTTTAGGATTCCAGAATCTTGCTATTCTTTGGGGTTCTACATGGAATGTTGCCACGATTTGGGTTTCTACTAGGTACTTGTGGCCTGGCTTGGCCACTATTTGGAAAACAGGATACTAGTCTAGATGGCAGGGCCGCTGAGAGGGGGGGCAGGGGGGACAAAATTCCCTGGGCCCGGGCCTCCAAGGGGGGCCCAGCGCCGCAGTCCCCTCCACGCGCCCCCTCCGTCCACCACCGGGCTAGGCCCCCCTGAATTCAAGTCATAGCACCTCACCTCGACCTTGCTCCGTGTGAAAGAAGCACAGCAGCGGCAGTCTGCAGATGGCCTCCCTTTGGGCCTTCCCTCCCTGTGTTCCGCCCTCGTCTGACGGAACTTGCTTGAGGGCAAGACCCAGCTCCACCCAAAATATACCAACCACAGTGTGTCTGCTCAGACAAAACAAGTACAATTTGGTGATGTGCTTGCTTTTTTTTACCTGTGTATAGGTATGCAAGGTACATGGAAAAGTGTGCTTACTTTCCTGTGATCTGTTGCAGGTATTTCCATAATGTAGCTTGGGGGGAGTGGAGGCCAATTTACGTTATTCTCTTTTAGCACCTTGGATCTTAAAGTGGATTAACTCTTCATGCCAGGTAGGGCCTGCCCAAGGCAAGATGCCGCCTGAGGCAGAGCTAACATGCTACCCCGCCCCGGCGGCATTTACCTTGTCATGTCCGGCAGCAGCAGTGATTCCCATACGCTGCCCTGCCACCGGCGTTTGCCTCTTCCCTTTTCTGAAGCTGCCTGAGCCTCTGACAAAACAGGAAGTTACATCAGAGAGGTGGCCGCAGTAAAGGGAAGAGGCGGGCGTTGGCGGGGGCAGAGCATGGGTTTGGAACGTCACCGTGATGAAGTAAAACGCTGTGAAGGGGGAGATGCCGCTCCTGAAGAGTGCCGCCTGAGGCCCCCGCCTCAGGTGGCCTAATGGTCAGGCCACCCCTGATGCCAGGCTCCTCACTAGCTCAGTGAGCCCTCCCTACCCGATGAGTATTTATTTATTTTATTTATTTATTTGTTGCATTTGTATCCCACATTTTCTCACCTTTTTGCAGGCTCAATGTGGCTTATATAGTACCATGATGGCCATCACCAATTCCGGTATGAGAAATACAGAGTGGTATTGCGTTAAAGATTCATGAGTGACAGAGTAAATTAAGAAGTCAACGAGAGAGAGTTAGGTTACGCTGTTTCTGGTATGAGTTTTGTTGTGTTGCAGGATTCAGACGTTTAGGTAAGATCTTTATGGTATGCCTTTTTGAACAGGTTGGTTTTTAGTGATTTCCGGAAGTACACAGAAGAAAGGCTACAGCTGAACAAGGCACAATAAGGTAAAGGAATAAACTACTACTACTACTACTACTTATCATTTCTATAGCGCTACTAGACGTACGCAGCGCTGTACACTTGAACATGAAGAGACAGTCCCTGCTCGACAGAGCTTGCAATCTAATTAGGACAGACAAACAGGACAAATAAGAGATAAGGGAATATTAAAGTGAGGATGATAAAATAAGGGTTCTGAACAAGTGAATAAGGGTTAGGAGTTAACTCCCCAATTCTCTCTGGGCCTCTTTTACAAAAGCGCGTAAGGGCCTACGCACGTGCAGTGCGCATCAAATCAGCATTATCGCCTGGTGATAATTCCGAGTTTCGCGTGCACCGAAAACCCGCGGTAGAAAATAATTTTTTATTTTCTACTGCGGGGGCGTTCCCTGTGGTAATCAGCAGTTGGTGTGTGCTGAATGGTTACCGGGTAACGCTTGAGCCCTTACTGCTAAGTCAGTGGGTGGTGTTAAGGGCTCAGGCTGTAAATAGATGCGTTCTGGTTTTAATTTTGCCGCACGTCCACTTCCTGCCTCTAAAAATAGCCCCCTTTTTTCCAGACGCGGTGGAAAAGTGGTACAGCTCACATCTAATACACACGCCCACACTACCGCAAACCATTTTCTGGCATGGCTTTGTAAAAGAGCCCCTCTGTCTTTTGTCTCCCCCCCACCCCCACTAGCACTGACGCTGTTTAATGAAATTAAATGATGCACATGGTGAGATTCTGTGCAGTGTCTTGAGATAATGACTTGATCATAACTGATCTTCACCTGTCATCATTTACTCTCTATACAACTAATCATAACGAACATCAGAGCGGTAAAGTCATCTCTCTTGAGTCCATTTACTTTCACTTTAACTAAGCTTTGGCACCTTTCTGGAAAGTGAAGAGAGGGAAACTGGGAGAGATCACAAGAGCCGAGACTTCAGCACAAACTGAACTCTTGGTGTGAGTTTTTGTATCACAAGGTCACTTCCAGTGACCACTGGTTTATCTATCACAGGACTAAATATAACTTTTGGTTCTGACCTTTTCCACAATGCACAGCTCAGTGCGCTGGATCCTGATCTGGAGGAACCATGACTAGGAGTGAAATAGGAACTTATTTACCTGTCGTTTTTCTAAGTAAAAACATAGGACATCACTTTAATAGTCTCATCCCAACTCCATAGAGTAAATCTGTCCTGGACACCCCAGAGCCAGCCCCACTATGACTATGAATGAGATAAATTAGCATATCGGGTTGGATTCTCCATGTGGCAACCAAAGTATTACGCAGCCTGGTGCAATCAATGGTACTAAGTCACCTAGACTACTGCAATGCAATCTATGTGAGATGCAAAGAACAAATCATTAAGAAACTCAAACTGCCCATAACACCGCAGCCAGACTCATATTTGGAAAAGCGAGATTCGAAAGCGCCAAACCCCCTACGAGAAAAATTGCACTGGCTCCCAATCAAAGAACGAATAGCGTTCAAAATTCGTACCCTGGTCCATAAAATTATTCATGGGGTAACCCCGATATACATGCAGATCTCATAGACTTACCAACCAGAAACACAAAAAGGACAACACGCACATACCTAAATCTCCACTACCCAAGCTGCAAAGGACTAAAATACAAATCAACCTATGCATCCAGCTTCTCCTGCATAAGCACGCAACTATGGAATGGAGTGGAGGAGTGGCCTAGTGGTAGGGTGGTGGACTTTGGTCCTGGGGAACTGAGGAACTGAGTTCGATTCCCACTTCAGGCACAGGCAGCTCCTTGTGACTCTGGGCAAGTCACTTAACCCTCCATTGCCCCATGTAAGCCGCATTGAGCCTGCCACGAGTGGGAAAGCGCAGGGTACAAATGTAACAAAAATAAAATAGATACTATTGGAAATTCTACATGGAATGTTGCTACTATTGGAGATTCTACATGGAATGTTGCTATTCCACTAGCAACATTCCATGTAGAAGGCTGCGCAGGCTTCTGTTTCTGTGAGTCTGACGTCCTGCACGTACATGCAGGACGTCAGACTCGCAGAAGTCTGCGCAGCCACATTGGTGATCTGCAAGGGCTGACTTCTACATGGAATGTTGCTAGTGGAATAGCAACATTCCATGTAGAATCTCAAATAATAGCAACAGTGGAGGAGTGGCCTAGTGGTTAGGGTGGTGGACTTTGGTTCTGGGGAACTGAGTTCAATTCCCACTTCAGGCACAGGCAGCTCCTTGTCACTTAACCCTCCATTGCCCCAGGTACAAATAAGTACCTGTATATAATATGTAAGCCGCATTGAGCCTGCCATGAGTGGGAAACCGCGGGGTACAAATGTAACAAAAAATAAAAATAAAAAATGCACTACCAAACGTCACGAAAACAATGCATGACCTAACAAACTTCCTGAAATCATTAAAGACCAACTTGTTCAAAAAGGCATACCAAAACGATCCAACTTAAACACCAGAAACATGCAACACAACAAAACCTATAATGGAACTGGACAAAACTCAAACTCATCTACTTAATTTACCACACCACTCTCGAACTCTAATGCAATATCACTCTGTATTTCTCATACCGGAATTGGCGATCACCATCACGGTACTATGTAAGCCACATTGAGCCTGCAAATAGGTGGGAAAATGTGGGGTACAAATGCAACAAATAAATAAATAAGTGCTATTCTGTAAGCCGCACTTAAAGTTATACGTAGTTTAAAGAATAGCGCTTATGCCCAGGTACGTATCCCCGTTATTCTATAACAATGCGCATTAATTTTAGAAGCATCCCCGTCATGCCCATGACCCTCCCATTTTCACACCCCCTTTTTCAGATCATGTGTAGATTTTTGGCGCAGATCCCACACCTAAATTTACACATGTAAATGCCAGTTAAATCTAATGAGTGCCGATAATTGCTTGTTAAAAAGCCGATTGTTGGCACTAATTGGCTCATTATTCAATTAATTTATGTGTGCAAGTTTGGGCGATTTTGATAGGCTTAGAAGGTCAGTAGGTTTCCAAAGTCTGAATATTTATCTTCTCTATACTAATTGTGCATATGCTGAAAACCCCACTGGCCATGTGGTCTCAAAATGAGTTTAAGAAGCTTTGCTCTAGGGCTTATTAGAGTCATGTTATAAAACATTTTCCACATAGAAGGCGTGTTTTACGTGTCGAAATGGTTAATATATAATCCCAAAGCCAAAACATGCACAGAAATGCAATAAAAACTGGTAACAAACAGAAATAAAACAAAATAATCTAATATCTTATTTATTGGACTAACTTAATAAAATTTTGTACTAGATTTTGAAGGCAGGATCTTCTTCAGGTCAGATATGAGCAAAAGATGACAATATCAAAATAAATGTAGTGAAACGTGAAAAGCTTTTCAGTGAGAGTCTCGGGGTGGGGGTGGGAAAGGAGTGACAGACACAAACAGGGAAAGGTAGATGAGTAATCAGAAGGTGACAAAGCAGTGCCATTTTGTGGTTCTTAATGCGATAGGTTGGTTTTAACACATTTCTTCATTCTAACTTCAAAGGTCTTATGTTCCTGGATTGGTTTAAAGTTACATTTCAGTATTTTGACCATAAGAGTCATCATTGATGCAGTGTCCAGGTTCTGACCATTAATTGCTTTGTGGTGGTTGATGTGTTGCCTGTGTAAGTTGATTCTTGTCTTCAACACCTGTCCTGTTTCTCCAATATAGCACCTTTCTTTGCAATTTCTGCATCGAATAATATTTACATTTCCAAGTTTTCAAGTTTATTCCTTAATTAATATACCATCAGCGTTTTAGTAATCCGCGTAATCCAATGAATCATCCAATCTACATCCAGATTTTTTTAAAAATTAATTTTGTAAAAAATAGCTTTTCAAATGAGATTTAAATGTTTTGTATGATGGTTAAAGACATAGTTCTAACGGCAGGTTATTCCAAAGTGTAGGGCCCAATACGGTGAAAAGTGACGATCGTCTTGATTCATAGTGTTGAATGTTTCCCATGTGCGTAACTGTGATATGTGCTGGCACAATTTACACTTTGCTCTATAGCAAAGACTAAAGCCATTAGACATAAGACATAAGCATCACCACACTGGGACAGACCAAATGTCCATCTAGCCCAGCACCCTGTCTCTGACAGTGGCCAAAGTAGGTCACAATCACCTAACAAGATCCACGGAGCAAAGCATTTTGTACTGCTTGTCCCAGGAATAGTGGATTTTTCCCTACGTCCATTTAATAACATTCTATGGCCTTTTCCTTCAGGAAGCCGTCCAAACCCTTCTTAAACTTTGCTAAGCTAACCGCCTTAACCACATTCTCTGGCAAACGAATTCCAGAGTCGAATTACGCGCTGAGTAAAGAAAAATGTTCTCTTATTTGTTTTAAACTTACTGCTCTCCAGCTTCATCGCATGCCCCCTTGTGCTAGTATTTTTGGAAGGCGTAAACAGACGCTCCATATCTATCTTAGGATTCTGGTGTTGGTGTCGTGTTGTTTTCCTAAGTGTAGATTGATATTCCCCATTAATAGTACATCAGAGAGGTTAGTGCAGATATTTGATACAAAATCCGTGAAGTCGTTTTGGGCGCGTGGCCAGCTGCCTGGTGGACGGTCAAAAAGTACGCAGCATACTTGACCGATTAGTGTTGTATCTGTGATCTTCCATGCCATCATTTCAATTGTGGTGGCTGTGTGTTCAGCGACCATTTCTACTGAGAAGTCGGATTTGTATACCAAGGCAATCCCTCCCCCCTTCTTTTTTGGTTCTCTTTATGTGTAGTATTGTAACGTAGTAACATAGCAGATGACGGCAGAAAAAGACCTGCACAGTCCATCCAGTCTGCCCAACAAGATAAACTCATATGTGCTACTTTATATGTATACCTGACCTTGATTTGTATCTCTCTAACAACCATAGGAGAATACTAACTCTGAAGAAAATTTTCCAACCTAATAAAAGGAGTTTGATATATAAATATAAAGTTAGTTTGGAGGTGTTCTTTTAAGCTGGTGGAAAAAAAATTCCCAACCTGTAAACAAGATATATATCAAATGGAACCTCAAACCTCCTAACAAGGGACGATACTAAAATATTAGCAACACCTTGTATAAACAGGAGTAGGTTAATATCACAGGTTCCTTCAAAGAAGGAAAAAGAGAAAAAAAAACCCAGACGCAAAAACTCATACTATATGAGAAAAACGAATGGGATGAAAAACTCTCTTTCCCTCCTATAAATAACGCTTAAGCGAACACCAACACCAAACTAACCCAAACTAACCCCAGCCCAACAAAAGACTACCTAAAAGGAGCCCCCCTAGGAGGAATAAAGAACCCTAAAGATTAACAAGGGAACACACAACAAGCATGCCCAATATGATAGCCAAAACGTTTTTTACTTAGCTTGACATGAGCAGGGCAGCTTCAGCAATGTCCTTTACTGCTATCTTTACTGAAAATACTGGCCATCAAAAATTCCCCCAAAGGACTCCGGAGTCTTAATAAAAAAATTTTAAAGCGACGAAAAAATGCCGACCCTCCAACAAGAGCGCCTTGTTTCGCCAACCTCGTGGCTGCTTCAGGAAGGGCGCTTCAAATCCATCTAATGTCCAAAAAAAAACGACGCTGGAAACGTAGCCTTTGTCGAATGGATACCAAAGATGGTGCAGGAGCAGGAACTCCGGAATGAATTTAGTTTTTTAAACTTGTAATGACATCATGACGCCCTGGCGTTATTGCGTCATTGCGTGTCCAATCGCAATGACCAAAAACCGAAGAAAACCACACCTCCAACCCTGCATCTCATTAATAAAAAGCATTCAACTCGATGTTTCTATTTAGTCCTTGAGGTGCAACTGTTTTAAGTAAGTAAATCCAGTGGTGTTCCTTACGCCATAAAATTGTTTTAAAATCTCCCCCTCTCTTACCCATAAACACTTGATCAATGACCATGCATTGCAACTGGTTAAACTGATGTTGAGCCTGTTGACAGTGGCGAGTCATAGGTGCTTCCAACTTAGCATTAGTGATGTAGTGCCGATGCTCTATAACCCTTGTTTTAAACTGGCGAGTAAAGCAAATTACACGGACACCGAAAAAGATAAACCACATTTTTTGATTCACATGTTGTTCTATGTTTCAATTTATAAATCTTGATTTGTATCTGCCATTTTCGGGACACAGGCCGTAGAAGTCTGCCCAGCACTAGCCCCCTTCCCAACCACCAGTGCTCCCACCCAATCTCTGCTAAGTTTCTGAGCATCCATTCCTTCTGAACAGGATTCCTTTATGTTTATCCCACGCATTTTTGAATTCCGTTACCATTTTCATCTCTACCACCTCCCACAGGAGGACTTTCCAAGTATTCACCATTCTCTCCGTATAAAAATGCTTCCTGATATTTTTCTTGAGTCTGCCTCCCTTCAACCCCATTTCATGTCCTCTAGTTCTACTACCTTCCCATCTCCGGAAAAGGTTCATTTGCAGATTAATACCTTTCAAATATTTGAACGTCTGAATCATATCACCCCTGTTTCACTTTTCCTCCAGGGTATACATGTTCAGGTCAGCAAGTCTCTCCTCATACGTCTTGTAACGCAAATTCCCATACCACTTTTGTAGCTTTTCTTGGCACCACTTCAATTCTTTTTACATCCTTAGCAAGGTACGGCCTCCAAAACTGAACACAATACTCCAAGTGAGGCCTCACCAATGACTTGTAGAGGGGCATCAACACCTCCTTTCTTCTGCAGGTCACACTTCTCTCTAGAGAGCTGCATGGGAGCAGGGGGAATGCACAGCGATCTAAGCTTTGCCTCTCCTCCCTAGAGCAGTAGGGTGCCCTCCCTGCACATACGTCAAGCCATCCTGGTGGTCTAATGGATTCTTCAGGGCAGAAAAGATCCCCAGTCTTTCCTGCCCGCTGCCGCTGACCCTCTTGCTGTCACATTGCTTTTTAAAAATGGCTGCCGAGACTTCTCGGCAGCCATTTTACTTGTGACCTGGATACTGGGCTAGATGGACCATTGGTCTGACCCACTATGTTCTTATGTTCACCATCCCTTTCCTGCGCTGGCATCGGCACCTGTTTTTCATGCAAGCCGAGGCCCCCTTTTAACGCAAAAAGGGAAGCTTTTCTTTCCTGCAGGAAATGGCTGTGCGGCAAGTAAAGCATCTGTCATGCAGCCATTTGGGGGGGGGCCTTACTGCCACCCATTGAGGTAGTGGTAGGGGCTTCCACACTAACCTTGCAGTAACCATACACTGCCTGGATATGTTGACGTGCTAGGGGTGGGAAGCACTGCCGGGCTGCTGCGGTAGACCAGTGGTACTTCTTGTTTACCACTGCTTAGTAAAAGGGTCCCTAACAGGGGCGTAGCTAGGTGGGCCCCCGCAGATTTAGCCCTGGCCCCCCTGCTTTCACCCCCCAAGCCGCCAACTCTCCCTGCCACATTCAACCCCCCCCTCCCGCTGCCACCAATCCTCCCCCGCCGCCGCTTTCAGGTACCTTTGCTGGCGGGGGTCCCCAACCTCTGCCAGCCGAAGTCCTCTTCAGCGCCGGTCTCCGGCGTGTTGCTGATCCGGATTCGGTTTCTGTGAGTCCTGACGTCCTGCTTGTAGGAATGTGCAGGACATCAGGGCTCACATCAGAAATAGAATCCAGATCAGCGAATGCGCTGGACTCGGAGACTGGCGCTGAAGGGGACTTCGGCTGGCAGGGGTTGGGGACCCCTGCCAGCAATGGTACCTGGCGGTGGTGGGGGAAGGTTGGCGGCAGCGGGAGGAGGGGTCAAAAGGGATGGGGAGGGGCGGTGGCACTGGGGGGGGGCTAAAATGTGCTCCCTCACCTCCGGCTCTGGATCCCCCTCCCGCCGAAGTCTGGCTACGCCCCTGGTTCCTAAGTGTATTATTCCCTATCCAGAGATTGGAGGTCGTTGTTATTTAAAAGCATTCTGGTTTAGTAAAGTGAATGAGGCACAAAGCTCAAACTTTTGAGGGTACCTTGTACTTTTCTGTATAGTTTGAGGTCCCACAACACTAGTTGTATTTATGAGCATCTGCCATAATTTTTCATAGGTGGTATCATTTTTATATGTCTTCAAAATGTGTTTAAAAGGAATATTTCAATGATATAGAGAGTATCTCAAAAATACAGGGATCTCTGAGGACCACCCACCATGACCATGGTTCGCATAAAGCTGCAAACCAAAGAAACTAACGTGCAACTCACACCAGTATGAAATAGAGACCGAAAAGATTGTTCATGTGTTGCCAGATTTATCCTAAATACATACAAAAGGCTCCAATCTCATTTTTATTCTTATTTCAATTTTTCTTTTAGTCTAAAGGCAAAAAGAGATCTCTACAGGGTTCAAACTGCATTATTATTGCAAGAAGTCCATTTGCAATCATTGGCCTTAAAAACTCCTTATACTTTTTTATGTGTTTGATTCAAACTTATAAATCAATAAATGCGAATTGTGAAATAAAAAGGACCTGAAAGGACACCATGAAATGCAGCACTCATCTTATGGAGCCCAACACGGTTCACTTCGATCAAAGCTTCCTCAAGGGCAAGCGCTATGGTGGTTCAGCGTCATAGGATTTTGAATATGGAAGCTGAGGACCTGTTGTAACCTATGACGTTGCAAGACATCACCTTCGCTTTTCTTTTTTATGCACATTTCTCGCTTTTAGCAACACTTTTTTTCCATTACGTGATTCTCCGTTGAGTCTCAAAATCGGTTTAGCTTCCAGTTTTTTGGGTTTTGGCCCTGCGAACTATGACGTCAGTAAATAGTTAGTGCATTTTCCTTTGCCCAAAGCTTTTGGATAATGTTATCCTAGCGACATATTTTTTCAAGTAAAGTGGTTGCAACGCATTTATTTCACAGTTTACATGCTACTGTGAAACTTTCAAACAATGTTTCCTGTTTATCATTTTTACAAATATGTTATCACAGTATCCTGAGGAGCATGGTTGTTTGATCTGGTTCTCTCCCTCTCTCTCTCTCTCTCTCTCTATCTATCTATCTATCTATATATATATATATATATATATATATATATATCAGTGGCATTCCTAGGGGGGCTGACACCCAAGGCGGATCGCCGATGCTCCCCGCCCCCCCCCCGGGTGCAGCGCCCCCCGGAACAGTGCGACGCCCCCCCCCCCCGGCGAAAGAACCCCGATCCCCCGACGAAAGAACCCCCCAGGGTGCACGCTGCTGAGGGGGTGCCGCGCGCCTGCTGGGTCTTCCTTTTCATGCTTCCTCTGCCCCGGAACAGGAAGTAACCTGTTCCGGGGCAAAGGGAGCATGAAAACGAAGAGCCGACAGGCGCACGGCACCCCCCCCCCCAGTGGCGTGCACCCGGGGCGGACCGCCCCCACCGTCCCCCCCTTTGTACGCCTATATATATATATATATATATATATATATATATACTTAAATGTCTGATGATATATGTAATGTTATTACCAGTCACTGTAAGGGTTCAACAGCCCTATTAGAATATGGAGCATGTAGCAGCTTCAAATTTTGGAATCATTTTAATTATTTTTATTTGTTTTATACAGAAATGATGTTATGACTATTTGAACATAACAGTGAATGGGTGGCGGTAAGGTCTAAGGCCCAAATGGATGCACGTCCATTTTCGGCCCATAAAAAAAGACATTTTTTACAGGTGACCAAATAAATGGATCTTCTTGTGTCCAAACCACACACCTACACTAGCACAGGCCACTTTTAAGCACACCTTAGTAAAAGGACCCCTTAGGCTCTGTTTTTAGTGGAGTCTGTTAGGGCCTCCTCTGACAGCCTAGTATCAGTGAGGACCATGATTATGTGGGAATTATTTCTCTGATACTAGGCTGTCAGAGGAGGCCCTAACAGACTCTTATTTAACTTTTTTAAAAATTTTGTTATGTTTTTATTAAGAATCCCCTGATGAAGACTGTTTGTCAAAACATGGCCCGTGTTGGGTCATTCTGTCAGCATATTTGATTGGCGGAATAAACTTTGGTCACCCTGATACTTTGGTAGAATTATAACTTGCTAACATATTTCTCACAGATCCAATGATGCTGATCTTTACAGTCAACAGCAGTCACTCCTCCTGTACAGGATACAGGACAATGAGAAAGACTTCGAGTGGGAGATCTAGTTTGAAATAAAAAGACATTATTTCAGTATTTACGGTTATACTGCCTGGCAGAGCACAGATACAGGAACAGCCTCTATCTCTCACATAATGCAAATAGTTTCTCTGGTTCACATGTTACACCCCACCAAGTTGGTTATACACAAGGTGCCAGCAAGAGAGCAGAGAAAGGGCATTAAAAATTATAGGTCATAAATTTATTTTATTTATTTGTTTATTGCATTTGTATCCCACATTTTCCCACCTATTTGCAGGCTCAATGTGGCTTACAAAGGTTTGTTATGACATAGTCATTCCAGGATCTTAGGTACAATTGGTAATGTGCAAAGATTAAGTGAGGGAAGAGAGAGGGAAGGTGTTAGGCAGGTTAGTATAGAAGGTGGATTTTAATAACTGGATGGGTTAGTGAGGTATTAATCCGCAAAAAAATCTTTCCGGAGATGGGAAGGCGGTAGAACGAGAGGACATGAAATGAGATTGAAGGGGGGCAGACTCAAAAAAGATGTCAGGAAGTATTTTTTCACGGAGAGGGTGGTGGATGCTTGGAATGCCCTCCCGCGGGAGGTGGTGGAGATGAAAACGGTAACAGAATTCAAACATGCGTGGGATATGCATAAAGGAATCCTGTGCAGAAGGAATGGATCCACAGAAGCTTAGCTGAAATTGGGTGGCGGAGCAGGTGGGGGGAAGAGGGGTTGGTGGTTGGGAGGTGTGGATAGGGGAGGGCAGACTTATACGGTCTGTACCAGAGCCGGTGATGGGAGGCGGGACTGGTGGTTGGGAGGCGGGAAATACTGCTGGGCAGACTTATACGGTCTGTGCCCTGAAAAACACAGGTACAAATTCAAGATATGAGTTTATCTTGGGCAGACTAGATGGACCATGCAGGTCTTTTTCTGCCGTCATCTACTATGTTACTATGTTACTATGAGGTAGTTTTGTACGGTTATGGGTTATCTTTGTAAGCCTTGTTGAAGAGATGTGTCTTTAGAGATTTGTGAAAGTTAGTTATTTTGTCGATAGTTTTCAGGGCTGTAGGTAATGCATTCCACAACTGCGTGCCCATGTAAGAGAAGGTGGAAGCGTGTATCAGCTTGTATTTCAGTACTTTACAGCTGGGGAAGTGCAGATTGAGAAATTTGCGGGCTGATCTTATGGCGTTTCTGGGAGGCAGGTCCACGAGGTTTAGCATGTAGATTGGGGCGTCTGCGTGAATGATTTTGTGTACAATTGTGCAGATCTTGAACGCAATGCATTCCTTCAGTGGGAACCAGAGAGGTTCTGGCGGGTCCTCTTAAAGATTTGTTTAATAAATCATTGGAAACGGGAGAGGTTCTGTGGTATTGGAGAACGGCGGATGTGGTCCCTCTTCACAAAAGTGGTGATAGGGAAGAAGCTGGAAACTACAGGCCGGTAAGCCTCACTTCGATTATTGGAAAAGTAATGGAAGCGATGCTGAAGGAAATGATAGTGAATTTCCTGGAAGCCAATAAGTTGCAAGATCTGAGACAACATGGTTTTACCAAAGGGAAATCGTGCCAAACGAATCTCATTGAATTCTTTGACTGGGTGACTGGAGAATTAAATCAGGGATATGATATAGACATAATCTACCTAGAATTCAGCAAGGCTTTTGACACGGTTTCCCACAGGAGGCTCTTGAACAAACTGGACGGGCTGAAGATAGGACCCGAAGTGGTGAACTGGATTAGGAACTGGTTGACGGACAGACGCCAGAGGGTGGTGGTTAATGGAGTTCGCTCGGAGGAGGGAAAGGTGAGTAGTGGAGTGCCTCAGGGATCGGTGCTGGGGCCGATTCTGTTCAATATATTTGTGAGTGACATTGCCGAAGGGTTAGAAGGTAAAGTTTGCCTTTTTGTGGATGATACAAAGATTTGTAACAGAGTGGACACTCGGGATGGGGTGGAAAACATCAAAAAGGATCTGTGGAAGCTAGAAGAATGGTCTAAGGTTTGGCAATTAAAATTCAATGCGAAGAAATGCAAAGTGATGCACTTAGGGAGTAGAAATCCACGGGAGACATATGTGTTAGGCGGGGAGAGTCTGATAGGTACCACCGCACCTTCAGTATTGTGTTCAATTCTGGTCGCCGCATCTCAAGAAAGATATAGTGGAATTGGAAAAGGTGCAGCGAAGGGCGACTAAAATGATAGCGGGGATGGGACGACTTCCCTATGAAGAAAGACTAAGGAGGCTAGGGCTTTTCAGCTTGGAGAAGAGACGGCTGAGGGGAGACATGATAGAGGTATATAAAATAATGAGTGGAGTGGAACAGGTGGATGTGAAGCGTCTGTTCACGCTTTCCAAAAATACTAGGACTAGGGGGCATGCGATGAAACTACAGTGTAGTAAATTTAAAACAAATCGGAGAAAAGGTTTCTTCACCCAACGCGTAATTAAACTCTGGAATTCGTTGCCGGAGAACACGGTGAAGGCGGTTAGCTTGGCAGAGTTTAAAAAAGGATTAGACAGTTTCCTAAAGGACAAGTCCATAAACCGCTACTAAATGGACTTGGGAAAAATCCACAATTCCAGGAATAACGTATAGAATGTTTGTACGTTTGGGAAGCTTGCCAGGTGCCCTTGGCCTGGATTGGCCGCTGTCGTGGACAGGATGCTGGGCTCGATGGACCCTTGGTCTTTTCCCAGTGTGGCATTACTTATGTACTTATGTACTTACCCCTCCTTCACAGTTTTAATTTGTGGGTTTTATGTGCCCATCCAGGGGCTTTATCTAAATTAAACAACTAGTCTCAAGGGCCATTTGTAACTGTTCTGTCTGTATGGTGTAAGATTTAAAGGAGAATCTCAAAGAAGGTTGCTAGGCTGTATAGAGAGAGGTGTGACCCGTAGAAGAAAGGAGCCTAGCAACCTTCTTTGAAATTCTCTTTGAGATTCTTCATGGAATCTTGTTACTCTTTGGGGTTCTGGAGTGTTGCCACGATTTGGGTTTCTGCCAGGTACTTGTGACCTGGCTTGGCTACTGTTTGGAAAACAGAATACTGGGCTAGGTGGACTATTGGTCTGACCCAGTATGGCTAATCTTATGTTCGTATGTTCCAAGTTTGGTGGCCATATCAGGCTGGCAAAATAGCTGGAATATCTTTGGGCGGTTTAAACTTAAACGGCCAGTGCTGAATATCAACACGGCCGGTTATGTTTAAACTGGCAAAAAATAAATAAATAGTGGTCACCGGAGACGGCCCGACATTGACTATCCTCACCGCCGACCACGCAGAGTTGGCCAGGCTGCCTCCCACGGTCTGAATATCGGTCCCAGGATAATTGGGTTCATTTGTGAATTACTGGCCCCTTATTGCTAGGGGTTGGGGGTTTTCTTTCCCCTTATTGTCTTCTTTTTTATTACTTATTTCCTTTTAATTAATAATTCCTGTTCTTTCCTCAAGGTGTGGACTTTCGTACTTGATGTGTTACAATTTTGTTGGAATTTCTTTAGTGATAATTTTTGGAAATTTAGTCCTTTTCATTTATGTATTTTCTATACATGTAAGATGTTTAAATGCATATAAAAAAATATAATAGGTCGGTATTCATAATGGTTATGCGGTGGTGATCCTTCTTTGAAGTTGCCGCACTAACAACAAATACATTTTGGCCAAAATGTATCTGTATAAATTAGGCCAAGATTAGGGCAGTCCAAAGACAGGGACAGAAGTTAAGTAATGGGGTCCTTTTACCAAGGTGCACCGAAAAATGGCCTGCGCTGGTGTAGACGTATGTATTGGACTTGCGCAGGTCCGTTTTTCAGCGCGCCTGCAAATAAGACCTTTTTTTGGGGGGGGGGGGGGGCAAAAATTGACATGCAAGAAAATAAAAATTGGCGCGCGTCCATTTTGGGCCTGAGACCTTACCACCACCCATTGACTTAGCGGCAAGGTCTCACACATTAACTGGGCGGTAATGGTCTACGCGCGTACAATGCCGATTACCGCTTGGTTAGCGCTGCAGCGCACTTAGTGGATGCACGTAAAAAATGAAAGCACTGCCCGGGCCAGGCAGTAGGAGGAAATTAATAAATAAATCATCCACACATTATGGGCATGTTGCCAAACCTGAAATTACCCCCAGGAGGGTGCGCTGACCTGGCGGTAGTCTCATTTGGGCGCGTGCTGCACACGCGTAGAACCTACCGCAGCTCAGTACAAGGGCCCCTTATTTTCTTATTCCTGGTTCTCTGTCTTATCTATTTGTTCCATCTTTGCTTACTACTACTACTACTACTACTTATCATTTCTATAGCACCCTATGCTGTCTATTAAAATATTTTATTGTGTATTGTGTTGACGTTGTATTGTAGCAAACTATGCCGTACTTTGATCATGACCTTCTTCTTCAAATCTTGAATACTGTAGGAATAACTGGAAATATCTATAGATGGTTCTTGGCGTTTCTACAGGATCGAGCTTATAGAGTTAGAATGGACGGTGATGTGTCGGACACATGGAGTAACTCCGATGGGGTTCCTCAGGGTTCCCCACTCCCCCCCCCCTCCCATGCTTTAATGTTTACCTACATTCTCTAGGTTATGTTATGAAGAAACTGAGCATTCGTTTTTATAGCTATGGAGATGATCTAACGGTCTTGGTCCCAGCTAATTCTTTGCTTTCATCTCATACAGAGTTACTTTATGTTGTTGCCAATAGCTTAGAAGCATGGATGAAAAAGCATAAAATTGAAATTAAATTCAAAGAAGACTAAATTTTTCCCAGTTAGCCATTCTCCGGATACAGATGAGGAAAGTATAATGGTAGATCAGATATCATACCAGTTTTCTTCCCATATTAAAGTATTTGGATTGATAACAGGTTATCCTTGGATAATCAGATTTGCAAACTCACTCAGAAATTATTCTTCATAATGTGTAATTTGCAGGACGTCAGACTCACAGAAACAGAATGAAGCCTTGCGCCGGAAGAGGACCTCGGCTGGCAGGGATTGGAGTCCCCCGCCAGCAAAGGTAGCCGACGGCGGCGGCGGGGGACGGTTGGTGGCGGGAGGGGGGTCGAGAGGGTCATCGGCAGGGAGGTCCAGGGACAAATCTACGCCACTGGATTTTTCTGCTTTATATATAAGATACTTCATGGCTTAGCTCCATCTTATCTTTTGGATCACATGGGGCCCCTTTTACCAAGCTGCGGCAAAAGGGGGCCAGCGCTGGCGTAGGTACGTGTTTTACACGCGTGCCGAGGTTCCCTTTTACTACAGCTGGTAAAAGGGAAGTCTCGTCTTCCTAAAGGAAATGGCCCGGTGGCAAGTAAAGCACGTGCTGCACGGCCATTTCCGGGGGAGCTCCTTACTGTCACCTATTGAGGTGCCGGGTACACTCCAGCGCTACAAAAATAAATACATTTTTGTAGTGCCGGAAATGATGGCATGCTAGGGGTAGGAAGTACCGCTGGGCCTGCTGCGGTAGCTTGGCAGTGCTTCCTGTATAGCGAGCGGTAAGCCCACGTTGGGCTTACCATAAAAGGAGCCCATAGTTTTTATGGAAAAAACTGGAGCTACGAAAACTTGCTCCGTTTTCACATTCCATCTTTAAAGAATATAAAGAGAACTAGGTCATTAGATAATCTCTTCTGATATCGTGCAGCTCGTTTAGAGAAAGAAATTCGAAGAGTAAGGAGGCTATGGTTTTTCAGCTTGGAGAAGAGACGGCTGAGGGGAGACATGATAGAGGTATGTAAAATAATGAGTGGAGTGGAACAGGTGGATGTGAAGCGTCTGTTCACACTTTCCAAAAATACTAGGACTAGGGGGCATGCGATGAAACTACAGTGTAGTAAATTTAAAAGGTTTCTTCACCCAACGCGTAATTAAACTCTGGAATTCGTTGCCGGAGAATGTGGTGAAGGCGGTTAGTTTAGCAGAGTTTAAAAAGGGGTTAGACGGTTTCTTAAAGGACAAGTCCATAAACCGCTACTAAATGGACTTGGGAAAAATCCACAATTCTGGGAATAACATGTATAGAATGTTTGTACGTTTGGGAAGCTTGCCAGGTGCACTTGGCCTGGATTGGCTGCTGTCGTGGACAGGATGCTGGGCTCGATGGACCCTTGGTCTTTTCCCAGTGTGGCATTACTTATGTACTTATGTAACTTTGCTGATATTGGTGACAAGTTCTACTCAATTCCGTAGGCAGATTAAAACTGACCAATTAAAAAAATTAGTCCTGAATTATAGAGATCAATAGACCGATTTATTTCATTCTTTTTATCTTATTTTAAGGATTGTAATTCCAGGTAATATCCTGCTTCTTTAATCATGTAATCTGCATTGAACTGCAAAGTATTTGGCGGAAGGTAAATCTATTGTTAATGTTAATGTATAGTTTGAATATTTTTACTGTACATAAGTACATAAGTAATGCCATACTGGGAAAAGACCAAGGGTCCATCGAGCCCAGCATCTTGTCCACGACTGCTGTAATTGTCTATTAATTATGTTTGACTTATTCTTGCTGTAGACCACCTTGAGTGAATTCCTTCAAAAAGGCAGTAAATAAATCCTAATAAATAAATATTTATCTCAGATTTTTTTACAGACGTACTAGTTGGTAGGGGCTCCCAGGGGCTCCCATTCTCTTACCAATGTAAGAGGGTCCCAGACAAGTGAGCGAAGCACTTTCACTGAAAACTCATTACTGTAACATCACGGACAAAGTAAATCTGAAATCCATTCCTGCAGGAGTTTTAGCCACAGAAACAGCTCCCCCTGGATGTGGGTAAATTTACTCCCTGTAGTGCACGTGTTTACCCACTGTGCGCTGTGGTGTTTCAAGGGATCAGGGCTGGGAAGGAGTTTCCACTTACATGTACACTTTTGAATTTTTAAAAGGTTCATATGCTTCAGGTGTAAGGGAAAGGGAAATGGGACTTGATATACCTCCTTTCTGTGGTATTTTGCAACTACATTCAAAGCAGTTTACACACATTCAGGTACTTATTTTGTACCTGGGGCAATGGAGGGTTAAGTGACTTGCTCAGAGTCACAAAGAGCTGCAGTGGGAATCAAACCCAGTTCCCCAGAGTCAGAGTCCACTGCACTAACCACTAGGCTACTCCTCCATAGCAACATTCCATGTAGAAGCCTGCCCTTGCAGATCAGCAATACGGCCGCACAGGACGTCAGACTCACAGAAACAGAAGCCTGCGCAGCCGCATTGCTGATCTGCAAGGGCAGGCTTCTACATGGAATGTTGCTAGTGGAATAGCAACATTAACATTCCATGTAGAATCTCAAATAGGGAAAGGGAAATGGGACTTGATATACTGCCTTGCTGAGGTATTTTGCAACTACATTCAAAGCGGTTTACATATATAAGGGACCCTTTTACTAAGCCACGTAAGCGTCTACCCGCGCCCAATGCGGGCCAATTTGGAGTTACCGTGTGGCCCTTGCGGTAATTTCATTTTTGGCTCGAGTCTGCTACACGTGTCTGAAAAATACTTTTTATTTTCTGGCGTGCATCAGCTGTGCGCATCAAGTGGCATTTGATTCACCTAGGTCATTACAGCCCGGTTACCGCGTGAGATCTTACCGCTAAGTCAATGGCTGGTGGTAAGTAGGGTTACCATATGTCCGGATTTACCCGGACATGTCCTCTTTTTGAAGACATGTCCGGGCAACCGGGCGGGTTTTGCCAATCTGCCGGTTTGTCCAGAAATCTGGACAAATGGGCAGATTGCTAGCCTCCCCTCTCCTTACTTACTACTGCCCTGGTGGTCTAGTGACCTCTTCCACCTTCGGGGCAGGAAAGAGCCCCTCTTTCCTGCCCGGAGCGCTGCCCTGCATGCTTCCTTCCTGTTGCTGATCTCGGCGCTGATTCAAAATGGCCACCGAGAGTTGAAGTGACCTCGCGAGACTTCAACTCTCTGCGGCCATTTTGAATCAGCGCCGAGATCAGCAACCGGAAGGATGCATGCAGGGCAGCGCTCCGGGCAGGAAAGAGGGGGCTCTTTCCTGCCCCTAAGAGGTCACTAGACTACCAGGGCAGTAGTAAGGTAAGGGGAGGGGGCTGACGGGGAGGGGGAGTGACAGGGTGTGTGACAGGGGGGAGGGGAAAATGTGACAGGGGCGGAATGAGGATGTGAAAGGGGACAGAGTGAGGGCGTGAAATGGGCAGGGCGTGGCGTGAAAGGGGCGGGGCATGTGTCCTCCTTTTGTGGGGACAAAATATGGTAACCCTAGTGGTAAGGTCTCAGACCCAAAATGGACATGTGCCAATTTTTATTTTGATGCACATCTATTTTCAGCAAAAATCTTTAAAAAGGCCTTTTTTTACAGGTGCACTGAAAAATGAACCTGCACGCACCCAAAACCCATGCCTGCACTACCGCAGGTCATTTTTCAGCGCATCTTAGTGAAAGGACCTTTGATTGTCTGTGGTAGTTGTTCTTGGTTATTTTTCAAAGAAAAAGTATCTATCTAAGGTACCAGGGTGGACAAAAACTCCCTCCCCCCTCCTCCATCTACAAACTTACTTTGACGTTTCAACATTTGGTGAAATCTTTTCGTTTTCTGAATTCCGAACCACCCAGTAACAATCACGGGATGAGATATTTAAGGCTTCCTGTAAATAAAACATTTATTCCAATAAATATTCCTTGTTTGCACCCTAACAAAGAACAACCCATAGATCCAGGCATGAAGGACTTAATCCACGCAAATTCAGGACTCAGAAAATTCAGAAGGGTGAAAAAAATTGCTGACATTGTAAATTAAAATAAGAAAGCAACACCATCCAGCCATAATACAATAAAAACCGCCATACTGGCTCAGCTCGAAGGTCCATCAAGCCCAATATCCTGTTTTTCAAAGGCCCAATTCAAGTCACAAGGCCCTGACAGGATCTGAAAAAGTAGATAGATTGGGACAACTAACCTAAGATACCTGACCTTAGTTCACCTCTCCTTTTTCAGTACAGTTTCCCAGTAAAATCGCGTCACTCCCATTTTAAAGAATGCAATTTTCAGTTTTATATTTTTATTGCTGCCACAGAGAAACTTATGTTGATATTTTAGACATCTGTCATGAACTCAAAGAAGGTAAGCTCTTGGACTGTAGTCAGGTACCAGCTAGCGGCAGGTGAAACATTGGGGCTAGGTACAGCTCTAGGCAAAGTATTAGGCAAGGCAGGCTTGGCCTGGAAACAGGCAGGGCAGGCAAGGCTTGGCTGAAG
The DNA here is from genome assembly GCF_901765095.1 of Microcaecilia unicolor. Taxonomy (NCBI): domain Eukaryota; kingdom Metazoa; phylum Chordata; class Amphibia; order Gymnophiona; family Siphonopidae; genus Microcaecilia; species Microcaecilia unicolor. Next base: position 403,825 of record NC_044032.1, on the reverse strand, counting down.
ACTAGGCAGGCAGGGCTCTGCTGAAGACAAGGTGGGCAAGGCTTGTCACACTGTTTCGTCGCCTTCAGGTCCTCAGATACTATCACCCCAAGATCCCTCTCCCCGTCCGTACCTATCAGACTCTCACTGCCTAACACATACGTCTCCCATGGATTTCTATTCCCTAAGTGCATCACTTTGCATTTCTTCGCATTGAATTTTAATTGCCAAACGTTAGACCATTCTTCTAGCTTCCGTAGATCTTTTTTCATGCTTTCCACGCCCTCCAGGGTGTCCACTCTGTTACAAATCTTGGTGTCATCCACAAAAAGGCAAACTTTACCTTCTAAGCCTTCGGCAATGTCACTCACAAATATATTGAACAGAATCTGCCCCAGCACCGATCCCTGAGGCACTCCACTACTCACCTTTACCTCATCCAAGCGAATTCCATTTACCACCACCCTCTGGCGTCTGCCCATCAACCACCTTTAAATCTAGACTGAAAACCCACCTCTTTAACATTGCTTTTGACTCGTAACCACTCGCCTCCACCTACCCTCCTCTCTTCCTTCCTGTACACATTAATTGATTTGATTTGCTTACTTTATTTATTTTTGTCTATTAGATTGTAAGCTCTTTGAGCAGGGACTGTCTTTCTTCTATGTTTGTGCAGCGCTGCGTATGCCTTGTAGCGCTATAGAAATGCTAAATAGTAGTAGTAGTAGTAGTAGTTCCTAATCCAGTTCACCACATCAGGTCCTATCTTCAGCTTGTCAAGTTTATTCAAGAGCCTCCTGGGGGAACTGTGTCAAAAGCTTTGCTGAAATCTAAGTAGATTATATCTATAACACGTTCCTGATTCAATTCTCTGGTCACCCAGTCAAAGAATTCAATGAGGTTCATTTGGCACGATTTACCTTTGGTAAGACCATGCTGTCTCGGATCATGCAACTTATTGGCTTCCAGGAAATTCACTATCCTTTCCTTCAGTATCGATTCAATTACTTTTCCAATAACTGATGTGAGGCTTACCGGCCTCCAGCTTCTTCCCTATCACCACTTTTGTAAAGAGGGACCACATCCGCTGTTCTCCAATCCTACGGAACCTCTCCCATCTACAAGGATTTATTAAACAAATCTTTAAGAGGACCCGCCAGAACCGCTCTGAGCTCCCTCAATATCCTGGGGTGGATCCCATCCGGTCCCATGGCTTTGTCCATGTGAGAAAAAGAGTTGAAATTGAAGATAAACAGTCAGCACGGGAAGAGGTTCACGAAGCAAAAATTGCACAATTCAACCTACCTACTCTGGAGCAACAACCACATCAACATCAATGGAAGAATAAACCAGCCCCAAGATAAGTGCATCAATTATTACGTTGAAATAAACGGGACAGATTGTTAAATATAAATGCACAAAAATAAGACATAGAAGCCTGAATACACAAGGAGGCAGGGAGGGCTATGGTGCAATGATGGGGGTTATAACATATTACTAAGATAAACATGACCGGAGTAATATGTAACAACTGAGCACTGTCATTAATGTTTAAAATAATATTAGGTGCAACACAAAAATATAAAAATAAGGCGTAACGGTTTCTTAGCATTAAGTACAAGATTTAAATTTTAACTGGCAGACCCTCGACCATTCTTTCTAACGTTCAGAGATCCCTTCTCATCATTTCTACTCCCTCCAGGGTATCCACTCTATTGGCTATTTTCGTGTCATCCGCAAAAAGGCACACCTTTCCTTCCAACCCTTCAGCAATATCTCCCACAAATATATTAAACAGAATAGGTCCCAGCACCGACCCCTGAGGAACTCCACTGCTCACCTTCCTTTCCTCCGAGCAGATTCCATTTACCACCACCCTCTGCCACCTGTCGGTCAACCAGTTTCTTATCCAGTTCACCACTTTCGGTCCTAAGTTCAACCCTTTCAGCTTATTCACGAGTCTTCTGTGGGGGACCGTATCAAAGGCTTTGCTGAAGTCTAAGTAGATTAAATCTAGCGCACGTCCCTCATCCAGTTCTTTGGTCACTCAGTCAAAAAAGTCAATAAGATTTGGCAGGATTTTCCTTTGGTAAAGCCATGTTGTCTCAGGTCCTGTAACCCGTCGGTTTCTAGAAAGTTAACTATCCTTTCTTTCAGCAGCGACTCCATTATTTTTCCTACCATCGACGTGAGACTTACTGGTCTGTAGTTTCCCACTTCTTCCCTGTCTCCACTTTTATGAAGAGGGACCACATCCATTCGTCTCCAATCTCGCGGAACCTCTCCCATCTCTAAAGATCTATTAAATAAATCTTTAAGAGGTCCCGCCAGCACCTCTCTGACCTCCTTCAGTATCCTGGGATGTATCCTATCCGGCCCCATAGCTTTGCTCACCTTCAGATTCTCCAGCTGTTTATAAACTCTTTCTTCCGTAAACGGCGCAGTATCCACTCCATTCCCAGATGTTCCCTCGGCAGCCAACCGCAGTCCTTCTCCAGGATTTTCTCCATGAACACCGAAGAGAAATAATTGTTTAGCACGTTCGCTTTATCTTCATCACTCTCCACATAGCCATTCTCATTATCTTTCAGTATTGCAATTCCATTCCTATCTCTTCTCCTTTCTCCAATATATCTGAAAAAAGACTTGTCACCTGTCTTTACATCTTTAGCCATTTTTTCTTCAGCTCGCGCTTTCGCTAGCCGTATTTCCCTCTTCGCTTCTTTCAGTTTAATCCAATAATCTTTTCCGTGATCCTCTCGTTGCGTTCTTTTGTATTTCTTGAACAAAGCCTCTTTTGCTCTTATTTTTTCAGCTACTTGTTTGGAGAACCATATAGGCTTCCTGCTTCTCTTGTTTTTGTTTACTTTCCTCACAAAAAGATCAGTCGCCATATTTATAGCAGCCTTTAGCTTGGACCACTGTTTTCCAATTCTACTATATCTTTCTTGAGATGCCGCGACCAGAATTGAACACAATACTCAAGGTGCGGTTGCACCATGGAGCGATACAATGGCATTATAACATCCTCACACCTGTTTTCCATACCTTTCTTAATAATACCGAACATTCTATTCGCTTTCTGAGCCGCAGCAGCACACTGAGCAGAAGGTTTCAGTGTATTATCGACGATGACACCCAGATCCCTTTCTTGGTCCGTAGCTCCTAACGTGGAACCTTGCATGACGTAGCTATAATTCGGGTTCTTTTTTCCCACATGCATCACCTTGCACTTGCTCACATTAAACGTCATCTGCCATTTAGCCGCCCAGTCTCCCAGTCTCGTAAGGTCCTTCTGTAATTTTTCACAATCCTGTCGCGAGTTAACGACTTAGAATAACTTTGTGTCATCAGCAAATTTAATTACCTCGCTAGTTACTCCCATCTCTAAATCATTTATAAATATATTAAAAAGCAGCGGTCCTAGCACAGACCCATTAGGAACCCCACTAACTACCCTTCTCCATTGTGAATATTGCCCATTTAACCCCACTCTCTGTTTCCTATCCTTGAACTATTTCCAAAAGTACTAGGGAGCACACAACGAAGCTATAAAGTAGTAAATTTAAAAGGAATCGGAGAAATTATTTCTTCACTCAACTTGCAACTAAACTCTGGAATTCGTTGCCAGAGAGTGTAGTGAAAGCAATTAGCTTAGCGGCGTTTAAAAAAGATCTGGATAGCTTCTTAAAAGAAAAGTCCATAAGCCATTGTTTAGATAAGCAGCATGAAATGTATTGATCTTTTCTGGGATCTTGCCAGGTATTTGTGACCTGGATTGGCCACTGTTGGAAACAGGATGCTGGGCTTGATGGACCTTCGGTCTGTTCCAGTATGGCAATACTTATGTCATCCCTGATTCCCTCCAGTAGTGGCCATTTAGGGTACCTTTTTGTGCCTTATTCATTCTAAAAACAGATCTAAAGCAAAACATTGAAGTTTCAGTTCTAGACGTTTTCATTTTGTTCCATTATGACTAAAATACATCCAAGTATTAGGCACACCCTAAGCCCTCCCTAATCCCGCCTTCGAAATGCCCTCAACACGGCCCCCTTGCGATTTGGACACACTGCAGACAAATCGCATACATATACGTCTGCAAAACAGGTTTCAAAAATACCGATTTGGACGTTTTGAGAAGATTCTCATCCAAATGCTGCTTTTTTTCAAAAATGAGCCCAATCATCTTGCTGCAGAGTGTTGACTGTAGTCAGGGATATTATATAAAATCACTTTTACCAGATCTGTTGGATTCATGAACAGAGCCAAGTGAGCGCCCTTAGAATGACAATCCCAAATGCTGAAGTTCCAGTTGATCTTCACTGTAGATACAAAGTAACACTTTCCTTTCCAGGACACCCATCCCTCTGGACAGCAGATATACTGGCCTGTGTACAGAACAGAATAGGAAAAAAAGAGAAAATTATTAGGGAAGTAGACAAGGGAGAAGTATAAAAGAGGCTGGGGGGAGGGGAGATGAAGGAGTGAACAGCAGAAGAGGGGATTCTTTCCCTCTCCCACCTCAGTCATGTGCAAATATATTTATTTCTCAGTGAAATACTTCCATATAAATAATATTTTATGTTGTTATGATATCAAAATTCTGCTTGCAGCATCACCCATCAGCCAAAATATCTGTGAACTACCTAAAAGTATACTTCAAAACCACATTATATCTTATTAAACCAAATTTAGGAAAAATGTAACATTTCTTCTCAAATACCCACAGCGCAAATTCACATGCCTTTTTTTTCTCACTATACCCACCTGACTACTGTTTATCTTTCTGACCTCTCCCAGGTATAAAGGTACTAGTTTGTAGGCACCCCGACATAATAAACCATTTTTGACAGGGTGCCTATACGACTCCATATCTGCCTGTGTCTCCAACAGGAGCAAGCTGACATGAGACTCACATTCTGTATAATTTCTTATGATTTAGCTTCTCATTGATTTTAACCTATTCATAGCCTGTTCACAGAGGCATAGCTGTGCTCATAATTCTCAGTTACTGTTGCAAAGTTATTTTATGGTTCACCTGCATGTCCCATATAAACACTACCAAAGTGAGCAGTTTACAATGTTTCCCTTCAGGCTGCAGCTTGAGGCAACATGAGGTATCACTGACAGCCTGCTACAGTCTCATGCTCCCTCCTGACCCTGCACCCAAAAGCTGCAGAAACCCTCAATTCAGTGCATTGGTTATGCAACCAGAGCAAACGCTGAAGTTGATTGTTAACTCACGGTCTTTTCAAAGACCTCTCTTTAACGTTTTCTTTTGCTAAAAGATACTACATTGCAGAGTTTATCATCTATTTTTCATCAACAGACTCCTGAGGCAGGCCATAGGCCGAAACACAGTGCCTTGTTGAGTCTTTTCCTATATAATAATTCTCACCTCCAACATTCTGAGGCTGCCTGGAACCGTGGATCATGTTGGAGTAGATAATAGTGATGTCACACAAACCACACCAGATTGGCCAGTAGGAGAGGGGCAGAGCCACGATACAGGGAGCAGCGAATCAGCACAACACGGGGAATGCACAGCAGCAGGAACAGAAGCCTCTCTCTCACAGTTACTCTCACATACACTCTCTCAAACATACACACTCAGAAGAAAACCTTGCTAGCACCCATTTCCTTTCAAACAGAAACGGGCCTTTTTTACTAGTTATCAATAAATCTTCTTAAAAGTATCAAGGTTGTCCCTCTCGTTTCTGGAGTCCACGGTTGTTTTCCCACTTGTTTTTTGCTGCTGTCTAAACCCTCAATAAGGCTTTTCCCCAACTGTGCCTTTTTTTTTCTAATCATGGCCAGTTCTTTTTTCATTTTTCTGCTTTCCATCACTCTGTCCCAGGAGCATCTTCTACTGCATGGCTCTATGCTCATGAGCCACCATGAGGCATGCCTGCAAACGTTAGATGCATGCCCCGCATCTCCTTCGTGCACACGTGCATGTTTGAACTTTACTTACAGGTTCACAGGTGTCCAAGATTTTGAGAAACCCTCCTAGGTTCTCCCCTTAATGTTCTAGCAATGTCCAGCCCTTCCAGAAGCCAGACTCTCCTCCTTGGTGGACAGGTGCCCAAAATCTAAGCCTTGACTTTGTGTCAGTCCTCAAAGATGCTAAAGATATGTGAAAATCGCATAAGCCCAGAACACCAGTCAGTCCAAGCACAGTGCTGATCTTCCCTGCTCCTGCCTGCCACTCTGGCATACAGGGTTTTTGCTTTCCTGCTCTCTTTCCTGATAGGCTCTGTCTCCTCAAAAGACTAGCATGCAGTTTACCAGAGTATAGAACATCACCGTGAAGCCTCAGAACTTTTGAACCAAATCTTCTTTAATGCAAATCAAACAAAGGAAATATGGCTTACAGTTAGATGTACTGAACAAGAGTCTCTGCCTTGCAGACTGGGAATCTGTTCTCACTAGGTCACCCTGTAACCAGGGAAGCCAGGAAATCTCAGCACTAGCTGATGAGTAGATGCTGTCAATGTCATTTATAGTAACTTGAAGGAGGAGTAGGCAACATGTACAGCAGAGTTAGCTTAGAAAACCATGTTGCAGACACACTCTAAACCCCAAAACGAGAGAAGAAGGGCAGGCTACAGCCTACATACACAGGGACAAGAGGCCAGCCAAGAAAAGTCCCATAAGGCATAGGGAACTTGGGCATTTGCTCAGAAAATGCCTATTACAGAGCACTGCAGGAAGACTAATATTTGTAGTGCAATGGCACTTCCTGTCTTTCTTAAAGGCACAAGCAATGTAAACTGTTACAGGCAATGCAATCTGATATAACAATGTCAAGTGTGTTTTTCTAGCAGAAAAGGTGCTGGGACTCAAATGCCAGGCCACCCTTCAGGTGATCACTGAGAGACCCACCCCACAATAGCCAGGCTCCCTGCAACTAGGGTTACCATATTTTGTCCTCTCAAAAAGAGAACACATGTCCCGCCCCTGCTTCTTTCGCATCCTCGCCCCACCCCCTGTCACATATTGCCCTCCCCTGCCCCCCTGTCATCTCCCCTCCCCAGGGTCACCTCCCCTCCCCTTACTTACTATCTACTGCCATGGTGGTCTAGTGACCTCTTCGGGGCAGGAAAGAGCCCCCTCTTTCCTGCCCGGAGCTCTGTCCTTGCCCTGCATCCTGTTCCTGTGACGGTCTTGGGATTCAAAATGGCCGCCGAGAGTTGAAGTCTCGCGAGGCGGCCTAGTATTAGGTAAGTGTTGAATTGGTTTCCCTTATTCTCTTTACTATTCGTGTTTATCTCATATTGTTAGATTTGAATCTGTTCATTGCTGGATTATTAATAATGGAATGGCATCGTTCCTTTTGTCTGTAATGTCTGAGCATAAGAGTCAACAAAATTTCATGGAGAATTGCACTTTATTTCTGAGTGAAAAAAAAGCTGTTATTCCCTAGTGCCTGGACTAGAAAGAGCTGTCACTTTAGGTAACACTGTACCTCTTGAGATCTCCCATCTCTGTAACTTCTCCCGTGCATCGTTTAAATCTAATCTTGTTTGCCTAAGGGTCTCTTGTGCGTCATTCAGATGTGTGCGATCTGTAGGAGGAGAGAGAAATAGAAAAGTTGTAACTTATTAGCTAAAAGAATAAAAATCAAGGCTGATGGTAGTGCTGAGTAAGACAAAGAGGCAGAGAAAGACAATAGAGACAGGGGGTTAACTCTTGCAAATCTGGAAACTGCATACACAGTGCTATTCTAGTCATTTATGTGCAAAAAATGATCTACTACATAAGCATCGCCATGCTGGGACAGACCAAGGATCCATCGAGCCCAGCATCCTGTCACCGACAGCGGCCAAAACAGCAAGCAATTTGTCCCGCCCATCCTAGAAATACTGTATTATTCCCTCGTCCATTCAATAACATTCTATGACTTTTTCCTCCAGGAAGCCGTCCAGCCCTTTTTTGAAGTCCGCTAAGTTAACCGCCTTAACCACCTTTTCCGGCAGCGAATTCCAGAGTTTAACTATGCGTTGAGTGAAGAAAAATTTCCTCTAAATCGTTTTAAATTTACCACACTGCAGCTTCATCGCATGCCCCCTTGTCCTAGTATTTTTGGAAAGCATAAACAGACGATCTGCGTCGACCCGTTCTATTCCACTCATTATCTTATAGACCTCTATCATATCTCCCCTCAGCCGCCTTTTCTCCAAGCTGAAGAGCCCCTGCCTCTTCAGCCTATCCTGATAGGGAAGTCATCCCATCCCCTGTATCATCTTTGTCGCCCTTCTCTGCATTACTAATCTTATAAATCCTTGGAGACGGGAGAGGTTCCGAGGGATTGGAGAATGGCGGAGGTGGTCCCTCTTCACAAAAGTGGTGATAGGGAAGAAGCTGGAAACTACAGGCCGGTAAGCCTCACTTCGGTTATTGGAAAAGTAATGGAAGCCATGCTGAAGGAAAGGATAGTGAATTTCCTGGAAGCCAATAAGTTGCAAGATCCGAGACAACATGGTTTCACCAAAGGGAAGTCATGCCAAACGAATCTCATTGAATTCTTTGACTGGGTGACGGGAGAATTAAATCAAGGACATGCTATGGACGTCATCTACTTAGATTTCAGCAAGGCTTTTGACACGGTTCCCCACAGGAGGCTCTTGAATAAACTAGAATGGCTGAAGATAGGACCCGAAGTGGTGAACTGGATTAGGAACTGGTTGACGGGCAGACGCCAGAGGGTGGTAGTGAATGGAGTCCGCTCGGAGGAGGGAAAGGTGAGTAGTGGAGTGCCTCAGGGATCGGTGCTGGGGCCCATTCTGTTCAATATATTTGTGAGTGACATTGCCGAAGGGTTACAAGGTAAAGTTTGCCTTTTTGCGGATGACACCAAGATTTGCAACAGAGTGGACACCCCGGAGGGAGTGGAAAACATGAAAAAAGATCTGAAGAAGCTGGAAAAATGGTCTAACGTTTAGCAATTAAAATTCAAAGCGAAGAAATGCAAAGTGATGCACAGGGAGTAGAAATCCAAGGGAGGCATATGTGTTAGGTGGGGAGAGCCTGATAGACACGGACGGGGAGAGGGATCTTGGGGTGATAGTATCTGAGGACCTGAAGGCGATGAAACAGTGCGACAAGGCGGTGGCCGTAGCGAGAAGGTTGCTAGGCTGTATAGAGAGAGGTGTGACCAGCAGAAAAAAGGAGGTTTTAATGCCCCTGTATAAGACGTTGGTGAGGCCCCACCTGGAGTATTGTGTTCAGTTTTGGAGGCCGTACCTTGCGAAGGATGTTAAAAAAATGGAAGCGGTGCAAAGAAAAGCTATGAGGATGGTATGGGAGTTGCGTTCCAAGACGTATGAAGAGAGACTTGCTGACCTGAACATGTATACTCTGGAAGAAAGGAGGAACAGGGGTGATATGATACAGACGTTCAAATATTTGAAAGGTATTAATCCGCAAACAAATCTTTTCCGGAGATGGGAAGGCGGTAGAACGAGAGGACATGAAATGAAATTGAAGGGGGGCAGACTCAGGAAAGATGTCAGGAAGTATTTCTTCACGGAGAAGGTGGTGAACGCTTGGAATGCCCTCCCGCGGGAGGTGGTGGAGATGAAAACGGTAACGGAATTCAAACATGCGTGGGACAGGCATAAAGGAATCCTGTGCAGAAGGAATGGATCCACAGAAGCTTAGCTGAAATTGGGTGGCGGGGGGAAGAGGGGTTGGTGGTTGAGAGGCTATGATAGGGGAGGGCAGACTTATACGGGGTCTGTGCCAGAGCCGGTGATGGGAGGCGGGACTGGTGGTTGGGAGGCGGGAAATACTGCTGGACAGACTTATACGGTCTGTGCCCTGAAAAAGACAGGTACAAATCAAGGTAAGGTATACACATATGAGTTTATGGTGGGCAGACTAGATGGACCGTGCAGGTCTTTTTCTGCCGTCATCTACTATGTTACTATGTTTTTCTATAGGGCTACCAGACATATGCAGTTCTGTCATTATATGCAGGTACTTTCTCTGTCCCAAGAGGGATCACAATCTAAGGCCCCCTTTTACTAAGGCATGCTCACGTTTTTAGCGCGTGCTAAAATTGTAGGTGCGTTAAACGTTAGAAACACCAACAGTTTTAGCTTGCGCTAAAAACGTGAGCGCATCTTAGTAAAAGGGGGCCTAAGTTTCGGTATCTGGGGCAAAATGGAGTTACTGCATGGCTACTACGTGGCTCTTGTGGAAATTTCATTTTTGGTGCGCGTCCGAAGATTTTTTTCGGCCGCGCGTATTGGCCATGCGCCAAGTGAAATTCAATACTCGTAGGGCAATACCACTCGTGTGAGACTTTACCACTAGGTCAATGGCTGGCAAGGTCTCAGACCTAAGAAGGACGCAAGGCAATGTTTTTGATTTTGCCACACGTCCATTTTCGTCTAAAAAAAAAAATGGCCTTTTTTACAGGCGTGCTGAAAAATGGATCAGTGCACACCCAAAACCCGTGCCTATACTAGTACAACCATTTTTCAGCGTTCCTTTGTAAAAGGTCACTTAAGTGACTTGCCCAAGATCACAAGGAGCTGCAGTGGGAAATGAATCCAGGTTGCCAGGATGAAAGCCCACAGCACTAACCATTAGGCTACTCCTTCACATACTGACTAGTGGAAGAGTGTGTTTGATGATTGTACTTTGCTGGTGGTGTCCATGGGCTGAGTTTGGACAGATCATGGGTGAAACACCCAAATTATACAATTCTATCATTTAGGCATGTCATGTTAATATCTGAGTGCAGGCATTTATACCAACTTTAGAAAGCAACTAGACTGAACAATCTAATAATTTGCAATCTTTTAATTCAGGGATCCTTTTACAAAGGCACGCTGAAAATTGCTCGCGGTAGTGTAGGTGCAGGTTTTGGGTGTGCGCCGGTCCATTTTTTAGCGTGCCTGTAAAAAGGCCTCTGTTTTTTGCTGAAAATGGACGTGCGGCAAAATCAAAATTGCCACACGTCCATTTTGGGTCTGAGACCTTACAGCCAGCAGTAAAGAATCTGGGTGGTAATGTCCTACGTGCATCAAATGCCACTTGGCGTGCGTCCGTTACACACGTCCAAAAAAATATATATTTTCGGACGCGCGCCAAAAATGAAATTACTGCAAGAGCAACACGGTAGTCGGGCGGTAACTCCATTTTGGCAAGCATTGGGCGCGCGAAGACGCTTATGTGGCTTAGTAAAATGGCCCCTATATATCCTCTTTGCTGATGGTCACCTGGGCTACTTTTGTCCTTATTTCATCCTCTGTACTGGGGTTTTCTAACTTCCCTCCTTCAAAGCTATTTATTCTTAGCCATGTGCTCTAATGTGACTGCTGGATTTTCCTGTGATTACAACACAGGAGAATTGTCTATATCCTAATAAATAAATATACTGTGTGAACCATGTGTACTTACAGAAAACTCCCAGGGTTATTGACACACCAAGTAGAAGAAGACAGATGATCAGCAGGAAAACTGCAGCTGAGAACCAGAGAGGAGATTTATTTATTTTACACATTTATATCCCACATTATCCCATTTAGTTGCAGGCTCAATGTGGCTTACACAGTACCGTAGAGGTAGGCTCCGGTTCAATAATACAAATACATAGAACAGTATTAAGCATGTAACAAACATCAGTATAAAACACCAAGGAAATACAGAGGAGGTAGGGATAGAAGTCTAGTACAGTCCATAGTTTGCTGTGTCGCAAGAAGTAGGAAGTTAATTTGGGTCAGGGGGTTAGGCCTTCTTAAACAAGTTGGTTTTCAATAGTTTCCTGAAGTTAAGATAGTTTTGGATAGATCTCACGGTTTGGGGCAAAGCGTGCCACAGTTGCGGAACATGTACATCTCTGTGCTAAAGAGATTACAGAGAGAGAAGAATTAGAATTAGAATTTGCTTTGTTCGCTAATAGCCTGTATGTTAAACCATTGTTTATCATTTGTGTAATATACTGTCACTTATTGCATAGCAAGCCAGAACGGTTTAGAATTCAAAAATTGTACAATAACGTTCAATGTAGTTTAAAACTTGGAAATCCATTATATGATAGGACGAAAGAGACAAAACTTCCATACTGAAGACAATAACAAAGACATTCATTTCAACAGTCGTATCAGTTACATCCTGATCCTATGACAATGGTGCCAAATGTTATGCACTGATTGCACTGATTACACTTGCGTTTATATCGAATTCAAGTGCAATCGGGTAGCTCTTACAAAGGTAGGAGTACTCCCACATTGTGTAAGTGGTAGATGAGCACCTGATGCTGTTCTATTAATGTTATACAAAAAGAAAGCTAAAATACAAATACGAACCATAAGTACAAAATTAACAATATACCAATTGAGATTTTATTATATAGAAAGCACACCCAATATTACCCCCATATAATACATATATTAGATAACTCTTAAAACCTGAAGAGTTCGTCCGTGATAAATTTTCACTTGGTTTTCTAAGTGTAGTCACCATATACTGGCAACAAGACCATTCATTCAGCCCGTTGAGAAAGTCCAGTCGTCACACATGGAACTTCATTAAATAACTCTTCGGTCAGTCAATTATTCATAGTAATTTTAGTACATCCTCAGTTTGTATTGTATTTTGCAGCACCAAGAATGCATGCGTTGACGTTCTTGCTTACTGGACAAAGGAAAGGACGATTTGGAGATCCTTCAGCTATGTCTCACTCTAAATATTGATTGCTTGTTATTTGGCTGACATCTGATGACGCCCTTGCGGCAAAACACAAATTTGTGTCGGGCTGGAGAATATTCTTAAGATTGGCGATATTCTTAGAGCTGCAAAATATGATACAAACTGAGGGGCTACTCCAGACAAGGCTCACTTGTGGGTATCACATCGTGTGATGTGCTTTGGAGAGGGTGTGGTTAGGGATACTCCTTTGGAGGATCTTCAATGACCTTGGAGGTGTGTGGAGAGAGATTCTGTTCTTCAAGTACTCTGGGCCATTTCCTTTAAGGGACTTGAAGGTCAAACAGAGAGTTTTAAATTTAGCCCTGCATTGTACTGGCAGCCAGTGAAGTTTATGCAAAAAATGGTGTGATGTGGTCACATTGCTTGTAACCTTCTATAAATCTTGCTGCAACATTCTGAATCAATTGGAGCTGGTGCAGACCCTTTGTAGTCAGACCAGTGTAGAGCGCATTACAGTAATCCAGTCTTGATATTATCATGGCATGCACAACTGAGACAGGACTTCTAATTGTAAGGAGACAGGCAGCATAATTGTCACAAGTGATAGAAGGTTGCTTGAATTTGGGGGATCAGAGTAAGTGTTGAATCTAACTATTTCAAGGTTCCTGAGTTGTGATTTGAGAGGAAGTTCATATTTCCCACAAGAGATTTTGATGTCAGGTGTGTATCTACTTGTGTTAGGGACCCAGAGAAGCTCAGTTTTACTTGGGTTCAGGCAAATGTTGTTGTTTTTAGGCCATTCCTGAATTGATGCTAGACAGGTAATCAGTTTATTCAGGGCTGTAGGTTAAATGGGTATCAGTAGCTGCACATCATCTGCGTAGATGTAAAACTGGGTGTCCCGTGACCGAATCAGCTCAGCTAGTGGCTTGAGGTAGATATTGAACAGAATATTGTCTCTTAATATCTACTTGTATACTATTACTTTGTTTTATTATCATCATGCTGACCAAAACCCTGCAATACTAAATGTTTATTTACTAACATTCTTCCACTATTCATGATGTATTGTAAGCCACTTTGAGCCTGCAAAGAGGTGGGATAAGGTGGGATACAAATGCAACAAATAAATAAAATAAATAAAAATAAATAGCTGACAGTATCTACCCTTGTGGTACCCCAAAGGTCAGTTCCCATGAAGAGAAACTATTTGTTTTGTTTTCTTGTTTTTCTTTTACATTGTGTTTTCTTATTTCTTAAGTGAAAGTCTGTTTTTCTCCAGCAAGATCTTACTTGTGTAATATTTGTTTAAATTTGATAAAAGTAATAATTAAAAAAAACAACAACCCACAAATAACAATTGTGCATCAACCAACTGGCTTTTTCAAGCAGTTAGAAGTGGCAGCAAAATTAATTGAAGAAGGGCTTTGCCAAACACCTCCCCTTAAATTGTTGAAATCCAAAGCTCTTGGCAAATACACTCTCCTACTGTCAGCTGGGTTTAGGGGAATGGGGTACTGGTAGTGCTGTGAGATGGGAGACTTAAATGCAAACATTGTGCCCTTGTGCCAAAGCTGCATCTGCACACTTTCAACTCCCACACAGACAGCCCCTGCTAGGGATGTACAAATATAGGTCATGCAAAATTGATTTAACACATTATAACTTATAAAACAATGCATTTTTTTTTTTTACAAATGTGTCTAAACATGAATGTGTGAAAAGAACAACAACAAAAAAAAAACCTCACAAAAGGAAGAAAAAAGTCCCCATGAACTGAAAATATTTACTCTGTGCAGATCTCTAGCCTCCACCCTTGAATATTTAATATCATTAAAAACAACGCAGCTTCCCTCCACTGCTTGGAACACTATGGAGTAATGCAGAGCCCTTCACACGTAGAGCAAATGCGCCATAACAGTATTAACTGCCAGAGCTCACATAGCACCAACCCTACCCGTGAAAAGGCAGCACTGTAATCGTTACACCAGGATTTAAACCCCAACACAGCTATTGCGAAAACAACAGAACAAGGCAGACGGCTACAGATTCCTACAGTTGAACTTAGAACTTCCGAATACGGCTTGGTCAGACACACACAACACAGACAGATTTTCATTAAATGTAGAATATTTATGTTAATTTATATCATCATAATGCAACATCCAAAAATGCTCCCTGCAGTGCACAAGAAGGGTTCACAAGAAGAAAGAAGGAGATACCCCACCCCCACCCCCCTCACAAGGATAATAAGAGCTCAATGGTCTCAAATCAATATTTCCATCAGAAGCATGTTGACGGGAAGCTTGACGGCCCTGAACCTAAGCTCCCTTGTCAAAATAACAAAGCTTGTGAGCTTGTTGCCCTCTACGACAACACTCCTAAAGTGAGGAAAAGACAGCAAGTTCAGAAAGGACACGGGTTTCAATGATATACACACACTTACTCTTCAGGTGGTTACATTTCTTCTTTTTTCTGGTCCTTGGGGATTCCTGGTTGATGTTCTCCTCCGATGCCTCTTGAGCCCTTTCAGCTGTGTAGATCATCTGCCCATCTCCTTGCAGCACTGAAGAACCTTCCATGGGATTATACAGAGTTTAGAAATACGAGTTGTGCCCAGGTGTGAGAAATCCATTAGCTCTGACAATACCAAACCCAGTACCCGAACATATTTACCTATGGAATGAGATTGGGAGGGTTTGGGTCTTTGTGTCTTTCCGAGCCTCAATTCGGAATAAGTCACTGTCTCAGCCATTGTAAACGCCTCTCACTTTTTAACCATCTCTCTGGGGGAAATAAATTAGACTGTGGATGCACAGGAAGTCTGATATATATTGTGAAAAGAGGAGTCGAAAACAACAAAGAGCATTTCGCCTCAGCAGTGCCGTCACTGGGACCTGAGTGGAATAACCAACTGAAATGCTCTGTCTGCACCACCTCTAATGTGGGAGGTTCTCTTGTCGACATCTGGAGAATAAAACATAACAGTAATTCACAGAGGGTCCTGATTCACTAAAGAACTGGAAGTAGCCAGCTCAGTCCCATATGGTGGTAGGTTCACTCAGCAGGATCTCTAAATTTAGGTGTTTGTAATGTTGACAGCCCCACAGTGGTTAGGATGGAAGCCAGACCTTAGTTAAGTAGTTTCTAGGCATCCTAATAACAAGGCTTAGTCTAATTGGCTGAAGTTGAGTTTAACTGGCTTGGTATGTTGGTCTCCGAGGTTGTCTTTCTTTATGTATAGGAAAATAGTTTAGTAACTCCATTTCTTGATTAAGGACCTTTTTTATCAAGCTGCGCTAGCAGTTCCCAAGCCATGCTGACAAAGCCCATTCAAAGTGAATGGGCTTTTTCGTCTTTACTGCACCGGGGACTGCTAATGTGGTTTGATAGGCCCTTATGGGCAGATGATCAAAAGCCCCGCGCTGTTCCAAACAACGCTCTAAAAATAGCGCTGGAACAGCGTGGGGCTTTACCTCCCCTATGATCAGAGATAATTGCATGCAAATTTAAGTACGCAATTCTCTCTGATCATGGGGTAGAAGTGCAGGAGGATTGTGCCTGAGCAGGCACAATCCTCCTGCACTTGACAATCCTCTCGCACTTCTTTGACAGGTCTGGGCTGTCAAAAGCCCAGACCTGTCAAACACAGGGGCTGGAGGTCCATAGGACCATCAGACCCCAACTACCCCGCCCTGAGCCAAGCGAAATGGGGACTGGAGGTCAGGCCAGTCCCTCAGACCCCCCCAACTCAAGTCCAGGGGGGCTGGAGATCCTGGGGATTTCCAGCCTTTCTAACCCCCCCGACACAAGTTCGGGGGCTGCAGATCTGAGGGGTCTCGAGCCCCCCCTATCCCCCAGCATCCCTCAGATGTCCCTGATGGCCTAATGGGCTGCAGGTCAATCCCCCCCCCCCCCCCACCTAGTGGTCTAGCGGCCCTTCCCCAAACCCCTACTTTTAGTTGGAGGAGGGAAGTGGCCTCCCTCTTTTTCCATTGGTGCCACCTGGAAAATGACGGTGCCATCCCTGCCCAGTGCATCCTGGGATGCATTCGGCAGGGCTTACAGGGAGAAACTCCATTCTGTGGTGTGAAGCCCCGCCTAGCACATCCCAGGATGCACTGGGCAGGGCTGGGCACCACCATTTTCCAAGCAGTGCAGATGGAAAAGGAGGTGGCCTCCCTCCTCCAACTGAAGGTAGAGGGGTGGGAAAGGGTATTCTTGCTCAGAGCAGGATCTGTGTGAATGAAGAGCAGTGACCATTAAGAGTCAGCCATTTTAAAAAGGATTAACATGTCTAGATTGTCCTGTCTAAAAATTGTTGACCTCTGACTGGCTAAAAATGTCCATTGGCTTCCATGACCTCTTGATTGTGTTGCCTGGCAGAGTTCCTGGGGTCATGGGGAAAGGTATCTGAGGATACTGGATGTTACGGCTTCTGCCTTGCTAGCATTGGTAGTGTTTTAGCATAGGCATAGCCAGAAAATTTTTACAGGTGGTTCCTCTCTCCCCTCCCCCTCCCGTGCCTTCATCCCTCTATAGAGCCACTGCTGCCCCCCCTTTGAGGTGCTGCCCCTGGTCTCCCACCCCCTGTACCTTAAAATCCTGTCTGCTGCAGTCTTCACCTGGACAGTAGCACTGATAGGCTGCCCACAGCCTGCACCGGAAAGTCCTGCCCCTCAGAGGTGGGACTATTCAGGGAGGAAGGCCCATTGCAGGTCAGAGGCAGCCTATGAGTGCCGCTGTCCAGGTAAAGACTGCAACAGACAGGCAAACAGGATTTTAAGGTACAGGGGGTCGTGGGCCTGGTCTGACAGGTGGTGCATACACCACTGATGCACCTTGTTTAATTAGTGTCCAATGTTCCCATCAATCTGTTCCCATATGGCTTATTACGGGAACATTGGACACTAAAGAGTTAAATACGCAACTGTGCTTTAGATTACTGAAAATCTTGATGCAAAGACTCAGGAAGCAGATTTAAGGTGGCATTAATTATGAAATCTTATATGCCCATTTAATGTGGATACATCAGATTTCCAAGAACACTGGAGTAACCTGCCCAGAAGGACTATTTATTAAAAACATATATTACCTAGTCTATCCACAAATCTAGCCAGAGTAGTTAAAACTCAAACAGAAATGAGTCTGTGGGGGCTAAGTATTTTAAACAATAGGCCTCACTAATTTTACTCATGGTGGTAATTATTACAAAACTGGATAATAAGTCCTAAGTGTTGAATTAATTATTCATCTTCAAGGAATTAAAATTGTGGATGACAAGGCCTGAACTGGCCAGTCAGCAGAGGTGGTAAAGGCCACATCAGATTTTTAAGACAGGCTGTTCTGAATTGTTAATAGCTATCAGGCTTAAACCAGCTGTGAACCAGTGATCTTTGAGTTAGAAAGCATTTGTCTTCCAGGAGGAGCTATTCTGCCTTTTGGGAAACTGGTTCTAGCCAATCCATTCCTAGCTGGCTCTTATAGTTCCGGTAATGTTAGTAGGTTCCTGTTTCCTAGTCATTTCTGTTCCTCCTCTGGGTTATTCCTTGCTGTTTCCACTTGTTTTCTTGTCCGGTTATGCAATTGGTTGGCTCAGTTACCTAAATAAAAAGCTGATAGAAGAACTAAGGGACCCTTTTACTAAGTCGTGCAAGCGTCTACGCGTGTCCAATGTGTGCCAAAATGGAGTTACCACCCGGCTACTGTGTGGTTCTTGCGGTAATTTCATCTTTGGCGCGCGTCCAAAAAAAAAAAAATTATTTTTGGATGCGCATATTAGATGCACGCCAAGTGTTATTTGACACACGTAGGTCATTATCGCCCGCGTCAGACCTTACCGCTAGGTCAATGGCTGGTGGTAAGGTTTCAGACCCAAAATGAACACGCGCCAATTTCGATTCTGCCGCACGTCCATTTTCGGCAAAAATTTTTAAAAGGCATTTTTTGGCAGGCGCACTGAAAAATGGATCTGCGCGCACCCAAAACTCGCGCCTACACTACTGCAGGCCATTTTTCAGAGCACCTTAGTAAAATGTGGATAGCCAACTATGTGGCATTTAACTGGCCAGGTGCAGGGCTAAATATCCGCCTTTTATATGTTTCCCACACAAAAAATTTTTTATAACATTTTTTGGGTGAATTATGGTTATTCTTTGATGATCGTTTGGGCCATTCACTGTTTCTTTTTATATATATACTAGTAAAAGAGGCCCGTTTCAGAGCAAATGAAACTGGCGCTAGCAAGGTTTTCGTCGCCAACACCCCCCCCCTCCCTGGCCAACCCCTTTGTTGTTCTGCCATTGCTCCGTCCCCAACGTCATGACGTTTGACGCGAGGGCGGGGCCCGGAGCGATTTCCCACCCGCCCCCTGCCTCCCTGCCTCCCTCCCTGCCAACCCATTCGTTGTTCTGCCATTGCTCCGCCCTCGAGGGCGGGGCCCGGAGCGATTTTGGTGGCTTCACCACCACGAACCTTCGAACCTTTTTGAAGGAAGTCAGGGCTTGGCTTCACTGATGTCAGTGTCCTCAGAACGTTGAGGGTGAGTTTTATTATAGTAGATATGCATAGTGCTTTTGATCATAATATAATTTTTGAGATATATATATATTTTTTTTTTTTTGTATGTAAATGGTTTTATTTATGTTTTTTATGGATGCTCATTTATATGTTGTTTCATTATATATTTATTAGACTCCTGATGCAGGCCACTCTGCCAAAACATACACTGAGTCGCACTCGGCACTACAGCGAACAGCACCAGGCCCATACCGTATGAACAGCGTAGAAAAATAGCTCTCCAGTGTTCAACACTAATGACCTGTGTCAGTGCTGTAGAATTGGATAAACATAAATTGATTTCTTACTCTTTCAAAAAGTACAAAGGCTAGGGGACACTCAAGGAAGTTACACGGTACTAATTTTAAGATGAACACGAGGAAATTGTTTTTCACTCAATGAGTAGTTAAGCTCTGGAACTGTAGGGATATTTCCCTGTGATCTTACCTGTGATGGCTTTGGTTCCTACAAGCCTAGTGCATCCTGTTGCCAGAGGATGTGGTATCTGGGTTTTAAAAAGTTTTAGACTAGTTCCTGGTGAAAAAGTCCATAGTCTATCATTGAAATAGACATGGGGAAAGCCACTGCTTTGTCCCTGCAGTCAGTAGCATGAATCTTGCTACTATCTGAGATCCTGTCAGGCAGGGGCGTATCTGCTTGGGGCCCCAGGGGCCTGGGCCCCCGCAGATTTTGCTGTACCCCCCTACCGCCGCCAACCCTCCCCTGCTGCCGTTGCTTACCTTTGCTGGCGGGGGACCCCAACCCCCGCCAGCCGAGGTCCGTTTCCACCTGCCGCTGCCTTTAAAAATATTTCTTCAGCTGGCGGGGGACCCCAACCCCCGCCAGCCGACCCGAGGTCTTTAAAGTTCTTCTCTTCTTCGTCCTTCGTGGCCGTGCTGCTGTTGAAAGCTGTTGAATCCAGTTCGGAGTCTGACGTCGCAGCACATTGTACGTGCGGGGGAGGGTTGGCGACGGGAGGGGGGGTGGAGAGAGTCGTTGGTGACGGAGGGGTCTGGCAATGGCGGGGGGTCTGGCAATGGCGGGGGGGTCGGTGGGGGGAGGCTAAAATGTGCCCCCTCCCTCTGGCTCTGACCCCCCCTACTGCCGGAGTCCAGATACGCCCCTGCTGTCAGGTACTTGTGACCTGAATTGGTCACAGAATACTGAGCTAGATGGACAAGTGGTCTGATCCAGTATGGCTATTCTTATGTTCTTAAGACAAATTCGAAGGCAGTAAAGCCAGTTTTACATCATTGGTTACTGTGTTTTTACTGGTCATCTCCATTGTTTCCTATGGTGATGAAGAACCAGGACCTAACAGGTTAGTGGCCGTATTCAGACTATTAACCGGTTAGCTAAGTGACTAATGTTAGGATAGCTAAAAGGCTGTCTTAACATTAGGTGTAAAGGTAATGGGGCACCGGTCTGAATACTGACTGGTAACTGGTTAGCTTCCGGGTTCTGGAACTAACTATCCTGCTGCCCCCTTCCTCCCCTGTGATCCTGATCAACTTCCCTCCCACCCCACATGTATTCTAAGGTGGCTCAAGCCTGCCCCCTTCCCCACCCCTATAGGCCTCCCTGGGCTTACCTGTAAATACCTGGTGATCTAATGGGGTCCTATGGGTAGGAGCGACGCCCACTCCTGTCCATCATGGCAGCATTTGTAAAATGGCTGAGCATGACCTCTAGTGGCAGTCTCGTGGTACTTGCTGCCATAATGGACAGGAGCAAGTGGGCGGCACTCTGGGTCTGGTGGGAGGTCACAGGAGTCTGAGGTTGTCCAGAAGGAGAATTTAGGACATAGCCCAGAGATGCCAACTCTGCAGGCATTAGTGTGTGGTCTGGTGGGTCATTGTGCATGGGTGATAGAGAATCTAGCAATTTATTTATTTAGATTTTTCTCACACCTTTTTCAGTAGTAGCTCAAGGTGAGTTACATTCAGGTACTCTGGATATTTCTCTGTCCCGGGAGGGCTCACAATCTAAGTTTGTACCTGAGGCAATGGAGGGTTAAGTGACTTGCCCAAGATCACAAGGAGCAGCAGTGGGATTTGAACCGGCCACTTCTGGATTGCAAGACTGGTGCTCTAACCACTAGGCCACTCCTTTGAATGCAAATCCTTACAAAAGTAGGTTGCAGACATACCAAATAATTAATTACATTTATTTAGAGTTTGTTCACACATTTTTCAGTAGCAGATTAAACAGAGTTACATTCAGGTACACTAGGTAATCGTTTTTCCAAAAATAATTTATTTATTTTTTAACAGATTTAATCTTACCGCTTTGCTAAAAATTATCACATCATTTTGCCCTCACTGGGGTCAGATGGCAGAGTATTACCCCTACCCCCCCCCCCCCCCCCCCCCACACACACACACACACCCCTTCAACACACAATATTCAATAGTATTCAACTTAAGGCAAAAAGCAGAGAAGGAACCGTCCTCAGTTCTGTTGTGAATTGAGGGGTCCCGAGCACTAAACCCTGGATTTGAAAGTCCATTCGATCTTACCCTAAAGACCAAGATATGGTTTGAACTTTAAAACGTATCAGTATTTTTTCATTGCTTCTCCTCTCTCCTTCTCAAAAGCAGTGGAAGGTGCTGGGCCCTACTAAAATGTTTTCTGAAATGTAACAATTACAACCAATGGAAAATTAATATTTGCAAAGCGGAAATGAGAGAGTTATAAATAAACTGCAGGAGAGCTCAAGGGCTGCATCTCTTCTTTTGAAATGATCAAGCAGTGGCCACAGAACTTTTCCATTCCACTCTGGACCTTTCTTCATCTCCTCTGTTGATCTTGATACTTGCAAGTCCCTTGTCTCAGGGATAGGAAGGGGCTACCTTCAAGTACTGCAGACCAGGGGCCGTGTGTAAGCTGCAAGGTCCACAGATTCTCAGGGGTCCTTTTACTAAGATGCACTGAAAAATGGCCTGTGATAGTGTAGGCACGTATTTTGAGCACGCACAGATCCATTTTTCAGCACGCCTGCAAAAAAAATGCCTTTTTAAAATTTTTGCCGAAAATGGATGTCACCTAGCGGTAAAGTCTTATGCGGTAACTGGGCGGTAATGACCTACGCCCGCCAAATGCCACTTGGCGCACCTAGCGGATGCGCACCAAAAAATTATTTTTCAGACACGCGTATCAGACACGTGCCAAAAATGAAATTACCACAAGAGCCATGCGGTAGCCGGGTGGTAACTCCATTTTGGCGCGCATTGGATACACATGAGACGCTTACGCGGCTTAGTAAAAGGGCTCCTACGGTTGTTGTTACAAAACGAAATCTATTTTACTTAATGTAGTATTACAATTCTCCAAAGCTCCTACAGACCAGCAAAAATCTCAGATGAGATTGCTACCAATTCCTAATTGACCTTCTTTGTCCTCAAAGCGTCTTGCCTGAGCCCACAGGCTAGCTCTTTTTTTTTACCAAAGGTTTTGCCACACAATACGCTGCTTCGTGGTGCAGTTGTAAATTGTCTGCATTTCTCAATTTGCATGACATCAGTATGGGGCCCTTTTACTAAGGCGCGTAGGCCCCTACGCGCATCCAACGTGCGTCAATTTGGAATTACCGTCCAGTTACCACATGCCCCGGGCGATAATTCCATTTTTTACATGCGTCTGATATGCGTGTCAGAAAATATTTTTTTATTTTCTACTGTGCTGCGCTAACCGGGTGGTAATTGGCAGTGTACACACGCTGATGATTACCGCCTGGTTAATGCGTGAGACCTTACCGCTGTGTGAATGGGTGGTGGTAAGGTCTCAGGCCCAAAATGGACACGTGCCAATTTTGATTTTGCCACACATCCGTTTTCGGCCAAAAAAAAAAGGCCTTTTTTTACAGGAGCGCTTGAAAATGGATCTGCGTTTATCCAAAACAGAGCCGTAGCCAGACTCAGTATTTTGGATGGGCCCAGAGGTAAATTGGATGGGCCCTTCCATGCGCACATGCCCCCTCCCCCACCCCCCCATCCACACACCACAAATATCTTCCCGGTGATATTTTGTAAGAACATAAGAGGGGGGTTTTTCACTTACCCCACATCTTCTCCGTCTCCTCTGCGTCCTGACATCTGCGCTCCTGTCTGTGAACTCCGTCCCTCCCCGAGGTCGGTAAAGACGTCCTCGGCACCTGCAGAGATTCATTCTCGCTGCTTGCGCTGGCCCCGCAGGCTTCCATCTGACATGTCCCGCCCTCGCTGATGTCATTGCCTGTTTCCTGTCTAGCAGAATGCGGCAGATGGAAGCCTGCGGGGCTGGCGCAAGCAGCAAGAATGAATCTCTGCAGGCACCAAGGACACTTGAACTGACACTGGGGAGAGAAGGGGTTCAGAAACTGGAGTACAGATTACAGGATGCTGCAGAGGAGAGGGGAGAAGAGAGCAGTGTGGTGCTGCAGCTGGGTGGGCCTGATCCAAGACTGGGTGGGCTTCTGCCCACCCATAGCTACGCCACTGATCCAAAACAGGCCATTTCTCGGCGCGCCTTACTAAAAGGGCCCCTATATATCTTGTTAGCTGCGTCTACAGATCTATTTATAGCCACGCACTCTTCTTATGATTACATACAATAATGCTTTGGGTTCACAGACCATCCCAGATTGGCAGTCACAAAGGCTACTGTGGTTTGCCAGACCTCTGATAACATTTTGACCAACTAAGGAGCCCTTTTACTAAGTTGTGTAGGCGCCTACGCGGGCCTAATGCATGTCAATTTGGAATTACCACCTGACTACTGCATGGCCCGGATGGTAATTTCATTTTTTACGTGTGTCCACTAAGCGTGCCTATTTTCCGACGCGCGGGTGGTAATAGGCATTTGAACACGGGTCGACCATTACCGCCTAGTTAACACGTGTGGCCTTACCGCTAAGTGAATGGGTGGTGGGAAGGTCTCAGACCCAAAATGGATGCACACCAATTTTGGTTTTGCCGCACGTCCATTTTCAGCAAAAAGTTTTAAAAAAGCCTTTTTTACAAGCGCTGTTCAGACAACATAGTTATGGTGTCCGCTTACATGTCTCTGATGTTTCAACATGTAGTTGTCAGATATTATCTTCATTTCCACCACCATTGTTCATTCACATAGGAGTCCTGTTACAAAGGCGCGCTGAAAAATGGCCTGCGGTAGTGTAGGCGCAGGTTTTGGGCACGTGCAGAATCATTTTTCAGCGCACCTGTAAAAAAGGCCTTTGTTTTTTTTTTTTGAAAATGGATGTGTAGCAAAATTGAAATTAGCGCAAGGGCCACGCGGTAACCGGGCAGTAACTCCAATTTGGCGTGCGTTGGGCACATGCATAGGCCCCTACGTAGCTTAGTAAAAGGGGCCCATAATTTTTTATTTTTGTTTTGTAGAGATATAACCCCTGATGCAGGCATATTTGTATGCTGAAACACAGCTGTGTAGGGTTCACCTTGATTTACAGTTGCTGAGTCCAATAAAGAATCATCTGGTTCCATTTTTATCCACTGACTCCACTTTTTAATTGACTTTGTGGTTTGCTCCATTCGTGGAGGTTTTTTCATTCTCCTTCTTGTTGTTGTAGCTTCTTTTATTTACTTTAGGTGATTTTTATGTTTTTAAGTTTAGATAATATTTTTCAGGTTGTTCTTAACATGTCATTGAAGGTTTGGAAGCATTGTAAAGAGATCGCTTACCCTTTTTTTAATCGCAATTTTTATGTGTATATTTTTAACTTTTATAGATTGAGAGGATTCATATTTGTTGTTTTATTTTTTGTATTTATATGTTTTTGTACATTTTGAGATGTTTTTAAGGTGTTCTTCAAGCATTTTATGATATTTATTACACTTTGAAACTTCTTCCGTGGTTTGAACACATTGATGATGTCATTGGAACACATGATGTTGTTGGAATGCTTAACGTCGTCTTCAATACGTTCCACCACTATCTTAACTTATTTTTAAGTTTTTCAGGATGATTTCTTCTAGCAGTTTTGATGGATATGGATTCTAGAACATCTCAAGTTATTTTTAAGCATTTTTAGTCTGGTCATTTTAAGTGTTTTAAATTCAATGTTAGAGTTTTTAAATTTCAAAATGGGTCTTTTTTTATGGTATAAGCATTGGATTTTTTTCCAGAAATTGTTTTTTAATGTCTTAAGAGGTATTTTACTGGGTTTTTTTTACACTAACTATGCATGCATGACATCCTTAGGCATATAAGCTAGGGTGTCATAGAAAGTTTGTTTTAGCTTTTATCAAATGCCTCCAGGTACATGTAAGTAAGTAGTCGTTTTTTGAGATCTTATATTCTATTGTATAGACGGTCTTTTAGTACTTATGGGGCACTTTTACTAAGCCGTTGCAAAAAGTGACCTACGGCAGTGAGAACACATCTTTTAGGCACACGCTGGGCCAGGTTTTACTGCATCCTGGAAAAAGGGCCTTTTTTAAGGGGCTGGACATGTGGCAAAATAAAAACCAGCACGCATACATTTTCAGCATGAGACCTTACTGCCATCTACTGAGCTCTATGGGCGGCCATCTCCGGAGCCGGCGCCGCAAGTGGGCGGACCCAACCGTATTTTCGAAAAAGATGGCCGGCCATCTTTTTCTTCGCTAATATGGTTGGGCCCGGCCAAATGTCAGAGATCGCCGGGTTTGAGATGGCTGTCATCGGTTTTCAGCCATAATGGAAAATAATGCCGGTGATCTCAAACCCGGCCAAATCCAAGGCATTTGGTCATGGGAGGAGCCAGCATTTGTAGTGCACAGGCCCCCCTGACATGCCAGTACACCAACCGGGCACCCTACGGGGCACTTCTAAAAATTAAAAAAAAATTTAAAATAGCTCCCTTCCCTTGGTTGTTTAGCCCCCCAAATCCCCACCAAAACCCACTGCCCACAAGTCTACACTATTACCATAGCCCTAAGGGGTGAAGGGGGGCACCTACATGTGGGTACAGTGGGTTTTGGGTGGGTTTTGGAGGGCTCCCATTTACCACCACAAGTGTAACAGGTAGGGGGGGGGATGGGCCTGGGTCCACCTGTCTGAAGTGCACTCCACCCACTAAAAACTGCTCCAGGGACTTGCATACTGCTATCAGGGAGCTGGGTATGACATTTGAGGCTGGCATAGAGGCTGGAAAAAAAAATTTTTTGGGGGGTGGGAGGGGGTTGGTGACCACTGGGGAAGTAAGGGGAGGTGATCCCCGATTCCCTTCGGTGGTCATTTGGTCAGTTGGGGCTCTTTTTTGAAGCTTGATCGTGAAAAAAAAGGACCAAGTAAAGCCGGCGAAATGCTCGTCAAGCCTGGCTTTTTTTTTTCCATTATCAGACGAAGTCGGCCATCTCGTGAGCACGCCCCTGTCCCTCCCCCATCCTGCCTTCACCAACCTACCGACACGCCCCCTTGATGTTTCGCCGGCTCTGCGACGGAAAGCAGTTGAACCCGGCCAAAATCGGCTTTCGATTATACCGATTTGGCCAGTTTCAGGAGATCGCCGGCTGTCTCCCGATTTGTGTCGGAAGATGGCCGGCGATCACTTTCGAAAATGAGCTGGTTAGTGCCCACTGCTGTTTACCACTGGGTAAACACCACATAGTAGAAAATAAAAATATTTTCTACCACCCGAGACACACGGTAGCCAAGCGGTAATGCCGATTTGGTGCATGCTGGATACACATTGGCCGTTAAGCGTCTTTGAGAAAGGGCTCCTATGTCAGTGGCATAGCTAGAGGGGGCACCAGGGGAGCGTCCACTCCCTCAAACGGAGTTCTGCCAGCGCCTATTTTTTTCTCAATGTGCTGCATTGAACATGTGTGCCGGCGGAAGTCTGCTCTCGCGCCGCTCCCCCCACACCGTCAACCTGGCTCCGCGTCTGCCCTATGTGTTTTTAAACAGGGGAGACTTTTCCTTTTTATATTAGACAGTGCCTATCTCATTTTGTTTTCTGAACCAGACAAGGTGAAGTTTACTGTTTTACACCAGCTGGCTAAGCCTCTCTGTCTCCCCTTCCCCATTTTTTTGGTTGGTTTTAAACTGAGATAAGAGGTTCCTACGTAGTCCTTTTTATGTTGCTTGTATTCATTTGTCTTTTTTATGCTTTCTTGTGCTTTAATATTTATTTATTTCATTTGTACCCCACATTTTTCCACCTATTTGCAGGCTCAATGTGGCTTACATAGTACCGTCAAAGGCGTTTGCCCAGTTGGTGGATGACAAACACAAAGTTGTATAGTGATCGTATGAGGTATAAGTGGAGGGTCGGAATGGATGAAGATTGCGTGTTGTCCTGTTCGATCATAGTCATGCTGTGTTGGTAGGTGAAGAGGGTTACGTGGGGTCGTTGGGGTAGGCCTTTTTGAAGAGGTTGGTTTTTAGTGATTTCCTGAAGTTCAAGTGGTCGTGGATTGTTTTCATAGCTTTTCTGAGCCCATTCCATAGTTATAGAATATAATATAATATAGAAGTAGAGATGTGTATTTCTTCACTCAATGTGTAATTAAGCTCTGGAATTCATTGCCAGAGAATGTGGTAAAAAGCTTAGCAGGATTTTAAAAAGGTTTGGACATCTTCCTAAAAGAAAAGTCCATAAGCCATTATTAAGATGGACGTGGGAAAATTTCTAGGATAAGCAACATAAAATCTATTTTATCGTTTTGGGATCTTAGTAGGTACTTGAGACCTGGATTGGCCACTGTTAGAAACAGGATACTGGGCTTGATGTGTCTTCGGTCTGTCCTAGTAAGGCCAACATTTATGTTCTTATGTTTTTGTGAGGCAAATGTCCTTCTGTCACTTTATGAAGTTTTTCAGATGTTTTTCTCTTTTCAAAATGAGCACCTAGGTACATATCTGTCCCCAGAGTGCTCACAATCTGTGTTTGCACATGAAGTAATGGGGAATTAAATTACTTGTTCAAGATCACAAGGACAGCAACAGGGTTTGAACCAGGTTCCCCTTATTGTTAGCCTAGTGGCCTAACCGCTAGCCTACTCTTTAAGCCATTCCTTTACTAGAAATGAGACCTGACAAGGGCAATATGAACCCCCCCAAAGAAAATAGTTTTTTTTGTTAATTGTTAATATGAGAATGCACAATCATTGGGATTGTTTGCAAGGATATCATCATTTATTGTTTATTGAAGAATTTGATGAGCCCCTCAGCAGAGTCAGGTCTGGATGTGTCTTCAATAAAGCTTCAATTGGACTGACCACCAACTGTCCTCCTTCCTTGGACCACCTCTGCTGTTGGCGTTGTTGTCAATATGAATCCCCACCAGAAACCGGGTACTGTCCTTCGTAAATTTACTTTACCGTTATTAGTATTCTACGTATTTATTTCTCTTTATTATTTTGGAAGCATATAAAAAATGTGATGTTGATAAAGCTTCTTAAATCAGAGACAAACAGAGCTATTAATTGTTTCTACAGTAAAATCAAATGGGGGGGGGGTAATTATAGAAGTTGCTGCTTACTTACACAGCATGAATGCATATAAATGCCAGTATTACAGTCATTTATATGCACATACACATAAATTAACAGATTCCAGCAAAACTGTATTCTGTAAGCACCCGTATAGATGAGATGGTGCTGTGAGGGTGTCCGTTAACATAGAACAATCTCCTGAGATTCTGATGCTATGGTTGAATTTTCTTCTTAGTGATGTCAGTGTGATTTATATCATTAGCTGATATCAGAGGAAGGTTATGACCTTGATCAAAGTGCAGCTAAACAGCCGGTTTCTCACAGATCCAATGATTCTCATAGTCACAGTTCCAGTCGAGTAGTCTTTCACCAGACAGCACTGCACAGGTGGAATTATAACGAACCTCAGGAGATCTATGGTGAAAAAAAAGGCAGCCAATTATTTCATAATTACAACCTTAGTGCATAGCTCGTTAGATAAAATCTCAGAACCAGACAGCTGTGAAGCCCCATTTTATATAGGGGCTGAAAATGAGAAATAGGATAGTCACTTTTGTCTGGTATTTTACAAAAGACTCGAGAGGAAGCCACAGAGAAAGTAGCCCTGTATTCTCTAGTGATGTCCTTGCTCTCTGCTACATCATCTGTTTCAAAACTTTGTAAAGAGGAAAAGGAATAATGACAACGAAAAACGATTGAACAAAGGAAGATGAGAGAAGGTGGAAACAAGGGAGATGGTAGAAGACTGGAGGGGAAGATGAGAGGAGAAGATAAGAGAGCTGGAAAGCAGCCGGTGTGTGTGTCATCGGATCCAAGATGGCGTTTTGAAACGGACGTGCGTTCATAGTCTCCTGAACACTAGCGGATTTCCTGGATTGTGGAGTTTCCCCTACGAGCCCTTTGTGTCGGCAATGGGGAAGAGGAAAGCTAAAATCAACGTGCTTACCTCCACGAGCCGTTCTGTGTCCTCTACCATGCGACAGGCAACCCTAGATGAGATGGTGACTCGAACGCCGGGGGCCTCAAATCCTGCCACGGTAAACCAGGAAGAACAACGGGAACATAGTACCGAGGGTATCTCTTTGAGTCCGCCCTCGATTACAGCCCCCCCGCGACCCAGAGAGGAGTTTGCTTCGGTGGAGCAACATTTTGGTACACCCGAGAGTGGGGATCTACCTGTTGTTGCACGAGGAGGCCCCGTAGCGACTTCTTCACCTATGGTAACAACGCGAGGACAGGATGAATATTCCCTTTCCTCTCAAATACAGGGAAACCTCTCTGGAGCACTCGGAGGACAAAGACCAGCTGTTATTACCCTTGATGTTTTATGGGACGCGATACAAGGTTTGAACGCTACTCTTCAGCAGATATCGAATACCACTCGTGGAGAAATGGCTGAAATTAAGCAGATCCAGGATTCTTTTTCCACCCAGCTCGAGACTCACACAACTAAAATAGAGGTACTTGAGAATGAAATGCAAACTTTTAGAAATTTCTCTTCCTCTGTCTCTAAAGATAATAAGATTCAAATTCGTAAGATTGAATACCTTGAGAACCAGATAAGGAGAAATAACTTAAGGCTTTTGAATTTCCCCAAATCACCATTGATACCCGCTTTAGAAATGTTCAAAAGATACCTTAAAGATGTGTTGCATATTCCCTCGGAGAATATTCCGCCTATTACTAGGATTCAATATATATCGGGTACAAGAAATGACGGAAATTTACCACTATCAAACTTAAATTTAACTGAATTCCTTGAGACATCATTGGAAACTATTACAGAAAGGACCACTATGATAGTGACGTTTGCACTTGAACTGGACCGAAATAATATACTTAAACTGTTTTTCAGCCATATTAAGGACAGTTTCCTAGGAGCAAGAATTCAAATGTTCCCCGATCTCTCTAAGGATACACAAAAGAGAAGGAAGGAATTTTTACAATTGAAATTAAGACTTTTAAATATAGGTGGAACCTTTCTTCTCACGTATCCTTGTAGATGTATCATTTCTTTAAATTCCTCCAATTATATGTTTTTTGAACCTAGCAAGCTATTAGAATTTATTCTGTCTAAGGAGTAGAATAATAATCTTTGTATTGATGTACTATGTATCGGCTGCATCTTTTGAGGAAACCCTTCCGTTTCTTGTATTTCTATTTTGTTCCTTTCGAATATATTTGAATTTAATTTTCTTAGCGCTTGGATCCATTTGTGGACAAATAATAACAAAATTTCTTCTATGTTAAGTATTAATGACTTTTCCGAATTCCTTTATGTTTATGACATCACATGAATGTAATTTAAAAATTTATAAATAAAAAAAAAAAAAAAAAAAAAAAAAAAAAGAGAGCTGGAAAGCAGAAGGTGATGGGTCCAGTAGAGGTGGAAGGATGGGGGAGGTGAGAGATTGGGATAGAGCAGGGCCTGTTTAGTGCAGGTCAACCAGGCAAGAGGCTCTCCTGCATGGTTATTAACTGGTGTTGAATTTTGACCCATAAATTTGTTAGTAGAAGTAGTCCAGGCTCCCAGAGTGTGAATTCTGCATTTCAGGAGATTTTGAACCTCCGACGTATAGCGAGAACTCTTTAACAAAGTGTTATACCAGAAGATTTTCCAAGCAGACCTATCTCATTCTTGCGCAGAAGTGCTCAGTATAAATAGAAAAGCATCATCCAGTGACATGAGAAGTCAATAAAGGGGAATGTCTAAAGAGGATTTATTTTATCTTTTTGTATTGACTTGGAGAAGTAACCTATTGGTTACATCAGTAGACTAAGAACAAGGGAAGCCTGGTTCAGATCTCACTGTGTTCCTTGTGATTTTCCTTAAGTACAAACTTCGGCCCCTTTTTACAAAGCCACGTTAGCGGCTGCCGCACACCAATGACGACACAGACCATTCAAAGTGAACGGGCTGTGTCGCCATTACTGCACTGGTGGACGCTAACGTGGCTTTATAAAAGGGGACATATATTGTAAGCCTTGGATGACAGAGGTATAGTTCCTGCACCTAAAAGTAACTTGCCTTGAGTATTGACTGAAAAAATCTCTGAGCTAAATCCAAAAATCCTCTTGATTTAGTTGAGGTCTTTTTATTGGCAACAGCAGACAGTATCTGGACAGCAGCTTACTGTTCCACTGGGAGAGCTAGAAAGACATTTTTTCTTTCTGTATGGATAGTACCCCCCAAAAAGTACCAACTCTCACAATTTCACAAGCCCAAATCTGTGCGGTTTGTGCAGGAGGTAGCTGAAAGATCTCAATAGAGTTGAACTAAAGGCAAAGATAAGCCAAGTGTATTTATGAGAAAAGCAAGCATGTTAAAAATGACAAATTATCCATGTCAACTGCTAAGCAGGATGTAGATGCAAAGAACACACTTTGAAACGTCTTCTTCCCCTGTTTTAAAAACTCTGGAGCTCCATATGGTCTGCAAAAGGTCCCCCAGCTCTGAGGAGTGTGTGGAACCAGGTCTCTGCATAGTGTAGACCAAAGGGTATTGGGATGCCCTAGGTCAGCTTCCTAAACTGAAGGTCAGGACCCCAAATGGGGCCTCAAAACCCATGTTTGGGGTCATAGCCTGGGTGGGCTCTCAATAGGTGTATCATTATTTTATAACTCTGGGAGGTCACACAGTTTTATTTGGCTGCAATCATGGGGTTACTGCCAAGAAAAGATTGATAAGCACTAGATGATCCTTCAGCCATACTGCACCCTCCCAATTACTTTAGCATTTCCCTTCCCCCTCTGCCTTCCCCATAAGTGGCCAGCATCTCACTTCTCCCCCCCCCCCCCCCCCCCGCCATCAGTATCTCACACTTCCACTTTCCCTCTAACAATACCCCCCCCCCCCCCCCGTCAGCTTCTACATATATATAGCAACATAGTGGATGCCCAACAAGACAAACTCATTACATAAGGTATGATGTGATACATAGCGATGTTGTTTCTTTTGTTTTACTTCAATGAAACTTTTCTTATAAATCTCTAATTTCCCGAACAGGTCCAATTCAAAAACCCATATATTTCAATTTCTGAGCAGAGGAAAGAGACACATCTTTTGACAGGGGGGTCCTCTGGTCGTCTCACTCTCAATGTAAGACAAATAATACTGCGCATTTGCAATACCATTTTGATTGCAACATCAACTATACAACGCAACTTATCTTGGAGAAGGTCCTTTTTTCAATATAAAGCAACTCTGCATTGTATAGTTGATGCTGCAGTCAAAGTGGTATTTGCAAAATAAAAAATTAAAAAATAAGGACAAAGTAAAAAAAACACATGTTATTAAGAAGAATAAAAGATAATTAAATAGGCTATTTGGACTGAAAGCGCCAAACCCCTAAGAGAAAAACTACACTGGCTCCCACTAAAAGAACGAATTACGTTCAAAGTCTGCACCTTGGTCTACAAAATCATCTATGGGGAAGCCCCGACCTACATGTCAAACCTTATAGACTTGCCTATTAGGAACGCAAAAAGATCATCATGCACATTCCTCAATCTCCACTATCCTAACTGTAAGGGGCTAAAATACAAATCCACATACGCGACCAGTTTCTCATACATCTGCACGCAGATGGAATGCTCTACCGAAGGCCATAAAAACAACGCAAGATCTAACCAGCTTCCGAAGGCTACTGAAAACAGATCTTTTCAAGAAGGCATACCATCAACATCCATATTAAATACTAAACAATAATATTATACACGATCTATACAAAACCGAACTTTTATCGCCTGACTGCTTAACCTCTTTGCTATTAATGATCAAGCACTACCACTTTAAACCTTATGTCGAACAGGGTCTCTCTATAGCCGAGGACCAAATGTATGTTACAACCCAATTTATTACTCAGGAACCTTCTTGCAATACCATAATGTATTCTTCTTTACCATGTATGTACGCACATGATATATATATATATATATATATACCATGATCTGTTCCATATATATTATGTTCCATGTATGTTACCATGAACGTATGCACCTTAACGCATTACCATCTGTAATCCTGTTAACCGGAAATGGCAACCGCCATTACGGTAAATGTTAAGCCACATTGAGCCTGCAAATAGGTGGGAAAATGTGGGATACAAATGCAATAAATAAATAAATAAATATGGAAGCAAGCCACACACAGGTTGTGGCAATTGTATCATGTAGCTTAGTCTGAGGTTCTTTTTCCTATTACACAAATACATTTTGTTGAGAAATTGCTGAATTAAAAGCAGTTC
Source organism: Microcaecilia unicolor (assembly GCF_901765095.1). Classification (NCBI taxonomy): domain Eukaryota; kingdom Metazoa; phylum Chordata; class Amphibia; order Gymnophiona; family Siphonopidae; genus Microcaecilia; species Microcaecilia unicolor. Next base: position 369,963 of record NC_044032.1, on the reverse strand, counting down.
AATACAGGAAGTTCTTTTATATCTACAGTTGACGCTATTACGATCAGAAGAACTTTGGGATTATGGCCATTTTGAGAGTGAACATACATCTATTAACAAGGGTTGAACAAGAAGAAGAAATCAAATAATTGAACTAGTAGTGTACATGGAGGAAAAGACCTCAATAGCCCCAGCCCACCTTTTTAAACTGCTATAAAACAGTATATATAAGGGTAGCTTAAATGCGGCTCATTTTCAATCATTGGTCTAAAAAACCTCCCCGATTTTTTGGTGTATTAATCATTCACTTAATAATTTTCTTTTAAATATATACTAATGAGTTAAGGTGGAAGGGGGGCAGACTTAGGAGTAATGTCAGGAAGTATTTTTTCACAGAAAGGGTTGTGGATACGTGGAATGCCCTCCCGTGGGAGGTGGTGGAGATGAAAACGGTAATGGAATTCAAACATGCGTGGGATAAACACAAAGGAATCCTGTTTAGAAGGAATGGTTCCGCAGAATCAGCGGAGATTGGGTGGTGAAGCCGGTAATTGGGAAGCGAAACCGGAGCTGGACAGACTTCTAAGGTCTATGCCATGATCGTGACTAAATAGATATGGACGGGCTTGAGTGTAAATTTTAAGGGGCTTCAACGATAGCTTCAGAACGGTTAGTACAAGAAGAGTACTGGGCAGACGTCTACGGTCTGTGCCCTAAGAATGGCAAAAACAAATCAAACTCGGGTATGTGGAGGGGCATAATCGAACGGGGACGACCATCTCTAAGGGCGTCCATCTCTAAGGACGTTCCGGAGAAGGGGCGGGGAAACCCGTATTATCGAAACAAGATGGGCGTCCATCTTTCGTTTCGATAATATGGTCGGGGATGCCCAAATCTCAACATTTAGGTCGACCTTAGAGTTTGTCGACCCCGGTTTTCGGCCATAATGGAAACCGAGGACGCCCATCTCAAAAACGACCAAATACAAGGCATTTGGTCGTGGGAGGAGCCAGCATTTGTAGTGCACTGGTCCTCCTCACATGCCAGGACACCAACCGGGCACCCTAGGGGGCACTGCAGTGGACTTCAGAAATTGGTCCCGGGTGCATAGCTCCCTTACCTTGGGTGCTGAGCCCCCCAAACCCCCCTAAAACCTACTCCCCACAACTGTACACCACTACCATAGCCCTTAGGGATGAAGGGGGGCACCTACATGTGGATACAGTGGATTTCGGGTGGGCTTTGGAGGGCTCCGATTTACCACCACAAGTGTAACAGGTGGAGGGGGGGAATGGGCCTGGGTCCGCCTGCCTGAAGTGCACTGCACCAACTAAAAACTGCTCCAAGGACCTGCATACTGCTGTGATGGAGCTGGGTATGACATTTGAGGCTGGCATAGAAGCTGGCAAAAAATGTTTTTTAATATTTTTTTGGGGGGTGGGAGGGGGTTGGTGACCACTTGGGGAGTAAGAGGAAGTCATCCCCGATTCCCTCCGGTGGTCATCTGGTTAGTTCGGGCACCTTTTTGAGGCTTTGTCGTGAAACAAAATGGACTAAGTAAAGTCGTCCAAATGCTTTTTTCCATTATCGGCCGAGCACGCCCATCTCTAAATCACGCCCCAGTCCCGCCTTCGGTATGGTGCTGACACCCCCCCCCCCCCCCCCCCCCCCGTGAATTTTGGTCATCCCCGCGATGGAAAGCAGTTGAGGACGCCCAAAATCGGCTTTCCATTATGCCGATTTGGGCGATCCTGAGAGAAGGACGCCCATCTCACGATTTGTGTTGGAAGATGGGCGTCCTTCTCTTTCGAAAATCCACCTGTTAGTGGATGTGCATAAAAAATTAAATTATCGCCTGGGCCACGCAGTAGCCAGGCAGTAATTCCAAATTGATGCACGTTGGGCGTGTGTAGGTACCTACGCATCTTAGTAAAAGGGGCCCAGGGTTGGTCAGGCTGTAAGGTAATGACTAGGACCACTTATCATCTACACAGCTCCTGAGGCTGAAGAAACAACAAACCACTAACAGGTAAAGATCTCCTGGGAACCATCACACATCCATCCAGGATCAAGAATTAAGTGCTTCAAGTGGTTAACCAAAATGGCGAACTCTTGAGTGAAGTGTGACTGTCTGGTGCTTCAGTCCTTTTCTCCAAGGTGACAACAGAGTTTGGCATTGCAATTTGTGGTGAACTGAGCTCTTAAAGTTTAACTTCTTGTATTGATTTTTGATACAGATACCATCAAGAGCTCACAACATAACAACAAGTAACATTTTACAAAGTAAGGCAATACCTTAGCTCACATGTAAGAAGCAGCAATCTACATTCAGAATCAAATTAAGTGAAAACAAGAGAGAGGGAGGAAAGAGGAAAAGAAGAGGGAAAGGGGAGGGGGGGGGGGCTGGAGAATACAAATCAAAGTGTAAAGCATGCACATGTCCAAAAACACACATCAAATTTAGTACTTATCATTGTACCGTAGCAAAATAAGCAACAAGTGGTAGCCATTTTTCCCTATATGAAGCAAAACGAGAAGATTTCTTTGCAAGGTGTGATTCGAATTTGTAAATTTGGAGCACTAAGTTCCACCATTCCTGGTAGGTAGCCTGATGTAAAGACTTCCAATGGGAGAAGATTACCTTCAATGCTAAAGAAACCATGGTGCTAACAAGAGCCCCTTCACTAGGAGTCCTCTAATTCTAGTATATGCTGGTCTTGCCAGTCTCAAGTGGGTACTGTAAAGCATCTTACATTTGAATGTGTGTGCCTTCGTCAGTATTGGCTGGAAATCTGGTTGCAGCTTGTAGACATTTTTCACCTTCCTGGTTCACTCACTTATCAATTTGTGATTCTCAGGGATCAGTGAACTGAGCTCTTAAATGAATAAACTTACCTTGACTTTGTACCATCAAGCCACATCCATGTGTTACCAATGTACTTTAAACCAATCCAGTATCGATCTTTGGTTGATATGAAACCCTTGAAATAAGAAAACAATCTAATGAATCTTAGACCTTGGCATTAAAAAAAGGGCTGAGCTCCTGAATGTAGGATCCTACGTTTGCACACTATTTTCAGCTAACTTTAGGTTCCCAAGTATTCAGCTGAAAATTCGTCTTCATTTATGGACCCATTAATATTTCAAGCTTTTTATATCCTAATACTGCTGCTGAAAATCTGGGGAGACTGCACTGGCACAATCCACCAAATTCTGCATAAATTGCTCAAAGTTGGACATGTAAATCTGGGTGAAGATCACAGATCCACATGTAAACTAATTACCTAATTGGAGGGGGGGCTTTTACTAAGGCTTGCTAGCGTTTTAGCGCATTTTTAAAATAGGCGCGTACTAAATGCTAAAGATGCCAATGTATTCCTATGGGCATATTTAGCATTTAGCTCACGCTAAAAATGCCAGTGTGCCTAAGTAAAAGACCCCCTGGGTGCTAACAATCAATAATTGCCATTAACAAGCACTTAATTAGAAGTAATTAGGAGTTACACATGGATCTGTTCTACACCCTGTTCTATAACAAGTGTTCCTAAATTTCCTAGTGAGCAACTCCAAAGGGGCACGACCACGAGAGGGCACGGACAGGTCAGGGGCATTCCCAGAAATTAGGCGAGATGTTATAGAATACCTGGATATGGAGGGGGGGGGGGGGGTGTTGCTGAGCTTGGCATGTGAACAGACATGGCAAACAGGAGTTCTCATGGGGCCTACATATGTACAAAGTACTTAAGTGTTGCCATACTAGGACAAACTGAAGGTCCATCGAGCCCAGTATCCTGTTTCTAACAGTGGCCAATCCAGGTCACAAGTACCTGGGAAGATCCCAAAACAGTTTAGAAACAATAATGGTCTATGGACTTTTCCTTTAGGAAGCTATCCAAACCTTTTTAAACCCCACTAAGCTAACCACTTTTACTATATTCTTTGGCAACAAATTCCAGAGTTTAATTACACGTTGAAAGAAGACATATTTTCTCCAATTTGTTTTAAATTTACTACTTTGTAGCTTCATTGTGTATCCCCTAGTCCTAGTATTTTTGGAAAGAGTAAACAAGCGATTCACATCTACCCATTCCACTCTACTCAGTATTTTATAGACCTCTATCATACCTCCCCTCAGCTGTCTTTTCTCCAAGCTGTTTCAGCCTTTCTTCATAGGGAAGCTGTCCCATCCCCTTTATTATTTTCGTCGCCCTACTTCATTTCGCCAAATATAATGAACTGGAACTTACTTTCCGAGCTTCATTTTACTAGGTTTGTTCATTTACAACTTGGATTATTTATTTATTTGTTGCATTTGTATCCCACATTTTCCCGCATATTTGTAGGCTCAATGTGGCTTACGTGGAGGAGCATAATCGAACGCAAACGCCCATCTCCATGGGCATCTATTTTCGAAAACGGGTATGTGAAGAGGCGGGACAGACTGTATCTTCGAAAAAAATGGGCGTCCATTTTTTTTCAATAATACGGTTTGTGCCGGCCAAATGCATCGGATTTGTGCGGATTTGAGCTGGGTGGTATCGTTTTTCAGCGATAATGGAAACCGAAGGCGCCCAGCTCAAAAACAAACAAATCCAAGGCATTGGGTCTTGGGAGGGGCCAGGATTCGTAGTGCACTGGTCCCCCTCATATGCCAGGACACGAACCAGGCACCCTAGGGGGCACCTGTAAAAAGTTTTTTAAAAAAGTAAAATACCTCCCATGTCCATAACTCCCTTCCTTTGGGTGCTGAGCCCCTCAAATCCCCCCCAAAACCCACTGCCCACAACTCTACACTATTACCATAGCCCTAAGGGGTGAAAGGGGGCACCTACATGTGGGTACAGTGGGTTTTGGAGGCGGTTTGCAGGGCTCCCATTTACCAGCACAAGTGTAACAGGTAGGGGGGGATGGGCCTGGGCCCACCTGGGTGAAGTCCACTGCACCCACTAGCACTGCTCCAGGGACCTGCATACTGCTGTCATGGAGCTGGGTATGACATTTGAGGCTGGCATACAGACTGGAAAAAAAGGTTTTTCAAGTTTTTTTTTGGTGGGATGGGGTTAGTGACCACTGGGGGAGTCCGGGGAGGCCATCCCCGATTCCCTCTAGTGGTCATCTGGGCAGTTGGGGCACTTTTTTGAGACTTGTTAGTGAAAAAAAAGGGTCCAAAAAAGTGACTCAAAATCGCAGTAAAACCGCCTTTTTTCGATTATCGGCCGAAGGCGGCCATCTGTCCTCGGCCGATAACCACGCCCCAGTCCCGCCATCACCACGCCTCCGACAGGCCCCTGTCAACTTTTGTCGTTCCTGCGATGGAGTGCAGTTGAAGACGACCAAAATCGGCTTTCAATTATACCGATTTGGTCGCCCACAGGAGAAAGGCACCCATCTCCCGATTTGGGTCGAAATATGGGCGTCTTTCTCTTTCGAAAATAAGGCTGATAGTACCGGAAGGCGTTTGACGGCTCCAGTGAGAACATTACAAAGTGATATTTTGGGAGGATAGATTAAATGGCATCAAGTACAGTTTCAACGATCAAAGCTGCGTTTGCGGTGGCAACAGGGGTCAAGCGTCAAGTGCCTTAAATTGGATCCGCCATCCCCACATAAAATAGCCGCCAATAAAGACAAAGAGCCTGATTCGGCTCAATCGAATTAAACTATTTTGGCTGAACTAAAGGTGATTAAAATCTCATCACGACCAACCACACAGTGATTAAAGATTTACATTCAGATATTGAAGAACAACATGAGCAAATGCAGAATCTGCAGAAATATGTTAATAAATGAGAGCATCTGTGCTGGAAGAAAGAATGTCAGCTTGGGCAACAGTATTAAATGCATCCAAAAACTAAAGCTGAAGCTCGAAGACTTACAAAATAGCAGTAAAAGAAACAACTTAAGTTTTCTGGGAATTCAAGAGAATGCATGATCACTTTTTGTGCAAAATTACATAGTAACATAGTAAATGACAGCAGATAAAGACCTTATGGTCCATCCAGTCTGCCCAACAAGATAAACTCATTTTACATGGTATGTGATACTTTATATGTATACCCGAGTTTGATTTGTCCTTGCCATTCTCAGGGCATAGACCGTAGAAGTCTGCCCAGCACTCTTTTACTAAGTTCTGAAGATTCTGGAATCCTAAAGAGTTATAAGATTCCGGAATCCCAATTAGTAGCAACATTCCATGTGGAATCCCAAAGAGTAACATAGTAAATGACGGCAGATAAAGACCTCTACGGTCCATCCAGTCTGCCCAACAAGATAAACTCATTTTACATGGTATGTGATACTTTATATGTATACCCGAGTTTGATTTGTCCTTGCCATTCTCAGGGCACAGACCGTATAAGTCTGCCCAGCACTCTTCTTGTACTAAAAGTTCTGAAGCTAGCATCGAAGCCCCTTAAAATTTACACTCTAGCCCATCCATATCTAATCAGTTACGATCAGAGCGTAGACCGTAGAAGTCTGCCCAGCACAAATTTTGCTTCCCAATTACCGATGCTGCCACTCAATCTCTGCTAAGATTCCGTAAATCCATTCCTTCTAAACAGGATTCCTTTCTGTTTATCCCACGCATGTTTGAATTCCATTACCGTTTTCATCTCCACTACCTCCCACAGGAGGGCATTCCACATATCTACCACCCTTTCTGTATGCACCCTGCAATCTCTTAGAGATAACAGGTTGGTCATTCCCAGTCCCACTAGAGCCAGATGGGAGTTTACAAGGGTGCATCTTTCTTTCTTTTTTTTTGCAACTGCACTGTGGAACTCCCTTCCACAAAATCTCCTGCAGGACGCTCCTTATCTTTCCTTTTGTGAAATCCTGATGACTTACCTTTTTGAACTTGCTTTTGGGACTTAATGGTAGTCTGTTCCTGTGGTGGGAGATTGCCTTTAGGTTTGGATGATTTAGCTTTTATGCTTTTGTAGAACTGGTATGAAAGGTTTTAGACCACTGCACTATGGGGGTTTATATTTTGTGTGCTTGTCCTTTCCTATTTTATCAACGGTATTCCTTTTCTGTTTCTTGCATTTTAGTAAATTTAAACTGCCTCAATTTGCTTGTGAGGTAGACGATATATGAAATTAATAAATGGTAAGATAAATGATAAATTCTTGCTTAACACCAAAAGGATCTTGACAGCCTCTGAATGGGATGGGGAGAAGGAATCATGTTAATGTGAATTGTCAGTTACAAAAGGTTGATGAAAGGAAGAGCTATTTCCCCAAGGTCTCACCAAGTGATATCAGAGCAGGGATTGGAGCTCCTAAGTTCTGATTCTCACACATAATAACTGTACATCTCCTTCTACATAGAACATATCACATGTAGTGTCTATAGTACACATGAACCTCTTTCAACAATCTAAATCTCAAAAAAAGCTTAAAAGGATATTTATATAGGGAGGTCTCCTTAAGGAGGTTTTTGCCCATGATGATTTAGGAGACCTCCCTAATATTGGTTTAACCAATGACGGAGTGTTTTCTTACAATATGAGGCTTTTTTCCTCCTTTAAATAATTATCTAATTTACATCACAATAGTGTAAGGATACCTCTTTCAACAATAACATCACTTTGTATTTGTTTCATCACCGGAGGTGGCTAACACCTCAAGGTACTATGTAAGCCACATTTAGGGGCATAATCGAACGCGAACGCCCATCTTCATGGGCGACTATTTCTGAAAACGGGTACGTGAAGGGGTGGATTTAGTCATTTGCTTTTTTTAGCGATAATGGAAACTAAAAACGCCCAGCTCACAAATGTCCTAATCCAAGCCATTTGGTAGTGGGAGGGATCAGGATTCGTAGTACACTCGCCCCCCTGACATGCCAGGACACCAACTGGGCACCCTAGAGGTCAGTGCGGTGGACTTCAGAAACTGCTCCCACATGCATAGCTCCCTTACCACGGTTGCAGAGCCCCGAACCCCCCTCCCCCAATACTACCATAGCTCTTAGGGGTGAAGGGGGCACCTACATGTGGGTACAGTGGGTTTTGGAGGCCTCCCATTTACCAGCACAAGTGTTACAGGTAGGGGGGATGGGCCTGGGTCAGCCTGCCTGAAGTGCACTGCGGTACCCACTAAAAGTGCTCCAGGGACCTGCATACACGCAGGCCTCTAGGACTTGTTGCTGCTGTATAACCTTGGCACACCAGTTGGCACCTGAAGACTAATTTGTCCAAAAACGTCCTTTATTTGAATAAGCACGTTCACTCACAGTTAACTGCAGATCAGAGGTTGTGCCCCACTGGCAACGAGTCTCCCTGGTACTGAGATTAGCAGTAGGTCAGAGCTGGAAGAATGGTGTACAATGCCCTCTTTCAGCCACATTCAAGGTAAGAACTAAGTTCTGTAATATGGCTAACACGTGAAAGGGATCTAAAACTGGCTTACAAAAATGGCCACTACCTCATGGACTACCGGAAACAAAACAGGGCACACTCTGACCCAGTAGACAGGGGGAAGAGCACCATGGGAGTAGAGCCTACCACCTACCAACATCATGAGCATTTAACACAAGCTAGTGGAATCACGGAGCCCAATACCCTACACCCACCACAATGCATTGTTGATGTGACTCTGCAGTGCACATAACAGAAAAGGTGCCACACTCACCCGAGAGCCACATCAGAACAGGGAAAGGCTGTCACACATTCTGCTGTCACAGAGGTGGGTACGGCATTTGAGGCTGGCAAAAAAGGTTTTTCAAGTGGGTTCCTTTTGGTGGGAGGGGGTTAGTGACCACTGGGGGAGTCAGGGGAGGTCATCCCCAATTCCCTCCGGTGGTCATCTGGGCAGTTGGGCCACTTTTTGGGGACTTGTTTGTGAAAAAACAGGGTCCAAAAAAAGTGACCCAAATTTGCGCTAAAAACGCCTTTCTTTTTTCGATTATCGGCTGAGGACGCCCATCTCTCCTCGGCCAATAACCACGCCCCAGTCCCGCCTTCACCATGCCTCCGACATGCTCCCGTCAACTTTGGTCGTTTCCGCGACAGATTGCAGTTGAAGCTGCCCAAAATCAGCTTTCGATTATACTGATTTGGGCACCATGGGAGAAAGACGCCTATCTCCCGATTTGGTTCAAAATATGGGCGTCTTTCTCTTTCGAAAATAAGCTGGATTGAGACTACAAATAGGTGGGAAAATGTGGGGTACAAATGTAACAAACAAATAAATGGTGAGCAACATTAAATACATTCACTTTTACCAGATCTGTTGAGATCTTGAGCAGAGCCAGGTGAGAGCCTCTGGAAACACAGTCTCGCATGCTGGAGCGCCAGTCTTTTTTCTCCTCAGATACAAAGTAACACTTTCCTTTCCAGGGTCTCCATTCCTCTGGACAGAACTCGTACTCCTGACCTGTGTGTACGACAGAGCATGAACTGACTCAAGTTACACTAATGAGAGTGAGGGGCTTCTTTTCCTACAGGTAGAATCTCTTGAGTCCAGATGGGAATCTCAAGCTGATCAATTGAGTTGGCGCCTTGGAATTCTTACCCCCAAAGAGCCGATAGGGGTTGATATTCAAAGGTTCTTATGTGGGTTAGGAGCAACTCCAGCCCCACTACCTTATCAGGATATTCAGCGGCAGCCACTTGATACTGCTGTTGAATATCTAGACTTATTTATTTAGGGGCAGTTTTACAAAGGCCTGCTGAAAAATAGCCTATGGTAGTGTAGACGCATGTTTTGAGTGTACGCAGAATCATTTTTCAGCGCACCTGTAAGGAAATGCCTTTTTTTTTTTAATGGATATGCAGCAAAATGTCGCGCGTCCATTTGGGGTCTGACAACTTACCGCCACCCATTGACTTATCGGTAAAGTCTCGTGCGGTAACGAGGCAGTAATGGCCTACGCATGTCAAATGCCACTTGGCGTGCACCCGATACACAGCTCCAAAAATAAAAATTATTTTTGGACACATGTATGGAATGCATGACAAAAATGAAATTACCGCAACAGCCACACAGTAGCCGGGTGGTGACTCCATTTTGGCGCATGTTGGGCGTGTGTAGACGCTTATGCAGCTTAGTAAAAGGGCCCCTTATTTATTTAAAAGATATTTTGATTGCTCTGGGTTCTATGTTGGGAGGAAGATGTTTCTATTTGGATTTTGCAGTGGTAGCTCAAGGTGAGTTACATTCAGGTACACTGGGTACTTCTCTGTTCCTGGAGGCAGGGGCGTAGCCACGGGTGGGCCTGGACGGGCCCAGGCCCACCCATTTTCCCTCCAGGCCCGCCCATCCGCATTGCTGTCTCTATCCCTTTTGTCCCACGGAGGCAGCGCTTCCTTCCTGCTCTGTCTTCTCCCGAAGCTCCGCTGCATCGGTCCCTCCCTGCAAGTAGAATCCTCCTTCGCCGGTCGCGCTGCGCTGCCATGCAATTGCACACGCAGCTATGCTCCTCCCCCTGCCGCGTCTATCTGGCCCTCTGTGATGCACTTCCTGTTTAGGGCCGGATGAACGCGGCAGGGGGAGGAGCGAAGCTCCATGTGCATGGCAGCGCAGCGCAACCGGCGAAGGAGGATTCTACTTGCAGGGAGGGACCGATGCAGCGGAGCTTCGGGAGAAGACAGGGCAGGAAGGAAGCGCTGCCTCCGTGGGACAAAAGGGATAGAGACAGCGCGAAGGATGCGGATGGGCGGACCTGGAGGAAAAATGGCTGAGCTGCTGGGACATGGGAGGGAGAGGAAGAAGGGACTGGAGGGAAGGGAGAGAGCTGCTGGGACATGGGAGGGAGAGGAAGAAGGGACTGGAGGGAAGGGAGAGAGCTGCTGGATATGGGAGGGAGAGGAAGAAGGGACTGGAGGGAAGGGAGAGAGCTGCTGGGACATGGGAGGGAGAGGAAGAAGGGACTGGAGGGAAGGGAGAGAGCTTCTGGGACATGGGAGGGAGAGGAAGAAGGGACTGGAGGGAAGGGAGAGAGCCGCTGGGACATGGGAGGGAGAGGAAGAAGGGACTGGAGGGAAGGGAGAGAGCCGCTGGGACATGGGAGGGAGAGGAAGAAGGGACTGGGGGGAAGGGAGAGAGCCGCTGGGACATGGGAGGGAGAGGAAGAAGGGACAGGAGGGAAGGGAGAGAGCCGCTGGACATGGGAGGATAGGGAGAGAAAGAGGGGAGATGGGAGAGAAAGAGGGGAGATGGATGGAAGGATGTAGAGAGAAAGGGGAGAGACTGGAAGGATGTGGAGAGAGAGAGAGAGGGGAGACTGAACAGAAAAGGGTAGAGAGATAGAGACACTAGATGGAAGGATCAGGAGAGAGGGTAGATGGGTGGAAGGATGAGGAGAGAAAGAGGGAAGACACTGGATGGAAGGGTAGGGAGAAAAAGGAGACGCTGGATGCAAAAGAAAGAGGGGAGCTGCTGGATGGAAAGAGGGAGAGGACAGAGTAGGGAAAGACTGGAGAATAAGAGGAAGGGGCATGTGGAGATCAAGGGTGAGGAAAAGATGAAAAGCCATAGGTGACGAATGGACAGGAAACCCTGGCAAGAGAAAGACGAAGGAAAGCAGAATCTAGAGACTGGGAGCAACACAATGAGAAAAAGTAAATGGCCATACAACAAAGGTAAAGAAAATAATTTTATTTTTAATTTAGGATAAAGTAATATGGTACCTGTGTTAATAAAGTTTCAGAGACCAATACTTCCTTCCTTAGGTCAGGAGAGGATACCGTAACAGCATTATACTGACCTGAGGCATAAGTACATAAGTAGTGCCATACTGGGAAAGACCAAAGGTCCATCTAGCCCAGCATCCTGTCACCGACAGTGGCCAATCCAGGTCAAGGGCACCTGGCACGCTCCCCAAACGTAAAAACATTCCAGACAAGTTATACCTAAAAATGCGGAATTTTTCCAAGTCCATTTAATAGCGGTCTATGGACTTGTCCTTTAGGAATCTATCTAACCCCTTTTTAAACTCCGTCAAGCTAACCGCCCGTACCACGTTCTCCGGCAACGAATTCCAGAGTCTAATTACACGTTGGGTGAAGAAAAATTTTCTCCGATTCGTTTTAAATTTACCACACTGTAGCTTCAACTCATGCCCTCTAGTCCTAGTATTTTTGGATAGCGTGAACAGTCGCTTCACATCCACCCGATCCATTCCACTCATTATTTTATACACTTCTATCATATCTCCCCTCAGCCATCTCTTCTCCAAGCTAAAAAGCCCTAGCCTTCTCAGCCTCTCTTCATAGGAAAGTCGTCCCATCCCCACTATCATTTTCGTCGCCCTTCGCTGTACCTTTTCCAATTCTACTATATCTTTTTTGAGATACGGAGACCAGTACTGAACACAATACTCCAGGTGCGGTCGCACCATGGAGCGATACAACGGCATTATAACATCCGCACACCTGGACTCCATACCCTTCCTAATAACACCCAACATTCTATTCGCTTTCCTAGCCGCAGCAGCACACTGAGCAGAAGGTTTCAGCGTATCATCGACGACGACACCCAGATCCCTTTCTTGATCCGTAACTCCTAACGCGGAACCTTGCAAGACGTAGCTATAATTCGGGTTCCTCTTACCCACATGCATCACTTTGCACTTGTCAACATTGAACTTCATCTGCCACTTGCACGCCCAATCTCCCAGTCTCGCAAGGTCCTCCTGTAATCGTTCACATTCCTCCTGCGACTTGACGACCCTGAATAATTTTGTGTCATCGGCGAATTTAATTACCTCACTAGTTATTCCCATCTCTAGGTCATTTATAAATACATTAAAAAGCAACGGACCCAGCACAGACCCCTGCGGGACCCCACTAACTACCCTCCTCCACTGAGAATACTGGCCATGCAATCCTACTCTCTGCTTCCTATCTTTCAACCAGTTCTTAATCCATAATAATACCCTACCTCCGATTCCATGACTCTGCAATTTCTTCAGGAGTCTTTCGTGCGGCACTTTGTCAAACGCCTTCTGAAAATCCAGATATACAATATCAACCGGCTCCCCATTGTCCACATGTTTGCTTACCCCCTCAAAAAAATGCATTAGATTGGTGAGGCAAGACTTCCCTTCACTAAATCCGTGCTGACTTTGTCTCATCAGTCCATGTTTTTGTATATGCTCTGCAATTTTATTCTTAATAATAGCCTCCACCATCTTGCCCGGCACCGACGTCAGACTCACCGGTCTATAATTTCCCGGATCTCCTCTGGAACCCTTCTTAAAAATCGGAGTAACATTGGCTACCCTCCAGTCTTCCGGTACTACACTCGATTTTAGGGACAGATTGCATATTTCTAACAGTAGCTCCGCAAGTTCATTTTTTAGTTCTATTAATACTCTGGGATGAATACCATCAGGTCCCGGTGATTTACTACTCTTCAGCTTGCTGAACTGACCCATTACATCCTCCAAGGTTACAGAGAATTCGTTTAGTTTCTCCGACTCCCCCGCTTCAAATATTCTTTCCGGCACCGGTGTCCCCCCCAAATCCTCCTCGGTGAAGACCGAAGCAAAGAATTCATTTAATTTCTCCGCTATGGCTTTGTCCTCCCTGATCGCCCCTTTAACACCATTTTCGTCCAGCGGCCCAACCGACTCTTTGGCCGGTTTCCTGCTTTTAATGTATCTAAAAAAAATTTTACTATGTATTTTTGCTTCCAACGCTAATTTCTTCTCAAAGTCCTTTTTTGCCCTCCTTATCTCCGCTTTGCATTTGGCTTGGCATTCCTTATGATCTATCCTGTTACTTTCAGTTGGTTCTCTTCTCCACTTTCTGAAGGATTGTTTTTTGGCTCTAATGACTTCCTTTATCTTACTGTTTAGCCACGCCGGCTGACGTTTAGTCTTTTTTCCCTTTTTTCTAATACGTGGAATATATTTGTCCTGAACCTCCAGGATGGTGTTTTTAAACAGCATCCACGCCTGACGCAAGTTTTTTACTCTGCGAGCTGCTCCTTTCAGTCTTTTTTTCACCATTTTTCTCATTTTGTCGTAATCACCTTTTCTATAGTTAAACGCTAGCGTACTTGATTTCCTAGTTTCACTTCCTTCAATGCCAATATCAAAACCGATCATATTATGATCACTATTATCAAGCGGCCCTCGTACCGTTACCCCCTGCACTAGATCATGAGCATCACTAAGGACTAAGTCTAGTATTTTTCCTTCTCTTGTCGGCTCCTGAACTAGCTGTTCCATGAAGCTGTCCTTGATTTCATCAAGAAATCTTATGTCCCTTGCGTGTACAGATGTTACATTAACCCAGTCTATATGCGGGTAATTGAAATCCCCCATTATTATTGTGTTGCCCAGTTTGTTTGCGTCCCTGATTTCCTTTAACATTTCCGCATCCGTCTGTTCGTCCTGGCCAGGCGGACGGTAGTACACTCCTATCACTATCCTTTTCCCCTTTGCACATGGAATTTCAATCCACAGTGATTCCAAGGAGTGTTTTGTTTCCTGCAGAATTTTCAATCTATTTGATTCAAGGCTCTCGTTAATATACAATGCTACCCCTCCACCAATCCGATTCACCCTATCACTACGATATAATTTGTACCCCGGTATGACAGTGTCCCACTGGTTATCCTCCTTCCACCAGGTCTCAGAGATGCCTATTATATCTAATTTTCCATTTAGTGCAATATATTCTAACTCCCCCATCTTATTTCTTAGGCTCCTGGCATTCGGTTTTGGCCTCTGAAAGCTCATTGAAAAGGGTGTTAGGCTATTAAATTATTTTCTGAAACCTGATGCACTGAAAAGCAGCACTTTACCCCTATGTGACAAATGCATCTGATTAGTGTGACTAAATTTTGCTGGGGAAGGGGGAATAGAGAGAAAATTTTGTGCCCACCCACTTTAGGTTCAGGCCCATCCAAAATTTGCAGTCTGGCTACGCCACTGCCTGGAGGGCTTACAATGTAGGTTTGTACCTGAGGCAATCAGAAGGAGCAACACTGGGATGTGAACCAGGTGCCTCAGGATTTCAAGACTGGTTCACTAACCACAAGGCTACTCCTCCACCCTGTGTGAAGTAATGACCTGGGACTAACTTGGACGGTGAAACAAAAAAGAAAAAAATTTGACTGAGAACAACTTAAAGTCATCTCTGATTAAAAGTACATGTGCTGTTCCACAACTCATATACATTTGGCTGTGTTGGGGGATGGATGATTCCAGACATGGGATTAAGGAAGGTAAAATTCTTTTGGGCCACATAAATAGCTCTGGAAATTGTCCCGATTACATAAAAATACATTTACCTCTGTTGGTCTCCCCTGTCTGTAGCTTCTCCAGCATGCCTGGTAAATTCAGGCCTGTTTGGTTTGATGCTCTATTCAGACACCTGTGATCTGTTGAAGAGAAAGGAAAACAAAAACTTAATAATTGCACCATATGCCTGGAATAAACTTCCTGAGCCAGTACGCCAAGCCTCATCTCTGGCCATCTTCAAATCTAGGCTAAAAACCCACCTCTTCGATGCTGCTTTTAACTCCTAAACCTAAGCCTTCAACTGTCCCCTATCCCTGATATGTCCTGTCTGTCCTAACCCTTATCCCTTACTTGTCCTGTCTGTCTGTCATAATTAGATTGTAAGCTCTATTAAGCAGGGACTGTCTCTCCATGTTCAAGTGTGAAGCGCTGCGTACGTCCTGTAGCGCTATAGAAATTATAAGTAGTAGTAGTAGTAATATCACATAAAATAAAGCCTGACATTCAAAGAAACAGAGGAGACAGATACAAATCAAACAGACATCTAACTTCATGCTAAAAATATCTTTAGCATTTTAGGTGGGGCCTCACCAACGATTGAGAATAGGCTGCTGTTCTCACTATATCACACCTGTTCATACCCATTTCAACCAATCAGGATGACTTTTATTCTCTGTAATAATTGTGCTGCTTTAGTTTCAAGCAGTGGCGTAGCCAGACTGCCAATTTTGGATGGGCCTGAACCCAAAGTAGGTGGGCACAAAATTTTCTCTCTACCCCCCTCCCCCAGCAAAATGTAGTCACGCTAATCAGATGCATTTGTCACACAGGGTAAAGTGCTGCTTTTCAGTGCATCAGATTTCAGAAAATTTATTTAATAGCCTAACACCCTTTTCCATGAGCTTTCAGAGGCCAAAACCTCCTGCCTCAGGTCAGTATAATGCTGTTACGGTATCCTCGCCTGACATAGGCGTAGTTTGACTGTTTCATTTGGGGGGGCAAAGGAAGGGGCGGGGCATATTAGCATATTCATTTGCATATATGTATATGCAAATTATGCTAATATGGAGGAAGGAAGGGAGCAAGAGCTGGCTTTTTTGGGAATAACCAGTGTTCGTTTGACGATGGATAGCCACTGAATCGGAGAGGCAGCGGGTTTGGCGGCAGGCAGTGGTGTGCTGGTAAATGTTTACCAACAGACTCTCCCCCCCGGTCCCCCTCTGCGCCCCCCCCCCCCCCAAATTGCAGAGCTGGCTTTAGCCGGGGAGAGAGCCTGGGGGGGGGGGGGGTATAAATAAGTAAATATAAACTTTTAATGTTGAACACCTGATTCTCAAAGTGAACATATTCCAAACACTATAATGAAAATAAAATAATTTTTTTCTACCTTTGTTGTCTGGTGACTTTCTTTTTCTGATCATGCTGGCCCAGTATCCGATTCTGCTGCTATCTGTCCTCTTAACTCCGTTTCCAGGGCTTCCTTTCCATTTATTTCTTTCCTTTCCTCCTTTCTTCTTCATTTCTGGTCTTCAGCTTCTGCCTATTTTCTTCATCCATGTGCAGTTTTTCTCCTCTCTTCCTTTTCCCTCATCTCATCTCCTTCCTCACTCTTTCCTCCCCTCCATCCATGTCCAGCATTTCTTTTCTCTCCCCTGCCCTCCATCCACCCATGTCCAGCGACCCTTCTCTCCCTTTGCCCTGCAAGCACCCATACCCAGCGACCCTCCTTTCCCCTTCTTCCATGCCCAGTGGCCCTCCTTTCCCCTGCCCTCCATCCACCCATGTCCAGCAGTGACCCTCCTCTCCCCTGCCCTCCATCCACTCAGTCCAGCAGTGACCCTCCCCTCCCCTGTCCCCATACCCAGTGGCCCTCCTTTCCCCTGCCCTCCATCCACCCAGTCCACCAGTGACCCTCCTCTCCCCTGTCCCCATGCCCAGTGGCCCTCCTTTCCCCTGCCCTCCATCCACCCAGTCCAGCAGTGACCCTCCTCTCCCCTGTCCCCATGCCCAGTGGCCCTCCTTTCCCCTTCCCTCCATCCACTCAGTCCAGCAGTGACCCTCCTCTCCCCTGTCCCCATGCCCCTCCTTTCCCCTGCCCTCCATCCACTCAGTCCAGCAGTGACCTTCCTCTCCCCTGCCCCCATGCCCAGTGGCCCTCCTTTCCCCTTCCCTCCATCCACTCAGTCCAGCAGTGACCCTCCTCTCCCCTGCCCCCATGCCCAGTGGCCCTCTTTTCCCCTTCCCTCCATCCACTCAGTCCAGCAGTGACCCTCCTCTCCCCTGCTCTCTCTTCATCCCACCCTCTCCCTGTTCCTTCTCTCCCCCCCCCCCCCCCCCCCGCAGCGAGGCAGTTCTCCTTCCTCCCTCCGGATCCATCCCTCACCAACTTGATCGTCGAATTCTTCGCCTGCCCGCTAGCGCTGACTCTCCCCTGCCGGTTCGCGCTTCAAAATGGCCGCCGAGACTAAGTCTCGCGAGGCCGCCTCTGGAAGTCTCGGCGGCCATTTTTAAAGCGCGAACCAGCAGGGGAGAGAGCGCTAGCGCGCCGGGCAGACAAAGGATTCGAAGATCAGGTCGGTGAGGGGCGGATCCGGAGGGAGGGAGGAGAAGGAACGGGGAGAGGGCGGGGCGAAGGAAGAGCTGCCTGGTGCCGGCCCTGCGTTTGGGGGGGCATTGCCCCCCCTCGCCCCCCCCCCAGTCTACGCCCATGTCGCCTGACCTAAGGAAGGAAGTATTGGTCTCTGAAACTTCATTAACACAGGTACCATATTACTTTATCCTAAATTAAAAATAAAATTATTTTCTTTACCTTTCTTGTATGGCCATTTACTTTTTCTCATTGTGTCGCTCCCAGTCTCTAGATTCTGCTTTCCTTTGTTTTCGCTTAACTCTTCTGCCACGGTTTCCTGGCCATTTCTCATTTTTCTCTCCTTTTTCTTTGCTTTCTTCAATATTTTTCTGCCTCTCTCTCTCTCTCTGTCCTGATTTAATTCATTCTTACTATCCATTCTTTAATTTCCTTCATCTACTTATGGCTTTTCATCTTTTTCTCACCCTTGTTCTCCCCATGCCCCTTCCTCTTATTCTCCAGTCTTTCACTACTCTCCTTTTCCTTCCAGCAGCTCTCCTCTTTCTCTCCCCATCCTTCCAGTCTCCCCTCTCTCGCCCCATCCTTCCAGTAGTCTCCCCTCTTTCTTTCTGCATCCTTCCGTCCAGTGTCACCTCTTTCTCCCTACCCTTCCATCCAGCGTCTTCCCTCTTTCTCTCCCCATCCTTCCATCCATCTATCCATCTATCCTCTCTCCTAATCCTTCCATCTAATGTCTCTCTCTCCCTCTTTCTAATCAGTGTCTCTGTATCACTCTACCCTTTTCTGTTCAGTGTCCCTTCTCTCTCCACATCCTTCCAGTCTCTCCCCTATCTCTCTGCATCCTTCCAGTCTCTCCCCTTTCTCTCCCCATCCTTCCAACCAGAGTCTCTCTCCCCATCCATCCATTTTCCCTCTTTCTCTCCTCATCCTTCCATCTGTTTTCTATCTTTTCTCCCCATCCTTCCATCTATTTTCCCTCTTTCTCCCCATCCTTCCATGTTTTCCCTCTTTCTCTGCCATCCTTCCATGTTTTCCCTCTTTCTCTCCATGTTTTCCCTCATTCTCTGCCATCCTTCCATCTGTTTTCCCTTTCTCTGCCATTCTTCCATCTGTTTTCCCTCTTTTTCTCCCCATCCTTTCATCTGTTTTCCCTCTTTTTCTCCCCATCCTTCCAAGTTTTCCCTCTTTTCTTCGACGAGGCCCGCCCTGCATGCTAGCGCCAGGGCCAGTGACGTAGGAGACGGGAGGAGCCTGCGAGCCAGCAGCCAATGCCTCAAGGCTGCCTAGACAGTGCCTGCCGGTGCCGCGCTTTTTTTTTTTTTAAACATTTTTCGTCCTTAGCGCCGTTAGCGCTTCTTCTTTTTGTAGCGCCGGCCCTGCTGCTCAACAGGAAAAGCAGCAGTGGCCGGCAACGGGTGCTGGAGCTGGCGCTGGGCGGGCCTGGGCTCAAATTGGGTGGGCCTGGGCCCAGCCAGGCCCACCCGTAGCTACGCCCCTGGTTTCAAGACCAATTATCTGGAGACTTAAGGCTTGTCCTATCTGTCTACAGCTCACTAGATTAAAACACGAGCTCAGTAACGTAAAACAGGAACTAGATGCACTTAAAGCAGCATCTAGGACTGCACAATATCATACTGCACAGAATCATACCAAATTATCACCACTACCACAAAGGATAAAACCACCTAAAAATAGATGGATCACTGTAGGCTCAGGCAGACTTCGTTATGTGAAAAGAAAACATCCAACCTCACAAGTGTTACCCCTACAAAATTATTTTACTCCATTACAGCACTGTGATGTTCTTGAAAACAGAACGGAAGCCAAAGAAAAAATAATAAAAGTGGAACAAAAAGATATGAAGGTACCCAAAGAGAAAAGAAACCCCCAAATCACTAATGTTGAAATGCATACCAGGAAATGTAGATGGAAAGCAATGACCACAAATGCTCGCAGTCTAAGCAATAAAGTTCATGACCTTCAAGCCCTGATGTTGGAGGCAGACTTGGATGTTGTTGCAATCACGGAGACGTGGCTAAATGGTTCCCATGAATGGGATGCAAACATACCAGGCTATAATCTATTTAGGAAGGATAGAGAGAGTCGTAAATGTGGAGGAGTAGGTCTGTATGTGAGGAATGATATCACTGCGACTGAAATAATAGGGACCTGGGGAAAGGAAGAAGCGATATGGATCACCTTAAAAAGAGATGATAGAACCTCTGTCCACGTGGGTGTTGTCTACAGACCTCCGACACAATTGGAGGAATTAGATAAAGACCTGATCGCAGATATTCAAAAGTTGGGAAGCAAGAGAGAGGTGCTGTTGCTGGGAAATTTCAATCTGCCGGATGTAGATTGGAAGGTTCCCTCTGCGGAATCGGAAAGAAGTAGAGGGATCGTGGATGCTTTCCAAAGTGTTTTGCTCAGACAAATGGTGATGGAACCCACGAGGGAGGGAGCGACACTGGATCTGGTGCTCACAAATGGGGATAGCGTGTCAAATATCCGAGTGGGTGCCCACCTGGGCAGCAGTGACCATCAAACGGTTTGGTTTGATATGACAGCTAAAGTGGAGAGCGGCCACTCAAAACTCAAAGTCCTGGATTTCAAGCGTGCTGACTTTAGTAAAATGGGGGAATACCTGAGGAAGGAGATGATGGGCTGGGAGGAAATACGAGAAGTGGAAGGACAGTGGTCAAGGCTGAAAGAAGCTATAAATAGGGCCATGAACCTTTATGTAAGGAAAGTAAATAAAAGCAAGAGAAAAAGGAAACCGATATGGTTCTCCAAGCAAGTGGTTGAGAAAATAAAGGCTAAAGAGTTGGCGTTCCAGAAATACAGAAAAACTCAAGAAAAGGAACACATGGAGGATTACCGGATGAAACTGAAAGAAGCCAAGAGAGAGATACGACTGGCAAAAGTGCAAGCAGAAGAACAAATGGCTAGAAATGTAAGGAGGGGTGACAAAAATTTCTTTTGGTATATTAGTGAAAGGAGAATGACTAAAAAGGGAATTGTGAGACTAAAAGATACTGCGAACCGCTATATGGAAAATGATGAAGAAAAAGCAAATTTGCTAAATAGATACTTTAGTTCTGTTTTCACAGAAGAAAATCCTGGAGAAGGACCGCGATGGACTGGAAATAGGACAAATGAGAATGAAGTGGATACAGCACCGTTCACTGAAGAAAGTGTGTATCAACAACTTGAAAAGCTAAAGGTGGACAAAGCCATGGGACCGGACGGGATCCACCCCAGGATATTGAGGGAGCTCAGAGAGGTTTTGACGGGTCCTCTTAAAGATTTGTTTAATATATCCTTGCAGACGGGAAAGGTTCCGAGGGATTGGAGAATGGCAGAGGTGGTCCCTCTTCACAAAAGTGATGATAGGGAAGAAGCTGGAAACTACAGGCCGGTAAGCCTCACTTCGGTTATTGGAAAAGTAATGGAAGCGATGCTGAAGGAAAGGATAGTGAATTTCCTGGAAGCAAATAAGTTGCAAGATCCGAGACAACATGGTTTTACCAAAGGGAAATCGTGCCAAACGAATCTCATTGAGTTCTTTGATTGGGTGACAGGAGAATTGAATCAGGGACGAGCTATGGACGTAATCTACTTAGATTTCAGCAAAGCTTTTGACACGGTTCCCCACAGGAGGCTCTTAAATAAACTGGATGAGCTGAAGAAAGGACCTGAAGTGGTGAACTGGATTAGGAACTGGTTGACGGACAGATGCCAGAGGGTGGTGGTGAATGGAGTTCGCTCGGAGGAGGGAAAGGTGAATAGTGGAGTGCCTCAGGGATCGGTGCTGGGGCCGATTCTGTTGAATATATTTGTGAGTGACATTGCCGAAGGGTTAGAAGGTAAAGTTTGCCTATTTGCGGATGATACTAAGATCTGTAACAGAGTGGACACCCGGGAGGGAGTGGAAAACATGAAAAAGGATCTGAGGAAGCTAGAATAATGGTCTAAGGTTTGGCAATTAAAATTCAATGCGAAGAAATGCAAAGTGATGCACTTAGGGAATAGAAATTCACGGGAGACGTATGTGTTAGGTGGTGAGAGACTGATAGGTACGGGCGGAGAGAGGGATCTTGGGGTGATAGTATCTGAGGATTTGAAGGCGACGAAACAATGTGACAAGGCGGTGGCCGTAGCTAGAAGGTTGTTAGGCTGTATAGAGAGAGGTGTGACCAGCAGAAGAAAGGGGGTGTTGATGCCCCTGTATAAGTCGTTGGTGAGGCCCCACCTGGAGTATTGTGTTCAGTTTTGGAGGCCGTATCTTGTTAAGGATGTAAAAAGAATTGAAGCGGTGCAAAGAAAAGCTACGAGAATGGTATGGGATTTGCGTTACAAGACGTATGAGGAGAGACTTGCTGAACTAAACATGTATACTCTAGGGGAAAGGAGAAACAGGGGTGATATGATACAGACGTTCAAATATTTGAAAGGTATTAATCCGCAAACGAAACTTTTCTGGAGATGGGAAGATGGTAGAACGAGAGGACATGAAATGAGATTGAAGGGGGGCAGACTCAAGAAAAATGTCAGGAAGTATTTTTTCACGGAGAGAGTAGTGGATGCTTGGAATGCCCTCCCGCAGGAGGTGGTGGAAATGAAAACGGTAACGGAATTCAAACATGCGTGGGATAAGCATAAAGGAATCCTGTGCAGAAGGAATGGATCCTCAGGAGCATAGTCAAGATCGGGAGGCGGGGCTGGTGGTAGGGAGGCGGGGATAGTGCTGGGAAGACTGATACGGTCTGTGCCAGAGCCGGTGGTGGGAAGCGGGACTGGTGGTTGGGAGGCGGGGATAGTGCTGGGCAGACTTGTACGGTCTGTGCCAGAGCCGGTGGTTGGGAGGCGGGACTGATGGTTGGGAGGCGAGGATAGAGCTGGGCAGACTTATACGGTCTGTGCCAGAGCCAGTGGTTGGGAGGCGGGGCTGGTGGTTGGGAGGCGGGGATAGTGCTGGGCAGACTTATACGGTCTGTGCCCTGAAAAGGACAGGTACAAATCAAGGTAAGGTATACACAAAAAGTAGCACATATGAGTTTATCTTGTTGGGCAGACTGGATGGACCATGCAGGTCTTTTTCTGCCGTCATTTACTATGTTACTATGTAATTTTTTTGTCTGCATGATAACATTGTATTTAACATGTGAATCACTAACACAGAGATTTGTGGAAGGATTTCTGAAACCTCTCGTGAAAAAACTAACAGCTTCATACAAGACACCACAGACTTTCTGAATAAATTGAAAAATATCAAGCAATTACCACCAAACACCCTTCTGGTCACGATGGATGTAGAATCACTATACAGCAACATTCCACATGCGGATGGCATAGCTGCATGTGGAAGACTCCTAAAAAAAATCCACACTGGACCATCAATACTCACCAGAAACTATTACAAAATTAATCAAATTTATTTTAACTCACAACTACTTCCGCTTTAACAATGATATCTATCTATAAATAATGGGCACTGCGATGGGCACCAGGACAGCACCCCAATATGCCAACCTTTTTATGGCTGAGCTGGAAGAGACATTTCTGAATACATACCAGACCAAACCTCTAAAATACTACCGGTACATTGATGGCATTTTTATAATTTGGACAGAGGGGGAAGAAACTCTGAAACAATTTTACTATTTCTTCAATACATACCATCCTACAATCAGATTCAAAATTGACTACTCCCCAGAAAAAGTCAATTTTTTGGACACCACGGTCTCAATCAGCAATGGCTAGATACAAACATCTATATACAAGAAACCCACAGATAGATGCAGCTACCTCCACAACTCCAGGTTCCACCCTTCACATACAAAGAGATCCATTATTTACAGCCAAGCCACAAGATACCACCATATCTGCTCTGACCCAAGAGAAGGAGACAGACATCTTAAAATCCTGACTGCATCCTTTGAATTGAAAGGCTACAACCCCAAAATAATCTCCAAAAATATTGCCTCCTCCCTCAAAACACCCAGGGAAAATCTGCTACAGTACAAAGAAAAAAAAGCCACAGACAGAATCCCCCTTATAGTGACGTACAACCCAGAGCTGGAACAATTACGAAAAATCATAAAAGATCTTCAGCCTCTACTCCAAGAGGATGAATTACTGAAAGAGATATTCCCAGCCCCACCAGTGCTGGCCTTCCGACAGCCACCCAACTTAAAACACAAGCTAATCAGAAGTAAACTCCCAACACAGACTGAAAAGGAAGAGAAGGGCACATTTCCCTGCAACAGATCAAGCTGCAAGCTATGCCAAAACATTTCACAAGACCCCACAGTCATTCACAAAGGAAAAATATTCAACATAAAGGAATCTTTCACATGCTCATCTTCCAATGTGGTATATATCATTCAGTGTAAAAAATGTAATGAAGTTTGCTATATTGGAGAAACAAGCCAGATGCTTAAGACAAGATTTAATCTACATAGACATTACATGAAGAAAGCTGGTGCCAGTCAGGTTCCCACCCCTGTGGGCCAACACTTTACAAAACCAGATCACTGTACCAGTGATTTCATAGTAAGAATCCTGAAAGGTAATTTTAAAACAATACAGGAACGTAAGACCTTTGAAGTCAGAATGATTGAATATTTTGACACCCAACAGACAGGACTTAACAAGGATCTGGGATTTCTAGCCCATTATAAACCATAAAATTGTATTTCTCTGTTTATCACCCTCCTCTCACCTACCCACACCCATCCTGTCAGAGCTGTTAGTGTGCATTGTAAAATATTAGCCTCAATGCTAGTGAAAAAAATAACAATTGAGCATTAACAGAGCTATTGACCATCAAATTCTACATAAAGGAAGTGACTGTCTGCACTTCCTGTCAGTACTGTGTGGAGAAAGAGGTGAACAACTGAACTCGAGACATAAAGGACCGGAAAGAGGTGACTATTAAAGAGTTTGATCTGCTGTATGTCGAGCTGACACTTGTCTCTACTCTTTCTCGTTCTGTTTTCAGGAATATGGAAGGGTTCATGGATGTGCCAGTAACATGACTGCTGAGACTAGAATCCACCAAAAGTACAACATAGGAGAAAGAGAAATATATTATGTTATGGGTTAGATGTAATAATAATGCAGGAGAATGGTGTATTATATTTACAGAGAACCCCTTCCAGAATAATGTTATGGGTTAGATGCGGTTAGAACATGGGAGAATGGAGATACAGAGACCTTCTCCCAGGAATATGTTATGGGCTAGAAGTGATGGTAACTTAAGAATTGTGTATTATACTTACAAAAATACCCCAGGGTTACAGCCATAATAAGAAAAAGAAGACACAGGATCAGTAGAAAAAGTGAGATGTAGAACCAGTGATGAGATTCACATTGCTGAAGTAAAGCTAGGAGAAAGAATGGAGAATTATTCATAAGTAATCAGATTTAAAGAGATATTTTGCATAGTTGACTAGATAGAAAAAGAAACGACCAATTCTAAACATTCACAAAGTGGAGCCTTTTGTAAAACACCACTAAGACCACAGAAAAAAAGAGGTCTGTTATGTTTCCTACCAGGCAGAAGGAATCATTTTACAAAATAAGTAAATAAATAACTAGGCTGTCATCACTCAGAACTTTGAATGTGCACGACCTGAAACGTACACATCTAAGTATTGATTTTATAACCTAGGCTACATCCCCAGACATTTCTTTCTCACTGTATCACACACTTAAGGGAACAAAGACCACGACAGACATTTTTGTCCCTGTATATCAGTGTATCACTGAATGATGTCCCGAGGGAGGTGGTGGAAAAAAAAACTGTGGCTGAATTCAAAAAGGCTTGGGTTAAACACCGATCTCTAATTAGAAAATGAATGATTTAAAAACCAATACTTAAAGGGTTGCAAATGTGTTTGTATGTCAAGGGATGTTTAGATGGTAACTCTGGCTGCATCAACTAAGGCCAGTGTTCAGTTGCCTTGTATGGTCTTGAGACCTGAATAAGGCGATCTGGTTTAGGATGGGCTGGAGAGAGCTTCGATGGAAACTCCAGTGTTTGGAATATCTATCCCTTCTATCTCACTGTATCATACACTACAGGGAATAAAGACCGTTTCTTTTCCCTTCTATATCACTGTATCGGACTTCAGGGAATAAAGACCGTCCCCAGATATTTCTATCTCTTCTACCTCAGTATATCACACAGTGCAGGGCAATAAAGACAGTCCTCAGACATTTATAACCCTTCTATCTCACTGTATCACACTCTGAAGGGAATAAAGACCATCCCCAGGCTTTTCTATCTAGCATAAAGTCTATCCCTGGTCATTTCTATCCCTTCTATCTCACTTTATGACAGACTGAGGGAATAAAGTCGATTCCCAGGCATTTCTACGCCTTCTATCCCATTGCGTTACCCACTGCAGGAAATAAAGATTATCCACTGGTATTTCTGTCTTATCTATCTGATGGTGTTATACAGTAGCAACGATTGTCACCTGAGTTAGCTGCATATGTAAAATGTCTTGCATTAATCTCAATAAATGTAAGGCTCTATCCTTTTAATTAAGACAACACATTTCAATTGCCATTGTTTTACCCAATTTGTTTGCTTCAAATTTGCCTGAAAGATCATTTAATTGATATTTCTATGCAACAAATTGTTTCTATTGCAGTTGAATGGTAAATATTACCTTTCTGTCTTGTTGTAGTCATTGGAGATTCAGGGTTCATGTTCTCCTTTGATACCTCCTGCAGTCTTATAGCAGCGTTGGTGACCTTCTCGTTCCTTTGTAACACCGAAGAACCTTCCAAATAATTGAACACATTTAAAAGCCGTGAGCTGTGTATGGAGGTGAGAAATTCACCAGTCCTGTTATTTTCCAGCCAACATCTGAGGGACTTTACCTTTGGAATGAGATTGGGAAGATTTGGGTCTTTTTCCCTTTCCAAACCTTAGTTCAGAGTAAGTGACTGTCTCAGCCATTGCAAATTCCTCTCTCTCTGGGTGATGATCTCTCTGGGGGAGATGAAGATACAGTGTGAGTGCACAGGAAATCTGTTACTTATGTAGTGAGGAAACAGGGGCCGAAAATACCAAAGACCAGTTGACTTGTACAGCCTCCTCACTAGTTCCTGAGTAGGGTAACCAGCAAAACACAGTCTGTGATGCCTCATTTCTGGGGGGGGTGGGGGTGTTGCTTTTCAAGCTCTAAGTGGTGATAGTTTAACTGGATTTAAGCAGCTCATGAAGACTATAGTTAAACTAACCAGATATCTAAGGGGAACAGATACATCTCGCAGTCTAGTTAATCTTGTCTAATGGTGAATAACCGTAAAGGAATGGGAAGAATGATTAGTTAACTGATGCTTTGAGACCTAACAGCAGGTCTAAGACTTGCTGAATTAAATTACCTTAACAGGTTAGTTAAGAATGTACATAGTGCTGCTTTGCAAGCTTATTTATTTATTAGGATTTATTTACCACCTTTTTGAAGGAATTCAGTCAAGGCGGTGTACAGTAAGAATAAATCAAACATGAGCAATAAGCAATTACAGCAGTAACAATATTCAAACAACAGTAAAAAGCATTTATTTATTTGTTGCATTTGTATCCCACATTTTCCCACCTATTTGCAGACTCAATGTGGCTTACAATAATACATCCTAACATCATCAATCAAGAGTAGATAAAACAATTGGTAACATAAAGAACAAGTGTAACACAATGGATAAAATCAGTTCAATAAATCAAAAAACAGACTGATTAAACAATTCGATAAATCCAAAAAATAGACAGATTCTCTAGTAAGTAGTGATGTGTTAGAGGCCCTGTTATTAATTATTATGGTAAGTCTTGGTTAAAAGGTAGGTCTTTAATGATTTTCGAAACTTGGTAAGGTCATGAATATTTTTTACATTAAGTGGTAGTGTATTCCACAGTTGCGTGCCAATATAAGAAAAGCAGGATGCATGAACTAGTTTGTAATTTAAACCTTTACAACTAGGGAAGTGGAGTCCCAAGAATGTACGTGCTGATTTTTTAGCGTTTCTGGGAGGTAAATCAATAAGGTCTGATATGTATGCCGGAGCATTTCCATGAATGATTTTATGGACCAATGTGCAAATTTTGAACACAGAATGTTCTTTAACTGGGAGCCAATGGAGCTTCTCTCTTAGGGGTTTTGCACTTTCGTATTTTGACTTTCCAAAAATGAGTCTAGCTGCTGTATTCTGGGCTGTCTGAAGTTTCTTCATGATATGTAAGTATACTACTTACAATGTCAGCGCAATACGTAATAGAAAATTTTAATTGACAGTGAAGGGTATAAGCAAAGATGGAACATATAGAGAGGTAAGAGAGTAAGAAGAGTTAGAAAGTAAGGTGACTAATTTAAAGAAAGTTGCACATGAGGTCAAAGTGACGGTTAAATATTATCTCAGCTAGGGTAGGAGTGGATAAACATGTCTTGCTGCAGTATGTGCAGCCCATGTCACTCCTTGTGTGTGTGAGTGAGACTAACAAGTTAGTTACTTCTTCCATTAAAGGCCTGGTTGAAGTTCACCTCTATGGATTGCCTATCAAATGAGGTGCAAGGTGAGCAGTCCCAGCACCCCTCAAGAAGTCACTTTGGAGGTGATATGGTGGTGCTCAACATCAATGTCCTGGGGTAAATGGCAGGCATCACAGAAGTAGGTCAAGGTGACCAACCTCTGCTGGTTATTGAGAACTTGGGGTCTAAATGGTCAGTTTATCTCTTAACCCCCAGTCACCAAGTACCATCCAGGACAACTGTAAGTTGGTGGGTGATCTTGCTCTCTCCAGATGCAGGATCAATTAACCAAGGCAGAGAGTAATAGTGTGAATTTTGCCGGTGAAATGTGGAGTAATCAGAAGAGCAGACATTTACGTCCCCCTGACAGCACACTGTATAAGGCAAGGTCAGGTTGTAGAAGAGCAGTATACATGCGGCCTTTGCTGGACTGATGATAGCCATACCTCAACCCATATCTTAGTGGAAATAAGAGCGATAAGAGCAGGCAGCTAGGCCGAAGAGAGAGGACCAGGCTATTTTGGAACAGGTGGCAAAAAAATAAAGCGGATGATTTTACGGTCACCAATTCTTTGAACATTTTCTCTGATATCCACAACCAGTGTTCCCAGTGGAAAATAAATATTCTCAAGGGCTGATGATACTGCAAATCTCCAGGACTATCACCGAACTTGGTGGAAAATGTGGTGTTTTTAACAACAAACCTCTGTCTGCTTATTCTCTTCAATTTTCATGGAACTAGGAGGAGGCTTGAGTGGAACAAGTGCGGGGCCCTATGCAGACCAATTTGGTAGGGCCCCATCCTAGCCCCGCCCCGCCATAGCCCCTCCCCCACCCCATTGATAAGATTATTCCATTTTTAGAACATTTTTTTATTTATGAAATTTCAAATAAAGACAAATGAAGCTAAACTTGTACAAAAAAACTGATTGAAATAATAAGCACAATGCTATCATGAACCCCCCTCCCCAGAAATTATTCAGTTCAAGTCCACTACAATTAGTAGTTCCAATTCTCAGAACAAAGGAGAATAAAGGAAAAATATTAAGAAAAGATTCAGTACTTTCTAATTCCCCTATTACTCTGTAACCCATCAAACCAGAGAGGCAAGTAGCCACATCAGTTACTAAAATAGTTTGAACTGATTGTACCTACTTTATATCAGATTTTGCTACTTCATGATTTCCATTGTCAGATTTTAGCTTAGTAATCCTTTCTTCCTGTGATTGCAGTCTAGCTTCCAAATGATTAATTCGAGGTGTCATATCATTAATTACTGGAAGCAGTGTTTTAGCTAAATCTGCTATTGCCATCCAAATTTTTATCAGGAGAAATATCTGCAGATCTATGTGAAAATAACCCAGATATGTTAGAAACAGCCTCTTCCAAGCCAGAAGATCTTACTTGCTCAGCTTCTCCAGCAACTAATGTTGTTGGGCCAAATTCCTCTCAGGGAGGCAGACATTTCCAACCCTTGCACCGTCCGCAAGCGTCGTTAGATGAGAGAGACACTTCTCCTGATCTCCTGCCTGCATGGAATCCGATTTCGATTTGGCATAAGTGCACAACTGTTGGCGTCAGCAACGATGGCTCACCTCACGTCCTCACCAACTCCGACCAGGCTCCAGCTTTTCCCGCTCAGTGAATCCCGCCCTCACGTCCGGAAACAGGAAATACATCAGAAGGCGGGACATTGAGTGGGAAGCTGGAGCCTGGAGGTGAGCCATCGCGCTGCAACTGTCTGTCGTCGCCGTTGGGGGTGGGGCCGTCGCTGCCTGGGCTGGCTCGCTGGCATCGCTCAGTTAGTCGCCGGGGTCCGGGGACTCGGGAGCTGAGAGCGGGCTCAGCGGGCCCAAGCCGGGGGTGGGCGCTGCGCCGGTGGTGGCAGCAGCGGAGTGGCCGAGCCGCGGGAATGGGGATCATCTCAGGCGACTAAGGCGAGCAGCGGCAGAGGTCAGAGCGGAGGCACGAGTGAGGCAGAGTTGAGGCGTGCTGCGCGGGGCCCTATGCGGTCGCCTTGGTAGCCTCTGCCTAAGACCGGCCCTGCTGCCTTGCAGAAACCTATCGAGGCAGTTTATAATCCATACAAATGTAAAATAGTAAAAAATTATTGAAGTCCGCATCGAGTCTGCATTCATTTCAGATGATTAAAAATGGTTCAGCAAGGTTGGTAACAGGGGTGTCACATTGTTAACATATTACTTCATATTTGCAAAATTACATCAGCTGCCGATTGGATACTGGAGAAGGTTTGAAATTGTGCTAGTCATTCACAGAGCCAGATGCGCAGAGTTTATAGACCTGTAAAATCATTGCGTTCAGAGGATGCCATGTTGCTTATATTGCCAGTACTGAAAAAGGTACATTTCATTGAAGAAACCACAGTGGGTCCAGTGAAGTGGCTACATCGAGACAGGAGGTGTTGATGCCCCTGTCATTGGTGAGGCCCCACCTGGAGCATTATGTTCAGTTTTGGAGGCCGCATCTTGCTAAGGATGCAAAATGAGGAAAGTGACAAAAATGATAAGGGGCTTCCACCATGACGTGTGAGAAGAGACTGGAAGACCTGAATATGTATAGCCTAGAGGACAGGAGGGACAGGGGAGGTATGATACGATACAGTTTATATACTTCAAGGGTATTAATATAGAAACAAATGTTTTCCAGAGAAGGGGAAATGATTAAACTAGAGGATATGAACTGAGGTTGCGGAGTGGTAGACTTAGGAGTAATGGCAGGAAATTCTTTTTCATGGAGAGGATGGTTGATGCCTGGAATGACCTCCTGAGGGAGGTGGTAGAGACAAAAGCAGTGATGGAATTCGAAAAGGAATGGGATGAACACAGAGGAACTCTATTTAGAATATAGATGGTATAAAACAAAAATAAAAAGTTTATGACAAGCTGGAAAGAGCTTCAATGGCAACTTCAGTAACTGGAACCAAGGACAGTGCCGGGCAGACTTTTACTGTCTGGTCCCACAAATGACAAGACATATTTGGATAGGCTGGAGGGGGTTTTGACAGCAACACCAGTAGGTAGAACATAAGGACAGAATCGAGCGGACTTCTATGTCCCAGAAACACCAAAGAAAGAGTCATGATAGTGTATAATATCACGTTCATTGTTGATTCAATCATGAATTGATGTATGTGACTGTTGGGCAGACTGGATAGACCATTCAGGTCTTTATTTGCTGTCACTTACTATGTTACTATCCAGCTCATTTTCGAAAGTGATCACCGGCCATCTTCCGACACAAATCGGGAGATGGCCGGCGATCTCCTGAAACCGGCCAAATCGGTATAATCTAAAGTTGATTTTGGCCGGGTTCAACTGCTTTCGGTCGCGGAGCCGGCGAAACGTCAAGGGGGGTGTGTCGGTAGGGTAGTGAAGGCAGGACAGGGGCAGGACGGGGGCGTGCTCACGAGATGGCCGGCTTCGCCCGGTAATGGAAAAAAAAGCCAGGCTTGACGAGCATTTCGCCGGCTATACTTGGTCCCTTTTTTTTCACGACCAAGCTTCAAAAAGGAGCCCCAACTGACCAAATGACCACCAGAGGGAATCAGGGATCACCTCCCCTTACTCCTCCAGTGGTCACCAACCCCCTCCCACCCAAAACAAAAAAAAAACCTTTTTTCCCAGCCTCTATGCCAGCCTCAAATGTCATACCACTACTACTACTATTACTTAGCATTTCTAAAGCGCTACCAGGGTTACGCAGTGCTGTACAATTTAAACATAGAAGGACAGTCCCTGCTCAAGGAGCTTACAATCTAAAAGACAGGTGTACAATCTAGAGACAAGTGTACAGTCAAAGACAAGTGTAGAGTCCAACAATAGGGCATACTATATTTCACGATAGGTTAGGTGCCGAAAGCAGCATTGAAGAGGTGAGTTTTAAGCAGAGATTTGAAGATGGGTAGGGAGGGGGCTTGGCGTAGGGGTTGAGGAAGATTGTTCCAGGCATAGGGTGAGGCAAGGCAGAATGAGCGGAGCCTGGAGTTGGCAGTGGTGGAGAAGGGAACTGAAAGTAGGGATTTGTCCTGGGAGCGGAGGTTACGGGCGGGAGCATAGGGGGAGATGAGGGTAGAGAGGTAGTGAGGAGCCACAGACTGGGTGCATTTGTAGGTAAGGAGGAGAATCTTGAATTGAATGCGGTATCTGATCGGAAGCCAGTGAAGTGACTTGAGGAGAGGGGTGATGTGAGTATATCGGTTCTGGCGGAATATAAGATGTGTGGCAGCGTTCTGGACTAAGGGTGGATAGATGGCTAAGTGGGAGGCCGGTGAGGAGCAAGTTGCAGTAGTCAAGGCGAGAGGTAATGAGAGCTTGGACGAGAGTTCGTGTGGTGTGCTCAGATAGGAAAGGGCGAATTTTGCTGATGTTGAAGAGGAAGAAGCGACAGGTCTTGGCAGTCTGTTGGATATGCGCAGAGAAGGAGAGGGAGGAGTCGAAGATGACTCCGAGGTTGCGGGCAGATGGGACGGGGAGGATGAGGGTGTTATCAACTGAGATAGAGAGTGGAGGAAGAGGAGAGGTGGGTTTGGGTGGAAAGACGAGGAGCTCAGTTTTGGCCATGTTCAGCTTCAGGTGGCGGTTGGACATCCAGGCAGCAATGTCGGATAAGCAGGCCGATACCTTGGCCTGGGTCTCCATGGTGATGTCTAGTGTGGAGAGATATAGCTGGGTGTCATCAGCATAAAGATGATACTGAAAACCATGAGATGAGATCAGTGAGCCTAGGGAGGAGGTGTAGATTGAGAAGAGAAGGGGTCCAAGGACAGATCCCTGGGGAACTCCAACAGACAGTGGGATGGGAGTGGAGGAGGATCCATGAGAGTGTACCCTGAAGGTGCGGTGGGAGAGATAAGAGGAGAACCAGGAGAGGACAGAGCCTTGGAACCCAAAAGAGGACAATGTGGCAAGAAGTAAGTCATGATTGACAGTGTCAAACACAGCTCTCTGACAGCAGTATGCAAGTCCCTGGAGTAGTTTTTAGTGGGTGCAATGCACTGCAGGTAGGTGGACCTAGCCCCCCCCCCTACCTGTTACACTTGTGGTGGTAAATGGGAGACCTCCAACCCACCCCCCCCAAAACCCACTGTACCCACATGAAGGTGCCCCCTTCACCCCTTAGGGCTATGGCAATGGTGTAGAGTTATGGGGAGTGGGTTTTGGGGGGGGGGATTTGGGGGCTCAGTACCCAAAGTAAGGGATCTTTGCACCTGGGAGCTATTTTTATTTTATTGTTTTTTATATTTAGAAGTGCCCCCTAGGGTGCCCGGTTGGTGTCCTGGCATGTGAGGAGAGCCAGTGCTCTACAAATGCTGGCTCCTCCCACAACCAAATGCCTTGGATTTGGCTGGGTTTAAGATGGCAGATTCTATAACTTAAGCTAATGAGCGTTGATAACAGGCACTAATGAGCACTAATTGGCTCTGATTAGAATTTACGCGTACCACTCGTGAAGCGTATTCTGTAACGAAGGGTGCCAATCTTCTAATCTGTGCAGGCAAAATTGGCAAGGCTGTTGGCAAGGAAATGGGCATTTCGTGGGTGTTCTGAAATTTACACCCATAGTTATAGAATATGGCCCAATGCACCTAAATCTATGCAAAGGGATTTACGCCAAGTGTTCGTTGGTGTAAATGGATGCGCAAAGATTTAGGTGCTGATATATACCAACTAAACGTATTCAATATACATACATAAGAGCATAAGAGTCAGATCAATGGTCCATCTAGCTCAGTATCCTGGCAGAAACCCCAAATCATGGCAACATGCTTTTGGCGCCTAACCACCTTCCCCATTCATGATACCTACACTGACTACATAGTTTGTAACCTTTAGATTGTAAGCTGTCTTGAGCAGGGACTGTCCTTCCCCATGTTTAAACTTGTACAGCGCTGCGTAACCCTGGCAGCGCTATAGAAATGCTAAGTAGTAGTAGTAGTAGTAACATTCCCCGTAGAACCCCAAAGAATAGCAAGATTCTGGAATGCTAAAGAGTGACAAGATTCCATGCAGAATCTCAAATCGTGGCAACTTTCCATGTAGAACCCCAAAGAATAGCAAGATTCTGGAATCCTAAAGAGTGACAAGATTCCATGGAGAATCTCAGAGTAGCAACATTCCATGTTGAGCCTACCATGAGTGGGAAAGCGCGGGGTACAAATGTAATAAAAATAAAAATAAAAAAATAAAAGAATAGCAAGGTTCTGGAATCCTAAAGAGTGACAAGATTCCATGCAGAATCTCAAAGAGTAGCAACATTCCATGTAGATTCCCAAAAAGTAGCAACATTCCATGTAGAACCCCAAAGAATAGCAAGATTATGGAATACTAAAGAGTGACAAGATTCCATGTAGAATCTGTAGAAATCAAACAAAATAAAACATGGAAAAGAAAATAAGATGATACCTTTTTTATTGGACATAACTTAATACACTTCTTGATTAGCTTTCGAAGGTTGCCCTTCTTCCTGATCTGAGGAAGAAGGGCAACCGTCGAAAGCTAATCAAGAAATGTATTAAGTTATGTCCAATAAAAAAGGTATCATCTTATTTGCCCTTCTTTGTCAGATCGGAAAAAGTGCAACCTTCGAAAGCTAATCAAGAAATGTATTAAGTTATGTCCATTAAAAAAAGGTATCATCTTATTTTCTTTTCCATGTTTTATTTTGTTTGATTTCTATTGATAACCTTAAGAGTGGACTAACACGGCTACCACACTCCTCTACATGTAGAATCTCAAAGAGTAGCAACATTCTGTACTACAAATCCCAGGACATTATCTAAATTTTAAAACATAAAAAAATCACCAAAGTTAAATAAAAGAAGCTGTCATAAAACATCATGAGAACATACACAGATCATCACAAGATACAGGAGCAGCAACAGGGTTTGAATCAGGTTTTCTTTATTATCAGCCTAGTGCTCTAACCACTAGACTACTCTCTAAGCCATTCCTTTACAAGAAATGAGCCCTGACAAGTTTTTTTGTTAATGGTTAAAGTTTTACAGACATCATAGATAGCTGTGATACTACATGCATCTCGTTGCACTCAAGGATTATGTTTATCGTTACACTCCTGATGAAGTATTCTCTCCTAGTTACTATGATCACACATTCCAAGCTGTGACCCCTGAAGAAGGTATAACAGCTGAAACACAGACCGTGTCGGGTCCAGGTGACTCATTTGATCTTATAAGGAGAATAAACGTTTCAGAAGTTAATTGACTCCTGTTCGTTCTTTGGAACATTCCTCCATTCCGTTTGTTGATTGTTTGCTAATATGAGAGTGAACAATCATTGGGATTGTTTGCAAGGATAGTTTGTCCTACTATGGAACCTTTGTATTGATATCATCATTTATTCTTTATTGAAGAATTTGATGAGTCCCTCAGCAGAGTCAGGCCTGGTTTTGTTTTCAATAAAGCTTCATTTTGACTGACCACCAACTGTCCTCATTCCTTGGACCACCACTGGTGTTGGCGTTGTTGTCACTATGAATCCCCACCACAACCCGGGTACTCTCCTTCGTAAATTTACTGTACTGTTATTAGTATTCAGCATATTTATTTTTATTTAATTTTTAATGTCATTGTTTTGGAAACGTAAAAATATGATGTTAATAAAGCTTCTTGAATCAGAGACAAACAGAGCTATTAATTGTATATACAGTAAGATCACATGGGGGAGGGTAATTATACAAGTTGCTGCTTACTTACACAGCACGAATACATATAAATGCCAGTATTACAGTCATTTATATGCACATACACACATAAATCAACAGATTCCTAGCAAAACTGTATTCTGTAAGCACCCGTATAGATGAGATGGTGCTGTGTGGGTGTCCGTTAACATAGAACAGTCTCCTGAGATTCTGATGCTACGGTTGAATTTTCTTCTTAGTGATGTCAGTGTGATTTATATCATTAGCTGATATCAGAGGAAGGTTATGACCTTGATCAAAGTGCAGCTAAACAGCCGGTTTCTCACAGATCCAATGATTCTGATAGTCACAGTTCCAGTCAAATAGTCCTTCACCAGACAGTACTGCACAGGTAGAATTATAACGAACCTCAGGAGATCTATGGTGAAAAAAAAGGCAGCCAATTATTTCATAATTACAACCTTAGTGCATAGCTCATTAGATAAAATCTCAGAACCAGACAGCTGTGAAGCCCCATTTTTTTATAGGATAGTCACTTTTGTCTGGTATTTTACAAAAGACTCGAGAGGAAGCCACAGAGAAAGTAGCCCTGTATTCTCTAGTGATGTCCCTGCTCTCTGCTACATCATCTGTTTCAAAACTTTGTAAAGAGGAAAAGGAATAATGACAACGAAAAACGATTGAATAAAGGAAGATGAGAGAAGGTGGAAACAAGGGAGATGGTAGAAGACTGGAGGGGAAGATGAGACAAAAAGATAAGAGAGCTGAAAAGCAGAAGGTGATGTGTCCAGTGGAGGTGGAAGGATGGGGGAGGTGAGAGATTGGGATAGAGCAGGGCCTGCTTGGTGCAGGTCAACCAGGCAAGAGGCTCTCCTGCATGGTTATTAACTTGTTTTGAATTTTGACCCCTAAATTTGTTGGTAGAAGTAGTCCAGGCTCCCAGAGTGTGAATTCTGCATTACAGGAGACTTTGAACCTCCGAGGTATAGCGAGAACTCTTTAACAAATGTTATGTCAGAAGATTTTTGGAGCAGACCTGTCTCATTCTTGCGCAGATATGCTGAGTATGAATAGAAAAGCATCATCCAGTGAATTGAGAAGTCAGAAAAGGGGAATGTCTAAAGAGGATTTATTTTATCTTTTTGTATTGACTTGGAGAAGTAACCTATTGGTTACATCAGTAGAACAAGGGAAGCCTGGTTCAGATCTTACTGTGTGCCTTGTGATTTGCCTCAAGTACAAACTTAGGCCCCTTTTTATAAAGCCACATTAGCTGCTGCCGCATGGCAATGCCGACACAGAGCATTCAAAGTGAATGGGCTGTGTCGCCATTATTGCACTGGTGGACGCTAACGTGGGTTTGTAAAAAGGGGGCCATATATTGTAAGCCTTGGATGACAGAGGTATAGTTCCTGCACCTAAAAGTAACTTGCCTTGAGCCATGACTGAAAAAACTCTGAGCTAAATCCAAAAATCCTCTTGATTTAGTTGAGACCTTTTAATTGGCAACAGAAGACAGTATCTGGATAGCAGCTTACTGTTTCACTGGGAGACCTAGAAAACTTAGACATTTTTTGTTTCTGTATGGATAGTACCACAAAAAAAGTATATATAGTACCAGGCTATCACTATTTCACAAGCCCAAATCTGTGCGGTTTGTGCAGGAGGTAACTGAAAGATCTCCGCGTAGTGTAGACCCAAGGGTACTGGGATGCCCTAGGTCAGCTTCCTAAACTGAAGGTCAGGACCCCAAATGGGGCCACAAAACCCATGTTTGGGGTCACAGCCTGGGTGGGCTCTCCATAGGTGTATCATTATTTTATAACTCTGGGGAGGTCACACAATTTTATTTGGCTGCAATCATGGGGTTACTGCCAAGAAATGATTGATAAGCACTAGATAATCCTTTAGCCATACTGCACCCTCCCAATTGTTTTAGCATTTCCCTTCCACCTCTACCTTCCCATAGGTAGCCAGCATCTCCCTTCCCCCCATCTGTGTCTTGCACCTCCACTTTCCCCCTAACAATAACCCCTTGGCCAGCTTCTATATATACTTGGAGGGGCATTTTCAAAAGAAATGTCTAAGTTGGAATTTGGACGTCTTTGTAAAACATCCGAATTTGGAGGCAGGGAAAAGGTCCATCTTTGTGTTCGAAAATACCATGGATGTCCTTGGATTTGGACGTCTTTGATTTTCAGCAGTTTTAGAAAACTAAATCACCCATATTCAAGCCATTTGCACGTGGGAGGAGCCAGCATTTTTAGTAGACTGACCACTGGAAGGATTAAGGTATGATCCCTCATCAATCTCCCAGAGGATACTGTCCCTCTCCCTCAACCCTGAAAGTGACACCGGAAAGGGAAACTAGACTAGCTGACAATATCAGGTATTGTGGGCATTCTGGACACAACAGGTTTGAAGGGTAGGCTAGTGGTCAGTGCAGTGGACTCTGCTAAAGAATAGGACTCAAGTTCAAATCCCACTTTAACTCTCTCTTTTTTAAAACCTTTAAATTCTGAGGCCTCCAGAACCAGAGATATACTTACTGGTACCTAAATATTAGATGGTAATGCATATTCAGGTACAGTAGTTAGGTTCCTGTCTCTGGAGGGCTCATCGTTAAAATAATAGAGTTACAGTGGAAATGAACCTGGGTCCCTGGATGATGACTAGGTTGTCCCTCTGCTCTGCATGGACATCTGTGTGGTCATTGTTGTACAAATGCTGCCAGACAGGCATCCTTGTCCCTTGTTTTTTTGGCCCTCATAATTTGGACATTTTATTTTGGAAAATGGCTGTTTATCTAGGAGGTTCTCACATATTTTTGAACAGGAAACCCTAACATTTTTTCAGTTTTTTTTTTTTTTTTTAGATGTTAGGAGCGGGACGTCCCACTTCCTACTTGGATATTTTTTCAAAAATGCCCCTCCACATCTTCACCCCTAAGAGAGAAGCTCCATTGGCTCCCAGTTAAGGAACGCTCTGTGTTCAAAGTTTGCACTCTGGTTCATAAAATCATTCATGGAAATGCTCCAGCTTACATCAGACCTCATTGATTTACCTCCCAGGAACGCCAAAAGATCAGCACGCACATTCTTGGGACTTCACTACCCCAGCTGCAAAGGTCTAAAGTATAAACTAGAACACGCGTCCTGTTTTTCTTACATTGGCATGCAACTGTGGAATGCATTACCACTGGATCTGAAAAATATTCATGACCTCATCAACTTTCGAAAATCTTTAAAGACTTTCCTTTATAACAAGACTTACCATAATAATCAATAATAGGAATTCCAACACATCACCAATTACTTGATAATCTGTCTGCCTTCTGATTTATTGAATTGAATATATCCATTATGTTTCACTTGCTCTTTATGTAACCAATTGTTTATCTAATCTTGATTGGCGCATGTTATGATATATTATTGTAAGCCACATTGAGTCTGCAAATAGGTGGAAAAATGTGGGCTACAAATGCAACAAATAAATAAATAAATCATGAAAAGTAGGAGAAGTTTACCACATACTTGGGGAAGAACACGTAAAAAATGATGGGGTCCTATTACTAAGGTGAACCAAAAAATGGCCTGCGTTGGTATAGGCGCATGTTTTGGATGCACGCAGATTTATTTTTCAGTGCACCTGTAAAAAATGCCTTTTTAAAACTTTTGGCAGAAAATGGACGTGCGGCGAAATGAAAATTGGCGTGAATCCATTTTGGGTCCGAGATCTTACCGCCACCCATTCACTTAGCAGTAAGATCTTACGTGTTAACCGGGTGTTAATGGTCATCGTGTGTAGAAAGATTCTGACTGCCAGGTTAGCGCCGTATGCGGGAAAATAAAAATTGTTTTCTGGTGTGTGTAGTGGACGCACATATAAAATGAAATTACCACCCTGGCCACGCAGTAGCCAGGCGGTAATTCCAAATTGATACACATTGGGGGTGTGTAGGTACCTACGCATCTTAGTAAAAGGGGCCCTGGGTTGGTCAGGCTCTAAGGTGATGACTAGGACCACTTCACAGCTCCAGAGGCTGAAGAAACCACAAACCATTAACAGGTAAAGATCTCCTGGGAACCATCACACATCCATCCAGGATCAAGAATTAAGCGCTTGAAGTGGTTAAACAAAATGGCGAATTCTTGAGTGATCTTGAACTGTAAATGACCCAACTTAATCTTATTAGCCTACACTCCAAATCTGTCCTGACACTGATAACGACCTCATCATTGGTTATACCTACCCCACTTCCCCATTCTCCCTTTACTCATTCCAAATTTTTCTTCTCCATCTCTCCTTTACCATATCCCTCCTTACCCCATTTCCCCCAACCTATCCTATCCTATCCTGTTTACCTTCCCTTATCCTAATCATACATTATTAAGCTTCACCATTACTATGTTTTATTACAGTTTGAAATTTTTCTCTCCTTATAAGACTTTGTATTTCAAATTACTATGTAAGCCGCATTGAAGCTGCAATGTGTGGGAAAGCGCAGGATACAAATGTAAGAAATAAATAAATAAATAAATGTCTGGTGCTTCAAGCTTTTCCTCCAAAATGATAACAGAGTTTATCATTGCAATTTTTGGTGAACTTACCTTGACTTTGTACCATCGTACCACGTCCATGTGTTACCAACGTAGTTTAAACCAATCCAGTATTGATCTTTGGTTGAGCTACACATCAAACCCTTGAAATAAGAAAACAATTCAATGAATCTTTGAGCCTGGCATTTAAAAAAAAAAAAAAGCCAAGCTCCTGAATTGTATGCTCCTATACTTGCACACTATTTTCAGCTAAGTTTTGGTTCATCTTAGTTTATGGACCCAATAATATTTAAAGCTTTTTATATCCGAATACTGCTGCTGCTGAAAATCTGGGGAGACTGCACTGGCACAATCCACCAAATTCTACGTAAGTTGCTCAAAGTTGGAAGTGCAAATTTGGATGCAGATCATAGACCCACACGTAAGCTAATTACCTAATTAGGTGCTATCAATAATTGCCATTAACAAGCACTTAATTAGAAGTAATTAGGAGATACACAAGGATCTGCTCTACACCCTGTTCTGTAACATGTGTTCCTAAATTTCACAGTGAGCAACTCCAAAGGGTTACATCATTGATCCATAAATATTGGACTGTTTACAGATTCATCCGTTATTGCAGGAGAGACCATTAATTGCCTATCGTAGGGGTAAAACTATTGGGGAAATGCTGTCTTGTAAACGTATAAAATATCTACATAATCAGGAGGATTTGATTGGCCATGGCCAATGTGGGCAAATCAGCGAGACTTGTGAAGTATAGCCTTAACAGCTCCCATTGTAAATCATTGGCTGATCAAGCAACATGATTGGCTAGATATTAAGTGGAGAGTCATTGATCAGATCCAATTGGGGAGAGAAGGGGGCAATATTCACAGCCTCCTTAGCTACAAAGAGCAATGGTGGATCTATACACTAGGAACCATGACCCCTGGAGGTTTAAATCTGGAAATTGATTGGGTGGGGTTTGATGTTACTGACGTTCTGAGCCTCTAATGGCTTGCGTTGGTGTAGGCGCATGTTTTGGACACACCTACACCAATGCAAGAGCAATGGTGGATCTATACACTAGGAACCATGACCCCTGGAGGTTTAAATCTGGAAATTGATTGGGTAGCAGCAATGTAAGGAAACGTAATGACATTAGAGGATGGGGTTTGATGTTACTGACTTTTCTCTAATGGCCTGCGTTGGTGTAGGCGTGTGTTTTGGACGTGCCTACACCAACACAAGAGCAATGGTGGATCTATACACTAGGAACCATGACCCCTGGAGGTTTAAATCTGGAAATTGATTTGGTAATGACATTAGAGGGTGGGGTTTGATGTTACTGACGTTCTGAGCCGTGTACTTCTATTTAAATGAGACACTGTGCATGGATGGAATAAGCACAAAAGATGGCAGACACCGATGCAATGTGGAGTAAAACTGTTCTGTGTTTAAGGTATGTGATATATCTTTTGTTACTGTCTTCTGACCACTGAGAGTTATAATGTAGATCGATTGAATGTTTTATTCTTTAGCTTAATTTTCGGACCATAACCCTGAGGCAGCGAATTGCGAAACATGCCACATGTAGGTGGAGGCATCCGTGTATTGCACTTTATGTAAACTTGATTGGAAGATATGTAAGTGATAAAAATTGAAGCTGTAAAGCGTGTTTTAAGAATTCTTATGAAAGAGGAAAAATATTTTCTATGAATAAAATTTCAAGTGATGTTATAAATAGACTGAAATAAGTACAGCTGGGTGGTTGATGGTTTATTTATAACAAATAAGGCATAAAAAGGTGCCCTAAATGACCACATGACCACTGGAAGGAATCAGGGATGACCTCCCCTTACTCTCCCAGTGGTCACTAACCCACTCACACCTCCCCCCCTCCAAAAAATGTGATTAAAAACATTACTTGTCGGCATCTATGCCACCCCTCAGATGTTATACTCTGGTCCATCAGAGTAGCATACAGGTCCCTGGAGTAATTTAGTGATGGGTGCAGTGCACAGCAGACAGGTGAATCCAGGCCCATACCTCCCCCTATCTGTTACACTTGTGGAGGAAACTGTGAGCCCTCCAAAACTCACCAGAAACCCACTGTATCCACATGTAGGTGCCCCCTTCACCCGTAAGAGATATGGTAGTGGTGTACAGTTGGGAGTATTGGGTGGCTCAAAAGACAAGATAAGGGAGCAATGGTGAGATGTGTACCTGGGAAGACTTTATGAAGTCCACTGCAGTGCCCCGCTAGAGTGCCCTATTGCTTTCCTGGGATGTCTGGGGGACCAATCTACTAAAAAATACTGGCTCCTCCTATAGCCCAATGGATCGATTTTGTGCATTTTGTACTTTTTTTTCCGAAAATGGACTAAAAAACAAAACGTCTAAAGCACAAAACCTTGTTAGAAACAGTATTTTCAAAAAAACCATTTTTTCTGTATGAAAATGATCTTCTTCCCTATTCAGACTATGGACATTTTTTTGCAAAATGTCCATAGTCGGACAGACGTCATCTTGAAAATGCCCCTCCATGACTCACTCTGTACTCTTATGTTTGCTTTTGAGCACTCCAGATATGACTATTGCAATATTGTCTATGCTGGTATTTCCAAATCAAATTTTAAAAGACTTCAAACCTTGCAGAATACAGCAGTGCGAGTTTCTGCAAGGCAGATCGTTTTGACCATGTTTCACCTCTTCTATGCTGCTTACATTGGTTCCTCATTGAGTAATGTTAAATTCAAGATTCCTACTTCGGCATTTTAACGTATTATACTCCAGTACGCCAGCCTATTTGTCATCTTTGATAATATCATACACTCCCGTACGCACCCTGCAATCTCTTAAACAGGTTGGTCATTCCCAGTCTCACTAGGGTCAGGTGAGAGTTTACAAGGATGCGTCTTTCTTTTTTCTTGCAACTACATTATGGAACTCCCTTCCACAAAATCTCTGGCAGGACACTCCTTATCTTTCCTTTTGCGAAGCACCTTTTTGAACTTGCTTTTGGGACTTGATGGTAGTCTGTTCCTGTGGTGGGAGATTGCCTTTAGGTTTGGATTATTTAGCTTTTATGCTTTTGTAGAACTGGTATGAAAGGTTTTAGACCACTGCACTATGGGGGTATATGTTTTGTGTGCTTGTCCTTTCCTAATTTATCAATGGCGTTCTTTTTCTATTTCTTGCATTTGAGTAAATGTAAACTGCCTCGATTTGCTTGTGAGGTAGGTGATATATGAAATGAATAAATGATAAGATAAATGATAAATCTTGCTTAACAGCAAAAGGATCCTGACAACCTCTGAATGGGATGGGGAGAAGGAATCATGTTAATGTGAATTGTCAGTTACAAAAGGTTGATGAAAGGAAGAGCTATTTCCCCAAGGTCTCACCAAGTGATACCAGAGCAGGGATTGGAACTCCTGAGTTCTGATTCTCACACATAACTGTATATCTCCTTCTGCATAGAACATATCACATGTAGTGTCTATAGTGAGAAACATTAAATAGATTCACTTTTACCAGATCTGTTGAGTTCTTGACCACAGCCAGGTGAGAGTCTCTGGAAACACAGTCCAGCATGCTGGAGCTCCAGTCTTTTTTCTCCTCAGATACAAAGTAACACTTTCCTTTCCAGGGTCTCCATTCCTCTGGACAGAACTCGTACTCCTGACCTGTGTGTACGACAGAGCATGAACTGACTCAAGTTACACTAATGAGATTGAGATCACCAGAGTGAGGGGC
This sequence comes from Microcaecilia unicolor, assembly GCF_901765095.1. Lineage (NCBI taxonomy): Eukaryota > Metazoa > Chordata > Amphibia > Gymnophiona > Siphonopidae > Microcaecilia > Microcaecilia unicolor. The sequence continues at coordinate 325,675 of NC_044032.1, read as the reverse complement.
TTCTGTTCCTACAGGTAGAATCTCTTGAGTCCAGATGGGAATCTCAAGCTGATCAAGTGGTAAATTCTTAACCACACAATTGAGTTGGCGCCTTGGAATTCTTACCCCCAAAGAGCCGATAGGGGTTGATATTCAAAGGTTCTTATGTGGGTTAGGAGCAACTCCAGCCCCACTACCTTATCTGGATATTCAGTGGCAGCCACTTACCAGATACTGCTGTTGAATATCCAGACTTATTTATTTAGGGGCAGTTTTACAAAGACCTGCTGAAAAATGGCCTATGCTAGTGTAGACGCGTGTTTTGGGCACACGCAGAATCATTTTTCAGCGCACCTGTAAGGAAACACCTTTTTTTTTTATTTTTTAAATGGATATGTGGCAAAATGAAAATTGCTGCGCGTCCATTTGGGGTCTGACAACTTACTGCCACCCATTGACCTATTGGTAAAGTCTCATGCGGTAACGAGGCAGTAATGGCCTACGAATGTCAAATGTCACTTGGCGTGCGCCTAATACACGACTCCAAAAATAAAAATTATATTTTGGACACACGTATGGAATGCATGCTAAAAATGAAATTACCTCAACAGCCACACAGTAGCCGGGTGGTAACTCCATTTTGGCGCATGTTGGGTGCGTGTAGACGCTTACACAGCTTAGTAAAAGGGCCCTTTGTTTAAAAGATATTCTGACTGCTCTGGGTTCTATATTGGGAGGAAGATATATTTGGATTTTGCTCACACATTTTTCAGTGGCAGCTAAAGGTGAGTTATATTCAGGTACACTGGGTATTTTTTCTGTCCCTGTAGGGCTCATGATCAAAGTTGGTACCTGAGGTAATCACAAAGAGCAACAGTGAGATTTGAACCAGGCATGTTAGGATGTCAAGACTGGTGCTCTAACCACTAGGCTACTCCTCCACCCCATGTGAAATAATGACCTGGGACTAACTTGGATGATGAAACAAAAAAGAAAAAAAAATAACTGAGACCAACTCTGGGAACATTTGACTTTGTTGGTGGATGGAAGGTTCCAGACATGGAATTAAGGAAGATAAAATTCTTTTTGCCCACATAAATAGCTCTGGAAATTGTCCCGATTAGATAAAAATACATTTACCTCTGTTGATCTCCCCTGTCTGTAGCTTCTCCAGCTTGTCTGGTAAATTCAGTCCTGTTTGGTTTGATGGTTTATTCAGACACTTGTGATCTGTTGAAGAGAAAGGAAAACAAAAACTTACTATTATATCACATAAAATAAAGCCTGGCATTCAAAGAGACAGATACAAATCAAACAGACATCTAACTTCACGCTAAAAATATCTTTAGCATGCTATTTTTTTTGTCTGCATGATAACATTGTGTGTATTTAACATGTGAATCACTAACACAATGATTTGTAAAAGGATGATTTGTGGAGCGGCCATAAGAACTCTACAAACTAATGAAGCATTATCATCAAACCCGCAGACAAAGGAGGCGCAGTGGTAATTATGGACATACAAAAATACATTGAAGAGGGGCACAGACAGCTCTCAGACAATAAATACTACAGGAAACTAACTGAGGACCCCACACAGGATTACACAAAACAGCTAAAAGACCTTAGCAAAACATTTCCTACACAAGCGCAGCCTCATCTGAAGAAACTCATACCAAACCAGCCTGCTGTGGGCACATTCTACATGCTACCCAAAATCCACAAACCTGGAAACCCTGGCAGACCAATCATATCAGGTATTGGCACACTCACGGAAGAAATATCTGGATTCATAGAGGGAATTCTGAAACCTCTCGTACACAAAATTAACAGCTTCATACAAGACACCACAGACTTTCTGAATAAATTGAAAAATATCAAGCAATTACCACCAAACACCCTTCTGGTCACGATGGATGTAGAATCACTATACAGCAATATTCCACATGCGGATGGCATAGCTGCATGTGGAAGACTCCTAAAAAAAATCCACACTGGACCATCAATATTCACCAGAAACTATTACAAAATTAATCAAATTTATTTTAACTCACAACTACTTCCGCTTTAACAATGATATCTATCTACAAATAATGGGCACTGCGATGGGCACCAGGACAGCACCCCAATATGCCAACCTTTTTATGGCTGAGCTGGAAGAGACATTTCTGAACACATACCAGACCAAACCTCTGAAATACTACCGATACATCGATGACATTTTTATGATTTGGACGGGGAAGAAACTCTGAAACAATTTTACTATTCCTTCAATACATACCATCCTACAACAACTGCAAAAGTCTAAAATACAAGTCAACGCATGCGTCAACTTTTTCCTACCTGAGCACAAAATTCTGGAACGCGCTGCCGCGCAACCTAAAGACGCTCTACGAACTAACTAACTTCCACAAACTACTGAAGACCCATCTCTTCAACAAGGCATACCCCAAAGACCAACAAACATGAACTCCCAACACAACAATCCAGAAATGCCTTACAATACTAGCTTGTTAATCTACCAGTTTGTCTCATCATTATCATGTTCGCGTGTTAAACTACTATTATGTTTTATCATTATCATGTTACCCAAGATCCTTTTATAATACTAATTGTATATCTTCTTATATGCTTCCACTATTCACGATGTATTGTAAGCCACATTGAGCCTGCAAAGAGGTGGGAAAATGTGGGATACAAATGCAATAAATAAATAAATAAATAAATAAATAAATAAAATTGACTACTCCCCAGAAAAAGTAAATTTTGGACACCACAGTCTCAATCAGTGATGGCTGTATACAAACATCTATATACAAGAAACCCACAGACAGATGCAGCTACCTCCACAACTCCAGCTTCCATTCTTCACATACAAAAAGATCCATTATTTACAGCCAAGCCACAAGATACCACCATATCTGCTCGGACCCAGGGGATAGAGACAGACACCTTGAAACCCTGACTGCATCCTTCAAACAGAAAGGCTACAATCCCAAAATAATCTCCAAGAATATTGCCTCCTCCCTCAAAACACCCAGGGAAAATCTGCTGCAGTACAAGGAAAAAAAAAGCCACAGACAGAATCCCCCTTGTAGTGACATACAATCCAGAGCTGGAAAAACTGAGGAAAATCATAAGAGATCTACACCCTATACTCCAGGAGGATGAATTACTGAAAGAGATATTCCCATCCCCACCATTGCTGGCCTTCCGACAGCCACCCAACTTAAAACATAAGCTAATCAGAAGTATACTCCCAACACAGACTGAAAAGGAAAAGAAGGGCACATTTCCTTGTAATATATCCAGCTGCAAGCTATGCCAAAACATTTCACAGGACTCCACAGTCATTCACAAAGGAAAAATATTCAACATAAAGGAATCTTTCACATGCTCATCTTCCAATGTGGTATATATCATTCAGTATAAAAAATATAATGAAGGATGCTATATTGGAGAAACAGGTCAGATGCTTAAGACAAGATTTAATCTGCACAGACATCACATGAAGATAGCCGGTGCCAGTCAGGTTCCCACCCCGATGGGCCAGCACTTTACATGACCAGGACACTGCACCAGTGATTTCATAGTAAGAATCCGGAAAGGTAACTTTAAAACAATACAGGAATGTAAGACCTTTGAAGTCAGAATGGTTGAATATTTTGACACCCAACAGACAGGACTTAACAAGGATCTGGGTTTTCTAGCCCATTATAAACCATAAAGTTGTATTTCTCTGTTTATCACCCTCCACCACCTACCCACACCCATCCTGTTAGACTAATAATGAAATGCTTTGATGTCCCCATGCATACCTCCTACCCACCCCCACCCTCCCACCCTGATAGACTGTCAAAGAAATGCTTGGATGTTTCATTTATATATACTATCAGCTACCACATTTACTTATTTCCGATCTGATGAAGAAGGGCAACCTTCGAAAGCTAATCAAGAAATGTATTAAGTTATGTCCAATAAAAAAGGTATCATCTTATTTTCCATGTTTTATTTTGTTTGATTTCTATTGATAACCTAGAAGGATCTAAAAAGTGGTCACAGTTGTTAGTTTGCATTGTAAAATATTAGCCTGAATGCTAGTGAAAAAATAACAATTGAGCATTAACAGAGCTATTGACCATCAAATTCTACATAAAGGAAGTGACTGTCTGCACTTCCTGTCAGTACTGTGTGGAGAAAGAGGTGAACAACTGAACTCGAGACATAAAGGACCAGATAGAGGGGAAAGAGGTAACTATTAAAGAGTTTGATCTGCTCTATCTCGAGCTGACACTTGTCTCTACTCTTTCTCTTTCTCTTTCTATTTATTTTCAGGAATATGGAAGGGTTCATGGATGTAGGTTGTGGCCGTGGTGTGAAGCAGACCCGCACAAGCAAGACAGTTATGAAAGCTAAGTAACTTTACCAATTAAATTTATGTCGATAGACAAGCTATAGAAAACAGGTTTTTTTGCCAATGATGATGAAGTCCAGTCCCCGAAACCACGTTTAGGCTGGGGGCTTCTCGAGGCCTTTTTCCTCAGGAAGCAGGCGCTGCTGTTGTTTATTATCTCTTTAATTTCTATATTTAGAGTTCATGGATGTGCCAGTAACATGACTGCTGAGACTAGACTCCACCAAAAGTACAACATAGGACAAAAAGAAAGAGAAATACATTATGTTATGGGTTAGATGTGATAATAATGCAGGAGAATGGTGTATTATATTTATAGAGAACCCCTACCAGAATAATGTTATGGGTTAGATGCGGTTAGAACATGGGAGAATGGAGATACAGAGACCTTCTCCCAGGAATATGTTATGGGCTAGATGTGATTGTAACATAAGAATTGTGTATTATACTTACAAGAATTGTGTATTATACACCTCTTCATTGCTGCATTCGGCACCTAACTCTTACCGTTCAGTAACTCCAAACTGCCCCAATTTGACCGTTCACTTGTCTACTAGATTGTAAGCTCTTTTGAGCAGGGACTGTCCCTTTATGTAAATTGTACAGCGCTGCGTAACCCTAGTAGCGCTTTAGAAATGTTAAGTAGTAGTACTTACAAAAAGACCCCAGGGTTACAGCCATAATAAGAAAAAGAAGACACAGGATCAGTAGAAAAAGTGAGATGTAGAACCAGTGATGAGATTCACATCGCTGGAGCAAAGCTAGGAGAAAGAATGGAGAATTATTCGTAAGTAATCAGATTTAAAGAGATATTTTGCATAGATGACTAGATAGGAAAAGAAACGACCAATTCTAAACATTCACAAAGTGGAGCCTTTTGTAAAACACCACTAAGTCCACAGAAAAAAAGAGGTCTGTTATGTTTCCTACCAGGCAGAAGGAATCATTTTACAAAATAAGTAAATAAATAAATAAATAAATAATCTGACATCACTCAGAACTTTGAATGTGTACGACCTGAAACTTAAACATCTAAGTATTGATTTTATAACCTAGGCTACATCCCCAGACATTTCTATCCCTTCTGTCTCAATGTATCACACACTGCAGGGAATAAAGTGCATCCCCAGGCTTTTCTATCTAGAATAAAGTCTATCCCTGGTCATTTCTATCCTTCTATCTCACTTTATGACAGATTGAGGGAATAAAGTCCATCCCCAGACATTTCTATGCCTTCTATCCTATTGTGTTACCCTCTGTAGGAAATAAAGATTATTCACTGGTATTTTTGTCTTATCTATCTGATGGTGTTATACAGTAGCAATGATTGTCACCTGAGTTAGCTGCATATGTAAAATGTCTCAAATTAATCTCAAGAAATGTAAAGCTCTATCCTTTTCATTTAGACAACACATATCAATTACCATTGTTTTACCCAATTTGTTTGCTTCAAATTGGCCCAAAACATCATTTAATTGATATTTCTATGCAACAAATTGTTTCTATTGCAGTTGAATGGTAAATATTACCTTTCTGTCTTGTTGTAGTCATTGCAGATTCAGGGTTCACGTTCTCCTTTGATACTTCATGCAGTCTTATAACATCGTTGGTGACCTTCTCATTCCTTTGTAACACCGAAGAACCTTCCAAATAATTAAACACATTTAAAAGCCATGAGCTGTGTACGGAGGTGAGAAATTCATCAGTCCTGTTATTTTCCAGCCAACATCTGAGGGACTTTACCTTTGGAATGAGATTGGGAAGATTTGGGTCTTTTTCCCTTTCCAAACCTTAGATCAGAATAAGTGACTGTCTCAGCCATTGCAAATTCCTGTCTCTCTGGGTGATGATCTCTCTGGGGGAGATGAAGATACAGCCTGAGTGCACAGGAAATCTGTTACTTATGTAGGAGGAAACAGGGGCCGAGAACACCAAAGACCAGTTGACTTGTACAGCGTCATCACTAGTTCCTGAGTAGGGTAACCAGCAAAACACAGTCTGCGATGCCTCATTTCTGGGGGGGGGGGGGGGGGGGGGGGGGGTGGTTGCTTTTCAAGCTCTAAGTGGTGATAGTTTAACTGGATTTAACCAGCTCATGAAGACTGTAGTTAAACTAACCAGATATCTAAGGGAAGCAGTTACAACTCATCTAATGGTCAATAGCCATAAAGTAATGGGAAGAATGATTAGTTAACTGATGCTTTGAGACCTAACAGCAGGTCTAAGACTTGCTGAATTAAATTACCTTAACAGGTTAGTTAAGAATGTACATAGTGCTGCTTTGCAAGCTTATTTATTAGGATTTATTTACCACCTTTTTGAAGGAATTCAGTCAAGGATGTGTACAGTAAGAATAAATCAAACATGAGCAATAAGCAATTACTGCAGTAACAATATTCAAACAACAATAAAAAGCATTTATTTATTTATTTATTTGTTGCATTTGTATCCCACATTTTCCCACCTATTTGCAGACTCAATGTGGCATACAATAATACATCCTAACATCATCAATCAAGAGTACATAAAACAATTGGTTACATAAAGAACAAGTGTAACACAATGGATATAATCAGTTCAATAAATCAGAAAACAGACCGATTCTCTAGTAAGTAGTGATGTGTTAGAGTTCCTGTTATTAATTATTATGGTAAGTCTTGGTAAAAAGTTGGGTATTTAGTGATTTTCGAAAGTTGGTAAGGTCATGAATATTTTTTACGTTAAGTGGTAGTGTATTCCACAGTTGCGTGACAAAATAAGAAAAGCAGGATGCATGAACTAGTTTGTACTTTAAACCTTTAAAACTAGGGAAGTGGAGTCCCAAGAATGTACGTGCTGATTTTTTAACGTTTCTGGGAGGTAAATCAATAAGGTCTGACATGTATGCCGGAGCATTTCCATGAATGATTTTATGGACCAATGTGCAAATTTTGAACACAGAATGTTCTTTAACTGGGAGCCAATGGAGCTTCTCTCTTAGGGGTTTTGCACTTTCATATTTTGACTTTCCAAAAATGAGTCTAGCTGCTGTATTCTGGGCTGTCTGAAGTTTCTTCATGATATGTAAGTATACTACTTACAATGTCAGCGCAATACGTAATAGAAAATTTTAATTGACAGTGAAGGGTATAAGCAAAGATGGAACATATAGAGAGGTAAGAGAGTAAGAAGAGTTAGAAAGTAAGGTGACTAATTTAAAGAAAGTTGCACATGAGGTCAAAGTGACGGTTAAATATTATCTCAGCTAGGGTAGGACTGGATAAACATGTCTTGCTGCAGTATGTGCAGCCCATGTCACTCCTTGTGTGTGTGAGTGAGACTAACAAGTTAGTTACTTCTTCCATTAAAGGCCTGGTTGAAGTTCACCTCTATGGATTGCCTATCAAATGAGGTGCAAGGTGAGCAGTCCCAGCACCCCTCAAGCAAGTCACTTTGGAGGTGATATTGTGGTGCTCAACATCAATGTCCTGGGGTAAATGGCAGGCATCACAGAAGTAGGTCAAGGTGACCAACCTCTGCTGGTTATTGAGAACTTGGGGTCTAAATGGTCAGTATATCTCTTAACCCCCAGTCACCAAGTACCATCCAGGACAACTGTAAGTTGGTGGGTGATCTTGCTCTCTCCAGATGCAGGATCAATTAACCAAGGCAGAGAGTAATAGTGTGAATTTTGCCGGTGAAATGTGGAGTAATCAGAAGAGCAGACATTTACGTCCCCCTGACAGCACACTGTATAAGGCAAGGTCAGGTTGTAGAAGAGCAGTATACATGCGGCCTTTGCTGGACTGATGATAGCCATACCTCAACCCATATCTTAGTGGAAATAAGAGCGATAAGAGCAGGCAGCTAGGCCGAAGAGAGAGGACCAGGCTATTTTGGAACAGGTGGCAAAAAAATAAAGCGGTTGATTTTACGGTCACCAATTCTTTGAACATTTTCTCTGATATCCACAACCAGTGTTCCCAGTGGAAAATAAATATTCTCAAGGGCTGATGATACTGCAAATCTTCAGAACTATCACCGAACTTGGTGGAAAATGTGGTGTTTTTAACAACAAACCTCTGTCTGCTTATTCTCTTCAATTTTCATGGAACTAGGAGGAGGCTTGAGTGGAACAAGTGCGGGGCCCTATGCAGACCAATTTGGTAGGGCCCCATCCTAGCCCCGCCCCGCCATAGCCCCTCCCCCACCCCATTGATAAGATTATTCCATTTTTAGAACATTTTTTTATTTATGAAATTTCAAATTAAGACAAATGAAGCTAAACTTGTACAAAAAACTTATTGAAATAATAAGCACAATGCTATCATGAACCCCCCTCCCCAGAAATTATTCAGTTCAAGTCCACTACAATTAGTAGTTCCAATTCTCATAACAAAGGAGAATAAAGGAAAAATATTAAGAAAAGATCCAGTACTTTCAAATTCCCCTATTACTCTGTAACCCATCAAACCAGAGAGGCAAGTAGCCACATCAGTTACTAAAATAGTTTGAACTGATTGTACCTACTTTATATCAGATTTTGCTACTTCATGATTTCCATTCTCAGATTTTAGCTTAGTAATCGTTTCTTCCTGTGATTGCAGTCTAGCTTCCAAATGATTAATTCGAGGTGTCATATCATTAATTACTGGAAGCAGTGTTTTAGCTAAATCTGCTATTGCCATCCAAATTTTTATCAGGAGAAATATCTGCAGATCTATGTGAAAATAACCCAGATATGTTAGAAACAGCTTCTTCCAAGCCAGAAGATCTTACTTGCTCAGCTTCTCCAGCAACTAATGTTGTTGGGCCAAATTCCTCTCAGGGAGGCAGACATTTCCAACCCTTGCACCGTCCGCAAGTGTCGTTAGATGAGAGAGACACTTCTCCTGATCTCCTGCCTGCATGGAATCCGATTTCGATTTGGCATAAGTGCACAACTGTTGGCGTCAGCAACGATGGCTCACCTCACGTCCTCACCAACTCCGACCAGGCTCCAGGTTTTCCCGCTCAGTGACTCCTGCCCTCACGTCCGGAAACAGGAAATACATCAGAAGGCGGGACATTGAGCGGGAAGCTGGAGCCTGGAGGTGAGCCATCGCGTTGCAGCTGTCTGTCGTCGCCGTTGGGGGCGGGGCCGTCGCTGCCTGGGCTGGCTCGCTGGCATCGCTCAGTTAGTCGCCGGGGTCCGGGGACTCGGGAGCTGAGAGCGGGCTCAGCGGGCCCAAGCCGGGGGTGGGCGCTGCGCCAGTGGTGGCAGCAGCGGAGTGGCCGAGCCGCGGGAATGAGGATCATCTCAGGCGACTAAGGCGAGCAGCGGCAGAGGTCAGAGCAGAGGCACGAGCGAGGCAGAGTTGAGGAGTGCTGCGCGGGGCCCCCTTAGGCGCGGGGCCCTATGCGGTCGCCTTGGTCGCCTCTGCCTAAGACCGGCCCTGCTGCCTTGCAGACACCTGTTGAGGCAGTTTATAATCCATACAAATGTAAAATAGTAAAAAATTATTGAAGTCCGCATCGAGTCTGCATTCATTTCAGATGATTCAAAATGGTTCAGCAAGGTTGGTAACAGGGGTGTCACATTGTTAACATATTACTTCATATTTGCAAAATTACATCAGTTGCCGATTAGATACTGGAGAAGGTTTGAAATTGTGCTAGTCATTCACTGAGCCAGATGCGCAGAGTTTATAGACCTGTAAAATCATTGCGTTCAGAGGATGCCATGTTGCTTATATTGCCAGTACTGAAAAAGGTACATTTCATTGAAGAAAACAAGGTCTTCACATTTTTGACAGTGGGTCCAGTGGAGTGGCTGCATCGAGACAGGAGGTGTTGATGCCCCTGTCATTGGTGAGGCCCCACCTGGAGCATTAAGTTCAGTTTTGGAGGCCGCATCTTACTAAGGATGTAAAACGAGGAAAGTGACAAAACTTTTTTTTGTTCAATCATTTTTATTAATTTTGATATAACAAAAAGAAAGGAAATTAAGTACCAGTGACTTAATAACAGTTTTAACAAGTTTGATTATGTACACTGACTTGTAGAAGAATTATAGACAGTGTTTACATCAACTCTAGGATCCCTGATTCTGTTTCATTACAGGTATTGTATATCTATAGGAATAAGCATATTATTAAATGTTAGAGGTGGAGATAAGAAATTATACATATATATATGCAATTAGTACCCATTTATGTTTGCGTAGATTATAATAATGATAAGGGGTTTGCACCATAAGACGTGTGAGAAGAGACTGGAAGACCTGAATATGTATAGCCTAGAGGAAAGAAGGGTCAGGGGAGATATGATACAGACATTTAAATACTTGAAAGGTATTAATATAGGAACAAATCTCTTCCAGAGAAGGGGAAATGGTTAAACTAGAGGACATGAACTGAGGTTGCGGAGTGGTAGACTTAGGCGTAATGGCAGGAAAATCTTTTTCATGGAGAGGATGGTTGATGCCTGGAATGACCTCCTGAGGGAGGTGGTAGAGACAAAAGCAGTGACGGAATTCGAAAAGGTATGGGATGAACACAGAGGAACTCTATTTAGAAAATAGATGGTATAAAACAAAAATAAAAGTTTATGACAAGCTGGAAAGAGCTTCAATGGCAACTTCAGTAACTGGAACCAAGGACAGTGCCGGGCAGACTTTTATAGTCTGGGTCCAGCAAATGACAAGACATATTCGGTTAGGCTGGAGGGGGTTTTGACAGCAACGCCAGTAGGTAGAACTTAAGGACAGAATCGAGCGGACTTCTATGTCCCAGAAACACCAAAGAAAGAGTCATGATAGTGTATAATATCACGTTCATTGTTGATTCAATCATGAATTGATGTGTGTGACTGTTGGGCAGACTGGATAGACCATTCAGGTCTTTATTTGCTGTCACTTACTATGTTACTATCCAGCTCATTTTCGAAAGTGATCGCCGGCCATCATCCGACACAAATCGGGAGATGGCCGGCGATCTCCTGAAACCGGCCAAATCGGTATAATCGAAAGTCGATTTTGGCCGGGTTCAACTGCTTTCGGTCGCGGAGCCGGCGAAACATCAAGGGGGGTGTGTTGGTAGGGTAGTGAAGGCAGGACAGGGGCGGGACGGGGGCGTGCTCACGAGATGGCCGGCTTCGCCCGGTAATAGAAAAAAAAAGCCAGGCTTGACGAGCATTTCGCCGGCTATACTTGGTCCCTTTTTTTTCACGACCAAACTTCAAAAAGGAGCCCCAACTGACCAAATGACAACCGAAGGGAATCAGGGATCACCTCCCCTTACTCCAGTGGTCACCAACCCCCTCCCACCCAAAACAAAAAACAAAAAAAAAACCTTTTTTCCCAGCCTCTATGCCAGCCTCAAATGTCATACCCAGCTCTCTGACAGCAGTATGCAAGTCCCTGGAGTAGGTTTTAGTGGGTGCAATGCACTGCAGGCAGGTGGACCCAGGCCCACCCCCCTACCTGTTACATTTGTGGTGGTAAATGGGAGCCCTCCAACCCACCCACCCCCAAAACCCACTGTACCCACATGTAGGTGCCCCCTTCACCCCTTAGGGCTATGGCAATGGTGTAGAGTTATGGGGAATGGGTTTTGGGGGGGATTTGGGGGCTTTGCACCTGGGAGCTATTTTTATTTTATTGTTTTTTATATTTAGAAGTGCCCCCTAGGGTGCCCAGTTGGTGTCCTGGCATGTGAGGGGAGCTAGTGCTCTACAAATGCTGGCTCCTCCCACAACCAAATGCCTTGGATTTGGCTGGGTTTGAGATGGCAGATTCTATAACTTAAGCTAATGAGCATTGATAACAGGCACTAATGAGCACTAATTGGCTCTGATTAGAATTTACGCGTACCACTCGTGAAGCGTATTCTATAATGAAGGGCGCCAATCTTCTAATCTGTGCAGGCAAAATTGGCAAGGCTGTTGGCAAGGAAATGGGCATTTTGTGGGTGTTCTGAAATTTACACCCATAGTTATAGAATATGGCCCAATGCACCTAAATCTATGCAAAGGGATTTACGCCAAGTGTTCGTTTGTGTAAATCGATGCGCAAAGATTTAGGTGCTGATATATACCAACTAAACGTATTCGATATACATACATAAGAGCATAAGAGTCAGATCAATGGTCCATCTAGCCCAGTATCCTGGCAGAAACCCCAAATCATGGCAACATTCCCTGTAGAACCCCAAAGAATAGCAAGATTCTGGAATGCTAAAGAGTGACAAGATTCCATGCAGAATCTCAAATTGTGGCAACATTCCATGTAGAACCCCAAAGAATAGCAAGATTCCGGAATCCTAAAGAGTGACAAGATTCCATGGAGAATCTCAGAGTAGCAACATTCCATGTGGAACCCCAAATAATAGCAAGGTTCTGGAATACTAAAGAGTGACAAGATTCCATGCAGAATCTCAAAGAGTAGCAACATTCTGTACTACAAATCCCAGGACATTATCTAAATTTTAAAACATAAAAAAATCACCAAAGTTAAATAAAAGAAGCTGTCATAGAGAATACTGCATTTGAAACATCATGAGAACATACACAGATCATCACAAGACGCAGGAGCAGCAACAGGCTTTGAATCAGGTTTTCTTTATTGTCAGCCTAGTGCTCTAACCACTAGACTACTCTCTAAGCCATTCCTTTACAAGAAATGAGCCCTGACAAGGGCAGAGTATGAACCCCCCAAGGAAAACAGGTTTTTTATTAATGGTTACAGTTTTACAGACATCATAGATATTTGTGATACTACCTGCATCTCGTTGCTCTCAAGGATTACGTTTTTCGTTACACTCCTGATGAAGTATTCTCTCCTAGTTACTATGATCACACATTCCATGTTGGGTCCAGGTGACTCATGTGATCTTAGAAGGAGAATAAACTTTTCTGAAGTTAATTGACTCCTGTTCGTTCCTTGGAACATTCCTCCATTCCGTTTGTTGATTGTTTGCTAATGTGAGAGTGCACAATCATTGGGATTGATTGCAAGGATAGTTTGTCCTACTATGGAACCTTTGTATTGATATCATCATTTATTCTTTATTGAAGAATTTGATGAGTCCCTCAGCAGAGTCAGGCCTGGTTTTGTCTTCAATAAAGCTTCATTTGGACTGACCACCAACTGTCCTCATTCCTTGGACCACCTCTGCTGTTGGCGTTGTTGTCGCTATGAATCCCCAGCACAACCTGGGTACTCTCCTTCGTAAATTTACTGTACTGTTATTAGTATTCAGCATATTTATTTTTATTTAATTTTTAATGTCATTGTTTTGGAAACATAAAAATATGATGTTAATAAAGCTTCTTGAATCAGAGACAAACAGAGCTATTAATTGTATATACAGTAAGATCACATGGGGGAGGGTAATTATACAAGTTGCTGCTTACTTACACAGCACGAATGCATATAAATGCCAGTATTACAGTCATTAATATGCGCATACACATAAATCAACAGATTCCCAGCAAAACTGTATTCTGTAAGCACCCGTATAGATGAGATGGTGCTGTGAGGGTGTCCATTCGCATAGAACAATCTCCTGAGATTCTGATGCTACGGTTGAATTTTCTTCTTAGTGATGTCAGTGTGATTTATATCATTAGCTGATATCAGAGGAAGGTTATGACCTTGATCAAAGTGCAGCTAAACAGCCGGTTTCTCACAGATCCAATGATTCTCATAGTCACAGTTCCAGTCGAGTAGTCTTTCACCAGACAGCACTGCACAGGTGGAATTATAACGAACCTCAGGAGATCTATGGTGAAAAAAAAGGCAGCCAATTATTTCATAATTACAACCTTAGTGCATAGCTCGTTAGATAAAATCTCAGAACCAGACAGCTGTGAAGCCCCATTTTATACAGGGGCTGAAAATGGGACATAGGATAGTCACTTTTGTCTGGTATTTTACAAAAGACTCGAGAGGAAGCCACAGAGAAAGTAGCCCTGTATTCTCTAGTGATGTCCTTGCTCTCTGCTACATCATCTGTTTCAAAACTTTGTAAAGAGGAAAAGGAATAATGACAACGAAAAACGATTGAACAAAGGAAGATGAGAGAAGGTGGAAACAAGGGAGATGGTAGAAGACTGGAGGGGAAGATGAGACAAGAAGATAAGAGAGCTGGAAAGCAGAAGGTGATGGGTCCAGTGGAGGTGGAAGGATGGGGGAGGTGAGAGATTGGGATAGAGCAGGGCCTGCTTGGTGCAGGTCAACCAGGCAAGAGGCTCTCCTGCATGGTTATTAACTGGTTTTGAATATTGACCCCTGAATTTGTTAGTAGAAGTAGTCCAGGCTCCCAGAGTGTGAATTCTGCATTACAGGAGATTTTGAACCTCCGAGGTATAGCGAGAACTCTTTAACAAATGTTATGTCAGAAGATTTTTGGAGCAGACCTGTCTCATTCTTGAGCAGATATGCTGAGTACGAATAGAAAAGCATCATCCAGTGAATTGAGAAGTCAGTAAAGGGGAATGTCTAAAGAGGATTTATTTTATCTTTTTGTATTGACTTGGAGAAGTAACCTATTGGTTACATCAGTAGAACAAGAACAAGAAAAGCCTGGTTCAAATCTTACTGTGTGCCTTGTGATTTGCCTCAAGTACAAACTTAGGCCCCTTTTTACAAAGCCACATTAGCGGCTGCCGTATGGCAATGCCGACACAGAGCATTCAAAGTGAACGGGCTGTGTCGCCATTATTGCACTGGTGGATGCTAACATGGGTTTGTAAAAGGGGGCATATATTGTAAGCTTTGGATGACAGAGGTATAGTTCCTGCACCTAAAAGTAACTTGCCTTGAGCCATGACTGAAAAAATCTCTGAGCTAAATCCAAAAATCCTCTTGATTTAGTTGAGACCTTTTAATTGCGCCTGCATGTGTGGGAAA
This sequence comes from Microcaecilia unicolor, assembly GCF_901765095.1. NCBI lineage: Eukaryota > Metazoa > Chordata > Amphibia > Gymnophiona > Siphonopidae > Microcaecilia > Microcaecilia unicolor. The sequence goes on along the minus strand of NC_044032.1, from coordinate 310,412 downwards.
ATGTGGGATATAAGTAACAAATAAATAAATAAATAAATAAATAATTGGCAACAGAAGACAGTATCTGGATAGCAGCTTACTGTTTCACTGGGAGACCTAGAAAACTTAGACATTTTTTGTTTCTGTATGGATAGTACCACAAAAAAAGTATATATAGTACCAGGCTATCACTATTTCACAAGCCCAAATCTGTGCGGTTTGTGCAGGAGGTAACTGAAAGATCTCCGCGTAGTGTAGACCCAAGGGTACTGGGATGCCCTAGGTCAGCTTCCTAAACTGAAGGTCAGGACCCCAAATGGGGCCACAAAACCCATGTTTGGGGTCACAGCCTGGGTGGGCTCTCCATAGGTGTATCATTATTTTATAACTCTGGGGAGGTCACACAATTTTATTTGGCTGCAATCATGGGGTTACTGCCAAGAAATGATTGATAAGCACTAGATAATCCTTCAGCCATACTGCACCCTCCCAATTGTTTTAGCATTTCCCTTCCACCTCTACCTTCCCATAGGTAGCCAGCATCTCCCTTCCCCCCCCCCCCCCCCCCCATCTGTGTCTTGCACCTCCACTTTCCCCCTAACAATAACCCCTTGGCCAGCTTCTATATATACTTGGAGGGGCATTTTCAAAAGAAATGTCTAAGTTGGAATTTGGACGTCTTTGTAAAACATCCGAATTTGGAGGCAGGGAAAAGGTCCATCTTTGTGTTCGAAAATACCATGGATGTCCTTGGATTTGGACGTCTTTGATTTTCAGCAGTTTTAGAAAACTAAATCACCCATATTCAAGCCATTTGCACGTGGGAGGAGCCAGCATTTTAGTAGACTGACCACTGGAAGGATTAAGGTATGATCCCTCATCAATCTCCCAGAGGATACTGTCCCTCTCCCTCAACCCTGAAAGTGACACCAGAAGGGAAACTAGACTAGCTGACAATATCAGGTATTGTGGGCATTCTGGACACAACAGGTTTGAAGGGTAGGCTAGTGGTCAGTGCAGTGGACTCTGCTAAAGAATAGGACTCAAGTTCAAATCCCACTTTAACTCTCTCTTTTTTTAAAACCTTTAAATTCTGAGGCCTCCAGAACCAGAGATATACTTACTGGTACCTAAATATTAGATGGTAATGCATATTCAGGTACAGTAGTTAGTTTCCTGTCTCTGGAGGACTCATCGTTAAAATAATAGAGTTACAGTGGAAATGAACCTGGGTCCCTGGATGATGACTAGGTTGTCCCTCTGCTCTGCATGGACATCTGTGTGGTCATTGTTGTACAAATGCTGCCAGACAGGCATCCTTGTCCCTTGTTTTTTGGCCCTCATAATTTGGACATTTTATTTTGGAAAATGGCTGTTTATCTAGGAGGTTCTCACATATTTTTGAACAGGAAACCCTAACATTTTTTCAGTTTGAAAATGGCTGTGATCGGATGTTTTTTTTTTTTTAGATGTTAGGAGCGGGACGTCCCACTTCCTACTTGGATATTTTTTCAAAAATGCCCCTCCACATCTTCACCCCTAAGAGAGAAGCTCCATTGGCTCCCAGTTAAGGAACGCTCTGTGTTCAAAGTTTGCACTCTGGTTCATAAAATCATTCATGGAAATGCTCCAGCTTACATCAGACCTCATTGATTTACCTCCCAGGAACGCCAAAAGATCAGCACGCACATTCTTGGGACTTCACTACCCCAGCTGCAAAGGTCTAAAGTATAAACTAGAACACGCGTCCTGTTTTTCTTACATTGGCATGCAACTGTGGAATGCATTACCACTGGATCTGAAAAATATTCATGACCTCATCAACTTTCGAAAATCTTTAAAGACTTTCCTTTATAACAAGACTTACCATAATAATCAATAATAGGAATTCCAACACATCACCAATTACTTGATAATCTGTCTGCCTTCTGATTTATTGACTTGATTATATCCATTATGTTACACTTGTTCTTTATGTAACCAATTGTTTATCTACTCTTGATTGACGCATGTTATGATGTAATATTGTAAGCCACATTGAGTCTGCAAATAGGTGGAAAAATGTGGGATACAAATGCAACAAATAAATAAATAAATCATGAAAAATAGGAGAAGTTTACCACATACTTGGGGAAGAACACGTAAAAAATTATGGGGTCCTATTACTAAGGTGAACCAAAAAATGGCCTGCGTTGGTATAGGCGCATGTTTTGGATGCACGCAGATTTATTTTTCAGTGCACCTGTAAAAAATGCCTTTTTAAAACTTTTGGCAGAAAATGGACGTGCGGCGAAATGAAAATTGGCGTGAATCCATTTTGGGTCCGAGATCTTACCGCCACCCATTCACTTAGCAGTAAGATCTTACGTGTTAACCGGGTGTTAATGGTCATCGTGTGTAGAAAGATTCTGACTGCCAGGTTAGCGCCGTATGCGGGAAAATAAAAATTATTTTCTGGTGTGTGTAGTGGACGCACATATAAAATGAAATTACCACCCTGGCCACGCAGTAGCCAGGTGGTAATTCCAAATTGATGCACGTTGGGCGTGTGTAGGTACCTACGCATCTTAATAAAAGGGGCCCTGGGTTGGTCAGGCTCTAAGGTGATGACTAGGACCACTTATCATCTACACAGCTCCTGAGTCTGAAGAAACAACAAACCACTAACAGGTAAGGATCTCCTGGGAATCATCACACATCCATCCAGGATCAAGAATTAAGCGCTTGAAGTGGTTAAACAAAATGGCGAATTCTTGAGTGATCTTGAACTGTAAATGACCCAACTTAATCTTATTAGCCTACACTCCAAATCTGTCCTGACACTGATACCGACCTCATCATTGGTTATACCTACCCCACTTCCCCATTCTCCCTTTACTCATTCCAACTTTTTCTTCTCCATCTCTCCTTTACCATATCCCTCCTTACCCAATTTCCCCCAACCTATCCTATCCTATCCTGTTTACCTTCCCTTATCCTAATCATACATTATTAAGCTTCACCATTACTATGTTTTATTACAGTTTGAAATTTTTCTCACCTTATAAGACTTTGTATTTCAAATTACTATGTAAGCCACATTGAAGCTGCAATGTGTGGGAAAGCGCAGGATACAAATGTAAGAAATAAATAAATAAATAAATAAATGTCTGGTGCTTCAAGCTTTTCCTCCAAAATGATAACAGCGTTTATCATTGCAATTTTTGGTGAACTTACCTTGACTTTGTACCATCGTACCACGTCCATGTGTTACCAACGTAGTTTAAACCAATCCAGTATTGATCTTTGGTTGAGCTACACATCAAGCCCTTGAAATAAGAAAACAATTCAATGAATCTTTGAGCCTGGCATTTAAAAAAAAAAAGCCAAGCTCCTGAATGTGTGCTCCTATACTTGCACACTATTTTCAGCTAAGTTTTGGTTCATCTTAGTTTATGGACCCAATAATATTTAAAGCTTTTTATATCCGAATACTGCTGCTGCTGAAAATCTGGGGAGACTGCACTGGCACAATCCACCAAATTCTATGTAAGTTGCTCAAAGTTGGATGTGCAAATTTGGATGCAGATCACAGACCCACACGTAAGCTAATTACCTAATTAGGTGCTATCAATAATTGCCATTAACAAGCACTTAATTAGAAGTAATTAGGAGATACACAAGGATCTGCTCTACACCCTGTTCTGTAACATGTGTTCCTAAATTTCACAGTGAGCAACTCCAAAGGGTTACATCATTGATCCATAAATATTGGACTGTTTACAGATTCATCCGTTATTGCAGGAGAGACCATTAATTGCCTATCGTAGGGGTAAAACTATTGGGGAAATGCTGTCTTATAAACGTATAGAATATCTACATAATCAGGAGGATTTGATTGGCCATGGCCAATGTGGGCAAATCAGCGAGACTTGTGAAGTATAGCCTTAACAGCTCCCATTGTAAATCATTGGCTGATCAAGCAACATGATTGGCTAGATATTAAGTGGCAAGTCATTGATCAGATCCAATTGGGGAGAGAAGGGGGCAATATTGACAGCCTCCTTAGCTACAAAGAGCAATGGTGGATCTATGCACTAGGAACCATGACCCCTGGAGGTTTAAATCTGGAAATTGATTGGGTAGCAGCAATGTAAGGAAACGTAATGACATTAGAGGATGGGGTTTGATGTTACTGACTTTTCTCTAATGGCCTGCGTTGGTGTAGGCGTGTGTTTTGGACGTGTCTACACCAACACAAGAGCAATGGTGGATCTATACACTAGGAACCATGACCCCTGGAGGTTTAAATCTGGAAATTGATTGGGTAGCAGCAATGTAAGGAAACGTAATGACATTAGAGAGTGGGGTTTGATGTTACTGACGTTCTGAGCCGTGTACTTCTATTTAAATGAGACACTGTGCATGGGTGGAATAAGCACAAAAGATGGCAGACACCAATGCAATGTGGAGTAAAACTGTTCTGTGTTTAAGGTATGTGATATATCTTTTGTTACTGTCTTCTGACCACTGAGAGTTATAATGTAGATCGATTGAATGTTTTATTCTTTAGCTTAATTTTCGGACCATACCCTGAGGCAGCGAATTGCGAAACATGCCACATGTAGGTGGAGGCGTCCATGTATTGCACTTTATATAAACTTGACTGGAAGATATGCAAGTGATAAAAATTGAAGCTGTAAAGCGTGTTTTAAGAATCCTTATGAAAGAGGAAAAATATTTTCTATGAATAAAATTTCAAGTGATGTTATAAATAGACTGAAATAAGTAAAGCTGGGTGGTTGATGGTTTATTTATAACAAATAAGGCATAAAAAGGTGCCCTAAATGACCACATGACCACTGGAAGGAATCAGGGATGACCTCCCCTTACTCTCCCAGTGGTCACTAACCCACTCCCACCTCCCCCCCCTCCAAAAAATGTGATTAAAAACATTACTTGTCGGCATCTATGCCAGCCTCAGATGTTATACTCTGGTCCATCAGAGTAGCATACAGGTCCCTGGAGTAGTTAGTGGTGGGTGCGGTGCACTACAGACAGGTAGTTAAGTAGTAGTAGTAGTAGTAGTAGTAGTAGACCCAGACCCATACCTCCCCCTATCTGTTACACTTGTGGAGGAAACTGTGAGCCCTCCAAAACTCACCAGAAACCCGCTGTATCCACATGTAGGTGCCCCCTTCACCCGTAAGAGATATGGTAGTGGTGTACAGTTGGGAGTATTGGGTGGCTCAAAAGACAAGATAAGGGAGCAATGGTGAGATGTATACCTGGGGAGACTTTATGAAGTCTACTTCAGTGCCCCCCTAGGGTGCCCTATTGCTTTCCTGGGATGTCTGGGGGACCAATCTACTAAAAAATACTGGCTCCTCCTATAGCCAAATGGATCGATTTTGTGCGTTTTGTACTTGGAAGCTTTTTTTTTTTTTTTCGAAAATGGACTAAAAAACAAAATGTCCAAAGTACAAAACGTTGTTAGAAACAGTATTTTCAAAAACAAAAGATAAGACCTTTTTTTCTGTATGAAAATGACCTTCTTCCCTATTCAGATTATGGACATTTTTTTGCAAAACGTCCATAGTCGGACTTAGACGTCATCTTGAAAATGCCCCTCCATGACTCACTCTGTACTCTTATGTTTGCTTTTGAGCACTCCAGATACGACTATTGCAGTATCTATGCCTATGCTGGTATTTCCAAACCAAATTTAAAATGACTTCAAACCTCGCGGAATACAGCAGCGCGACTTATCTGCAAGGCAGATCGTTTTGACCATGTTTCACCTCTTCTATGCCACTTACATTGGTTCCTCATTGAGTAATGTTAAATTCAAGATTCCTACTGTGGCATTTTAAAGTATTATTCTCCAGTACGCCAGCCTATTTGTCATCTTTGATAACGTCATACACTCCCGTAGGCACCCTGCAATCTCTTAGAGATAACAGGTTGGTCATTCCCAGTCCCACTAGGGCCAGGTGGGAGTTTACAAGGATGCGTCTTTCTTTTTTCTTGCAACTACATTGTGGAACTCCCTTCCACAAAATCTCCAGCAGGACACTCCTTATCTTTCCTTTTGCAAAGCACTGATGACTTACATTTTTGAACTTGCTTTTGGGACTTGATGGTAGTTACACATGGATCTGCTCTACTCCCTGTTCCTAAATTTCATAGCGAGCAACTCCAAAGGGGATTTATGTTTTGTGTGCTTGGCCTTTCCTATTTGGTCAATGGTGTTCCTTTTCTATTTCTTGCGTTCTAGTAAATGTAAACTGCCTCGATTTGCTTGTGAGGTAGGCGATATATGAAATTAATAAATGATAAGATAAATGATAAATCTTGCTTAACAGCAAAAGGATCCTGACAACCTCTGAATGGGATGGGGAGAAGGAATCATGTTAATGTGAATTGTCAGTTACAAAAGGTTGATGAAAGGAAGAGCTATTTCCCCAAGGTCTCACCAAGTGATATCAGAGCAGGGATTGGAACTCCTGAGTTCTGATTCTCACACATAACTGTATATCTCCTTCTGCATAGAACATATCACATGTAGTGTCTATAGTGAGAAACATTAAATAGATTCACTTTTACCAGATCTGTTGAGTTCTTGACCACAGCCAGGTGAGAGTCTCTGGAAACACAGTCCAGCATGCTGGAGCTCCAGTCTTTTTTCTCCTCTGACACAAAGTAACACTTTCCTTTCCAGGGTCTCCATTCCTCTGGACAGAACTCGTACTCCTGACCTGTGTGTACAACAGAGCATGAACTGACTCAAGTTACACTAATGAGATTGAGATCACCAGAGTGAGGGGCTAATGTTCCTACAGGTAGAATCTCTTGAGTCCAGATGGGAATCTCAAGCTGATGAAGTGGTAAATTCTTAACCACACAATTGAGTTGGCGCCTTGGAATTCTTACCCCCAAAGAGCCGATAGGGGTTGATATTCAAAGGTTCTTATGTGGGTTAGGAGCAACTCCAGCCCCACTACCTTATCTGGATATTCAGTGGCAGCCACTTACCAGATACTGCTGTTCAATATCTAGACTTATTTATTTAGGGGCAGTTTTACAAAGGCCTGCTGAAAAATGGCCTATGCTAGTGTAGACGCGTGTTTTGGGCACACGCAGAATCATTTTTCAGCACACCTGTAAGGAAACACCTTTTTTTTTTAAAAAATGGATATGTGGCAAAATGAAAATTGCTGCGCGTCCATTTGGGGTTTGACAACTTACTGCCACCCATTGACCTATTGGTAAAGTCTCATGCGGTAACGAGGCAGTAATGGCCTACGAATGTCAAATGTCACTTGGCGTGCGCCTAATACACGACTCCAAAAATAAAAATTATATTTTGGACACACGTATGGAATGCATGCTAAAAATGAAATTACCGCAACAGCCACACAGTAGCCGGGTGGTAACTCCATTTTGGCGCATGTTGGGTGCGTGTAGATGCTTACACAGCTTAGTAAAAGGGCCCTTTGTTTAAAAGATATTCTGACTGCTCTGGGTTATATATTTGGAGGAAGATATATTTGGATTTTGCTCACATTTTTCAGTGGCAGCTAAAGATGAGTTATATTCAGGTACACTGGGTATTTTTTCTGTCCCTGTAGGGCTCATGATCAAAGTTGGTACCTGAGGTAATCACAAAGAGCAACAGTGAGATTTGAACCAGGCATCCCAGGATGGGAAGACTGGTGCTCTAACCACTAGGCTACTCCTCCACCGCATTTGAAATAATGACCTGGGAATAACTTGGATGATGAAACAAAAAAGAAAAAAAAATAACTGAGACCAACTCTGGGAACATTTGGCTTTGTTGGTGGATGGAAGGTTCCAGACATGGAATTAAGGAAGATAAAATTCTTTTTGCCCACATAAATAGCTCTGGAAATTGTCCCGATTAGATAAAAATACATTTACCTCTGTTGATCTCCCCTGTCTGTAGCTTCTCCAGCTTGTCTGGTAAATTCAGTCCTGTTTGGTTTGATGGTTTATTCAGACACTTGTGATCTGTTGAAGAGAAAGGAAAACAAAAACTTACTATTATATCACATAAAATAAAGCCTGACATTCAAAGAAACAGAGGAGACAGATACAAATCAAATAGACATCTAACTTCACGCTAAAAATATCTTTAACATGCTAATTTTTTTGTCTGCAAGATAACATTGTGTGTATTTAACATGTGAATCACTAACACAATGATTTGTAGAAGGATGATTTGTGGAGCGGCCATAAGAACTCTACAAACTGACGAACTCATTATCATCAAACCCGCAGACAAAGGAGGCGCGGTGGTAATTATGGACACACAAAAATACATTGAAGAGGGGCACAGACAGCTCTCAGACAATAAATACTACAGGAAACTAACTGAGGACCCCACACAGGATTATACAAAACAGCTAAAAGACCTTATCAAAACATTTCCTACACAAGCGCAGCCTCATCTGAAGAAACTCATACCAAACCAGCCTTCTGTGGGCGCATTCTACATGCTACCCAAAATCCACAAACCTGGAAACCCTGGCAGACCAATCATATCAGGTATTGGCACACTCACGGAAGAAATATCTGGATTCATAGAGGGAATTCTGAAACCTCTCGTACACAAAACTAACAGCTTCATACAAGACACCACAGACTTTCTGAATAAATTGAAAAATATCAAGCAATTACCACCAAACACCCTTCTGGTCACGATGGATGTAGAATCACTATACAGCAACATTCCACATGCGGATGGCATAGCTGCATGTGGGAGACTCCTAAAAACATCCACACTGGACCATCAATACTCACCAGAAACTATTACAAAATTAATCAAATTTATTTTAACTCACAACTACTTCCGCTTTAACAATGATATCTATCTATAAATAATGGGCACTGCGATGGGCACCAGGACAGCACCCCAATATGCCAACCTTTTTATGGCTGAGCTGGAAGAGACATTTCTGAACACATACCAGACCAAACCTCTGAAATACTACCGATACATCGATGACATTTTTATGATTTGGACGGGGAAGAAACTCTGAAACAATTTTACTATTCCTTCAATACATACCATCCTACAACAACTGCAAAAGTCTAAAATACAAGTCAACGCATGCGTCAACCTTTTCCTACCTGAGCACAAAATTCTGGAACGTGCTGTCGCGCAACCTAAAAACGCTCTATGAACTAACTAACTTCCGCAAACTACTGAAGACCCATCTCTTCAACAAGGCATACCCCAAAGACCAACAAATATGAACTCCCAACACAAATATCCAGAACTGCCTTACAATACTAGCTTGCTAATCTACTAGTTTGTCTCATCATTATCATGTTCGCGTGTTAAACTACTATTATGTTTTATCATTATCATGTTACCCAAGATACTTTTATAATACTAATTGTATATCTTCTTATATGCTTCCACTATTCACGATGTATTGTAAGCCACATTGAGCCTGCAAAGAGGTGGGAAAATGTGGGATACAAATGCAATAAATAAATAAATAAAATTGACTACTCCCCAGAAAAAGTCAATTTTTTGGACACCACAGTCTCAATCAGTGATGGCTGTATACAAACATCTATATACAAGAAACCCACAGACAGATGCATCTACCTCCACAACTCCAGCTTCCACCCTTCACATACAAAGAGATCCATTATTTACAGCCAAACCACAAGATACCACCGTATCTGCTCTGACCCAGGGGATAGAGACAGACACCTTGAAACCCTGACTGCATCCTTCAAACAGAAAGGCTACAATCCCAAAATAATCTCCAAGAATATTGCCTCCTCCCTCAAAACACCCAGGGAAAATCTACTGCAGTACAAGGAAAAAAAAGCCACAGACAGAATCCCCCTTGTAGTGACATACAACCCAGAGCTGGAGAAACTGAGGAAAATCATAAGAGACCTAAAGCCTCTACCCCAGGAAGATGAATTACTGAAAGAGATAATCCCATCCCCACCATTGCTGGCCTTCCGACAGCCACCCAACTTAAATCATAAGATAATCAGAAGTAAACTCCCAACACAACTACTACTACTACTACTATTTAGCATTTCTATAGCGCTACAAGGCATACGCAGCGCTGCACAAACATAGAAGAAAGACAGTCCCTGCTCAAAAAGCTTACAATCTAATAGACAAAAAATAAATAAAGTAAGCAAATCAAATCAATTAATGTGAACGGGAAGGAAGAGAGGAGGGTAGGTGGAGGCGAGTGGTTACAAGTGGTTACGAGTCAAAAGCAATGTTAAAGAGGTGGGCTTTCAGTGTAGATTTAAAGGTGGCCAAGGATGGGGCAAGACGTAGGGGCTCAGGAAGTTTATTCCAGGCGTAGGGTGCAGACTGAAAGGAAAAGAAGGGCACATTTCCTTGTAATATATCCAGCTGCAAGCTATGCCAAAACATTTCACAGGACTCCACAGTCATTCACAAAGGAAAAATATTCAACATAAAGGAATCTTTCACATGCTCATCTTCCAATGTGGTATATATCATTCAGTATAAAAAATATAATGAAGGATGCTATATTGGAGAAACAGGTCAGATGCTTAAGACAAGATTTAATCTGCACAGACATCACATGAAGATAGCCGGTGCCAGTCAGGTTCCCACCCCGATGGGCCAGCACTTTACATGACCAGGACACTGCACCAGTGATTTCATAGTAAGAATCCGGAAAGGTAACTTTAAAACAATACAGGAATGTAAGACCTTTGAAGTCAGAATGGTTGAATATTTTGACACCCAACAAACAGGACTTAACAAGGATCTGGGTTTTCTAGCCCATTATAAACCATAAAGTTGTATTTCTCTGTTTATCACCCTCCACCACCTACCCACACCCATCCTGTTAGACTAATAATGAAATGCTTTGATGTCCCCATGCATACCTCCTACCCACCCCCACCCTCCCACCCTGATAGACTGTCAAAGAAATGCTTGGATGTTTCATTTATATATACTATCAGCTACCACATTTACTTATTTCCGATCTGATGAAGAAGGGCAACCTTCGAAAGCTAATCAAGAAATGTATTAAGTTATGTCCAATAAAAAAGGTATCATCTTATTTTCCATGTTTTATTTTGTTTGATTTCTATTGATAACCTAGAAGGATATAAAAAGTGGTCAGAGCTGTTAGTTTGTATTGTAAAATATTAGCCTGAATGCTAGTGAACAAAATAACAATTGAGCATTAACAGAGCTATTGACCATCAAATTCTACATAAAGGAAGTGACTGTCTGCACTTCCTGTCAGTACTGTGTGGAGAAAGAGGTGAACAACTGAACTCGAGACATAAAGGACCAGATAGAGGGGAAAGAGGTAACTATTAAAGAGTTTGATCTGCTCTATCTCGAGCTGACACTTGTCTCTACTCTTTCTCTTTCTCTTTCTATTTATTTTCAGGAATATGGAAGAGTTCATGGATGTAGGTTGTGGCCGTGGTGTGAAGCAGACCCGCACAAGCAAGACAGTTATGAAAGCTAAGTAACTTTACCAATTAAATTTATGTCGATAGACAAGCTATAGAAAAGAGGTTTTTTGGCCAATGATGATGAAGTCCAGTCCCCGAAACCACGTTTAGGCTGGGGGCTTCTCGAGGCCTTTTTCCTCAGGAAGCAGGCGCTGCTGTTGTTTGTTATCTCTTTAATATCTATATTTAGAGTTCATGGATGTGCCAGTAACATGACTGCTGAGACTAGACTCCACCAAAAGTACAACATAGGACAAAGAGAAAGAGAAATACATTATGTTATGGCTTAGATGTGATAATAATGCAGGAGAATGATGTATTATATTTACAGAGAACCCCTTCCAGAATAATGTTATGGGTTAGATGTGGTTAGAACATGGGAGAATGGAGATACAGAGACCTTCTCCCAGGAATATGTTATGGGCTAGATGTGATGGTAAGATAAGAATTGTGTATTATACTTACAAGAATTGTGTATTATACTTACATAAAGACCCCAGGGTTACAGCCATAATAAGAAAAAGAAGACACAGGGTCAGTAGAAAAAGTGAGATGTAGAACCAGTGATGAGATTCACATCGCTGGAGCAAAGCTAGGAGAAAGAATGGAGAATTATTCGTAAGTAATCAGATTTAAAGAGATATTTTGCATAGATGACTAGGTAGGAAAAGAAACGACCAATTCTAAACATTCACAAAGTGGAGCCTTTTGTAAAACACCACTAAGACCACAGAAAAAAGAGGTCTGTTATGTTTCCGACCAGGCAGAAGGAATCATTTTACAAAATAAGTAAATAAATAAATAAATAAATAAATAAATAATCTGACATCACTCAGAACTTTGAATGTGTACGACCTGAAACTTAAAGTATTGATTTTATAACCTAGGCTACATCCCCAGACATTATTATCCCTTCTATCTCACTGTATTGCACGCTTCAGGGAATAAAAACCATTCCCAGGTTTTTCTATCTAGAATAAAGTCTATCCCTGGTCATTTCTATCCTTCTATCTCACAGTATCACTCTGCAAGAAAAAATAACCACCATTTTCACACATTTCTATCCATTCGTTCTCATTATATAAAACACTGCAGGGAGTAAAGACCATCCCCAATCACTTCTATCCCTCCTTTCTCACTTTATGACAGACTGAGGGAATGAAGTCCATCCCCAGGCATTTCTATGCCTTCTATCCCATTGTGTTACCCTCTGCAGGAAATAAAGATTATCCACTGGTATTTTTGTCTTATCTATCTGATGTTGTTATACAGCAGCAAAGATTGTCACCTGAGTTAGCTGCAAAAGTAAAATATCTCAAATTAATCTCAAGAAATGTAAAGCTCTATCCTTTTCATTTAGACAGCACATATCAATTCCCATTGTTTTACCCAATTTGTTTGCTTCAAATTTGCCTGAAAGAACATTTAATTGATATTTCTATGCAACAAATTGTTTCTATTGCAGTTGAATGGTAAATATTACCTTTCTGTCTTGTTGTAGTCATTGCAGATTCAGGGTTCACGTTCTCCTTTGATACTTCGTGCAGTCTTATAGCAGCGTTGGTGACCTTCTCGTTCCTTTGTAACATAGAAGAACCTTCCAAATAATTAAACACATTTCAAAGCCGTGAGCTGTGTACGGAGGTGAGAAATTCACCAGTCCTGTTATTTTCCAGCCAACATCTGAGGGACTTTACCTTTGTAATGAGATTGGGAAGATTTGGGTCTTTTGCCCTTTCCAAACCTTAGATCAGAGTAAGTGACTGTCTCAGCCATTGCAAATTCCTCTCTCTCTGGGTGATGATCTCTCTGGGGGAGATGAAGATAAGGTGTGAGTGCACAGGAAATCTATTACTTATGTAGTGAGGAAACAGGGGCCGAGAACACCAAAGACCAGTTGACTTGTACAGCGTCATCACTAGTTCCTGAGTAGGGTAACCAGCAAAACACAGTCTGTGATGACTCATTTCTGGGGCGGGGTTGCTTTTCAAGCTCTAAGTGGTGATAGTTTAACTGGATTTAACCAGCTCATGAAGACTGTAGTTAAACCAACCAGATATCTAAAGGGAACAGTTACATCTCACAGTCTAGTTTATCTTGTCTAATGGTGAATAACCGTAAAGGAGTGAGAAGAATGTTTAGTTGGTTGATGCTTTGAGGCCTAATAGCAGGTCTAAGATTTGCTGAATTAAATTAGCTTAACAGGGTAGTTAAGATTGTACTTAGTGCTGCTTTGCAAGTTTATTTATTTATTTATTAGGATTTATTTACTTTTTTTTTAAAGGAATTCACTCAAGAATAGATCAAACATCCCCTCTAAAGGGACACCACCTTGTAGTGGTGAAGGGACTTCTGTGTTTCAATGACTCAGAGGCCTATGCTGAAGGGTTATCCATATCAGACAGGCCTCTGAGGAGAAACCAGACAAGGAGTGTCCCAAACTAGGAGAGTGGAAAGATGGTGACCTGAAGCTCGTACGCTCAACGGCCCAGCTGTCCTCTGAAGTTCTGTCTTTTTTACTTGAAATTTCCTCTCTGCATTTGCAGTTACCTTAATTGAGAGGAAGGGGACAATGGGGGGTCAGCCACCAATGGCCAGTGTTTTGTCCCCTGTGCAGCAAGTGTGGGACCACTGCACGATGAGCTGCCCACAGATCGGGTATCGGCCAACCTATCCGACATTGCTGCATGGATGTCCAACCGCCACCTGAAACTGAACAGGGCCAAGACCGAGCTTATCGTCTTTCCACCAAAACCCACTTCTCCTCTTCCTCCACTCTCGATCTCAGTTGATAACACCCTCATCCTCCCCGTCTCATCCGCCCGCAACCTCGGAGTCATCTTCGACTCCTCCCCCTCCTTCTCTGTGCATATCTAGCAGACAGCCAAGACCTGTCACTTCTTCCTCTTTAACATCAGCAAAATTCACCCTTTCCTCTCTGAGCATACCGAACTCTTATCCATGCTCTCATTACCTTTCGCCTTGACTACTGCAACCTACTCCTCACTGGCCTCCCAATTAACCATCTATCCCCCCTTCAATCCGTTCAGAACTCTTATATTCCGCCTGAACCGAAATACTCATATCACCCCTCTCCTCAGGTCACTTCACTGGATTCCGATTAGATACCGTATACAGTTCAAGCTTCTCCTTCTTACCTACAAATGCACTCAGTCTGCAGCCCCTCATCGCCCCTTACGTTCCCGCCCGAAACCTCCGCTCACAAGACAAATCCCTCCTCTCAGTACCCTTCTCCACCACTGCCAACTCCAGGCTCCGCCCATTCTGCCTCGCCTCACCCTATGCTTGGAATAAACTTCCTGAACCCTTACGCCAAGCCCCCTCCCTACCCATCTTCAAATCCTTGCTCAAAGCCCACCTCTTCAATGTCGCCTTCGGCACCTAACCTTTATACCTCTATTCAGGAAATCTAGACTGCCCCATTTTGACTGCCCCTACTTGACAGACTGTACATTTGTCCTTTAGATTGTAAGCTCTTTGAGCAGGGACTGTCCTTCTATGTTAAATTGTACAGCGCTGCATAACCCTAGTAGCGCTTTAGAAATGTTAAGTAGTAGTATTAGTAGTAGATGACTGGGTTGGTGAGTCCTCTGATTAGCGCTGGCGAAGGAGTGTCGGTGCTCTTGGACCTGGAAACAACTTCATCGCTCCCGAATCATTTAACCACCATGTCCAAAGGAGTGGAGGAGTGAGTTAGGAGTGTATGCTGAAATGGAAGTCATTTACAGCTGAACCTGTGTCGGCGGTGCCACTCCTAAACCCGTAAGAGCTATCAGCTTGGAGTTCTTGGCTCCCATGGAGGTTACATTGAATATCATCTGGAAGGTGCTCCAGGACCTAACGGTGGTAGTAAATAATTTTGCTTCAGATATAATCTTATTAGTGAGCCACATGGATAATCTCAGGGCCGGTCTTAGGCAGAGGCGCCGAGGCAGCCGCATAGGGCCCCGCACAGCGCGCCTAAACTCTGCCTCTCCCTGACTCCCTCCGACCCCCGCTTGCTAGCCTCGGACGGACCGCATGCATGCAGCATCATCATCACATCAATTCGTCGTGATCCTCCCGCTCGCACTGATTCGCCGCCACACCGGTGCCCACCCAACACACAGCCCCCGCCCCCCCCCCCCCCCGCTCAGGCCGTCGTCAGCTCCCGCCTCCCAGACCAGTCCCTCCCAGCAGCAGAACAACAGAAGTGCAGAACTCGATGGCGTCACGGCCCCGCCCCGCCCCAACACAGACAGCCACTTGCAGCACAGCAGCGCACGACGAACGGCTCACCCCAGCTTTTCCCTTCCGCCTTCCCGCTCAATGTCCCGCCTCCCTATCTCCTGTTTCCGGGACCGCGAGGGCGGGCGGGAGTCATTGAGAGCGGGAAGGGAAAAGGAGCTGGAGAGCGTGACTGGAGTCTTCCTGTGAGCCATCGCCCATCGTCGATTCGCTGCCTGGAGCCAAGGGAGTCAAGTAAGTGCCGTGCCAAGCATGTCTGAGATGTGCTGTTTCCAACCAAAGTACAAATACCATCATTATTTAGAAGCAAGTAAGATAGGAAACCAATTGGAATTTTGACCCACCCAGGCTTCCATATCATGGAATACTTAAATGGAGGGACTGAGCAGAAGAATTTTAGATAAGAAACTGGTGATTGCTTTGTTAATCGAGTTTTACCAATGCTAAAATCTTAGAGCAGACTACAAGTTTACTTCCAATGCTCCCTCTTTTCCTTGCCTGAAGCTGCTGGCAAAGGGTCGGCTTTTACAGTTCAATTTTTTCTTTTCAGATTATTTTCGGACTGCTTTTAATTAAATTTGATGGCCTGAAGGTACTGAAGTTGCAAAGCACTTTGCTTTTAAAATGACGACTCCCTTGATGGCTGTTCATTTTTAACTGCTTTTCAAACCTGCTGTCTCATTTTATAAATATTTAAATAACTGTAAATTTCTATAACAAATATCTGGAAGGTGGAGATAGGAATCCATTGCCTATTCAATAGATTTTATGCTGTAATATAGTATAAAAAATATAAAGTTGTACATTATAGTACTAATTGGAAAAGTGTTGCTTCTAAATTATAGCAGTTATAAGTGTCAGCTCCAATTGTAGCAATATTTCAAAAAAGCAGTAATCAATGAATTGCAAAGTAGTTTATGACAAACTGCATTGGTGACTGCATTTCTCATTCATCTTAGCAATCAGTGCAATAGCAACAATACAAGTTAAAAACAGCATCTGACTTATGGAAGGTTCATTGTATAACATGAGGTTATATGTGCCTTGTACATGTAAGCAATTAACAAAATATGAATTTCCATAATCACCATATCAAATAACTCTAATATAACTTCACTTGAAAATAGTATAATAATGTGTTCATATTGTGTGATGATTAGATTATAAAAATAAAATCATTAAACATCATCCCTCTATTTCTATCCAGATACATTAATTTATGATATTATTATCATTATTTAATTCAGATTTATTGGAAAAAAATAGATAGATAGATAGATAGATAGATAGATAGATAGATAGATAGATAGATAGATAGATAGATAGATACGGGTTTTAATTTCCATATGTTTTCAGGGATTCCAACAGCCAGTTTGACACTTTCAGCTGGCTTCCTTGAGACAGCAATTTTGTAAAACATTTTTTTCTCTTTTAAAACCAGAAATTGTTTAACAATACAAACCCTTGAATCTCCAATCCAATTCCCACTGATTAAGTTAATCCCAGTTTCACAGGCTTCACTCCTTTTAAATTAATATACTAAGAGGAATCATTTCAGAGGAAAAAAAACTTTAGGAGTCATACCCGGAACTCTGGGAAAACAACAATCTCGATATTAATCATCTGTAATAATATTAATGATGCATGTTATGGTACTGAACATGTTTATTTAAATGATGTATGGTAATTATATTTTTATGAACACAATTAGACCTAGTCAGTCTGTGAATGTATGAGCACATTATTACACCATTTTTCAATATGTTATATTAGAGTTATTTGATTTCACCTTTTTTTCATTAGGAATTAATTGATGTATTCCTTCTGTTTGTGGTGGTTTCTCTTGTGCATGTAAGGAGCACCTTATTTGGTATTTATTTGTGCAAGTGGAGGAGTGGCCTAGTGGTTAGGGTGGTGGACTTTGGTCCTGGGGAACTGAGGAACTGAGTTCAATTCCCACTTCAGGCACAGGCAGCTCCTTGTGACTCTGGGCAAGTCACTTAACCCTCCATAGCCCCATGTAAGCCGCATTGAGCCTGCCATGAGTGGGAAAGCGCGGGGTACAAATGTAACAAAAATAAAATAGATACTATTGGAGATTCTACATGGAACGTTGCTACTATTGGAGATTCTACATGGAATGTTGCTACTATTGAGATTCTGTTGCTACTATTGGAGATTCTACATGGAATATTGCTATTCCACTAGCAACATTCCATGTAGAAGGCTGCGCAGGCTTCTGTTTCTGTGAGTCTGACGTCCTGCACATACGTGCAGAAGCCTGCGCGGCCACATTGGTGATCTGCAAGGGCCGACTTCTACATGGAATGTTGCTAGTGGAATAGCAACATTCCATGTAGAATCTCAAATAGTAGCAACCGTGGAGGAGTGGCCTAGTGGTTAGGGTGGTGGACTTTGGTCCTGAGGAACTGAGTTGGATTCCCACTTCAGGCACAGGCAGCTCCTTGTGACTCTGGGCAAGTCACTTAACCCTCCATTGCCCCATGTAAGCCGCATTGAGCCTGCCATGAGTGGGAAAGCACGGGGTACAAATGTAACAATAATAAAATAGATACTATTGGAGATTCTACATGGAACGTTGCTACTATTGGAGATTCTACATGGAATGTTGCTACTATTGAGATTCTGTTGCTACTATTGGAGATTCTACATGGAATATTGCTATTCCACTAGCAACATTCCATGTAGAAGGCTGCGCAGGCTTCTGTTTCTGTGAGTCTGACGTCCTGCACATACGTGCAGAAGCCTGCGCGGCCACATTGGTGATCTGCAAGGGCCGACTTCTACATGGAATGTTGCTAGTGGAATAGCAACATTCCATGTAGAATCTCAAATAGTAGCAACCGTGGAGGAGTGGCCTAGTGGTTAGGGTGGTGGACTTTGGTCCTGAGGAACTGAGTTGGATTCCCACTTCAGGCACAGGCAGCTCCTTGTGACTCTGGGCAAGTCACTTAACCCTCCATTGCCCCATGTAAGCCGCATTGAGCCTGCCATGAGTGGGAAAGCACGGGGTACAAATGTAACAATAATAAAATAGATACTATTGGAGATTCTACATGGAACGTTGCTACTATTGGAGATTCTACATGGAATGTTGCTACTATTGAGATTCTGTTGCTACTATTGGAGATTCTACATGGAATATTGCTATTCCACTTGCAACATTCCATGTAGAAGGCTGCGCAGGCTTCTGTTTCTGTGAGTCTGACGTCCTGCACATACGTGCAGAAGCCCGCGCGGCCACATTGGTGATCTGCAAGGGCCGACTTCTACATGGAATGTTGCTAGTGGAATAGCAACATTCCATGTAGAATCTCAAATAGTAGCAACAGTGGAGGAGTGGCCTAGTGGTTAGGGTGGTGGACTTTGGTCCTGAGGAACTGAGTTGGATTCCCACTTCAGGCACAGGCAGCTCCTTGTGACTCTGGGCAAGTCACTTAACCCTCCATTGCCCCATGTAAGCCGCATTGAGCCTGCCATGAGTGGGAAAGTGCAGGGTACAAATGTAACAAAAATAAAATAGATACTATTGGAGATTCTACATGGAATGTTGCTACTAGCGCAAGGAGGTCTTTTTAAATGGCCCCTTGGAAAGAGGGCACTGGGCGGGTCCATGTGCGCCGAGCAGCTTTGATTGGATTCAGTCCAGACGAGTGGGCGGGTCCTTTTTCTTGTGCTCGCAGTGTCGGTAGTTGTAGTTTGTGTGCGCCCGGGGCCCGCCCCTCCCCCAACAGGGGATCCCAGACCCCAGTAAGCAAAAGCGACCTAAAGTACAGGATTTCTGCGTCTCGCTCCTCGTTTTCCTTTTAACCGTCCTCAGCCTATCGCTCCTCCTAACCCTCGAAGTGCTGTATCCAGCACACATTCCCCTGAAAGAGCTGCACCCGCCTGGATCCGGCACTGATTCTCTATAGAAGGGCTGCATCCACCTGGATTTATTTATTTTATTTATTGCATTTGTATCCCACATTTTCCCACCTATTTGCAGGCTCAATGTGGCTTACATAAGAACCCTATCAATAGAAATCAAACAAAATAAAACATGGAAATAAGCAAATGTGCTAGCTGACAGTGTATATAAGTGAAAACATTCAAGCATTACTATGACAGTAAAATAGATACCATTGGAGATTCTACATGGAATGTTGCTACTATTGGAGATTCTACATAGAATGTTGCTACTATTGGACATTCTACATGGAATGTTGCTATTCCACTAGCAACATTCCTGCGCAGGCTTCTGTTTCTGTGAGTCTGACGTCCTGCACGTACGTGCAGGACGTCAGACTCACAGAAGCAGAAGCCTGCGCGGCCACATTGGTGATCTACAAGGGCCGACTTCTAGTGGAATAGCAACATTCCATGTAGAATCTCAAATAGTAGCAACAGTGGAGGAGTGGCCTAGTGGTTAGGGTGGTGGACTTTGGTCCTGAGGAACTGAGTTGGATTCCCACTTCAGGCACAGGCAGCTCCTTGTAACTCTGGGCAAGTCACTTAACCCTCCATTGCCCCATGTAAGCTGCATTGAGCCTGCCATGAGTGGGAAAGCGCAGGGTACAAATGTAACAAAAATAAAATAGACACTATTGGAGATTCTACATGGAATGTTGCTATTCCACTAGCAACATTCCATGTAGAAGGCTGCGCAGGCTTCTGTTTCTGTGAGTCTGACGTCCTGCACGTGCAGGACGTCAGACTCACAGAAGCAGAAGCCTGCGCGGCCACATTGGTGGTCTGCAAGGGCCGCCGACTTCTACATGGAATGTTGCTAGTGGAATAGCAACATTCCATGTAGAATCTCAAATAGTAGCAACAGTGGAGGAGTGGCCTAGTGGTTAGGGTGGTGGACTTTGGTCCTGGGGAACTGAGGAACTGAGTTCAATTCCCACTTCAGGCACAGGCAGCTCCTTGTGACTCTGGGCAAGTCACTTAACCCTCCATTGCCCCATGTAAGCTGCATTGAGCCTGCCATGATTGGGAAAGCACGGGGTACAAATGTAACAAAAAAAAAAACCCCAAGGAAAACAGGTTTCTTGTTAATGGTTAAAGTTTTACAGACATCATAGATAGTTATGATACTACATGCATCTCGTTGCTCTCAAGGATTATGTTTTTCGTTACACTCCTGATGAAGTATTCTCTCCTAGTTACTATGATCACACATTCCAAGCTGTGACCCCTGAGGAAGGTATAACAGCTGAAACACGGACCGTGTCAGGTCCAGGTGACTCATGTGATCTTAGAAGCAGAATAAACGTTTCAGAAGTTAATTGACTCCTGTTCGTTCCTTGGAACATTCCTCCATTCCGTTTGTTGATTGTTTGGTAATGTGAGAGTGCACAATCATTGGGATTGTTAGTTTGTCCTACTATGGAACCTTTGTATTGATATCATCATTTATTCTTTATTGAAGAATTTGATGAGTCCCTCAGCAGAGTCAGGCCTGGTTTTGTCTTCAATAAAGCTTCATTTGGACTGACCACCAACTCTCCTCCTTCCTTGGACCACCTCTGCTGTTGGCGTTGTTGTCACTATGAATCCCCACCACAACCCGGGTACTCTCCTTAATAAATTTACTGTACTGTTATTAGTATTCAACATATTAATTTTTATTTAATTTTTAATGTCATTATTTTGGAAACATGTAAAAATATGATGTTAATAAAGCTTCTTGAATCAGAGACAAACAGAGCTATTAATTGTTTCTACAGTAAGGTCACATGGGGGAGGGTAATTATATCAGTTGCTGCTTACTTACACAGCACGAATACATATAAATGCCAGTATTACAGTCATTTACATCCTCATACACATAAATTAACAGATTCCAGCAAAACTGTATTCTGTAAGCACCCGTATAGATGAGATGGTGCTGTGAGGGTGTCCATTCGCATAGAACAATCTCCTGAGATTCTGATGCTACGGTTGAATTTTCTTCTTAGTGATGTCAGTGTGATTTATATCATTAGCTGATATCAGAGGAAGGTTATGACCTTGATCAAAGTGCAGCTAAACAGCCGGTTTCTCACAGATCCAATGATTCTCATAGTCACAGTTCCAGTCGAGTAGTCTTTCACCAGACAGCACTGCACAGGTGGAATTATAACGAACCTCAGGAGATCTATGGTGAAAAAAAAGGCAGCCAATTATTTCATAATTACAACCTTAGTGCATAGCTCGTTAGATAAAATCTCAGAACCAGACAGCTGTGAAGCCCCATTTTATATAGGGGCTGAAAATGAGACATAGGATAGTCACTTTTGTCTGGTATTTTACAAAAGACTCGAGAGGAAGCCACAGAGAAAGTAGCCCTGTATTCTCTAGTGATGTCCTTGCTCTCTGCTACATCATCTGTTTCAAAACTTTGTAAAGAGGAAAAGGAATAATGACAACGAAAAACGATTGAACAAAGGAAGATGAGAGAAGGTGGAAACAAGGGAGATGGTAGAAGACTGGAGGGGATGATGAGAGGAGAAGATAAGAGAGCTGGAAAGCAGAAGGTGATGGGTCCAGTGGAGGTGGGAGGATGGGGGAGGTGAGAGATTTGGATAGAGAAGGGCCTGCTTAGTGCAGGTCAACCAGGCAAGAGGCTCTCCTGCATGGTTATTAACTGGTGTTGAATTTTTGACCCCTAAATTTGTTAGTAGAAGTAGTCCAGGCTCCCAGAGTGTGAATTCTGCATTTCAGGAGATTTTGAACCTCCAACGTATAGCGAGAACCCTTTAACAAAGTGTTGTATCAGAAGATTTTCCGAGCAGACCTGTCTCATTCTTGCGCAGAAGTGCTCAGTATAAATAGAAAAGCATTATCCAGTGAAATGAGAAGTCAATAAAGGGGAATGTCTAAAGAGGATTTATTTTATCTTTTTGTATTGACTTGGAGAAGTAACCTATTGGTTAAATCAGTAGACTAAGCACAAGGGAAGCCTGGTTCAGATCTCACTGTGTTCCTTGTGATTTGTGTATATAGTACCAGCTATCACTATTTCACATGCCCAAATCTGTGCGGTTTGTGCAGGAGGTGTCTGAAAGTTCTCAATAGAGTTGAACTAAAGGCAAAGATAACCCAAGTGTATTTATGAGAAAAGCAAACATGTTAAAAATGACAAATTATCCATGTCAACTGCTAAGCAGAATGTAGATGTAAAGAACACACTTTCAAATGTTTTCTTCTCCAAGAGGTCCCCCAGCTCTGAGCAGTGTGTGGAACCAGGTCTCTGCATAGTGTAGACTGAAGGGTATTGGGATGCCCTAGGTCAGCTTCCTAAACTGAAGGTCAGGACCCCAAATGGGGCCACAAAACCCATGTTTGGGGTCACAGCCTGGGCTCCATAGGTGTATCATTATTTTATAACTCTGGGGAGGTCACACAATTTTATTTGGCTGCAATCATGGGGTTACTGCCAAGAAAAGATTGATAAGCACTAGATAATCCTTCAGCCATACTGCACCCTCCCAATAATTTTAGCATTTCCCTTCCCCCTCTACCTTCTCATATGTAGCCAGCATCTCACTTCCCCCCCCCCCCCATCTGTGTCTCGTACCTCCACTTTCCCCCTAACAATAACACCCCCCCCCCCCCCCGGCCAGTTTCTCCATATACTTGGAGGGGCATTTTCGAAAGAAATGTCTAAGTTGGAATTTGGACGTCTTTGTAAAACGTCCAAATTCGGAGGCAGGGAAAAGGTCCATCTTTGTGTTCGAAAACACCATGGACGTCCAAGTGTAAAATGTCCACATTCAAGCCATTTGGACGTGGGAGGAGCCAGCATTTTTAGTAGACTGACCAGTGGAAGAATTAAGGTATGACCCCTCATCAATCTCCCAGTGGTTACTGTCCCTCTCCCTCAACCCTGAAAGTGACACCGGAAAGGGAGACTAGACTATCTGACAATATCAGGTATTGTGGGCATTCCGGACACAACAGGTTTGAAAGAAGGGCTAGTGGTCAGTGCAGTGGACTCTAAAGCAGAGGACTCAAGTTCAAATCCCACATTAATTCTCTTTTTTTAAACCTTTAAATTTTGAGGCCTCCAGAACCAGAGATATACTTACTGTACCTAAATATTAGCTGGTGATGCACATTCAGGTACAGTAGTTAGTTCCCGGTCTCTGGAGGGCTCATCGTTAAAATAATAGAGTTACATTGGAATATGAACCTGGATCCCTGGATGAAAGTCCACTCACTGATCAGTAGGTTGTCCCTCTGCTCTGCATGGACATCTGTGTGGTCGTTGTTGTACAAATGCTGCCAGACAGACTTCCTTGTCCCTAGTTTTTTGGTCTCTATAATTTGGACATTTTAATTTGGAAAATGGCTGTTTATTTAGGATGTTCTCACATATTTTTGAACAGGAAACCTCAACATTTTTACAGTTTGAAAATGGCTATGATCGGATGGGGGGGTTTTCGGATGTTAGGAGCGGGACGTCCCAATTCCTACTTGGATATTTTTTCAAAAATGCCCCTCCACATCTTGAAAAGTGGGAGAAGTTTACCACATACTTGGGGAACAACACGTAAAACATTATGGGGTCCTATTACTAAGGTGCACCAAAAAATGGCTTGCGTTGGAGTAGATGCATGTATTCAGCGCACACAGGTCCATTTTTCAGCGTGCCTGCAAAAAAGGCCTTTTTTGTTTTTGTCCGAAATTGGACGTGTGGCAAAATGAAAATTAGAACGCATCCATTTTGGGCCTGAGACCTTACCACCTCCCACTGACATGGTGGTAAGGTCTCACGCGTTCACCGGGCGGTAATCGTCAGCCGCATGGCTCTCCATTTTTCTTGAACCTTCATCTCCGTCCCTCATTCTTGGTGACTTCAACATCCACGCTGATGATTCCTCTGATTCTTCTGCTTCCCATTTCCTTACCTTAACGTCCTCATTCAATCTTCAGTTGTGTTCCTCTGCACCCACTCACCAAAATGGTCACTGTCTCAACCTTATCCTCTCCTCTAACTGCATTCTCTCCAGCTTCTGTTCCTCAGATCTCCCCCTTTCTGAACATCACCTATTAACCTTCACAGTTAAGCACCCTCCTCCCCGATCCCACCCAATCTCAATCCCCACATCTAGAAATCTTCAGGCTATTGACCCCCTTACTCTATCCTCTTATGTCTCTAACCTTTTCTCTACCACCACTCTATCTAAGTCTGTCAATGAAGCTGTTTCCTCCTATGATACTATTCTCTCCTCTGCACTGGACACTCTTGCCCCTCCCATGCCCTGTCCTACTAGGTGTACCAAACCCCAGCCTTGGCTGACCTCTAAAATCCGCTACTTTTGTTCCTGTGCCCGCTTTGCTGAACATTCGTGGCTTAAATCCTGCACCCTTGCCGACTTCATTCATTTCAAATTCATGCTTAACTCCTTCCAGTCTGCCCTTTCACTTGCCAAACAGGATTACTTCACCCAATTGACAAATTCCCTTGGCTCCAACCCTCGACTGTCACTCCACTCCTTAAAAAAACCCTCACTTGACCCTACCTGTCCCTCCAACTATCGCCCCATCTCCCTTCTCCCTTTCCTCTCCAAATTACTTGAACGTGTCATTCACCACCATTCTCTTGACTTTCTTTCTTCGCAACCTATTCTTGACCCACTCCAATCTGGTTTTCGCCCTCTTCACTCTACTGAAACTGCACTTAACAAAGTCTCTAATGACCTGCTACTGGCTAAATCCAGAGGTCTCTATTCTATCCTTATCCTTCTTGACCTATCTGCTGCTTTTGACACTGTTGACCACACTATACTTCTGGATACGCTGTCCTCGCTTGGATTCCAGGGCCCTGTTCTTTCCTGGTTCTCCTCTTACCTCTCACTTCGTTCTTTCAGTGTTCACTATGGTGGATCCTCTTCAACTTCCATCCCACTTTCTGTTGGTGTGCCTCAGGGTTCTGTCCTTGGACCCCTCCTTTTCTCCATCTATACCTCTTCCCTTGGTACCCTAATTTCATCCCATGCCTTCCAGTACCATCTTTATGCTGATGACTCTCAGATCTGCATCTGCACCCCTGAAATCTCAACCTTGATCCAGGACAAAATCTCAGCCTGCTTGTTCGACATTGCTGCTTGGATGTCTCAACGCCATGTAAAGCTCAACATGACCAAAACTGAACTTCTCATTTTTCCCCCTAAACCCACCTCCCCTCTTCCCCCTTTCTCTATCTCTGTTAATGGCTCTCACATCCCCCCTGTCTCCTCGGCTCGTAACCTTGGAGTCATCTTTGATTCCTCTCTCTCCTTCTCTGCGCATATTAAACAGATCGCCAAAACCTGTTGTTTCTTTATCTACAATATTAGTAAAATTTGCCCCTTCCTTTCTGAATACGCTGCCAGAACACTTATCCTCACCCTTGTCACCTCTCGCTTGGACTATTGCAATTTACTTCTCACTGGTCTTCCGCTCAGCCATCTCTCTCCTCGCCAATCTGTCCAAAATTCTGTGGCACGACTTATTTTCCGCCAGAATCGTTATACCCACACTAGCCCACTCCTCAAGTCACTTCACTGGCTCCCTGTCCGCTTCCGCATTCAGTTTAAACTTCTCATACTGACCTTTAAATGCATCCACTCTGCAGCCCCCCATTACCTCTCCACTCTCATCTCTCCCTACATTCCTCCCCGTGAACTCCGCTCACTGGACAAATCTCTCTTGTCATCCCCCTTCTCCTCCACTGCTAACTCCAGGCTTCGCTCCTTTTCTCTCGCGGCACCTTATGCCTGGAATAGACTTCCTAGACCTATACATCTAGCTCCATCTCTACCTATTTTCAAATCTATGCTGAAAACCCAACTTTTCACTGCTGCATTTTAGCTCCTAGCCACTACTCAATTGCCATCCCCTTGTCCCTTCCTTCCTTCTCACCCATTACTTCCCTCACCCGTAACTGTCTTGTCTTCTTTTTCCTCCTTCTCAGAAGTTTCTATTGAGGAAACTGCCCTTCTTCTTTTGAGCAGGGACTGTCTCTTTGTATCAGGTGTTCAGAGCTGCGTGCGTCTGGTAGTGCTATACAAATGCTAATAATAATAATAAAAGGGGCCCTGGTTTGGTCAGGCTCTAAGGTGAACCTGTTTCCAGCAGGATGACTAGGACCACTTATCATCTACACAGCTCCTGAGGCTGAAGAAACAACAAAACTCTAACAGGTAAAGATCTCCTGGGAACCATCACACATCCATCCAGGATCAAGAATTAAGCGCTTGAAGTGGTTAAACAAAATGGCAAATTGTTGAAGTGTGACTGTCTGGTGCTTCAGGCCTTTCTCCAAGGTGACAACAGAGTTTGGCATTGCAATTTGTGGTGAACTGAGCTCTTAAATGAATAAACTTACCTTGACTTTGTACCATCAAGCCACATCCATGTGTTACCAATGTAGTTTAAACCAATCCAGTATCGATCTTTGGTTGAGCTACACATCAAACCCTTGAAATAAGAAAATAATTCAATGAATCTTTTAGCCTGGCATTTAAAAAAAAATAAGCCAAGCTCCTGAATGTAGGATCCTATACTTGCACACTATTTTCAGCTAAGTTTTGGTTCATCTTAATTTATGGACCCAAAAATATTTAAAGCTTTTTATATCTGAATACTGCTGCTGAAAATCTGGGGAGACTGCTCTGGCACAATCCACCAAATTCTACGTAAGTTGCTCAAAGTTGGACATGCAAATCTGGGTGCAGATCACACATAAACTAATTTCCAAGGGGCGCTAAAAATAGGCATGCGCTAAACGCTAATGACACCAATGTATTCCTATGGGCGTCTTTAGCGTTTACCGCACACCAAATTTTAGTGTGCGCTAAAAACTCCAGTGTCCCTAAGTTAGGGGTCCTTTCACAAAGGCACGCTGAAAAATGTTTTGTGGTAGAGTAGGCATGGGTTTATGGCGCACGCAGATCCATTTTTCAGCGTGCCTGCAAAAATATGTCTTTTATTTTTGGCAAAAATGGACGTGCGGCAAAATCAAAATTACCATGAGGCTCATTTTCAAAGCACTTAGCCTCCCAAAGTTCCATAGAAACCTATGGAACTTAGCCTCCCAAAGTGCTTTGAAAATATGCCTGCATGTGTCCATTTTGGGTCTGAGACCTTACCGCCAGCCATACACCTACTGATATAGAATTTGGGCGGTAATGACGTACGAGTGTCAGATGCCAGTTGGCACGCATCTGCTACACGCGCCAGAAAATAAAAAATATTTTTCAGATGTGTGTAGCAGACACACGCCAAATTTAAATTACCACAGGATCATGCGGTAATCGGGTGGTAACTCCAATTTGACACACATTTGACACGCATAGGCACCTACACTGCTTAGTAAAAGGGACCCTAAAAGACCCCCTGGGTGCTAACAATCAATAATTGCCATTAACAAGCACTTAATTAGAAGTAATTAGGAGTTACACATGGATCTGCTCTCCACCCTGTTCTATAACATGTGTGCCTAAATTTCTTAGCGAGCAACTCCAAAGGGGGTTTATGTTTTGTGAGCTTGTCCTTTCCTATTTTATCAATGGAGTTCCTTTTCTATTTCTTGTGTTTTAGTAAATGTAAACTGCCTCGATTTGCTTGTGAGGTAGGTGATATATGAAATGAATAAATGATAAGATAAATGATAAATCTTGCTTAACAGCAAAAGGATCCTGACAACCTCTGAATGGGATGGGGAGAAGGAATCATGTTAATGTGAATTGTCAGTTACAAAAGGTTGATGAAAGGAAGAGCTATTTCCCCAAGGTCTCACCAAGTGATATCAGAGCAGGGATTGGAACTCCTGAGTTCTGATTCTCACACGTAATAACTGTATATCTCCTTCTGCATAGAACATATCACATGTCGTGTCTATAGTGAGAAACATTAAATACATTCACTTTTACCAGATCTGTTGAGTTCTTGACCACAGCCAGGTGAGAGTCTCTGGAAACACAGTCCAGCATGCTGGAGCTCCAGCCTTTTTTCTCCTCAGATACAAAGTAACACTTTCCTTTCCAGGGTCTCCATTCCTCTGGACAGAACTCGTACTCCTGACCTGTGTGTACAACAGAGCGTGAACTGACTCAAGTTACACTAATGAGATTGAGATCACCAGAGTGAGGGGCTTCTGTTCCTACAGGTAGAATCTCTTGAGTCCAGATGGGAATCTCAAGCTGATGAAGTGGTAAATTCTTAACCACACAATTGAGTTGGCGCCTTGGAATTCTTACCCCCAAAGAGCCGATAGGGGTTGATATTCAAAGGTTCTTATGTGGGTTAGGAGCAACTCCAGCCCCACTACCTTATCTGGATATTCAGTGGCAGCCACTTACCAGATACTGCTGTTGAATATCTAGACTTATTTATTTAGAGGCAGTTTTACAAAGTGTAGACGCGTGTGGGATACAAATGCAACAAACAAACAAATAAATAAATAAATAAAATAAATGCCACTTAGCGTGCGCCTGATACACGACTCCAAAAATAAAAATTATTTTTTGGACATACGTATGGAATGCATGCCAAAAATGAAATTACCGCAACAGCCACACAGTAGCCGGGTGGTAACTCCATTTTTTTATTTTTTTTATTTTTTTATTTATGTTAATTTATATACCGTATCTTATTGCGACTGCAAAACAGAACGGTTTACATATGTATAAAAACAATTAGTGTATATCAAATAAACAAACATAGGAATTCCATTCATGACAGGAAAGCACAGCAAACCAGAATAAACTACATAATAAAATCAGTACAAATTAAAAAATCTAATATACAGTTAAGTTACCCCTTTTTTTTCTTTTTCTTTTTGACCTTATCTCATTATGCTAAGTTCTGTTCTACGTAGCTTATAAAGAAAAAGGTTTTCAAAAATTTTCAGTAATGGAGATGTTGGGTGCGTGTAGACGCTTACGCAGCTCAGTAAAAGGGCCCCTTTTTTAAAGGATATTCTGACTACTCTGGGTTCTATATTGGGTGGAAGATATATTTGGATTTTGCTCACACATTTTTCAGTGGCAGCTAAAGGTGAGTTATATTCAGGTACACTGGGTATTTTATCTGTCCCTGTAGGCCTCATGATCAAAGTTGGTACCTGAGGTAATCACAAAGAGCAACAGTGGGATTTGAACCAGGTATCTCAGGATGTCAAGACTGGTGCTTTAACCACTAGGCTACTCCTCCACCCCATGTGAAATAATGACCTGGGACTAACTTGGATGATGAAACAAAAAAGAAAAAAAATAACCAAGAACAACTCTGGGAATATCTCTGGTTAAAAGTTCATGTGCTGTTCCACAACTCATATACATTTGGCTGTGTTGGGGGGTGGAAGGTTCCAGACATGGGATTAAGGAAGGTAAAATTCTTTTTGCCCACATAAATAGCTGTGGAAATTGTCCCGATTAGATAAAAATACATTTACCTCTGTTGATCTCCCCTGGCTGTAGCTTCTCCAGCTTGTCTGATAAATTCAGTCCTCTTTGGTTTGATGCTTCATTCAGACACTTGTGATCTGTTGAAGAGAAAGTAAAACAAAAACTTACTAATATATCATGTAAAATAGAGATTGACATTCAAACTTCACATCTAACTTTATGCAAAAAATATCTTTAGCATGCTAATTTTTTTGTCTGCATGATAAAATTGTATTTAACATATGAACCACTAACACAATGATTTGTAGAAGGATCTAAAATGTGGTCACATGTGTTAGTTTGCATTGTAAAATATTAGCCTGAATGCTAGTGAAAAATTAACAACTGAGGGTTAACACATCTATTTGCAAAGCTATTGACCATCAAATTCTACATAAAGGAAGTGACTGTCTGCACTTCCTGTCAGTACTGTGGAGAAAGAGGTGAACAACTGAACTCGAGACATAAAGGACCAGATAGAGGGGAAAGAGGTGACTATTAAAGAGTTTGATCTGATGTATCTCGAGCTGCCTCTTGTCTCTACTCTTTCGCTTCCTGAGGTTTAACACATCTATTTGCAAAGCTATTGACCATCAAATTCAACAGAAAGGAAGTGACTGTCTGCACTTCCTGTCAGTGCTGTGGAGAAAGAGGTGAACTACTGAACACGAGACTATTAAAGAGTTTGATCTGATGTATCTCGAGCTGACACTTGTCTCTACTCTTTCTCTTCCTATTTGTTTTCAGGAATATGGAAGGGTTCATGGATGTGCCAGTAACATGACTGCTGACAGTAGACTCCACCAAAAGTACAACATAAGACAAAAAGAAAGAGAAATATATTATGTTATGGGTTAGATGCGATTAGAACATGAGAGAAAGGAGATACAGAGAGCTTCTCCCAGGAATATGTTATCGGTTAAATGTGATTATAATATAAGAATTATGTATTATACTTACTTAAATACCCCAGGGTTACTGACTTAACCAGAAAAAGAAGACACAGGATCAGTAGAAAAAGTAAGATGAAGAACCAGTGATAAGATTGACATCGCTGGAGTAAAGCTAGGAGAAAGAATGGAGAATTATTCGTAAGTAATCGGATTTAAAGTGATATTTTGCACAGATGACTAGGTAGGAAAAAAGAGGTATGTTATGCTGCCTATCAGGCAGGAGCGATCATTTTACAAACTAAGTAAATAAATAAATAGTCTGACATCACTCAGAACTTTGAATGTGTACGACCTGAAACTTATGCATCTACGTATTGATTTTATAACCTAGGCATCTCTATAGTCATTGCTACATCCCCAGACATTTCTACCCCTTTCATCTCACTGTATCACATACTTCAGAGAATAAAGACCATTCCCAGACATTTCTGTCCCAACGTATCACACACTGTGGAGATTAAAGATCATCGCCAGCACTTCTGTCTCTTCTATCTCACTGTATCGCACACAGCAGGGAGTAAAGACCATCCCCAATCATTTCTATCCCCTGTCTCTCACTGTATGACACACTGAAGGGAATAAAGTTCATCCCCAGGCATTTCTACGCCTTCTATCCCATTGTGTTACACACTGCAGGAAATAAAGATTATCCACTGGTATGTTTATCTATCTGATGGTGTTATACAGCTAAAAATATTGTTATCTGAGTTAAGCTGCATATGTAAAATATTTCCAATTAATCTCAAGAAATGTAAACTCTATCCTTTTCATTTAGACAACACATATCAATTGGCATTGTTTTACCCAATTTCTTTGCTTCAAATTTGCCTGAAAGATCACTTAATTGATATTTCTATGCAACAAATTGTTTCTATTGCAGTTGAATGGTAAATATTACCTTTCTGTCTTGTTGTAGTCATTGCAGATTCAGGGTTCATGTTCTCCTCTGATACCTCTTGCAGTCTTATAGCAGCGTTGTTGACCTTCTCGTTCCTTTGTAACATAGAAGAACCTTCCAAATAATTAAACACATTTAAAAGCCGTGAGCTGTGTATGGAGGTGAGAAATTCATCAGTCCTGTTATTTTCCAGCCAACATCTGAGGGACTTTACCTTTGGAATGAGATTGGGAAGATTTGGGTCTTTTTCCCTCTCCAAACCTTAGATTAGAATAAGTGACTGTCTCAGCCACTGCAAATGCCTCTCTCTCTAGGTGATGATCTCTCTGGGGGAGATGAAGATACAGTGTGAGTGCACAGGAAATCTGTTACTTATGTAGTGAGGAAACAGGGGCCGAGAACACCAAAGACCAGTTGACTTGTACAGCGTCATCACTAGTTCCTGGGTAGGGTAACCAGCAAAAAACAGTCTGCGATGCCTCATTTCTGGGGGGAGGAGGGGGGTTGCTTTTCAAGTTCCAAGTGGTGATAGTTTGACTGGATTTAACCAGCTCATGAAGACTGTAGTTAAACTAACCAGATATCTAAGGGAAACAGTTACATCTCATCTAATGGTCAATAGCCATAAAGGAATGGGAAGAATGCTTACTTGACTGATGCTCTAAGACCTAACAGCAGGTCTAAGACTTGCTGAATTAAATTAGCTTCACAGGGTAGTTAAGAATGTACTTAGTGCTGCTTTGCAAGTTTATTTATTTATTTATTAGGATACAGTAAGAATAAATCAAACACGAGCAATGGGCAATTACAGCAGTAAAAATATTCAAATAACAATACAAAGTATGGCCTAGTATACTACTTACAATGTCAACATAACACATAATAGAACATTTTAATTGATACCAAAGGGTATAAGCAAAGATGGAACATGTGAGAAAGGTAAGAGAGTAAGAGGAGTTAGAAAGTAAGGCGACTAACTTAAAGAAAGTTGCACATGAGGTCAGAGAGATAGTTAAATATTATCTCAGCTAGGGTAGGAGTGGATAAACATGTCCTACTGCAGTATGTGCAGTCCATGTCACTCCTTGTGTGTGTGAGTGAGACTAACAAGTTAGTTACTTCTTCCATTAAAGCCTGGTTGAAGTTGACCTCTATGAATTGCCTATCAAATGAGGTGCAGGCTGAGGAGCCCCAACACCCCTCAAGCAAGTCACTTTGGAGGTGATATGGTGGTGCTCAGCATCAATGTCCTGGGGCAAAGGGCCGGCATCATAGACGTAGGTCAAGGTGACCAATCTCTGCTGGTTATTGAGAACTTGAGGTCTAAGTGGTCAGTACATCTCTTAGCCCCCCAATCACCAAGTACCATCCAGGACAACTATGAGTTGGTGGGTGATCTCCAGTCTACATACACCATTCTGCCAGATGCAGGAACAGTTAACCAAGGCAGAGAGTAATAGTGTGAATTTCACTGGTAATATGTGAAGTAATCAGAAGAGTAGACATTTACGTCCCCCTGACAACACACTGTATAAGGCAAGGTTAGGTTGTAGAAGAGCAACGTACAGGCGGTCTCTGCTACACATCAAAGTGATGGATAATAGCCATGCCTTAACCCGAATCTTAGTGGAAATAAGAGCGACGATGGCAGGCAACTAGGCCGAAGAGAGGGAGGGAACCAGGTTATTTTGGAACAGGTGGCAAGAACAACCTGGTTTAAGCAGTGAAAACGCGGATGATTTTAAGGAAACCAATTCTTTGAGCATTTTTTCTGATTTCCACAACCAGTGTTCCCAGTGGGAAAAAAAATATTCTCAATGGCTGATGATGGCAAAATAAAAATCAGCGCACGTCCATTTTGGGCCTAAGATCTTACTGCCACCCATTGACATAGTGGTAAGGTTTCACGTGCTAACCGGGCAATAATCGTCAACGCGCATACACTGCTGATTACCGCCCGGTTAGCACCACGCAGTAGAAAATAGAAATTATTTTCTGACGCACGTCCAAGACACGTGTCAAAATTAGAATTCCACCCAGGGCATGTGGTAGCCGGGGCGGTAGTTCTATTTGACATACCTTCTATGCACATAGTCGCCTAAGCATCTTAGTACAAGAGCTCCTTAGGTGGTTAAGTAAAGCCAGGAGATAGGATGATGTCTCTCCACTTTTAATTAAATTACACTGGTTACCTGTAAACTTTCGCATTTGGTTCATGATTCTCTGTTTATCCCATTAAAGCTCTTCATCTAAGTATTCTCAGTCATAATCCCAAATATACCTAGCCAATCTTTCCGCTCTTTGGATGCAGACCACTTATTTCTCCCTTCTGTGAAAAAGGCCCTTTATGAATCTTCTAGAAAATCATCCTTTTTTTTTTCTTGACCCAGAACTATGGAATCTTTTTTTTTTTCTTGACCCAGAACTATGGACCTCCACAACTTTGTTCAGAATTTTCCTTCAGTAAATTTAAGACCCTCCTTAAGACACATTTTTTTGGTTGTCTTTTGGGGTCTCTCTGTTGGTCTGTGGTTGACATAGGACAGCCTGATTGTTGGTGTAACTAATTTGTTCTAGATTTTTAATATTTTGTGCCTGTTTGTTCTTTCTCTCCTTAGTTGTTATTGTTAATTTTGGTATGATTGTGTTCTGTCATATCATTTTTCATTATTACTGTATTTTATATATTTTAATGTAAAGGTAAAATATTAAGCCTATAAATAAACATAAACCTGGATATTCGATGCTGGTGCCCAGACATGGCCTGGCATTGAATAACAAAACATAAAGCTGATTACCCCTAATATGCTTGCATTGACCCTACTTTAATGGGGGGGGGGGGGAGACACAAGAAAAATGTCAGGAAGTATTTTTTCACGGAGAGAGTGGTGGATACTTGAACTGCCCTCCCGTGGGAGATGGTGGAGATGAAAATGGTAATGGAATTCAAAAAGCGTGGGATAAACATAAAGGAATCCTGTTCAGAAGAAATGGATCCTCAGAAGCTTATCAGAGATTGGGTGGCAGCACTGGTGGTTAGGAGGTGGGGCTAGTGGTTGGGAGGCGGGGCTAGTGCTGGGCAGACTTCTACGGTCTGTGCCTTGAAAATGGCAGATACAAATCAAGGTTAGGTATACATATAAAGTAGCACATATGAGTTTATCTTGTTGGGCAGACTGGATGGACCGCATAGGTCTTTTTCTGCCGCCACCTACTATCTTACTATGCTACTATGTATGTTACTATAATGTCATTTTTATTAGATAAGTATTCTCAATGTGGACAGTTGTACACAGCTTTAGGGGACTTGTTTCTAGTACACAACAAGAGTCAGAGAAAATGTGTTGCTAATCCATGCAAGATGTGAATTGTGCTTTGTGTCTGTGTAGATGGCATGATGATTTCCGACAGAGTGGACGTCCTACAGGATGTGGACAAGATGAGACACGATCTACAAACATGAGAAGAATGGTCTAATGTCTGGCATTTAAAATGTAATGCAAAGAACTGCAGACTGATACCATTTACGCAACAGAAATCCAAAGGTGATGGTGAGATGCTGATGGGAGGGGGGGGGGGGGGCGGTAATGGTGTCCAAGGATGTCAAGGAGTCAGACTCTGCATGCACTGCAGTACTAGAAGAATGGAAACAGAAATTCATTTCTTCCTGTACAATGCAAAATTCAGACATATCAGGGATGTTCATTTCCCAAAGCTGAGAGAGAAAATCATAGAATGAATATGAAAAAAATGTTATATCCTGCCACCAGGCAACAAATGTCATGTAATCTATGTATAGAGCTTGCCATTAATCTTTGCATTTTTATTTTACAATTTTTAGTATTACTTTCTTTTGTTATTCGGTTCTATGCATTGTTTTGAAAACATATGTAGAAAATGTCACACAATGAATGATTTCCTGAGAGAGAGAGCAAGAGACACATGCATTAATCTGTTTCTAGAGCGAAGTCACCCAGTGTCTTCTCCTTCTGCTACAGTTCCACTTTCTCATTAGTAATGTCAGTCTGGCCGGTGTTCAGCCCATGGGAGGCAGGCCGGATAAGTACCATGATCGGTGCTGATACTGACCATTTCTGGAGACTGCCATTGAATATCCATTTTTGGGGGGTGGAGGGGGGACTGGCTTAAATTTAAACAGCCAAGTCAATATTCAGTGCTGGCTGGTTAAGTTTATAATGGCCAAGTGCTGAATATTTGCGGTTAGCTGGTTATATCGTGCCAGGGGAGGACACTGACCATTCGGGCAACCAGGCAGTGCCCGAGGGCCCAGAGGCTCCAGAGGGCCCAGAGGCTCTACCCAGTTGCCCTTGCCCGCCACTGCCGCTGCACTCCGCCACCGCCTGTGTCCTGTGCCAGCTCAATGGTTTAAAATGGTGGCCGCAAACTCTCGTGAGACTACCGTGAGAGGTTGCAGAAGCCATTTTAAACTGTGGAGCTGTGAGATCTCGCGATGCTGTGAGCTGGACGGACGCTTCGCGCTACAGCTCTGGGACCCCGACTCCTAAACGTCCCCAAAACAAAAGAAAACAACTGATTTGCTCCCCTCTCGCGACTATGCGCAACGGAGAATTTTATGGACAGATATCTACGCCGCTCACCTAGTCAGATGGCGCACAAAATGGTGAAAAAAGAGAAAAATAAAATCGGGACTAAAAACAAAATGGCGGACAATGAGAGCGAGTTGAGAACGGAGTTCTCGGAAGCCCAGCTAGCGCAGATTACAGCAGCGATTATGAAGGCACTAGCCCCGCAATGGGACTCCTTGTCCGAAAAACTGGATAGTTATGCAGCTGGCTTTGATGGCTTGCAAACCCGAGTGGGAGATGTGGAGACCCGAGTAATGGCTCTGGAGGACGATGTGAGAACACATGGACCTGAGATCTCCAGTTTGAAGCAACAATTGATAGACCTGACTGATAAGTTTGAAGATCTTGAGAATCGCTCGCGGAGAAACAATATAAGGTTAGTTGGCCTACCTGAAAGCATACCGGAGGCTAATATGGCAGAGTGGCTGGAACAATGGCTGGGCAGGGAACTGGCTCTGACCGATTCAAGAGGGCCATTGGTAGTAGAAAGAGCCCACAGAGTAGGCCGGAAAAGCGAAGACGCTAACCGGCCCCGAGTGGTAATAGCAAAAGTATTGAACTATAAACATAAACAAGAAATTTTGCAAGGATTCAAATTGAAGAGAGACACTCTGACCTATAATTCTAAACGAGTATTAATCTTCCAAGACTTTTCCCGGACGGTACAAGAAAAGAGGAGACAATTTCACCCCCTCTGCACAACGTTGATTAAGAAAAAAATCAAATTCATGCTAACATATCCAGCTCGGTTGCGAATCTTTCACCAAGATAGATGGCAGCACTTTGATGCAGTGCAACCTGCAAGAGCATTTCTGAACGGCCACGGATTGCTGGCGGGAGGCTGAGAGCGGCTGAGCAGGCGTGGGAGCCTGGTCATGAGGCATAAGCAATTTGCAAGGTGAGGGAAGCACGAGGAATAGGGGGGCAGGCGGGAGTCGGGGCTCCTTAGTGTCACAAGAGATCCCCACTTTCAGCTAGCGCTGGAAGGTTACATAGGGTTTTGGCAGAGGGTGAGGGGGGGAGGGGAGGGAGGGAGGGGTAGGAAGAACGGACAATTAATAATGTGTGAAGAAGAAGCTTCTGGGCAGGAAAGACAACGATTAATAAGGGAGGACAGGTGCCGTCGATGGACAGGGGGGGAAGGAGTGGACAAAGAAATAGACATAATATATAGGACTAGGACTCATACAAAACAGCATCATGTGACGCAAACATGCCAATTAGGCTAGCTACATGGAACGTAGGGGGAATAACTTCCCCCATAAAAAGAACAAAAATCTTGACTGCCCTAAAAAGACATAAAATAGACATCGCTTGTTTACAAGAAACGAGGCTGTCAGACCAAGAGCATAAAAAACTGAAAAAGCAGTGGGTCGAAGAGGTTTATGCGGTTTCGGCCCAGGGGCGGAGGGGGGGAGTGGCTGTCCTAGTAAGGAGAGGAGTGCCCTGTAAATTGACAACAATAGAACGAGGAGAACAAGGGAATTACATACTGCTCCAAGGGTGGGCGCAAGGAATAAAATTCCACTTACTAGTAATATACGGTCCCAACATACCGGATAAAAAATTTTTCCAACGCCTGATGACTAGATGTTTGGCACTCCGGGAGGGGGAACTGATGGTTGTGGGAGATTTTAACTTGATTTCTGACCCCACCTTAGACTGTTCAGCGGCCGCGTCCCCATATTATCGAGGGTATAGATCTCAGATGTGGCAGACTTTCACCAACACACTGGGACTGGTGGACACTTGGAGGACCCTCCACATAGGAGAAAGGGACTATACTCACCGTTCCCGGGCTCATAATACGCAGGCTCGCCTAGACTACATATTAACAGATCGGTCTCTGTTCTCCCGGATACAGGCAGTCCACATAGGCCCTGAAGAGATCTCGGACCATGCCCCGGTGTGGGCGGACATTGAATTTGCTCTGGAGAAAGAGGGGGGTGGCCTGGGCTGGCATTACCCAACTTACTTAGCTAGGGACCCCCACTTCAACCAATATATACATACTAAATGGGCCGAATTTAAAGAGTATAACGCACAACACAAGGACCGGCCCAAGATATACTGGGCAACCTCGAAAGCAGTGCTGAGAGGTGATATAATTGCCTATGTATGCAGAAGGAAAAAACAGCTGGCGAACAGTATACTACAATTAGAAAAACAAACCCAAGTAGCTAAAAGGAAATATATTCAAAAACCTAATGCACGCACAATGGAGGCCCTGAGGGCGACGCAGGTGGCTCTTAACACTCTTATACATGAGAAAACTACTCACTCCATGAATTACCAGAAATATAGGCTCAAGCGATTTGGGAACAGATCAGGGAAATTGATGGCCAGAATAATTAAGGGGTGGGGGGGGGGGGGGGGTTCCAGAATTATAGAAGCGATTAAAGGCCCTAATGGACAGATAATAAATGACCATAAAACAATAGTCGACCAGTTCACGAAATATTTTGCCTCCTTATATGGAGCAGAGGTGGGGGG
This sequence comes from Microcaecilia unicolor, assembly GCF_901765095.1. Classification (NCBI taxonomy): domain Eukaryota; kingdom Metazoa; phylum Chordata; class Amphibia; order Gymnophiona; family Siphonopidae; genus Microcaecilia; species Microcaecilia unicolor. Next base: position 271,324 of record NC_044032.1, on the reverse strand, counting down.
GGGGGGGGGGGGGGGGGCACCCTCGGAGATCCAACACTATCTAGAGCAGGCGAAGGTCCCCAAGCTGACAGAACTAGAGCTAGAAGCCCTAAATACACCTTTGCAACTTACTGAACTACAGGCAGCGATAAAGACTCTAAAGACATGCTCAGCCCCGGGACCTGATGGATACCCTGGAGAATACTATAAAAACCTGCCGATGGAAGTAGTGGGAGATCTGTTAGCTTATTTTGAAGAGGTAATTGGGACAGGTTCATTTCCCTTGCATGAAAATACAGCACTAATCACCCTGATCCCGAAACCAGAGAAGCCCAGAGAACAGGTGACGTCTTACCGACCTATCTCTCTCATAAATGTAGAAGTAAAACTGCTAGCTAAGATATTGGCAGAGAGGATGGCAGTACCCCTTGCTAGGATGGTGACCCCAGAACAGGTGGGTTTTGTCAGAGGGAGGCAGTCTTCATTTAATGTCCGGCGTCTACTGCTGGCGATGGCTCGCTGCCGGGCGGGAGGAGATCCCGCCCTGGTGGTGAGCCTCGACGCAGAGAAGGCTTTCGACAGGGTCGCGTGGCCATATCTTTTCCAAACTCTAGAATACATGGGCTTTGATGGATGGTGTTTAGAGGTGATACGGGCACTTTACAAGGACCCACGGGCAGGACTGTTGGTGAATGGAGTACAGGGCCCACGATTCCCGATAATGAAGGGGACGAGGCAGGGTTGTCCCCTGTCGCCACTCCTCTTTACTGTAGCCCTGGAGCCTCTGCTCCGAACTGTGATGTTAGCGGAGGAGGTGAGGGGGGTTGTTCTGGGGAGTGAGCAAGTCAAACTCTTAGCTTATGCTGATGACCTTCTCCTGGTGCTACAAGAGCCAGCACGCTCTCTCCGGAGCATGTTAACCTGTCTGGAGACCTACGGACGCTACTCTGGATTTAAATTGAACTATGACAAATCCTGGGCACTCCCATTGATGCCCTCGGTGAGGGGCGCCTGGCGGGGACCTTTCCCTCTCAGATGGACAGAAGATTCCCTCAAATATTTGGGGATACAGATACCAGCAGACTTGAAGAAGCTACATGAACTTAATGTGACTGTTTTAATGTCAGATACTAAGTCAAAGCTGGAGGGGTGGGAGAACCTTCCAATATCCCTATTTGGGCGAGTGGCACTGTATAATATGTTTATTATCCCAAAATGGCTATATGTCTTTCAAACAGTGCCTCTTTATCTTTCCAAAGCGGATGAACGACAACAGAATAGACTTTTAAATAAATTTCTGTGGAAAGGGAGGAAGCCACGGCTCCCGTTAAGGATGATGTGTACCCCAGTGGAACATGGGGGGGGGTGGGCCTCATTAGCTTACGTCACGTGACTGTCGCCTGTGAAATGCACCACATCAATGACTGGCATAGACGAACCTCAGATTTTTCAAACACCCCCCTGGAGAGGCGGATGTCCCCGGTTGCGGACTTGGGATGCCTCCTACACTTGCCAGATAAGGAGACCCCTATGGAGCTACACCAGTCAGGCATAATGCCAGCGGCGCGGGCCGCGTGGCGTTGGGTGTGCCGATTACATCATTTCTCACCAAGGGTAACACCATTCCTACCTATATGTGGCAACCCGAGGTTTCCCGCGGGTAATTTGTATCCAACATTTGAACGCTGGGAGAGACAGGGACTCAAATATTTGCTGCAAGCAGTGACCGACGAAGGGAAAATTAAACCCTTTACAGAGCTACAAAGGGAGTACAATATCCCCAACAAAGACTATTGGCACTATTATCAACTGGCACATTATATTCGGGGTCTGCCTTGGACGGACCTGACTGAAGATGTCAGGGAGGAACTATCGACGGCATTCTCCTTTGAAGCACAACAGCGAGTGCCACTGACCTTCTACCACAGACATATCAAAGACTCAGCCTCAGAATTGGATTATAAAAAATTAGCGGAGGCCTGGACCAAAGACCTCGGAACCCCTATTCAAGTAGAGCACCTCAAGTCCTTTATTCTGGGCATTCGTAAGAGGTCCAGATTCACTGAACACTGGGAGACATGGTATAAATTTGCGCTCCGAATGTACATTTCACCGCGTAGAGCATTCCACATGGGGACCTCCGCCTGGGGAGAGTGCCCGAGATGTGGTACAGAGGGCGTACTGATTGGACACATGTTCTGGGGATGTAGGAGAGTGGAGAAGTTGTGGAGAGAGGTACTGTTGCAGGTCTCTACTTGGTGGGGATCTAGGTGGTACTATGATGTATTATTATTGTTTGGCAGACCCCGCCTAGGACTACCAGCGCCTAGAGGCTATAAATCTTTTGCCAATAAGGTGACTTTAACAATACTGCAGTTACTCCTGGCAGGATGGACAACCGGGCAGTGCCTGGGAATTCAACAATGGCGTGTCAAGTTGATTGAACTGATGAGACTTGAAAGGCTGGATATACAGGACTGGAACTCGGAAAGAGGTGTGGAATTCCAGGACTGTTGGAACCCCTTCTGGAGATCGTTGTCACCTGGAGTTAGAAGCAGACTTTTAAATGTTTAAATGCTTGCCTGTTCTTCTGGGGAGGGAGGGGGGAAGGGAGGGGACAGGGAGTTAACGTTGGGAGGGGGAGGAGAAAAATAAAATGTTCGGTGACGCAGTTAGAGATGATGTTATGACATGATTTCGTTTTATGTTCGTGTTGGAGCATTGTATAAGTTGTGTTACCAATAAACAGAATTAAACATAAACTGTGGAGCTGCCGCAGGCAGCAGCAGCAGGGCAGGAAGGTGGACATGCTGGACATTGAAGAAGGTAAGAGCTGCGAGGACGGTGGTAGCGTATGGGGGGGGGGCAGAAGTAGTGCTGTGGGGGCAGTGGTAGCGTGGGTGTGGAAGCGGAGGTAGCGTGTGGAGGATCAGGGGCAACAGGGGAGGTGGCGGTGGGGGGCATGGGGCCATGGCAGTGGGGGTGGGGGGGCCCAGAGTACTCTCAGTCTGCCCCTGTATCGTGCGATATAGCCGGTTAGCCGCTATGCACTAAGTACTAAAATATTTAGTCGTTCCTGGCCGCTTCACTAGCGCTGAGCATTCACCAGACTGTGTTTTACACCATTAACCAATATCACAGGAAGATTGTGGTCCTGATCTAAGTGCAGCTGAACAGTCGGTTTCTCACAGATCCAGAAATTGCGAGACCTGCAATTCCATGCACATAGTCCGTTAACAGCCAGGATTGCACAGGAAAAATTCAAATGACTCGGATCAGGAGATCTATTGTGAAGGAAAGAAAAGAAAAAGAACGAGAGAAACTTTCACAATTTGTATTTCATAAGTCAAAAAGTAGTCTAGAAATGCAATTCTATTAGTTGGCACTAAATTTACCAAATATTAGCATTTATACGCATGATTGATAGCAATAATTATCAATTACGTACGTAAATGCTAAGTGCTGTTCTATAAACAGTGTAGTTAAGCCACATAGGGGAGAATCCAGTAAATGATGCCAAAAGCTAGGTGCCGAGAAGAACCGTACTAAACTAGTTTTCTGCAAAGGACGCTCCGTGCAGAGCACCATTTACAGAACATTAGCTTAGCATGGATCTATAGGAGCAAAAGGCACTGTATGCAACACTATATGACACTATATAATGAAGTTATATAGAATGAATACATGGCATCTTCCAGTATTACCAACCTGGTATTAAAATACAGACTTTGGTTAACTTCGTCTTTCACTCTTAAGGCCTATGTGTGTGTGCAGTCAGTAAGGACATCGCAGACATCACCAAGGACTGAAGGCCACCCAAGAACCATTAGAAATTCCCTCTACTACTACTATTACTTAACATTTCTAAAGCGCTACTAGGGTTACGCAGTGCTGTACAATTTAACATAGAAGGACAATCCCTGCTCAAAGAGCTTACAATCCCTCGGTGACTGGTCCTACATAATGGCTGCAGAAGCTGAATACAACAACATGTTGTTTATTGGGACAATTCACTCCACGGTCAGAGTGTCTCTGTTTCATCATGCATCTGATGTAGTGTTGTGGATCTTTAAACCACAATATTGGAAAGTCCCAGGCTTGTCGTCCCAGACTTGGTGGCATATTTGCACCCCAGGAAAACACCCTGTTTCTGAAACACTAACTTCATGTTTAAAGTGCCCTTCATTGTGGTCCTGATATGACAGCATTGTGGCCCCTTAAGTCATAAATCACAAATCAGCTCGTTCGTACTTAATTCTCCATTATCCAGTTTTTTGTGGACTCAAGTATAAGACCACCTATGCATCCACCTTCTCCTATCTTAGCACTCAATTGTGGAATAGGCTGCCTCAATTGGTCAAACTTACTCCTGATCACCCGACCTTCAAGAAGCATCTTAAAACCTTCCTCTTTAGTAAAGCATACGCTCCAAACCCGCCTGGTGCCTCTTCCTTCTGAATTACAACTATCGTAGCGACATACTGATTACCACTACTCTTTCCCCTTTTCCCACCTTGCTATTTCCCTTTCTCTCTTACAATATTGATTGATTGTTTGCTGCATTATTGTATGTTTTTTATAGACTGTTGTATGCCACTTTGAGCCTGCCCATGGGTGGGAATATTGTGGGATATAAATGCTATAAATCAGGGGCGTAGCCAGACACACAATTTTGGGTGGGTCTGGGCCCAAGATGGGTAGGCAGAAGAACCCCACCCCATCCCATAGGTGATTTGGTCTCTCCTCTCACCTGCATGCCATATGGTCTCCCAAATTTCCCTCCTCTCCTGCACACCTTTTAAATTTCAGATTTTCAGTGAGGAGCAACTAATACACACTACTCATGTAGGCCCCACATCCTTCCTACTGATGCAGCTTCCTGTTTCCGCATAGGCGGGAATACATCAGAGGGAAGGCTGTGGGGGCCAGTGTAAGCAGTATGTATCAGTTGCTGCTTCTTGCAGGCGAAGATCTGCTATTTATAAGATATGCAGGAGGGACAGTTGTTGGGAGTTTTCAGCTTGGGAATCTCTGCCGGCCACATCATAGGTGTGCTGCTACTGGTGGGCCTGAGCTCAACCCCACCCTTGGCTACGCCACTGCTATAAATAAATAAATAAATAACTATTTGAAACAAACAAAGTTGTTTCAAACAACATGTGTGGTCCATGCCAAACTGGGAGTCAGGTCACCATGTCAGCTGCAGCTGGCCTTTTCTCTATAAAGAGGACTTTAAGCTAAGAGTAAGGGCTGCTACTATTTACATTCCATTTGAGTGCAGCTCCTGCTGTACTGCCTGACCAAGCCCTTCTGATGAACACTCTGTCCTCTGCTGGATGTTTGCACCATCAACACTTGGATTGCATGACTGCCATGTACTTTTGCATAGTACTATGGGGACATGTGGCTAAATTATAAGCCTTTCTAGGGTAATATGCGTCTACTCTGAGCTATTTCTACGCTAGGACTGCCTGTGTCATTATTCTCTGATTCTTTTCCACTTTATTTGCTGCTATTGTAAATAAATAAGCAATCTATTTTTATAAAATCATTGGGTGTGACATTAGTTCTGTTATTTGGGCATTATAAATTCAGGTCTATAGATAAAGGGAACACCATTGTTTTCCAGACTACACTGTCATATCAAAACGTGGCGGGTGTCACATTTTTTCTGTAATCTATACTGTCACATTCCTAATTACACCCCAAAAGAGTGTAGCTGTGTATACCCCACAGTTTAGAGGTGCCACCAAGATAAGAGATCTGATAAGATAACCCAAAGATCTCTTTTCAGATAAGACCTAACTTGCACCCTGCACTGAATACTTAGGCTTAAGCAGGCTTGTTTTTCATTGCTAAAACTGTTAGAACAAGCTGTTAGAGACTTGGAGCTCTCTCAGGTTGTATTATCATTGTTTATAGTATATTAGGAACATATTTGGTAAACAATTCTTTGGCAGTTCTCACAGAAACAGAATCCTTGAAGATAGAATTTTGAATTCTAGTTTGGAAACAACTGGAGAGACCTGCTAAAGCTGAGACAGCACCTTGTTTTAAACCCCAGGTATAATAGAGACAGCATTGTTTCATACATCCATAAGCATAGGTGCCTTTTTATGTATAAGAACTGTAAACAATAAATGTGATTGTTAGAGCGCTTCCCTTTCAGAGCAATTAATTACACTGACCAAATTGATACTAATAAGTTGTAACTTTAAACAAACCCGCATGCAGAATGGCAAAAGTCATGGCAAATGTTTGTTTTTTTGTTACATTTGTACCCTGCGCTTTCCCACTCATGGCAGGCTCAATGCGGTAGGCAATGGAGGGTTAAGTGACTTGCCCAGAGCCACAAGGAGCTGCCTGTGCCTGAAGTGGGAATCAAACTCAGTTCCTCAGGACCAAAGTCCACCACCCTAACCACTAGGCCACTCCTCCACTTAGCTGCCCTTTCTACCTTTGCTCAAATGTTCAGGAGCTTAACTTATCAAAAACTTATCTTTGGAGTCTTGTAAATGAATAGGTTAGAGAATTACTTTCTGATATTTAGGGGAATTCCTTGATGCAGCAATAGAACATACAAAGACTAGCCGTTATGCCGATTAAAGGGTGAGATTTCCAGCTACCCTCCTCGCCAGGTCGCCGCCGCCCCTCCCTCCTGAGGTCGCCACTACCATTCCCCCCCTCCCGGAGTTGCCACCCCTCCACCCGGCCCAGGCCCTCTTTCCGCGATTCAACTTACAGCACCGAATCCGCAGCAGGCAGATCAGCTGAGCTGCCGTCGGCCTTCCTTCTCTGCCTGTGTACCGCCCTCGTGTGACATAACGTCGGTGAGGATGGGACAGAGGCAGGGAAGGAAGGCCCTCGGCAGCTCAGCTGATCTGCCTGCTGCGGTTTCAGCGCTGTAAGTTGAATTGCGAATAGAGGGCCCGGGCCGGGTGGAGGGGGGCGGCAGCGGTGACTCCTGTTGGAGGGGGAGCGGGAGCGACCTCGGCGGTTCCCTCCCTCCCCTTCGCGCAGTTTCCCTCTCTGTCCCGCCCCCGTCATCACGTATTGACGTGGGGGTGGGACAGAGAGGGAAAGTCTCTACTGCGCATTTGCGGGTGACTATGGTGACTCGCAATTTATATGTTTGATTAAAATTTTAAATGGATATAGACATTATAATTAAATCTGATGGGGTCAATGATGATTGTGGTGTGCGAGAGTGTGAAGCAGAGAAGTGATAGCCAAGGAGCAACACGGCTGAGGGTCTGTTTAGTTTGAATAATCAGGGATGATTTGCAGAATATTGTGTGTTGAAGATATACCCTGATTTTATACTAATAAGTGTTGGATAAATACCAGCATATAGCCATCAGAGCTGATTAGAAAAGAAATCTTTAAGACGTCAGTTCAGAAACATCTAGATTTACAAATAGCAACATTTATACATCTAGATCACAAATACATGCAAATAGCGATTTTACAATGTCAGTATTTACATTCACTCTTATTAACGAATAAGTTCATTCACTCTACTGCCCCTCACTACCTCTCCACCCTCATCTCTCCCTATACTCCCTAACTTGTCACCTGCTTGTAACCTTATCTTGTCTTCCTCTCTTCAATAGTCCCTTTTCCCTTTGTGTCCTATCTGTCTGTCCTACCCTTATCCCTTTTTTGTCCTGTCTGTCTGTCCTTTAGATTGTAAGCTCTTTTTGAGCAGGGACTTTCTTCATGTTCAATTGTGAAGCGCTGCGTATGACTGGTAGCGCTATAGAAATAATTTATAGTAGTAGTAGTAGTACATGTATATCTGCCAAAACGCAGAAATGTCAATTGTAAGCAGAGTGCATATTACTATTACTATGTGATAAGGAATTTAAGTAAAATTGATTCAGAGCACCTTACTGGGGTGGTCTGCGTTATTGTGTACAAGGAGTGTGTAGTGTTGCTTTCTGGTCTCCTGGAGCAATCCAGTCCCAGGCTCTGGTTCCAACAACTGTAAATATTATGTGTGGAATATTGCTCTGATTCTGTTGAACTGTCAAAAGACTTTAGGAACCTCAGCTACATCCCCTATAACTGCTGGTGGCACAATAAAACCTTACTACCCCAATCCAGTAGAATACATCCTCACCTCCCAATATCCCCCTGCACATTTAACCTACCCCCCCCCCCCCCTCAATCACCAGCATCTACCACTGTGCATCTTTCTATGTATTTTACAAAAGGCTCCATGTTTGATAGAGCCTTCTGTAAAATACAGGGGTAATTGAACACATCCCAACCTGATGTCTTAATTCCATTCTCAAAGCGAGCAGCTGTGAAGGTTAATTGATCAATATTCAAAACCTTAGGCAGCAGTTATCCATGTAAAGACCACTCCATAATAACTCCATGGAACTTGAAGGAGTCTACAGTAGGGAGGGCAGTATTAGACAATTAAAAGGCAGAGCTTCTCAATGTTAAAAATTTGGGGGTCCTTTAGATTTGTATTTTCAAAATGCTACAATATGAATGAAATTGCAGTTTATTTGTGTTCAATCATTTTTATTAATTTTGAAATAACAAAAAGAAAGGAAATTAAGTACCAGTGACTTAATAACAGATTTAACAAGTTTGATTATGTACACTGACTTCTAGAAGAATTATAGACAGTGTTTACATCAACTCTAGGATCCCTGATTCTGTTTCATTACAGGTAATGTATATCTATAGGAATAAGCATATTATTAAATGTTAGAGGTGGAGATAAGAAATTATACATATATATGTAATTAGTACCCATTTATATTTGCATAGATTATAATAATTAATATTAACTGGATGAGTAATCGAGTATAGGAGACCAGGTTTTATTAAATGTTACAAGGGAACCGCATTTCTCAGCAGCAGCTTTTTCATATTTAGCGTATAGACATACTGTATTCCACCACATATCATAAGATAACTTCGTAAAGTCCTTCCAAGTTTGACATATCAGTTACTTGAATCAATATATGTAATAATTTGGCTATTTTAGGTTGTATTACAGAGTCTAAACCAAATTCTCCCATGATTATGATTTTGTATGTTAGAGAGATCTTAAAATCTAGAATATGGGAAATAGTGTCCTCTATACGAGACCAATACTCATCCAGTATAGGACAATGGTAAATTAAGTGGTCTAAAGTACCTACATGGTTGCAGTTTATTTGTAATATGGAACAATATAATCAGTTTATATAACCCAAGATTGTTGGAGGGTTGTATTGTTTATGGTTTCTTTGTTAATAAACAAGTTGAACTATAAAAATGTTCAACAAAAGACAAATTCTTGAGTTTGGTTTATTGCAAACTTGAGGTGCCGCCTAATCTGATGGCAGGTAAGGCAGTGTATAATCTAAAATCAATCACAGGAAAAGAACGTCATAAAAAGATGGGACAGAGATCCATCGTATACACAAAAGAAAGTATGAATTGCAATTTGAGTAATCATCATCTGACTTTGTAAGTAAGCCCGAGGACTAGAATACGAGGAAATATTTTTTCACTTAACAAATAGTTAAGCTCTAGAACTCTTTGCCTGAGGAGGTGATAACAGCGATTAGTGTATCTGGGTTTAAAAAAGGTTTGGACAAGTTCCTGGAGGAAAAGTCCATAGCCTGCTATTGAGACAGCCATGGGAAGCAGCTGCTTACCCTGGGATTTGTAGTATGGAATGTTGCTACTCTTTGAGATTCTGCATGGAATCTTGTCACTCTTTAGGATTCCAGAATCTTGCTATTCTTTGGGGTTCTACATGGAATGTTGCTACTCTTTGAGATTCTGCATGGAATCTTGCCATTCTTTAGGATTCCAGAATCTTGCTATTCTTTGGGGTTCTACATGGAATGTTGCTACTCTTTGAGATTCTGCATGGAATCTTGTCACTCTTTAGGATTCCAGAATCTTGCTATTCTTTTGGGGTTCTACATGGAATGTTGCCACGATTTGGATTTCTGTCAAGTACTTGTGACCTGGCTTGGCCACTGTTTGGAAAACAGGATACTGGGCTACATGGACCATTGGTCTGACCCAGTATGGCTACTCATGTTCTTATGAGTAAAATATGTGTTTGTCCCTTGTTAGATTCATGTGCTTTCTCCATGGTGGCATCAGAGTCTGGATTTGAACTCATGGTGTACTGAAATCTTAAATTTAAAAAAAACTTACCTTGACTCCGTACCATCCAGCCAAAACCATCTGTTATTTATGTAATTCAGACCAACCCAGTAGAGATGCCTAGTTGACAGAAATTCCTGGAAATAAAGGAACAGTCCAATGAACCTTCATTCCTTCCAACCTAGGACTCTCACTAGTCTTCACCAAAAGACCTGATTGACTGAACATATTTAAGATGGATATCAGGAGACAGCATATTTGTCTCCTAAATATTAACTGTTATGAAAGCAGATTTGAGCCTTAAAAGTCATAGAAAACTCTTCTAATATATTATCTACCCCACTCCTAGAATTAGTCCATAGGTACCGTGTTTCCCCGAAAATAAGACACTGTCTTATATTAATTTTTGCCCCCAAAAATGCGCTAGGTCTTATTTTCAGGGGCTGTCTTATTTTTCGGGGAAACATCAGGGTTGGATCGGGGTTGGCCTGCCTGCTCTCCGTCGCTCCCGGAACTAACCTTAAACACCTCCTTTCACCTTTGCAGCAAGCAGCAGCAGGGCAGGCCACTCCTTCCTTTGGTGTCCCGCCCTCGCCTGACGTAACGCCCGCGAGGGCGGGGCATGGAAGGAAGGAGAGGTCTGCCCTGCTGCTGCTTGCTGCGAAGGTGAAAGGAGGTGTTTAAGTTTAGTTCCAGGAGCGATGGAGGGTGGGTGGGGGGGGCGGCCTTGTCCGGCTCTCGGCGGCCCTGCTTTCAAACAAAAATTTGCTAGGTCTTACTTTTGGGGGAGGCCTTATATCTAGCAATTCAGGAAAACCTCTACTAGGTCTTATTTTCGGGGGATGTCTTACTTTCAGGGAAACAGGGTAGATTCACCTAAACATATACCCTCTGACATTCAGCCAGCAGTGGGCAGTGCTTTGACTGTCCGCTGCCGGCATTCAACCCAGATATTCAATGCTAGGCCGTTTCTGGCTATCAGAATTGACTATCTGGGTTTTTCAATGTTTGCTAATGCATGACCAGTTAAGTCGATATTCAGACTTAACCGGCCATGGCTTAGCTGGAAAAGATAGGCCTGCAAAAGAGAGGTGGGCAAGACTTGGTGACTTGGTAAAGATTGACAAGAAGTTCTGGACATTGAGGATGGGAAGACAAGCTTACGACTAGGCGGTCATGGCGGCCATTTTGATTCCCAGAGCTGTACAGAGTAGGAGTGGAGGCAGGAGACAGCAAGACCCAGAAAAAGAACTAGGCAAGCTGGGTAGAAACCAAGTCTTCTGGGAGTTGTAGGCATAGACACTTTCTGTGCAGTTAATACAGAGTAATTCACTAGCAGCACTCCCCGCTGTGGAAAGAGGGGAGGGGCTGAAATCTTTTGCATTCAGAACAACCAGTATATTGAGAGCTTCAAGCAGAAGGAAGCACTGGCTGCCAGGAAACAGAATACGAAGAGAGGAGAAGTGACAAGAGGAGTTTCCTAGGAGGTGTTCTGTCTGCTTAGGGGAAGGGAAGCTAGAATAACTAGAGTGGAGGAGTAGCCTAATGGTTGGTGCAGCTCCTTGTGACCTTGGGCAAGTCACTTAACCCTACATTGCCCCAGGCACCAATACATAGATTGTGAGCGCCCTAGGGACAGAGAAAGGACCTGCATATAAAGTGTACAGTGCTACGTATGTCAAGTAGCACTATAGAAATGATTAGTAGTAGTAGTAGAATAGGCACAGTCCTTAAGCAATGCAAGGCTATGCAAGAAAGAGAGAGGTGACAAAAGGTCAGTCTCCTAATAGACTACTGTCTGCCCGGTGAAAGGGAAACTGGAATAGAAGCAGCAAGAGGGAAGTCTTGTGACACAGAAAATAAGCCCTTAAGAACTTCCTGCACACAGAGAAAGAAGGCTGTGGAGGGAGGGGGAATGTTGGCTCTAAAGGAAAGCCCCAGTGGCCTAATGGATAAGACACTGGCTACCTAAGTGTGGCATGGTGGGTTCAAGGGGCAAATGAAGGATAGGGCAGTGAATAACCCTAGAGCACATTAATACATGGGTAGATAGAACCTTTCTCCTCTGAAGGGAAAGTTCCTTGGTACAGAAATCCAGAAGGAAATTACTGGAAGAAAAGAAGCATAGCACCGAAACTGTCCTAGTCACCCTCCTGACCAAATTCAAGCAGGAGATAGCCATAGGCAAAAGCATACTCCTCCTCCAGTTCGACATGTTGAGCGCATTCGACATGGTAAACCACAACATACTACTAAGACTACTAGGCCACTTCGCGATTGAAGGAAATGTACTCAACTGGATCAAAGGTTTTCTAACCACCAGAACTTATCAAGTAAAATCAAATCCAAACATATCACCACCGTGGAAAGCAGTCTGCAGAGTACCTCAGGGATCACCATTATCACTAATACTCTTCAACATGATGGTGATTCCACTGGCACAGTCCTTATCCAATTGAGGCCTTAACCCATTCATTTACGCAGATGATGTTACAATCTACATCCCCTTCAGACATGATCTGACAGAAATAACCAATAAAATCAACGATGGCCTGAACATCATGGACTCCTGGGGAAACTCATTCCAACTGAAACTGAACACTGAAAAAACACACTGCCTCATCCTCTCCTCTCAACATAACAACCCACAACCATAAATACCCCAGGACACACCCTCCCTACCTCAGACAGTTTGAAAATACTTGGTGTCACACTCGACCACAACATTACTCTCGAGAGCCAATTAACTCTGTAACAAATAAAATGTTCTATTCAATGTGGAAGCTCAAATGATTAAAACCTTTCTTCCCAAGGGCAACCTTTCGATACCTAATACAATCTAAGGTCCTAAGCCATGCAGATTATTGCAACGGAATCTACATGGGTTGCAAAGAACAATTCATAAAAAAACTCCAGACTGCCCAAAATACAGCAGCCAGACTGATATAGAGCAAACCACGCTTCGAAAGTGTCAAACCCCTTCAAGAAAAGTTGCACTGGCTCCCAATCAAAGAACGGATCGCCTTCAAAATCTGCACCTTAGTCCACAAAATCATATATAGCGTAGTCCCAGGATACATGACAGACCTTATAGATCTACCAATAAGAAACAAAGTCAGTTCGTCAAGATCCTACCTAAACCTACACTACCCAAATTGCAAAGGACTGAAATGCAAAACAACTCTCCTACATAAGCACAAAACTATGGAATGGCCTCCCAAAAGCTGTGAAAACAATCCATGACCACCTGAACTTCAGAAAATCATTAAAAACCAACCTCTTCAAAACTGCCTACCCCAACGACCCAACATAGACCTCCACCCAGCAACACAGCATGACTATAATCGTACTGGACAATATGAAATGTTCATCCCTTCCGACCCTCCACTTATACCTCATACGATCACTATAAAACCTTGTATTTGTTATCAACCGACTGGGCAAACGCCTTTGACAGTACTATGTAAGCCACATTGAGCCTGCAAATAGGTGGGAAAATGTGGGGTACAAACAGTGGTGTGCTGGAGCCGGCTCGCACTGGCTCGCAAGAGCTGGTTGTTAAATTTTTAAAGCTCTTGCAAGCCGGTTGTTTTGGCAGGCGAGCTGGCTCCCAGGGGCGGCGCAACCCGGCAGTAAATGAGGTAAGCATGGCAGGAGGGTGCCACGAGCCATGCTTACCTCACCTCCTGCCGCTGTGGGGGGTTTAAATCGTTGATTTACCTCCGTCACAGCAGCCGCAGTAAAAGCCCTTCTCTAGTCTTCCCTTTGTTCCCGTCAGTGTCCCGCCTTCTTCTGACGTCATTTCCTCTTTCCGCGAGGGCGGGACACTGACAGGAAATGAAGAGGATACTAGAGACGGGCTTTCACTGCAGCTGCTGCGATGGAGGTAAATCAACGATTTAACCCCCCCCCCCCCCCCCCAGGATGGCAGGAGCAAAAAGAGGGATGTTGGTAGGTGAGAAGAGGGCGGGCAGGTGGACATTGGAGCGGGGGCAGGGGAGAGAAGAGAATCTCTGGGTATGGGTGGCTGGAGAGGGGGCAGGGGGGAGAGAAGAGAATCGCTGGGTATGGGTGGCTGGAGGGGGGCAGGGGAGAGAAGAGAATTGCTGGATATGGGTGGTTGGAGGGGGGCAGGGGAGAGAAGAGAATCGCTGGGTATGGGTGGCTGAAGCGGGGACAGGGGAGAGAAGAGAATCTCTGGGTATGGAAGGCTGGAGGGGGGCAGGGGAGAGAAGAGAATCGCTGGATATGGATGGATAGAGGGTGGCAGGGGAGAGAATAGAACTGCTGACATGGATGGATGGATGGAGGGAGGGAGGGCAGGGGAGAGGAGAGTTGCTGGACATGGGTGGTTGGAGGGGAGAGCAGCGGAGAGGAGAGTTGCTGCACATGGGTGGATGGAGGGGAGGGCAGGGTGGAGAGGAGGGTTGCTGGACATGGGTGGATGGAGGGGAGGGCAGGGGGGAGAGGAGAGATGCTGGATATGGGTGGATAGAGGGGAGGGCAGGGGAGAGTAGGGCTGCTGGACGGATGGAGAGGAGGGGAGGGAATAGTGATGAAGGAGATGAGATGAGGTAAAAGGAAGAGAAGAGAAAAACTGCACATGGATGAAGAAAATAGGCAGAAGCTGGATCCACTGGACAGTCAAGTCTGCGGAGGACCCAGCTTTTACATACAGATGTAGGGCAAGAAATGAAGAAGAAAGGCGGAAAGTAAAGAAATAAATGGAAAGGAAGCCCTGGAAACGGAGTTAAAAGGACAGATAGCAGCAGAATCGGATACTGGGCCAGCATGATCAGAAAAACAAAGTCACCAGACAACAAAGGTAGAAAAGATCATTTTATTTTCATTATAGTGTTTGGAATATGTCCACTTTGAGAATCAGGTGTTCAGCATTAAAAGTTTATATTTATTTACTTATTTATGGCATTTTATCCCACATTAAACATGAATTAGATTGGAACCTGGGATCATTTAATTTTTTTTTCCTGGAGTAATGCATTGCCCCCTTCCAGGCTCTCTCCATGGCTATAGCCAGCTCTGCAATTTGGAGGGGAGGGGCGCAGAGGTGGACGGTGGGGGGGGGGGGGGGGGGGCACAGAGATGGAATGGGGAGAGAGCCTGTTGTTAAACATTTACCAGCACACCACTGGGTACAAATGTAACAAATAAATAAATAACATTAAATACATTCACTTTTACCAGATCTGTTGAGTTCTTGAGCAGAGCCAGATGAGAATCTCTGGAAACACAGTCTCGCATGCTGGCATTCCAGTCTTTTTTCTCCTCAGATACAAAGTAACACTTTCCTTTCCAGGGTCTCCATTCCTCTGGACAGAACTCGTACTCCTGACCTGTGTGTACGACAGAGCATGAACTGACTCAAGTTACACTAATGAGATTGAGATCACCAGAGTGAGGGGCTTCTGTTCCTACAGGTAGAATCTCTTGAGTCCAGATGGGAATCTCAAGCTGATCAAGTGGTAAATTCTTAACCACACAATTGAGTTGGCGCCTTGAAATTCTTACCCCCAAAGAGCCGATAGGGGTTGATATTCAAAGGTTCTTATGTGGGTTAGGAGCAACTCCAGCCCCACTACCTTATCTGGATATTCAGTGGCAGCCACTTACCAGATACTGCTGTTGAATATCCAGACTTATTTATTTAGGGGCAGTTTTACAAAGGCCTGTGGTAGTGTAGACGCGTGTTTTGGGCGCACGCAGAATCATTTTTCAGCACACCTGTAAGGAAATGCCTTTTTTGTAAAAAATGGATGTGCGGCAAAATGAAAATTGCTGCGCGTCCATTTGGGGTCTGACAACTTACCGCCACTCATTGACCTCTCGGTAAAGTCTCATGCGATAATGAGGCAGTAATGGCCTACGCATGTCAAATGTCACTTGGCATGCGCCTGATACACGACTCCAAAAATATAAATTATTTTTTGGACACATGTTTGGAATGCATGCCAAAAATGAAATTACCGCAACAGCTACACAGTAGCTGGGTGGAAACTCCATTTTGGTGCATTTTGGGTGCGTGTAGACGCTTATGCAGCTCAGTGAAAGGGCCCCTTGTTTAAAGGATATTCTGACTGCTCTGGGAATTGTCCCGATTAGATAAAAATACATTTACCTCTGTTGATCTCCCCTGGCTGTAGCTTCTCCAGCTTGTCTGATAAATTCAGTCCTCTTTGGTTTGATGCTTCATTCAGACACTTGAGATCTGTTGAAGAGAAAGGAAAACAAAAACTTACTAATATATCACGTAAAATAGAGATTGACATTCAAACTTCACATCTAACTTCATGCAAAAAATATCTTTAGCATGCTAATTTTTTTGTCTGCATGATAACATTGTATTTAACACAATGATTTGTAGAAGGATCTAAAAAGTGGTCACAGTTGTTAGTTTGCATTGTAAAATATTAGCCTCAATGCTAGTGAAAAAAATAACAATTGAGCATTAACCATCAAAACCAGAGCTATTGACCATCAAATTCTACATAAAGGAAGTGACTGTCTGCACTTCCTGTCAGTGCTGTGTGGAGAAAGAGGTGAACAACTGAACTCGAGACATAAAGGACCGGAAAGAGGTGACTATTAAAGAGTTTGATCTGCTGCATCTCGAGCTGACACTTGTCTCTACTCTTTCTCTTTATTTTCAGGAATATGGAAGGGGTTCATGGAAGTGCCAGTAACATGACTGCTGAGACTAGAATCCACCAAAAGTACAACATAGGACAAAGAGAAAGAGAAATACATTATGTTATGGGTTAGATGTGATAATAATACAGGAGAATGGTGTATTATATTTACAGAGAACCCCTTCCAGAATAATGTTATGGGTTAGATGCGGTTAGCACAAAAAAAACTCTGGACTCGATTTCAACAAAACTAAACTGTATAGTCAAATAACAAGCTGAATCCTCATAAACTATATGTAGGCTTATATATACAGTGGTGGAAATAAGTATTTGATCCCTTGCTGATTTTGTAAGTTTGCCCACTGACAAAGACATGAGCAGCCCATAATTGAAGGGTAGGTTATTGGTAACAGTGAGAGATAGCACATCACAAATTAAATCCGGAAAATCACATTGTGGAAAGTATATGAATTTATTTGCATTCTGCAGAGGGAAATAAGTATTTGATCCCCCACCAACCAGTAAGAGATCTGGCCCCTACAGACCAGGTAGATGCTCCAAATCAACTCGTTACCTGCATGACAGACAGCTGTCGGCAATGGTCACCTGTATGAAAGACACCTGTCCACAGACTCAGTGAATCAGTCAGACTCTAACCTCTACAAAATGGCCAAGAGCAAGGAGCTGTGTAAGGATGTCAGGGACAAGATCATACACCTGCACAAGGCTGGAATGGGCTACAAAACCATCAGTAAGACGCTGGGCGAGAAGGAGACAACTGTTGGTGCCATAGTAAGAAAATGGAAGAAGTACAAAATGACTGTCAATCGACAAAGATCTGGGGCTCCACGCAAAATCTCACCTCGTGGGGTATCCTTGATCATGAGGAAGGTTAGAAATCAGCCTACAACTACAAGGGGGGAACTTGTCAATGATCTCAAGGCAGCTGGGACCACTGTCACCACGAAAACCATTGGTAACACATTACGACATAACAGATTGCAATCCTGCAGTGCCCGCAAGGTCCCCCTGCTCCGGAAGGCACATGTGACGGCCCGTCTGAAGTTTGCCAGTGAACACCTGGATGATGCCGAGAGTGATTGGGAGAAGGTGCTGTGGTCAGATGAGACAAAAATTGAGCTCTTTGGCATGAACTCAAGTCGCCGTGTTTGGAGGAAGAGAAATGCTGCCTATGACCCAAAGAACACCGTCCCCACTGTCAAGCATGGAGGTGGAAATGTTATGTTTTGGGGGTGTTTCTCTGCTAAGGGCACAGGACTACTTCACCGCATCAATGGGAGAATGGATGGGGCCATGTACCGTACAATTCTGAGTGACAACCTCCTTCCCTCCGCCAGGGCCTTAAAAATGGGTCGTGGCTGGGTCTTCCAGCACGACAATGACCCAAAACATACAGCCAAGGCAACAAAGGAGTGGCTCAGGAAGAAGCACATTAGGGTCATGGAGTGGCCTAGCCAGTCACCAGACCTTAATCCCATTGAAAACTTATGGAGGGAGCTGAAGCTGCGAGTTGCCAAGCGACAGCCCAGAACTCTTAATGATTTAGAGATGATCTGCAAAGAGGAGTGGACCAAAATTCCTCCTGACATGTGTGCAAACCTCATCATCAACTACAGAAGACGTCTGACCGCTGTGCTTGCCAACAAGGGTTTTGCCACCAAGTATTAGGTCTTGTTTGCCAGAGGGATCAAATACTTATTTCCCTCTGCAGAATGCAAATAAATTCATATACTTTCCACAATGTGATTTTCCGGATTTAATTTGTGATGTGCTATCTCTCACTGTTACCAATAACCTACCCTTCAATTATGGGCTGCTCATGTCTTTGTCAGTGGGCAAACTTACAAAATCAGCAAGGGATCAAATACTTATTTCCCCCACTGTATGTATAATGCGATATCTTATTTTCCTTAATTTTTTATTTATTTGATTTTTTATTTTTATTTTATTTTCAAAAAATGGAGAAAAATGACCTCATCAGTCCCAGCATGACGATATTATTATTCAATTTCTCAATCGATTTAATCGTCTGCTTGTTCTAGGGCTCCATTATAATCCTCGGTCTTAAAAAACTCCACCTCTCTTTTAATGCTAATAAAGTTATTCAATTTCAATACTCAATTTCAATATTATAATCGTGATTGTTTTCAACAACGAATTCAACACTTATGTCACTTAGCTTTTTACTCTGCCCTACGGGGCTCTCCGTTTCGCTATGTATTATGTTATGTGCTTCATCAGGGGGCCAAGTAACAAATGGCAAATCACAATTCACGATATCTTAGAACATGGCGTCTCCTACTCATATGACACTGGTAGTGAAATGCGGTAGATGCGGTTAGGACATGGGAGAATGGAGATACAGAGACCTTCTCCCAGGAATATGTTATGGGCTAGATGTGATGGTAAGATAAGAATTGTGTATTATACTTACATAAAGACCCCATGGTTACAGCCATAATAAGAAAAAGAAGACACAGGATCAGTAGAAAAAGTGAGATGTAGAACCAGTGATGAGATTCACATTGTTGAAGTAAAGCTAGGAGAAAGAATGGAGAATTATTCGTAAGTAATCAGATTTAAAGAGATATTTTGCATAGATGACTAGATAGGAAAAGAAACGACCAATTCTAAACATTCACAAAGTGGAGCCTTTTGTAAAACACCACTAAGACCACAGAAAAAAAGAGGTCTGTTATGTTTCCTACCAGGCAGAAGGAATCATTTTACAAAATAAGTAAATAAATAAATAAATAAATAAATAATCTGACATCACTCAGAACTTTGAATGTGTACGACCTGAAACTTACACATCTAAGTATTGATTTTATAACCTAGGCTATATCTCCAGACATTTCTATCTCTTCTGTCTCACTGTATCACACACTGCAGGGAATAAAGTCCATCCCCAGGCTTTTCTATCTAGAATAAAGTCTATCCCTGGTCATTTTTATCCCTTCTATCTCACTTTATGAGGGAATAAAGACCATCCCCAGGCTTTTCTATCCAGAATAAAGTCTATCCCTAGACATTTCTGTGCCTTCTATCCCATTGTGTTACCCTCTGCAGGAAATAAAGATTATCCACTGGCATTTTTGTCTTATCTATCTGATCGCGTTATACAGCAGCAAAGATTGTCACCTGAGTTAGCTGCATATGTAAAATGTCTTGCATTAATTTCAAGAAATTTAAGGCTCTATCCTTTTAATTAAGACAACACATATCAATTGGCATTGTTTTACCCAATTTGTTTGCTTCGAATTTGCCTGAAAGATCATTTAATTGATATTTCTATGCAACAAATTGTTTCTATTGCAGTTGAATGGTAAATATTACCTTTCTGTCTTGTTGTAGTCATTGCAGATTCAGGGTTCACGTTCTCCTTTGATACCTCGTGCAGTCTTATAGCAGCATTGGTGACCTTTTCATTCCTTTGTAACACCGAAGAACCTTCTAAATAATTAAACACATTTCAAAGCCGTGAGCTGTGTACGGAGGTGAGAAATTCACCAGTCCTGTTATTTTCCAGCCAACATCTGAGGGACTTTACCTTTGGAGTGAGATTTGGAAGATTTTGGTCTTTTTCCCTTTCCAAACCTTAGTTCAGAGTAAGTGACTGTCTCAGCCATTGCAAATGCCTCTCTCTCTGGGTGATGATCTCTCTGGGGGAGATGAAGATAAGGTGTGAGTGCACAGGAAATCTGTTACTTATGTAGGAGGAAACAGGGGCCGAGAACACTAAAGACCAGTTGACTTGTACAGCGTCATCACTAGTTCCTGAGTAGGGTAACCAGCAAAACACAGTCTGCCATGCCTCATTTCTGGGGGAGGGAGGGGGGTTCTAAGTGGTGATATTATAACTAGATTTAACCAGCTCATGAAGACTGTAGTTAAACTAATGAGATATCTAAAGGGAACAGTTACATCTCGCAGTCTAGTTAATTTTGTCTAATGCTGAATAGCCGTAAAGGAATGGGAAGAATGCTTAGTTGGCTGATGCTTTGAGACCTAACAGCAGGTCTAAGACTTTCTGAATTAAATTAGCTTAAGAGGTTAGTGAAGAATGTACTTAGTGCTGCTTTGCAAGTTTATTTATTTATTTATTAGGATTTATTTACCGCCTTTTTAAAGGAATTCACTCAAGAATAGATCAAACATAAGCAAAAGGCAGAAATTACAGAAGTAAAAACATTCAAATAACAATACAAAGTATGGCCTAGTATACTACTTACAATGTCAACACAATACGTAATAGAACATTTTAATTGATACCGAAGGGTATAAGCAAAGATGGAACATATAGATAGGTAAGACAGTAAGAAGAGTTAGAAAGTAAGGTGACTGAGCTAAAGAAAGTTGCACATGAGGTCAGAGAGATGGTTAAATATTACCTCAGCTAGGGTAGGACTGGATAAACATGTCTGGCTGCAGTATGTGCAGCCCGTGTCACTCCTTGTGTGTGAGTGAGACTAACAAGTTAGTTACTTCTTCCATTAAAGGCCTGGTTGACGTTGACCTCTATGGATTGCCTATCAAATGAGGTGCAGGCTGATGAGCCCCAACACCCCTCAAGGAAGTCACTTTGGAGGTGATATGGTGGTGCTCAGCATCAATGTCCTGGGGCAAAATGCCAGCATCATAGAAGTAGGTCAAGGTGACCAATCTCTGCTTGTTATTGAGAACTTGGGGTCTAAGTGGTCAGTACATCTCTTAGACCCCAATCACCAAGTACCATCCAGTACAACTGTGAGTTGGTGGGTGATCTCCAGTCTACATACACTGCTCTGCCCAGGTGCAGGAACAATTAACCAAGGCAGACGGTAATAGTGGTAGTTTCACTGATGATATATGGAGTAATCAGAAGAGGAAACATTTACATCCCCCTGACAGCACACTGTATAAGACAAGGTAAGGTAGTAGAAGAGCAACGTACAGGCGGTCTCTGCTACACATCAAAGTGATAGATGATAGCCATACCTCAACCCAAATGTTAGTGAAAATAAGAGCGACGAGGGCAGGCAGCTAGGCGAAAGAGAGGGAACCAGGTTATTTTTTGGGACAGGTGGCAAGAACAACCTGGTTTAAGCAGTGAAAAAGCAGATGATTTTACAGTAACCAGTTCTTTGAACATTTTCTGTGATATCCACAACAAGTGTTCCCAGTGGAAAATATATATTCTCAATGGCTGATGACACTGCAAATCTTCAGAACTATCACCGAATTTGGTGGAAAAGCTGATGTTTTTAAAAACAAACCTCTGTCTGCTTATTCTCTTCAATTTTCATGGAACTAGGAGGAGGCTTGAGTGCAACAACTCCACTAACACAATACAGGCCCTCACTGTTTGCCGTCAATGTCTTTGCTTTTGTAAGCTGCCACTCCATTCGCTGCTGCCTGTTTTATACTGGGCTCTTTTAGTCCCACACCCCAAACCTCATTATCTTCTAGAAATCTAGGACAGTTTGCAAAGTCTAATTTTATATAATTCGAACAATTGTAATTAGTTTAGTTTATTAGGAATTTGATATACTGTCTTGCAGAAACCTGTAAAGGCAGTTTATAATCTATAAAAATGTAAAATGCTTAAAAATTATTGAAGTCCGCATCGAGTCTGCATTAGTTTCAGACGATTCCAAATGGTTCAGCAAGGTTGGTAACAGGGGTTTCACATTGTTAACATATTACTTCACATTTGCAAAATTACAACAGTTGACGATTGGATACTGGAGAAGGTTTGAAATTGTGCTAGTCATTCACAGAGCCAGATTCGCAGAGTTTATAGACCTGTAAAATCATTGCGTTCAGAGGATGCCATGTTGCTTATATTGCCAGTACTGAAAAAGATACATTTCATTGAAAAAAACAAGGCCTTCACATTTTTGACAGTGGGCCCAGTGGAGTGGCTGCATTGAGAGAGGAGTAACCAGAAGAAGAAAGGAGGTGTTGATGCCCCTGTAAAAGTGGTTGGTGAGGTCCCATTTGGAGCATTGTGTTCAGTTTTGGAGGCCACATCTTGCTAAGGATGTAAAACGAGAAAAGTGACAAAAATGATAAGGGGCTTCCACCATAAGACGTGTGAGAAGAGACTGGAAGACCTGAATATGTATAGCCTAGAGGACAGGAGGGACAGGGGAGATACGATACAATACAGATGTTTAAATACTTGAAAGGTATTAATATAGGAACAAATGTTTTCCAGAGAAGGGGAAATGATTAAACTAGAGGACATGAACTGAGTTGCTGAGTGGTAGACTTAGGAGTAATGGCAGGAAATTCTTTTTATGGAGAGGATGGTTGATATCTGGAATGACCTCCTCAGGGAGGTGGTAGAGACAAAAGCAGTGATGGAATTCAAAAAGGCATGGGGTGAACACAGAGGTAGATGGTATATCACAAAAATAAAAAGTTTATCATAGGCTGGAAAGAGCTTCAATTGCAACTTCAGTAACTGGAGCCGAGGACAGTGCCGGGAAGAATTTTACAATCTGGGTCCCGCAAATGACAAGACTTATACGGATAGGCTGGAAGGGGTTTTGACAGCAACTCTAGTAGGTGGAACATAAGGACAGAGTCAGGCGGACTTCTACAGTCTATGTCCCAGAAACACCAAAGAAAGACTCATGATAAAGTGTATAATATCACGTTCATTGTTGATTCAATCATGAATTGATAATGAATGTGATTGTTGGGCAGACTGGATTGTATGGAATGAGGGGCCGCGACCAGTCATTGCCACGTACTTAAATTATGCAATTAAAGCCAAGTGCTGGAGCTGTACAAAAAACAACGTACGATTGAGTACAAGGGCACCCGTTTGTTGCTCTTTCAAGACTTTTCTGTGTGAGTAATGGAAGAAAGGAAACTTCTGGTGCCTTACTGCTCCCAACTGTTTGCAAGGGGAATTAAGTTTGCTTTCCAGTACCCCGCTCGGGTCCGGATCACTCACGAAAATCATACGGTTACACTGACTAAAGTGGAAGAGCTAAAAGCATTCTTGGAGAAGATCCCACCTGCATAGGAAGGAATTGATTTGCATAAAGCCATCCAGCTATATCGGGTTTGAGTCTTTGTTCTACGATGGGACTGTTTGTTGTTGATGCAGGGAGTTAGTAGATCTCTGTAATTATAGTTATAGTTTTCAAGCTGCAGATCAAACTTATGTTAGGGAGGGGGTCCCATGGGGGCTGGCGGGGGCGGGAATACAGTGATATGCTTATCTACTACGGACTGACAGCTTGAAGGATCCCTGCAGCTATGAACTGAGGCCCCAGTATGGTGATAGTGCTGACCATGATGACTCCAGTGGTCACTTGGGTTTTGGGGCGTATGGTCTGCTTGAACTGCTTGTGTTGGTTAACTTACAAGTTGGGATTTGTTCGCTGTGGAAGAGGTGGCAAGCCATGTTGCTTCATTGAGGAGAGGGGGAGGGGAGAGGGGGAAGGGACGTTGTGTTTTGGGGGATACTCTAGGGGGGTGAGGTGAAGCATTGAGACTTAGTGTGGGGTGAGGGGAGGTATGAGTGTGTGGAGTTGATCAGTTGCTATATGGCTGCGAGAGTGGGGGAGGGGAGGGCTAAAGGAAGGGGCAGGACGCTTTGGGGGAGGGTGTTTCTAGGGAGCTGGGGGCAGGAGGGGATGGATGAGGAGAGGGTTCGCATTCAAGGGATGGGAACATATCTAGGTAGGGGAAGGGTGGCTGAAGTGGCTGATTGAGTACTTGGATGGGAGTGGCTTATGGGAGACAGTTCTACAACATCAAATCAGAATATTTACTCCTATGGAGCGGTTCAGCTGGGACACCGCCCCGGGGAGATATGAAGAGGTTCATTTTGTATACAGTTGGGACAGGGAATTGGTGGAATGAGTAGTTTACGGGTGGCCACCTTGAATGTGGACGGCATCCACTCGCTTATCAAAAGAACCAAAATATTAAAGTACAGCAGGCATTTGAGAGTGGATGTCCTTTTGGTTCAGGAAACCCAGCTTTCCCTTTTGGAACATGACAAGTTGAAACAGGGGTAGGTAGGTGTAATAAAAGTGAATTTTAAAGATTGTTTTTCAACTCTGTCTTGACCAACCAGTGCACTCGGGGTCTGTATTGTTGATTAGAAGTAATTCTGTTTAAAAATGATTGTTTAACTTTGATTGTGTGAAAATAAGTTGGAATGCAGAAGATAAGACACAGCTCTAATTAATTTGGTATGTGAAGAGGAGGATGGTGCTTGTTTTCGGAGTTCAGCCTGGCCACCTGGACTTGGAAAACATGTGACCACGTTCCCATAGTATGGGCTTGTTTGCCTAAACAGAGAAGCATTCTGTAGTTTTCCTTAGCTCTGAACATGAGTTCTGAGCTTAATAAAAAGGGGGGCTTGTTGCAGCAGAGTTTTGGTGGCTCATCTGTGGGTAGACGTATCGCACAGAGGACATGTTCCTGGTCAAAGAAGCTCCTGGCTCTCACTGTGAACCAGGCCCCCCCAGTTGATGTTAAATACCTGCATGATGTAAGGACCAGTGATGTTGTATGTATAGTGTATTATTGCTTCTTTTCCTGGTCTAAGAACTCTTAGCATTGCTTAGATGTAGAGACCAGTGATGTAATGATTGTTTATGTAGCTAATCATTGTGTGTATATAGCTAATCATTGTATATATCTTAATCATTGTAGATTTTAGCACCTCTAATAAAGGTCTCATTTACCTAATACGAATCCAAAAGAATCCACAGTAATTATTGAGTAGTCTGCGTTAGTGAGACAGGCTGTATATCCATAGCAGTACAGTTGCTTTTGCTTCTTTTAACAATAGACAGAGGGGGGTGGCTATACTGATTAATAAAGCTCTCGATTCTACTCACCATAAGATTATACAGGACCCTAAAGGACGGTTTGTAATATGGACTGTGGCCCTGTGTTCTGTCTATGCCCTAATGTGTATTCTCAGAGATTTTTTTCCTCATTGCTGGCTGCATTGGTGCCCCTTTGTGACTATCACTTGGTGGTGGGAGGGGACTTTAATATTACACCAGACCCTCTTGTTGACTGCAACCCTCCGAAAAAGAAACCTAAGGGGATGGAGGGAAAAGGCATAGGTTTACTGCATCATGAGTTGGGATTGGTGGCTATTTGGAGGATGCTTCACCCTGACACTAGAGACTACATATTTTATTCTCATGTGCACAAGGTCCAGGCTAGGTTAGACTATATATTAATCTCCCTCTCTTTTCTCGGTGGCCCGCTCTGTGAACATTGAAGCTGGTGCCGTGTCATATCACAGCATGGTATGGTTGATCTGGGTATTTTGAAGGGGAAGATATCGTCAGGGTAGCATATGAACCCTACATTATATCTGGACCCTGAGTTTAGGTCTCACTTACTGGAGGAATGACAACATTACCTTGGGGATAACGACCCTAAGGACATAGACCCAGTCACATATTGGGAAGTGGGGAAAGCGGTGATGCAGGGCAAAATAATAGAATACCCGGCCCGTACGCATAAGAAGCGAGATGGGGAACTCCTCACTTTGTTAAAGCAACTTCAAGATGTAAGAGTGGAAGTCTCGCAGGGAGATTCAGCAGCAAGGGACACTTATAAGGTTTTGAAAGGTAGAATTAATGAAATCCTGAATCAAAGGGCCCTGAGAGATATCCAACTATATAAACACAAACTCCACAGATGGGGAAATAAGGTGGGTAGGTTACTAGCAACTTTAGTGCTCAACAGACCTGTGAAACAGGTGATTACCCGTATTAAGTCCTCGTTGGGAAAGATGCTGGCAATGGAGTCAGGGATTCAGGCAGCATTTGTTGAGTTTTACAAATCATTGTATGACTCTGGGCATTGTGACATAGCCCATCGAGGAGCTTTTTTTCAGGGGCTCCGTATCCCGACTCTGACCCCAGACCAACTGTCCACTCTGAATGCACCTATACAGGGTACGGAAATTCAAGCTACTCTTAAGAAGCTCAAGCTAGCGAAGGCACCTGGTCTAGATGGACTGGGTCCTGAGTACTACAAGCTTCTGGGGTCCCATATAGTGGGTCCATTTAGTGATTTGGGTCAGGCAGTGCTCTTCCCTGGTCAGTCCATGGGCACTTTGACCCATGCCTCAATAACAGTACTACCAAAACCGGGAAGGGATAAGCAGCAGTTGGGGTCATATCACCCGATATCCCTATTAAATCAGGATATTAAGATGTTTGCCAGAATCTTGGCTTCCAGACTAGGAAAAATCCTTCCGTCCCTGGTTCACAGAGATCAATCGGGGTTTGTGCCAGGCAGGTATGCTTCTACAAATACATTGCGTGCTTTAAGTGCTTTACAGGTAAAGGGGAGACAACCTGGGGATGTCATTATTGCCAGCTTAGATGCGGAAAAAGCTTTTGACAAAATACTCTGGGACCACCTAGTTTGGATTTTACTGCAGTTTGGCATATATGGCGAATTTCTGACGGGTGTGAGAGCACTTTATAGTAAACCTACAGCACAGATATTGATAAATGGAGAGTTGTTGAACATATTTGCATTAGAAAGGGCACAAGACAGGGGTGCCCTCTGTCCCCCATTCTGTTTGCCCTTGCCATAGAACCATTAGCTTGCAAAAGTAGACAATCTTTAGAGCTACGGGGAATAACGGTCGGAGCGCACGAATATAAAATCAACCTCTTTGCACACGACATGTTGATATTTTTGGACCATACATCTCAGGGGCTCCCCCTTCTCATAGACCTTATTCAGCAATTTGGGACCTTTTCAGGTCTCAAGATGAATTTTGAGAAATAAGAAGCCCTGGCGTTGTCAAGTACTTGTTCCTGACCTGGTCTTTTAGCCCTATGAAATATTTAGGTGTGTATTTGCATTTAGCCACCTATCCCCCCTTCAGTCCATCCAGAACTCTGCCGAACGTCTTATCTTCCGCCTTGACCGATATACTCATATCACCCCTCTTCTCAAGTCACTTCACTTGCTTCCGATCAGTTACCGCATACAGTTCAAGCTTCTCCTACTAACCTACAAATGCACTCGATCTACAGCCCCTCCTTACCTCTCTACCCTCATCTCCCCTTACGTCCCTACCCGTAACCTCCGCTCTCAAGACAAATCCCTCCTTTCAGTACCCTTCTCCACCACCGCCAACTCTAGGCTCCGCCCTTTCTGCTTCGCCTCACCCCATGCTTGGAACAAACTCCCTGAGCCCATACGCCAGGCCCCCTCCCTACCCATCTTCAAATCATTGCTCAAAGCCCACCTCTTCAATGTCGCTTTCGGCACCTAATCACAACACCTCTACTCAGGAAATCTAGACTACCCCAACTTGACATTTCGTCCTTTAGATTGTAAGCTCTTCTGAGCAGGGACCGTCCTTAGTTATTAATTTGTACAGCGCTGCGTAACCCTAGTAGCGCTCTAGAAATGTTAAGTAGTAGTAGTATTTGCATTTAGACTTTTCCCTTATGTACAAGAAGAATGTATCTGACAAGTTAGATGCAATCCGGGTGCTTTGTAGCAAGTGGAAGGACTTTCCCATATCATTTTTAGGCAGAGGGGTATTGGTTAAGATGGTTCTTTTACCCAAGCCTCTGTACCCTTTCCAGATGATGCCTCTATGGGTCACAAGTAAGGATGAGAGAGATTTCAGAGGAGTGCTTTCTTCCTTTCTATGGGGAACACAGAGGGCACGAATTGGGTATAATAAACTGACTCGAGAGAGGGGCGAGGGGGGAGTCAACTTACCTGATCTCAGACTATAAAATGTAGCAGCGGTCTTAAGATGGATTCATGAGTTACATACAGGTGTGTGGGAGACTGCTGCAGAGCCCTCTTCGTTTTTTTCTGCTCTCCATAACAAGGGCTCGTAGGTTAGGTTATCACACTTATGCGACCGCTCAGATTGACCTGGAATTGCTGGCGGACAAGGCTGGGGGGGGGAGGGGGCGGTTGGTGCTTCTCCATTCTTAGAAATACGGAATAACTCACATTTTCCTGCAGGGCAGAGTAGGTCGCCTTTCCTGACATGGGCTAGACTCAGGTGCCATTATGTAGGTCAGTTAACTGGTGCGGGTGGGGGGCGGCCCCCCTCCTTTCCAGTTTGCCAGGCCAATTGGCACCTTCCACAGAAACTATTTTTTTCTTATTTACAACTTGTGCAATATATTCAAACTCTGATAATAAATATCCTACATTCACTACACTAGACACAGTTTTTATGCAGATAGACACAATAGACTATCCCATTGGTACCGGATAGGAAGGGCTTGGTGACCTTCCCCTTTTTTTGCTCAATTAGCGGGGCAATGGAGTTCAATCTTGGGGGTGGAGGTGACACAGAAGGAAACTTCCTCGATGCTTCTTCTTGGCGTTCAAGATTACTCCTAACGCATGGCTTTATGAGATCCAACTTAAAATTGCAAGGGCAAGGCGATGGGCCTTTGGGACTCCGAGGATTGTGATAACTGTTTGAGGGGTAGAGGCACAATAGTACACCATTTCTTAGAATGCCCTGTCTTGCGGGATTTGTGGAGGGGAGTTCTTGCTAAATTGGAGGAGGTCCTCCACTCCCCGCTGGATAGGTCCTATGGAATTTTGCTACTAGGCTTAGACCTTGTGGCCCAGGGGTTTTCTGCTTATCACTGCAAGTTCATCCTCCTGGCCATAGTGCTAGCTAAAAGAGTCATCTCGCAGCAGTGGGTAGATAAAAATCCACCTCCCATAGCTAAAAGGCATGCTAGTATGCTGCGGATGGCGGAGTGGGAGAGGGGGAGACCCCTGATCCAACCCATAAGCGTGATACTATGTACAACAGCCTTTGGTGGCACTGCCAGGAAACATATTGCAGGTTTCTCCCACACAAAGTACAACCCACACAGTTGTATGAGCGTCTTACTAAGCCAGAGGGGGGGAGGGAGAGTGGTAGCTTGGGGGGGGGGGGTCTACTTCCTATTCTCTGGGGGAAATAGTAAAAGGAGAGAGACGGACCTTTGTGAATGATGTCTGACTAGCTGGTCACATCAGTGGGTGTTGGGTACACATTGTGTTGTATAGTACTGTAGAAGGCATCATTGTACCATTGTATCCTTGTATGATATGTTCTATTTTGTACACAACTGGTGACTGTATTGTGTTGTTTGCTGTGTTTCCCCAGATAATAAAAAAAAAAAAAATTGGCGCAGATTCCATAACAATGTGTGTAACTTAAGCTAATGAGCGCTGATAACAAGCAATAATGAGAACTAATTGGCACGGATTAGAATTTACGCGCACCACTCGCTAAGCGTATTCTGTAACGAAGGGCGCCAATGTTCTAATGTGCATAGGCAAAAAGGGGCGAAGCTGTTGGCAAGCAAATGGGCATTTCGTGGGTGTTCTGAAATTTAGACCCATTGTTATAGAATATGGCCCAGTGCACCTAAATCTATGCACAGGGAGTTACGCCACATTTTCATTGGTATAAATGGATGCACAAAGATTTAGGTGGTGATATATACCAACTAAATGTATTCTATATACTGCGCCTAAATCTAGGTGCCGATTACATAAGAACATAAGAGTAGCCATACTGGGTCAGACCAATGGTCCATCTAGACCAGTATCCTGTTTTCCAAATAGTGGCCAAGCCAGGCCACAAGTACCTAGTAGAAACCCAAATCGTGGCAACATTCCATGTAGAACCCCAGAGAATAGCAAGATTCTGGAATCCTAAAGAGTAGCAACATTCCATGCAGAATCTCAAAGAGTAGCAACATTCCATGTAGAACCCCAAAGAATAGCAAGATTCTGGAATCCTAAAGAGTGTCAAGATTCCATGTAGAACCACAAAGAATAGCAAGATTCTGGAATCCTAAAGAGTGACAAGATTCCATGCAGAATCTCAGAGTAGCAACATTCCGTACTACAAATCCCAGGGCATTATCTAAATTTTAAAACATAAAAACTACTACTACTACTACTACTCATCATTTCTATAGCGCTACTAGACGTACGCAGCACTGTACACCTGACCATGAAGAGACAGTCCCTGCTCGATAGAGTTTACAATCTAATTAGGACAGACAGGACATATAAGAGGATAAGGGCATTACTAAGGTGGGGATGATAAAATAAGGGTACTGAACAAGTGAATAAGGGTTAGGAGTTAAAAGCAGCTTCAAAAAGGTGGGCTTTTAGCTTAGATTTGAAGACGGCCAGATATGGAGCTTCACGGACCGGCTCAGGAAGTCTATTCCAGGCATATGGTGCAGCAAGATAAAAGGAACGGAGTCTGGAGTTAGCGGTGGAGACAGGGCCGTGCCTAGGGTCTCTGGCGCCCCCCTGCAGACTATCAGTTGGCGCCCCCCCCCCCCCCCCCCGTGAAAATGATCACCCCCCCCCCCCCCATGAAAATGATCGCTCACCACTTGCCACACTGAAAGAAATTGTCAGCAATATTCTTAGAAACAAATTGCTATACATTGCAAAATAAATTCTCAAAGTGGACATATTCCAAACGCTAAAATGAAAATAAAATAATTTTTTTCTACCTTTGTTGTCTGGTGACTTTCTTTTTTCAATCATGCTGGTCCAGTATCTGATTCTGCTGCTATATGTCCTCTTAACTCCATTTCCAGGGCTTCCTTTCCATTTATTTCTTTACTTTTCTCCTTTCTTCTTCATTTCTTGCTCTATATCCATTTCCAGCAATTTCTCCTCTCTCCCTGGGTCCTGCCCTCCCATCCATGTCCATTCTTGTCCCTCTCTGCCCTTCCCTCCTCCATCCATAGCCAGCAATCCTCCTCTCTCCCCTCCCCTCCATTTCCAGCAATTTGTCCTCTCCCTGGGCCCTGCCCTCCCATCCATGCCTCTCTGCCCTTCCCTCCGCACCCTTTAAATCTTTTACTTCTGGTCGCAGCAGCGTCAGTGAAAGCGGAGCGCTGCCGTCTCCCTTCCCTTTGCGCTCTTGGTTCCCTCAGTGTCCGCCTTCTTCTGACATCAGAAGAAGGCGGGACACTGAGGGAACCAACGAGTGCAAGGGAAGGGAGACGTCGGCAGCAGTGGCGTAGCTAGGGTAGTTGACACCCGGGGCCGGTCATTGTTTAACACCCCCCCCCCCCCAAATCCAGTACTAGGCATACCGAGAATACAAAACACTCAGGACCTATAGAGCAATTCTACCATACCATAAGCAGTGATTTCTACGAGTCACACAAGGAAAAGGAAAGCATCTTAAACACTACAGTGAGCACTAGAACATCAATTCACCTATTGTAAAACGAAACCAGACAGAATAGTACAGATCGTCAATCCTGCACAGTCAATGCCAACTGAAAGCCAAGTCTTTTTCACAAACACAGATACACCCTAATCCACTATAGAATAAGTACTCATAAACTTTCTATTTAGACAAAAATTAAACTGAACCCCCGATGCCAGACTCTGCATACAATGCAACACCACAGAAAATGTCTCCTAGTACTGTGCAAAATATAAAGACAGCAGATGTAAATTTGAAAAAACTAACAAATACCAATCACCACTTTACAAATTAACAAATAGAAATAAAACAAATACAGAAAATAAAATAATACTATTTTATTGGACTAATACATTTAGCTTCCAGAGGCCAAAATCTCCGCACCCAGTCCCTTCTGCTATCCAAGTGCCCCCCACCCTCACCCCATCTGTCTCCCACCCAGTCCCTTCTGCCCATCCGAGTCCCCCTCACCCCATCTGTCTCCCACCCAGTCCCTTCTGCCATCCGAGTCCCCCTCACCCCATCTGGCTCCCACCCAGTCCCTTCTGCCCATCCAAGTCCCCCTCACCTAATCTGTCTCCCACCCAGTCCCTTCTGCTATCCAAGTGCCCCCCACCCTCACCCCATCTGTCTCCCACCCAGTCCCTTCTGCCCATCTGAGTCCCCCTCACCCCATCTGTCTCCCACCCAGTCCCTTCTGCTATCCAAGTGCCCCCCACCCTCACCCCATCTGTCTCCCACCAGTCCGTTCTGCCCATCCGAGTCCCCCTCACCCCATCTGTCTCTCACCCAGTCCCTTCTGCTATCCAAGTGCCCCCCACCCTCACCCCATCTGTCTCCCACCCAGTCTCTTCTGCCATCCGAGTCCCCCTCACCCCATCTGGCTCCCA
Source organism: Microcaecilia unicolor (assembly GCF_901765095.1). Classification (NCBI taxonomy): domain Eukaryota; kingdom Metazoa; phylum Chordata; class Amphibia; order Gymnophiona; family Siphonopidae; genus Microcaecilia; species Microcaecilia unicolor. Next base: position 238,436 of record NC_044032.1, on the reverse strand, counting down.
CCCAGTCCCTTCTACCCATCCGAGTCCCCCTCACCCCATCTGGCTCCCACCCAGTCCCTTCTGCTATCCAAGTGCCCCCCACCCTCACCCCATCTGTCTCCCACCCAGTCCCTTCTGCCATCCGAGTCCCCCTCACCCCATCTGGCTCCCACCCAGTCCCTTCTGCCCATCCGAGTCCCCCTCACCCCATCTGGCTCCCACCCAGTCCCTTCTGCTATCTGAGTCCCCCCCACCTTCACCCCATCTGTCCCCCACCCTCACCCTGCCTCGTCTTCTCCCTGCCACCCGGTCTTTAAAAAGAAATTGCCGATGCGATAGCGAGCGCAGCACCTCGTGTGCAAGTAAAAGAAGCGAATCCGATCATCTCATTGGGCCTTCCTTCACTGTCCCGCCCTAGAGGAAATAGGAAGTTGCGTCAGAGGAGGACGGGACAGTGAAGGAAGGCCCAATGAGATGATCGGATCCGCTTCTTTTACTTGCACACGAGGTGCTGCGCTCGCTATCGCGTCGGCAAATAAATTTAAAGGGCTGGTGCGGGGGAGGGGGGTGCCAGGATGAAGAGCAGCGGGAGCGGCGGCACCCCCCTCTCTGGTGATACCCGGGGCGGATCGCCCCACTGCCCCGCCCTTGCTAAGCCAAAAGATTTAAAGGCCTCGGCGGCGAGGGGCGAGGGTAAGCACCGCGGCGGCGCCTTCCAGAGTGGGCGCCCCCCTGCGGCGCTTAACTCGCTTACCGCATCGGCACGGCCCTGGGTGGAGAAGAAGGGTGCAGATAAAAAATCACCAACATTAAATAAAAGAAGCTGTGATAGAGAATACTGCATTCAAACATCATGAGAACATACACAGATCATCTCAAGACACAGGAGCAGCAACAGGGTTTGAATCAGGTTTTCTTTATTTTCAGCCTAGTGCTCTTAACCAATAGACTAGTCTCTAAAGAATTCCTTTACAAGAAATGAGCCCTGACAAGGGCAGAGTATGAACCCCCCAAGGAAAACATGGTTAAAGTTTTACAGACATCATAGATAGCTGTGATACTACCTGTATCTCGTTGCTCTCAAGGATTACGTTTTTCATTACACTCCTGATGAAGTATTCTCTCCTAGTTACTATGATCACACATTCCAAGCTGTGACCCCTGAGGAAGGTATAACAGCTGAAACACTGACCATGTCGGGTCCAGGTGACTCATGTGATCTTAGAAGGAGAATAAACTTTTCTGAAGTTAATTGACTCCTGTTCGTTCTTTGGAACATTCCTCCATTCCGTTTGTTGATTGCTTGCTAATGTGAGAGTGCGCAATCATTGGGATTGTTTGCAAGGATAGTTTGTCCTACTATGGAACCTTTGTATTGATATCATCATTTATTGTTTATTGAAGAATTTGATGAGTCCCTCAGCAGAGTCAGGCCTGGTTTTGTCTTCAATAAAGCTTCATTTAGACTGACCACCAACTGTCCTCCTTCCTTGGACCACCACTGGTGTTGGCGTTGTTGTCACTATGAATCCCCACCACAACCCGGGTACTCTCCTTCGTAAATTTGCTGTACTGTTATTAGTATTCAACATATTTATTTTTGTTTAATTTTTAATGTAATTATTTTGGAAACATGTAAAAATGTGATGTTGATAAATCTTCTTGAATCAGAAACAAACAGAGCTATTAATTGTATATACAGTAAGATCACATGGGGGAGGGTAATTATACAAGTTGCTGCTTACTTACAGTCATTTATATGGACATACACATAAATTAACAGATTCCAGCAAAACTGTATTCTGTAAGCACCCGTATAGATGAGATGGTGCTGTGTGGGTGTCCGTTAACATAGAACAGTCTCCTGAAATTCTGATACTACGGTTGAATTTTCTTCTTAGTGATATCAGTGTGTTTTATACCATTAGCAGATATCACTGGAAGGTTATGACCTTGATCAAAGTGCAGCTAAACAGCCGGTTTCTCACAGATCCAATGATTCCGATAGTCACAGTTCCAGTCAAATAGTCTTTCACCAGAAAGCACTGCACAGGTAGAATTATAACGAACCTCAGGAGATCTATGGTGAAAAAAAAGGCAGCTAATTATTTCATAATTACAACCTTAGTGCATAGCTCATTAGATAAAATCTCAGAACCAGACAGCTGTGAAGTCCCATTTTATACAGGGACTGAAAATGGGACATAGAATAGTCACTTTTGTCTGGTATTTTACAAAAGACTCTGCTGGAGAGGAAGCCACAGAGAAAGTAGCCCTGTATTCTCTAGTGATGTCCCTGCTCTCTGCTACATCATCTGTTTCAAATCTTTGTAAAGTGAGGAAGAGGGAAAGGAATAACGACAGCGAGAAACGATTGAACAAAGGAAGATGAGAGAAGGTGGAAACAAGGCAGATGGTAGAAGACTGGAGGGGAAGATGAAAGGAGAAGATAAGAGAGCTGGAAAGCAGAAGGTGATGGGTCCAGTGGAGGTGGAAGGATGGGGGAGGTGAGAGATTGGGATAAAGCAGGGCCTGCTTGGTGCAGGTCAACCAGGCAAGAGGCTCTCCTGCATGGTTATTAACTTGTTTTGAATTTTGACCCCTAAATTTGTTGGTAGAAGTAGTCCAGGCTCCCAGAGTGTGAATTCTGCATTACAGGAGACTTTGAACCTCCGAGGTATAGCAAGAACTCTTTAACAAAATGTTATATGAGAAGATTTTCAGAGCAGACCTGTCTCATTCTTGCGCAGAAGTGCTCAGTAAAGCATCATCCAGTGAAATGAGAAGTCAATAAAAGGGAATGTCTAAAGAGGATTTATTTTATCTTTTAGTATTGACTTGGAGAAGTCAGTAGACTAAGAACAAGAGAAGCCTGGTTCAGATCTCACTGTGTTCCTTGTGATTTGGCTCAAGTACAAACTTAGGCCTCTTTTTACAAAGCCACTTTAGCAGCTGCCGCATGCCAATTGTTTGATACATTTGTACCCCGCGCTTTCCCACTCATGGCAGGCTCAATGCGGTGGGCAGTGGAGGGTTAAGTGACTTGCCCAGAGTCACAAGGAGCTGCCTGTGCTGGGAATCAAACTCAGTTCCTCAGGACGAAAGTCCACCACCCTAACCAGTAGGCCACTCCTCCACACAGACCATTCAAATTGAACGGGCTGTGCCACCATTACTGCACTGGTGGACGCTATCGTGGCTTTGTAAAAGGGGGCCATATATTGTAAGCCTTGGATGACAGAGGTATAGTTCCTGCACATAAATGTAACTCACCTTGAGCTATGACTGAAAAAAAATCTCTGAGTTAAATCCAAAAATCCTCGATTTAATTGAGGCCTATTTATTGGGGAGGTCACACAATTTTATTTGGCTACAATCATGGGGTTACTGCCAAGAAAAGATTGATAAGCACTAGATAATCCTTCAGCCATATTGCACCCTCCCAATTATTTTAGCATTTCCCTTCCCCCTCTACCTTCCCCATAGGTGGCCAGCATCTCGCTTTTCCTCTAAAAATATGCCCCCCATCCACCCAAGGCCAGCTTCTACATATATATAGTAACATAGTAGATGATGGCAGATAAAGACCCGCATGGTCCATCCATTCTGCCCAACAAGATAAAGTCATTACATAAGGTAGTTCAGGAGCCGACAAGAGAAGGAAAAATACTAGACTTAGTCCTTAGTGGTGCTCATGATCTAGTGCAGGGGGTAACAATACGAGGGCCGCTTGATAACAGTGATCATAATATGATCGGTTTTGATATTGGCATTGAAGGAAGTGAAACTAGGAAATCAAGTACGCTAGCGTTTAACTATAGAAAAGGTGATTACGACAAAATGAGAAAAATGGTGAAAAAAAGACTGAAAGGAGCAGCTCGCAGAGTAAAAAACTTGCATCAGGCGTGGATGCTGTTTAAAAACACCATCCTGGAGGTTCAGGACAAATATATTCCACGTATTAGAAAAAAGGGAAAAAAGACTAAACGTCAGCCGGCGTGGCTAAACAGTAAGATAAAGGAAATCATTAGAGCCAAAAAACAATCCTTCAGAAAGTGGAGAAGAGAACCAACTGAAAGTAACAGGATAGATCATAAGGAATGCCAAGCCAAATGCAAAGCGGAGATAAGGAGGGCAAAAAAGGACTTTGAGAAGAAATTAGCGTTGGAAGCAAAAATACATAGTAAAAATTTTTTTTAGATACATTAAAAGCAGGAAACCGGCCAAAGAGTCGGTTGGGCCGCTGGACGAAAATGGTGTTAAAGGGGCGATCAAGGAGGACAAAGCCGTAGCGGAGAAATTAAATGAATTCTTTGCTTCGGTCTTCACCAAGGAGGATTTGGGGGGGACACCGGTGCCGGAAAGAATATTTGAAGCGGGGGAGTCGGAGAAACTAAATAAATTCTCTGTAACCTTGGAGGATGTAATGGGTCAGTTCAGCAAGCTGAAGAGTAGTAAATCACCGGGACCTGATGGTATTCATTCCAGAGTATTAATAGAACTAAAAAATGAACTTGCGGAGCTACTGTTAGAAATATGCAATCTGTCCCTAAAATCGAGTGTAGTACCGGAAGACTGGAGGGTAGCCAATGTTACTCCGATTTTTAAGAAGGGTTCCAGAGGAGATCCGGGAAATTATAGACCGGTGAGTCTGACGTCGGTGCCGGGCAAGATGGTGGAGGCTATTATTAAGAATAAAATTGCAGAGCATATACAAAAACATGGACTGATGAGACAAAGTCAGCACGGATTTAGTGAAGTGAAGTCTTGCCTCACCAATCTAATGCATTTTTTTTTGAGGGGGTAAGCAAACATGTGGACAATGGGGAGCCGGTTGATATTGTATATCTGGATTTTCAGAAGGCGTTTGACAAAGTGCCACACGAAAGACTCCTGAAGAAATTGCAGAGTCATGGAATCGGAGGTAGGGTACTATTATGGATTAAGAACTGGTTGAAAGATAGGAAGCAGAGAGTAGGATTGCGTGGCCAGTATTCTCAGTGGAGGAGGGTAGTTAGTGGGGTCCCGCAGGGGTCTGTGCTGGGTCCGTTGCTTTTTAATGTATTTATAAATGACCTAGAGATGGGAATAACTAGTGAGGTAATTAAATTCGCCGATGACACAAAATTATTCAGGGTCGTCAAGTCGCAGGAGGAATGTGAACGATTACAGGAGGACCTTGCGAGACTGAGAGAATGGGCGTGCAAGAGGCAGATGAAGTTCAATGTTGACAAGTGCAAAGTGATGCATGTGGGTAAGAGGAACCCGAATTATAGCTACGTCTTGCAAGGTTCCACGTTAGGAGTTACGGATCAAGAAAGGGATCTGGGTGTCGTCGTCGATGATACGCTGAAACCTTCTGCTCAGTGTGCTGCTGCGGCTAGGAAAGCGAATAGAATGTTGGGTGTTATTAGGAAGGGTATGGAGTCTAGGTGTGCGGATGTTATAATGCCGTTGTATCGCTCCATGGTGCGACCGCACCTGGAGTATTGTGTTCAGTACTGGTCTCCGTATCTCAAAAAAGATATAGTAGAATTGGAAAAGGTACGGCGAAGGGCGACGAAAATGATAGTGGGGATGGGACGACTTTCCTATGAAGAGAGGCTGAGAAGGCTAGGGCTTTTCAGCTTGGAGAAGAGACGGCTGAGGGGAGATATGATAGAAGTGTATAAAATAATGAGTGGAATGGATCGGGTGGATGTGAAGCGACTGTTCACGCTATCCAAAAATACTAGGACTAGAGGGCATGAGTTGAAGCTACAGTGTGGTAAATTTAAAACGAATCGGAGAAACTTTTTCTTCACCCAACGTGTAATTAGACTCTGGAATTCGTTGCCGGAGAATGTGGTACGGGCGGTTAGCTTGACGGAGTTTAAAAAGGGGTTAGATAGATTCCTAAAGGACAAGTCCATAGACCGCTATTAAATGGACTTGGAAAAACTCCGCATTTTTAGGTATAACTTGTCTGGAATGTTTTTACGTTTGGGGAGCGTGCCAGGTGCCCTTGACCTGGATTGGCCACTGTCGGTGACAGGATGCTGGGCTAGATGGACCTTTGGTCTTTCCCAGTATGGCACTACTTATGTACTTATGTACTTATTTTCAAAGCACTTAGACTTACAAAGCTATGTGCAAACCTATGGAACTTTCTAAGTCTAAGTGCTTTGAAAATGAGCCCCATAAAAGGGGCATAATCGAACGGGGCCAACTATCTATTTGGGCGGCCATCTCTAAGGCCGGCCCCGTAAAGCGCCATACCCGACTGTATTATGAAAACAAAATGGCCGGCCATCTTTGGTTTCGATAATACGGTCGGGGCCAGCCAAACCTCAACATTTGGGCCTGCGTTACAGATCGCCAGCGTTAGAGATGGCCGCCATTGGTTTTTGCCGATAATGGAAACTAATGGCGACCATCTCAAACCCAGCCAAATCCAAGCCTTTTGGTCGTGGGAGGAGCCAGCATATATAGTGCACTGGTCCACCTCACATGCCAGGACACCAACCAGGCACCCTAGGGGGCACTGCAGTGGACTTCACAAATTGATCCCAGGTGCATAGCTCCCTTACCTTGGGTGCTGAGCCCCCCCCCAAAATCCCTAAATCCCACTCTCCACAACTGTACAACACTACCATAGCCCTTAAAGGGTAAAGGGGGGCACCTACATGTGGGTACAGTGGGTTTCGGGTGGATTTTGGAGGGCTCACATTTACCACCACAAGTGTAACAGGTGGGGGGATGGGCCTGGGTCCGCCTGTCTGAAGTGCACTGCAGTACCCACTAAAAACTGCTCCAGGGACCTGCATAGTGCTGTCATGGAGCTGGGAATGACATTTGAGGCTGGCATAGAGGCTGGCACAAAAATGTGTAATTTTTTGTTTTGGGTGGGAGGGGGTTGGTGACCACTGGGGAGTAAGGGGAGGTGATCCCCAATTCCCTCCAGTGGTCATCTGGTCAGTTGGGGCACTTTTTTGAGGCTTGGTCCTAAAAATAAATGGGCCAAGTGGGCCAAGTGCTCGTCAGAGCCGGCCTTCTTTTTTCCATTATCGGTCGAAGCCGGCCATCTCTTAACCACTCCCCTCTCCCGCCTTCGGTACCCTGCCGACATGCCCCCTTTAACTTTGGCCGGCCCTGCGACGGAAAGCAGTTGGAGACGGCCAAAATCGGCTTTCGATTATACCGATTTGACTGGGTTTAGGAGATGGCCGGTCATCTCCCAATTTGTGTCGGAAGATGGCTGGCCTTTTCCTATGAAAATAAGCAGGATAGTAACATAGTAACAGAATAGATGATGATAGATAAACACTTGTACGGTCCATCCATTCTTCCCAATAAGATAAACTCATTACATACAGTATGGTATGATGTGATACATCATATGTATACCTGATCTTGATTTATCCTTGCCATTTTTAGGGCATAGACCATAGAAGTCTGCAGTGACCTTGTTCTAGAATTTCTGAAGTTGTTGTCAAAGCCCAGAAAAGATATAGTCAGCCTCAATCAGGGCACAGACTGTAGAAGTCTACCCAGCACTGGCCTTGTTTTCCAATTCTGAAGCTGAATCTGTCCAGCCATGATCATGCACAGACCATAGGAGTCTGCCCAGTACTGACTTTCCTTCCCAATTCCGATAAATCTGATAACCAATGAGACTCCTCCATGCTAACTAGTTACGTGACCCCCGGTGGTTGGCGTCCAACTTCTTAGAGGGACAAGTGGCGTTCAGCCACACGAGATGTTTTTCTTTACTCAGCGTGTAGTTGTACCCTGGAACTCGTTGCCGGAGAACATAGTGACAGCAGCTGGCCTTACGGAGTTTAAGGGGAGTTTTGCCGGGTTCTTGAAGCCTGGATTGGCCGCTGTCGGAGACAGGATGCTGAGCTTGATGGACCCTTGGTCTTTTCCCAGTATGGCGGTGCTTATGTGCTTACTGGTGTTGCCACCTAGTCTCTGCTAAGCTTCTTTGGATCAATTCTTTCTAAACAGGATTCCTTTGTATTTATCTCATGCATTTTTGAATTCCGTTACCATTTTCACCCCATCATCTTCCGTGGGTGGGTATTCCAGTATCTACCACACTCTCAGTGAAAAAATTACTTCCCGACATTATTCTTGAGTTGACCACCCTTCAACCTCAATTCATGTCCTCTAGTTCTACCGCCTTCCTGTTTCTGGAAAAGGTATGTTTGGGAATTAATACCTTTCAAATATTTGAATGTCTGTATCGTATTACCCCTGTGTCTCCTTTCCTCCAGGGTACACACTCTCAATAAATCATGTACTCATTTTTATTTTTGTTGACAGAGGAAAAGAACCTCAGTCATTGCTGGAGCTTCAATAGCATTGGTGAAAACTTTATATTGTAATGTTCTCCATCCAGCTGCTTTCTACCATTGGCTCTAAAAAAACCTCTGTGTTAGTTTATAATTAAATTTTGTTTTTTCTTTTGTTTTTCTTTACTGAAACTTTTCTTATAAATCTCTAATTTCCTGAAGAGGTCCAATTCAAAAACCCGTATATATTTCAATTTCTGAGCAGGGGAGAGAGACACATCTTTTGACAGGACCATCCCAACGGGAGCCTGTTTCTCTACTGCTTCGTCAGGGTAGGTCCTCTGTTCGTCTCACTCTCAATGTAAGACAAATAATACTGCACATTTACAATACCATTTTGATTACATCATCAACTATACAACGCAGAGTTGCGTTATTTTGAAAAAAGACCTTCTCCAAGATAAGTTGCGTTGTATAGTTGATGTTGCAATCAAAGTGGTATTTGCAAAATTAAAAAATAAGGAAAAAGTAAAAAAAACACGTTATTAAAAAGAATAAAAGATAATTAAATAGGCTGTTTGGACCGATGATTGAATGTTTGCTCATGATATGGAAGCAAGCTACACACAGGTTGTGGCAATTGTATCATGTAGCTTAGTCTGAGGTTCTTTTTCCTATTACACAAGTACATTTTGTTGAGAAATTGCTGAATTAAAAGCAGTTCAATACAGGAAGTTCTTTTATATCTACAGTTGACGCTATTACAATCAGAAGAACTTGTGATTATGGCCATTTTTGAGAGTGAACATACATCTATTAACAAGGTTTGAACAAGAAGAAGAAATCAAATAACTTAACTAGTGTACATGGACGAAAAGACCTCAATAGCCCCAGCCCACCTTTTTAAACTGCTATAAAACAGTATATATAAGGGTAGCTTAAATGCGGCTCATTTTCAATCATTGGTCTAAAAAACCTCCCAAATTTTGGGGTGTACTAATCATTCACTTAATAATTTTCTTTTAAATATATATTAATGAGTTAAGGTGGAAGGGGGGCAGACTTAGGAGTAATGTCAGCAAGTATTTTTTCATGGAAAGCGTGGTGGATACATGGAATGCCCTCCCGCGGGAGGTGGTGGAGATGAAAACATGCATGGGATAAACATAAAGGAATTCTGTTTAGAAGGAATGGATCCACAGAATCTTAGCAGAGTTTGGGTGGCAACGCTGGTAATTGGGAAGCGAAACCGGTGCTGGGCAGACTTCTAAGATCTACACCCTGATCGTAACAGTGGCTTCATCAGGGGACAGATACAAGACAATTATAACATATTTACCAGCATATCCATTCATAATATGGAACTGTTTTATACTATGGACTATAATCAAACTCTTCTAGATTGTTAAATGTCCGTTCTGACGCTTTCTGTTTACCATACTGTTTTAGAGCAGTTTAAGAAGGTGGGCTGGTGGCTACTGAGGTCTTGTCCTTCATCTAAACTAGTTAAGCCATTTTGATTTAATATTCTTTTTTTTAATCTGCCAGCCAGCTCAGGAAGAGGTAGGTGGGGAGAGGGTGGGGGGTCAGCAGTAAGTGAGGAAGCAAGGGAAGGATCTCATGCAAACCAGAATCATGCTCCCATTCCCTCCAAATTCTGCCATCCAAGGCAGATGCCTAGCCTACCAAGTGGCTAAGCAGCCCTGTCTCTGCATGCATCTTTCTCTACACATTGCTTTCTGCTACACCTTTGATGCTATTTTATATGTACAGCCAAATTTCAATTGAGATGTCCTCACCCTAGTAGGATTTGAATCTGGAACTCTTGGCAATAGACAATGAGAGCAGTAACAGGTTTGCAAATATCAATACACACTATGACGTAGTATGGTTTTTACAATTCAAACATGATACACCTTAAAACATCTCCATACACATCATAGGACGTAAGCAGAGATGGATTATAGAGACAGATGAGTTAGTCACCCTTATGGAAAATTGTACATGAAGTCAGAAAAAGTGCAAGAAATGATTTCAGCTATTGTAGTGGTGGATAAGAAAGTCCTGATACAGTATGTGGTTAATCCTCTTTAGTTGCTAATTCCATGAAAGGCTTGAGAGAAGAGTCAAGCTTTCAGCTGCTTCTAGAGGTACAGATAGTCTTGAATTAAGCAAAACGTTTCTGAGAGTGCATTCGAGAATGTGGGGGCTACTCCAGAGAAGGCTCATTGCCAGGTATCACTTCACGTGGTTTCCTATGGAGGAGGTGGGGTTAGGGATATCCCTTGGGAAGACCTTAGTGAGGTAAATCTATATAAACACATTTAAACATGAGTATATGATGAGCTATCCAAACTCATATAATGCTTGAAAAGGAGAAAATCCCTCATAAACCTATTGGCTTAAAAAAATCCTAGGTTTACAATGGCAGAACGCTTATGCCGTTAAGTTTCTATCATCGGAAAAAAAACTACTTATTTTTTCTTTTTGCATTTTTATATATGTTTTAAAGTGCTATGGCCAAATTAAAGATTCAAAACGTTTATATTCAAATCAGACTCTATGTGTCAGCACCAGATAAGGAAACAACAGCACTTAGCATAAGTCCGACGGGGCCACCGTGTCACCAGTGTTGGCTTCTTCAGGAACGTGCGCTCTTTAATTTGGCTTATAAGTGTTTTCAGTTGTTTAACTTCAAACAAAATGGCGCCTTTTTTTTTTGTTACATTTGTACCCCACACTTTCCCACTCATGGCAGGCTCAATGCGGCTTACATGGGGCAATGGAGGGTTAAGTGACTTTCCCAGAGTCACAAGGAGCTGCCTGTGCCTGAAGTGGGAATTGAACTCAGTTCCTCAGTTCCCCAGAACCAAAGTCCACCACCCTAACCACTAGGCCACTCCGACCAGCCTTAGTCTTGTATTAAGCAAAACTTTTCTGGGAGTGCATTTAAGAATGTGGGGGATACTCCAGAAAAGGCTCATTGCCAGGTATCACTTCACGTGGTTTCCTATGGAGAAGGTGGGGTTAGGGATATCCCTTGGGAAGACCTTAGTGACCCTGGAGGTGTGAAGAGGGAGACTCAGTTCTTCAAGTACTCTGGCCCATTTCCATTATAGCTCTTGAAGATCAGACATTAGCATTTTAAATTTATCCCTTTATTGTACTGGTAAGCAGTGAAGTTTTTGCAGGAATGGTGTGATGTGATCACATCACTTATAACCTTCTATCAGTTGTACTATGACATTCTCAATCAGCTGGAGCTGCTGCAAACTCTTTGTAGTCGGACCAGCGTATAGTGCATTACAGTAATCTAGTCTTGACATTGTCAAGCTGTTCCAGAACCTAAGCCTGTCCCTCAATTCTCCCAGACATACTTTTAAGCTCCAAGAATAGTAGATGTGATTATTTAATGCATTTTGAGACATCTGGCTTTGTACGTACTGGGTTTAGGCTTACAGTATCTGTGTTTTTCTATGCAGACATTTTTGTATTGATTCCAGGTTTAAATGATCTTTCCCAATCTCTAGAAGGAATTATTAGTTGTAATGATTTGGTAGAACAATGGTCTCTACAACATCTATTAAAGGTAAATAAATTGAAACCCAAATTTGTTTGGTTTAGAGCTGTATTTTCAAAGCACTTAGACTTATAAAGTTACATAGCAACCTGTGGAACTTTGGAAGTCTAAGTGCTTTGAAAATGAGTAGCCAGGCGGTAATTCCAAATTGATGCACGTTGGGCCTGTGTAGGTACCTACGCATCTTAGTAAAAGGGGCCCTGGGTTGGTCAGGCTCTAAGGTGATGACTAGGACCACTTATCACCTACACAGCTCCTGAGGCTGAAGAAACAACAAACCACTAACAGGTAAAGATCCCCTGGGAACCATCACACGTCCTTCTAGGATCAAGAATTAAGCGCTTGAAGTGGTTAACCAAAATGGCGAATTGTTGAGTGAACTTGAACTGTGACTGTCTGGTGCTTCAGGCCTTTTCTCCAAGGTGATAACAGAGTTTGGCATTGCAATTTGTGGTGAACTGAACTCTTAAATGAATAAACTTACCTTGACTTTGTACCATCTTGCCACATCCATGTGTTATTAACGTAGTTTAAACCAATCCAGTATCGATCTTTGGTTGATATGAAACCCTTGAAATAAGAAAACAATCCAATGAATCTCTGAACCTGGCATTAAAAAAAAAAAAGCTGAGTTCCTGAATGTAGGATCCTACGTTTGCACACTATTTTCAGCTAACTTTAGGTTCAGCTGAAAATTCATCTTCATTTATGGACCCAATAATATTTCAAGCTTTTAAGGGCGTTTTTAGCATTTACCGCTCTCCAAATTTTAGTGCTGGCTAAAAACGCCAGTGTCCCTAAGTTAGGGGTCCTTTCACAAAGGCACGCTGAAAAATGGTTGTGGTAGAGTAGGCGTGGGTTTAGGGCGCATGCAAATCCATTTTTCAGCGTGCCTGCAAAAATGCCTTTTTTATTTTTGGCAAAAATGGACGTGCGGCAAAATCAAAATTGCCATGTGTCCATTTTTGGTCTGAGAACTTACCGCCAGCCATAGACCTAGTGGTAAAGAATTTGGGTGGTAATGACCTACGAGTGTCAGATGCCACTTGACACGTTTCCATTACGTGCGCCAGAAAATAAAAGAATATTTTTCAGACGTATGTAGTGGACGCACGCCAAAATTGAAATTACCACAAGGGTCATGCAGTAACCGGGTGGTAACTCCAATTTGGCACACATACAATGCGCATAGGCGCCTACGCTGCTTAGTAAAAGGGACCCTAAAAGACCCCCTGGGTGCTAACAATCAATAATTGCCATTAACAAGCACTTAATTAGAAGTAATTAGGAGTTACACATGGATCTGCTCTACACCCTGTTCCTAAATTTCATAGTGAGCAACTCCAAAGGGGGTTTATGTTTTGTGTGCTTGTCCTTTCCTATTTTGTCAGTGGTGTTCCTTTTCTATTTCTTGTGTTTTAGTAAATGTAAACTGCCTCGATTTGCTTGTGAGGTAGGTGATATATGAAATTAATAAATGATAAGATAAATGATAAATCTTGCTTAACAGCAAAAGGTTCCTGACAACCTCTAAATGGGATGGGGAGAAGGAATCATGTTAATGTGAATTGTCAGTTACAAAAGGTTGATGAAAGGAAGAGCTATTTCCCCAAGGTCTCACCAAGTGATATCAGAGCAGGGATTGGAGCTCCTGAGTTCTGATTCTCACACGTAATAACTGTATATCTCCTTCTGCATAGAACATATCACATGTAGTATCTATAGTGAGAAACATTAAATACATTCACTTTTACCAGATCTGTTGAGTTCTTGACCACAGCCAGGTGAGAGCCTCTGAAAACACAGTCCACCATGCTGGAGCTCCAGCCTTTTTTCTCCTCAGATACAAAGTAACACTTTCCTTTCCAGGGTCTCCATTCCTCTGGACAGAACTCGAACTCCTGACCTGTGTGTACGACAGAGCATGAACTGACTCAAGTTACACTAATGAGATTGAGATCACCAGAGTGAGGGGCTTCTGTTCCTACAGGTAGAATCTCTTGAGTCCAGATGGGAATCTCAAGCTGATCAAGTGGTAAATTCTTAACCACACAATTGAGTTGGCGCCTTGGAATTCTTACCCCCAAAGAGACCACAGGGGTTGATATTCGAAGGTGCTTAGGTGGGTTAGGAGCAACTCCAGCCCCACTACCTTATCTGGATATTCAGTGGCAGCCACTTACCAGATACTGCTGTTGAATATCCAGACTTATTTATTTAGGGGCAGTTTTACAAAGGTCTGCTGAAAAATGGCCTATGCTAGTGTAGACGCGTGTTTTGGGCACACGCAGAATCATTTTTCAGCACACCTGTAAGGAAACACCTTTTTTTTTGTAAAAAATGGATATGTGGCAAAATGAAAATTGCCGCGCGTCCATTTGGGGTCTGACAACTTACTGCCACCCATTGACCTATTGGTAAAGTCTCATGCGGTAACGAGGAAGTAATGGCCTACGCATGTCAAATGTCACTTGGCGTGCGCCTGATACACGACTCCAAAAATAAAAATTATATTTTGGACACACGTATGGAATGCATGCCAAAAATGAAATTACCGCAACAGCCACACAGTAGCCGGGTGGTAACTCCATTTTGGCGCATGTTGGGTGCGTGTAGATGCTTACGCAGCTCAGTAAAAGGGCCCCTTGTTTAAAGGATATTCTGACTGCTCTGGGTTCTATATTGGGTGGAAGATATATTTGGATTTTGCTCACACATTTTTCAGTGGTAGCTGAAGGTGTGTTATATTCAGGTACACTGGGTATTTTTTCTGTCCCTGTAGGGCTCATGATCAAAGTTGGTACCTGAGACAATCACAAAGAACAGCAGTGGGATTTGAAGAAGGCATCTCAGGATGTGAAGACTGGTGCTCTAACCACTAAGCTACTCCTCCACCCCATGTGAAATAATAACCTGGGACTAACTTGGATAATGAAACAAAAAAGAAAAAAAAATAACCAAGAACCACTCTGGGAACATCTCTGGTTAAAAGTTCATGTGCTGTTCCACAACTCATATACATTTGGCTGTGCTGATGGATGGAAGGTTCCAGACATGGGTTTAAGGAAGGTAAAATTCTTTTTGCCCACATAAATAGCTCTGGAAATTGTCCCGATTAGATAAAAATACATTTACCTCTGTTGATCTCCCCTGGCTGTAGCTTCTCCAGCTTGTCTGGTAAATTCAGTCCTGTTTGGTTTGATGCTTCATTCAGACACTTGTGATCTGTTGAAGAGAAAGGAAAACAAAAACTTACTAATATATCACATAAAATAAAGACTGACATTCAAAGAAACAGAGGAGACAGACACAAATCAAACAGACATCTAACTTGATGCTAAAAATATCTTTAGCATGCTAATTATTTTGTCTGCATGATAACATTGTATTTAACATGTGAATCACTAACACAGAGATTTGTAGAAGGATCTAAAATGTGGTCACAGTTGCTAGTTTGCATTGTAAAATATTAGCCTCAATGCTAGTGAACAAAATAACAATTGAACATTAACCATCAAAACCAGAGCTATTGAGCATAAAATTCTACATAAAGGAAGTGACTGTCTGCACTTCCTGTCAGTGCAGTGTGGAGAAAGAGGTGAACAACTGAACTCGAGACATAAAGGACTGGATAGAGGGGAAAGAGGTGACTGTTAAAAGAGTTTGATCTGCTCTATCTCGAGCTGACACTTGTCTCTACTCTTTCTCTTCCTATTTGTTTTCAGGAATATGGAAGAATTCATGGATGTGCCAGTAACATGTCTAATGAGACTAGAGTCCACCAAAAGTACAACATAGGACAAAAAGAAAGAGAAAATACATTATGTTATGGGTTAGATGCGATTAGAACATGGGAGAATGGAGATACAGAGAGCTTCTCCCAGGAATATGTTATCGGTTAAATGTGATTATAATATAAGAACTATATCTTATACTTACATAAATACCCCAGGGTTACTGACTTAACCAGAAAAAGAAGACACAGGATCAGTAGAAAAAGTAAGATGAAGAACCAGTGATAAGATTGACATCGCTGGAGTAAAGCTAGGAGAAAGAATGGAGAATTATTCGTAAGTAATCGGATTTAAAGTGATATTTTGCACAGATGACTAGCTAGGAAAAAAGAGGTCTGTTATGCTGCCTATCAGACAGGAGCGATCATTTTACAAACTAAGTAAATAAATAAATAGGCTGACATCACTCAGAACTTTGAATGTGTACGACCTGAAACTTATGCATCTACGTATTGATTTTATAACCTAGGCTACATCCCCAGACATTTCTACCCCTTTCATCTCACTGTATCACATACTTCAGAGAATAAAGACCATTCCTAGACATTTCTGTCCCAACGTATCACACACTGCGGAGATTAAAGACCATCTCCAGCACTTCTGTCTCTTCTATCTCACTGTATCGCACACAGCAGGGAGTAAAGACCATCCCCAATCATTTCTATCCCCTGTCTCTCACTGTATGACACACTGAAGAGAATAAAGTTCATCCCCAGGCATTTCTACGCCTTCTATCCCATTGCGTTACCCACTGCAGGAAATAAAGATTATCCACTGGTATGTTTATCTATCTGATGGTGTTATACAGCAGCAAATATTGTCACCTGATTTAAGCTGCATATGTAAAATATCTCAAATTAATCTCAAGAAATGTAAAGCTCTATCCTTTTCATTTAGACAACACATTTCAATTGCCATTGTTTTACCCAATTTGTTTGCTTCAAATTGGCCCAAAAATCATTTAGTTGATATTTCTATGCAACAAATTGTTTCTAATGCAGCTAATGGTAAATATTACCTTTCTGTCTTGTTGTAGTCATTGCAGATTCAGGGTTCATGTTCTCCTTCGATACCTCGTGCAGTCTTATAGCAGCGTTGATGACCTTCTCGTTCCTTTGTAACACCGAAGAACCTTCCAAATAATTAAACACATTTAAAAGCCGTGAGCTGTGTACGGAAGTGAGAAATTCACCAGTCCTGTTATTTTCCAGCCAACTTCTGAGGGACTTTACCTTTGGAGTGAGATTTGGAGGATTTAGGTCTTTTTCCCTTTCCAAACCTTAGATCAGAATAAGTGACTGTCTCAACCACTGCAAATGCCTCTCTCTCTCTCTCTCTGGGTGATGATCTCTCTGGGGAGATGAAGATACAGCCTGAGTGCACAGGAAATCTGTTACTTATGTAGTGAGGAAACAGGGGCCGAGAACACCAAAGACCAGTTGACTTGTACAGCGTCATCACTAGTTCCTGAGTAGGGTAACCAGCAAAACACAGTCTGCGATGCCTCATTTCTGGGGGGAGGAGGGGGGTTGCTTTTCAAGTTCCAAGTGGTGATAGTTTGACTGGATTTAACCAGCTCATGAAGACTGTAGTTAAACTAACCAGATATCTAAAGGGAACAGTTACATCTCACAGTCTAGTTTATCTTGTCTAATGGTGAATAACCATAAAGGAGTGAGAAGAATGCTTAGTTGGTTGATGCTTTGAGGCCTAACAGCAGGTCTAAGACTTGCTGAATTAAATTAGCTTAACAGGTTAGTTAAGAATGTACTTAGTGCTGCTTTGCAAGTTTTTTTATTTATTTATTAGGATACAGTAAGAATAAATCAAACTCGAGCAATAGGCAATTACAGCAATAAAAATATTCAAATAACAATACAAAGTATGGCCTAGTATACTACTTACAATGTCAACATAACACATAATAGAACATTTTAATTGATACCAAAGGGTATAAGCAAAGATGGAACATGTGAGAAAGGTAAGAGAGTAAGAGGAGTTAGAAAGTAAGGCGACTAACTTAAAGAAAGTTGCACATGAGGTCAGAGAGATGGTTAAATATTATCTCAGCTAGGGTAGGAGTGGATAAACATGTCCTACTGCAGTATGTGCAGCCCGTGTCACTCCTTGTGTGTGTGAGTGAGACTAACAAGTTAGTAACTTCTTCCATTAAAGGCCTGGTTGACGTTGACCTGTATGGATTGGCTATCAAATGAGGTACAGGCTGAGAAGCCCCAACACCCCTCAAGGAAGTCACTTTGGAGGTGATATGGTGGTGCTCAGCATCAATGTCCTTGGGCAAATGGCCGGCATCATAGACATAGGTCAAGGTGAATGTACAGGCGGTCTCTGCTACACTCAAAGTAATGGATGATAGCCATACCTCAACCCGTACCTTAGTGGAAATAAGAGCGATGATGGTAGGCAACTAGGCCAAAGATAGGGAACCAGGTTATTTTGGTACAGGTGGTGAGAACAACCTGGTTTAAGCAGTGAAAGTGCGGATGATTTTATGGTAACCAATTCTTATGAGCATTTTCTCTGATATCCACAACCAGTGTTCCCAGTGGAAAAAACATATTCTCAATGGCTGATGATGGCAAAATAAAAATCGGCGCGCGCCCATTTTGGGCCTTAGATCTTACCGCCACCCATTGAATTAGTGGTAAGGTTTCACGTGTTAACCGGGCAGTAATCATCAACGCAGATACACTGCTGATTACCACTCGGTTAGCACCACGCAATAGAAAATAGAAATTATTTTCTGACGCGCATCCAAGACACACGTCAAAATTAGAATTCCAGCCAGGGCATGTGGTAGCTAGAGCGGTAGTTCTATTTGACATACCTTCTATGCACTTTAAGGGGCATAATTGAACGGCGCCGGTAAAATAGCTGGCCGGCCATCCTCGGGGCCCGCGCCGTAAGTGGGCGAAGCCAACTGTATTTTCGAAAAAGATGGCCAGCCATCTTTTTCTTCGCTAATACGGTTGGGCCCGGCCAAATGTCAGAGTTCGCCGGGTTTCAGATGGCCAGCATCGGTTTTCGGCCATAATGGAAAATAATGCCGGCGATCTCAAACTCGGCCAAATCCAAGGCATTTGGTCGTCAGAGGAGCCAGCATTTGTAGTGCACTAGCCCCCCTGACATGCCAAGACACCAACCGGGCACCCTAGGGGGCACTTCTAAAAATGAATAACAACAAAAAAATAGCTCCCATGTGCATAGCTCCCTTCCCTTGGTTGTTTAGCCCCCCCCCCCACCCAAATCTCCTCAAAACCCACTCCCCACAACTCTACACCATTACCATAGCCCTAAGGAGTGAAAGGGGCGCCTAAATGTGGGTACAGTGGGTTTTGGAGGGCTCCCATTTACCACCACAAGTGTAACAGGTAGAGGGGGGGATGGGCCTGGGTCCACCTGTCTGAAGTGCATTGCACCCACTAAAAACTGCTCCAGGGACTTGCATACTGCTATCAGGGAGCTGGGTATGACATTTGAGGTTGGCATAGAGGCTGGCAAAAATAATTTTGGGGGGGTTTGGGGTGGGAGGGGGTTGGTGACCATTGAGGGAGTAAGGGGAGGTCATCCCCGATTCCCTCCGGTGGTCATTTGGTCAGTTGTGGCTCCTTTTTGAAGCTTGGTTGTGAAAAAAAAGGGACCAAGTAAAGCCGGTGAAATGCTCGTCAAGCCTGGCTTTTTTTTTTCATTATCGGGTGAAGCTGGCCAACTCGTGAGCACACCCCAGTCCCACCTTCACTACCCTACCGACACACCCCCTTGATGTTTCACCGGCTCTGCGACGGAAAGCAGTTGAACCCAGCCAAAATCGGCTTTCAATTATACCGATTTGGCCGGGTTCAGGAGATTGCCAGCCATCTCCTGATTTGTGTCGGAAGATGGCCAGCGATCACTTTCGAAAATGAGCTGGATAGTAACCTAAGTATCTTAGTAAAAGAGCTCCTTAGGTGGTTAAGTAAAGCCAGGAGATAGGATCATGTCTCTCCACTTTAATTAAATTACACTGGTTACCTGTAAACTTTCGCATTTGGTTCATGATTCTCTGTTTATCCCATAAAGCTCTTCATCTAGGTATTCTCAGTCATAATCCCAAATATACCTAGCCGATCTTTCCGCTCTTTGGATGCAGACCACTTATTTCTCCCTTCTGTGAAAAAGGCCCGTTATGAATCTTCTAGAAAATCATCCTTTTTGTTTCTTGACCCAGAACTATGGAATAATTTACCTCCACAACTTTGTTCAGAATTTTCCTTCAGTAAATTTAAGACCCTCCTTAAGACACATTTTTTTGGTTGTCTTTTGGGGTCTCTCTGTTGGTCTATGGTTGACATAGGACAGACTGATTGTTGGTGTAACTAATTTGTTCTAGATTTTTAATATTTTGGGCCTGTTTGTTCTTTCTCTCCTTAGTTGTTATTGTTAATTTTGGTACGATTGTGTTCTATCATATCATTTTGTTGGCATTCTTTTCATTTTTCATTATTATTGTATTTTATATATTTTAATGTAAACTGCTTCGACCTGGGAATTAAAAAAGGTAAAATATTAAGCCTATAAATAAACATAAACTTGGATACTCGATGCTGGTGCCCAGACATGGCCTGGCATTGAATAATAAAGCTGACTGCCACTAATATGCTTGCATTGACCCTACTTAAATGGGGGGGGAAGACTCAAGAAAAATGTCAGGAAGTATTACTTGGGAGATGGTGGAGATGAAAATGGTAATGGAATTCAAAAAAGCGTGGGATAAACGTAAAGGAATCCTGTTCAGAAGAAATGGATCCTCAGAAGCATACCAGAGATTGGGTGGCAGCACCGGTGGTTAAGAGGTGGGGGCTAGTGCTGGGCAGACCTCTACGGTCTGTGCCCTGAAGAGGACAGGTACAAATCAAGGTAAGGTATACACAAAAAGTAGCACATATGAGTTATCTTGTTGGGCAGACTGGATGGACCGTACAGGTCTTTTTCTGCCGCCACCTACTATCTTACTATGCTACTATGTATGTTACTATAATGTCATTTTTATTAGATAAGTATTCTCAATGTGGACAGTTGTACACAGCTTTAGGGGACCTGTTTCTAGTACACAAAAAGAGTCAGAGAAAATGTGTTGCTAATCCATGCAAGATGTGAATTGTGCTTTGTGTCTCTGTAGATGACATGATGATTTCCGACAGAGTGGACGTCCTACATGGTGTGGACAAGATGAGACACGATCTACAAACATGAGAAGAATGGTCTAATGTCTGGCATTTAAAATGTAATGCAAAGAACTGCAGACTGATACCATTTTACGCAACAGAAATCCAAAGGTGATGGTGAGATGCTGATGGGGGGAGGGGGGTAATGGTGTCCAAGGATGTCGAGGAGTCAGACTCTGCATGCACTGCAGTACTAGAAGAATGGAAACAGAAATGCATTTCTTCCTGTACAATGCAAAATTCAGACATATCAGGGATGTTCATTTCCCAAAGCTGAGAGAGAAAATCATAGAATGAATATGAAAAAAATGTTATATCCTGCCACCAGGCAACAAATGTCACGTAATCTATGTATAGAGCTTGTCATTAATCTTTGCATTTTTATTTTACAATTTTTAGCATTATACATCTTTCTTTCTTTCTTTTCTTATTTGGTTCTATGCATTGCTTTGAAAACATATGTAGAAAATGTCACACAATTAATGATTTCCTGAGCGAGAGAGCAAGAGACACATGCATTAATCTGTTTCTAGAGCGAAGTCACCCAGAGTCTTCTCCTTGTACTTTAGATTCTGTTGTTACAGTTCCACTTTCTCGGTGTTCAGCCCATGGGAGGCAGGCCGGATAAGTACCATGATCAGTGCTGAGACTGGCCATTTCTGCAGACTGCCATTGAATATCCATTTTTAGGGGGGGGACTGGCTTAAATTTAACCAGCCAAGTCAATATTCAGTGCTGGCTGGTTAAGTTTATAATGGCCAAGTGCTGAATATTTGAGGTTAGCTGGTTATATCGTGCCAGGGGAGGACTTACCATTCAGGCAACCAGGCAGTGCCCGAGGGCCCAGAGGCTCCAGGGGGCCCAGAGGCTCTACCCAGTTGCCCTTGCCCGCCACTGCCGCTGCACTCCGCCACTGCCTGTGTCCTGTGCCAGCTCAATGGTTTAAAATGGTGACCGCAAACTCTCGTGAGACTACCGTGAGAGGTTGCAGAAGCCATTTTAAACTGTGGAGCCGCCGCAGGCAGCAGCAGCAGGGCTGGAAGGTGGACATGCTGGACATTGAAGAAGGTAAGAGCTGCGGGGACAGTGGTAGCGTATGGGGGGCAGAGGTAGCGCTGTGGGGGCAGTGGTAGCGTGGGTGTGGAAGCGGAGGTAGCGTGTGGAGGATCATGGGCGACAGGGGCAGTGGCGGTGGGGGGGCATGGGGCCGCAGCAGTGGGGGAGCCCAGAGTACTCTCAGTCTGCCCCTGTATCGTGCAATATAGCCGGTTAGCCGCTATGCACTAAGTGCTAAACTATTCAGCCATTCCTGGCCGCTTCAATAGCGCTGAGCATTGGCCAGACTGTGTTTTACACCATTAACCAATATCACAGGAAGATTGTGGTCCTGATCAAAGTGCAGCTGAACAGTCGGTTTCTCACAGATCCAGAAACAGCGATGGCTGCAATTCCATTTATATAGTCCGTTAACAGTCAGGATTACACAGAGAGAATTCAAATGACTCAGAACAGGAGATCTATTGTGAAGGAAAGAAAAGAAAAAGAATGAAAGAAACTATTTCATAATTTGTATTTCATAAGTCAAAAAGTAGCCTACGAAAGCAATTCTATTAGTTTTGGCACTAAATTTATCAAATATTAGCATTTATATGCATGATTGGTGCCAATAATTATCAATTACGTACGTAAATGCTAAGCGCTGTTCTATAAATAGTGTAGTTAAGCCACATAGGGGAGAATCCAGTAAATGGTGCTAAATGTTAGGCACCGAGAAGAACCGTGCTAAACTAGTTTTCTGCTGTACTTTCTGACCTGGCCCTTCTGAGGAACACTCTGCCCTCTGCTGGATGTTTGCACCATCTACACTTGGATTGCATGATTGCCATGTACTTTTGTATAGTTCTATGGGGACATGTGGCTAAATTATAAGTCTTTCTAGGGTAATATGCGTCTACTCTGAGCTATTTCTATGTTAGGACTGCCTGTGTCATTATTCTCTGATTCTTTTCCACTGTATTTGCTGCTATTGTAAAAAAATAAGCAATCTATTTTTATAAAATTTTTGGATGTGAAGTTAATTCTGTTATTTGAGCATTATGAATTCAGGTCTATAGATAAAGGGAACACCATTGTTTTCCAGACTACACTGTCTTATATCAAAACATGGCGGGTGTCACATTTTTTCTGTAATCTATACTGTCACATTCCCAATTACACCCCAAAAGAGTGTAGCTGTGTATACCCCACAGTTTAGAGGTTCCACCGAGATAAGTATCTGATCTGATAACCCAAAGATCTGTTTTCAGATAAGACCTAACTTCCACCCTGCACTGAATACTTAGGCTTAAGCAGGCTTGGTTTTCATTGATAAAACAGTTAGAACAAACTGTTAGAGGCTTGCAGCGCTCTCATGTTCTATTATCGTTTATAGTATATTAAGACTAAAGAAACTCTCTGGGGTTTCTAGAAATATGTCACCATATCTAAAAAAGAAACCGTTGTATACTGACAATTACTCCACCCTTTTTTTTACTATTTTTAAATTTGCAGTGACTCGTATATCAGTGAAAAAAATAAATGCAAAGTGTAGTGAAAGCATATAACTAATGTTTGTAAAGAGTGCTCAATACAAAATGCTGCAACAGCTGGACTCATCAAATGCAGACATGAGTATAACAAAACATCATCGCACTCATGCCCACCAACCACCAGTGTGGCATATGATCTCTATATTGATAATTCTCCCTGTTAATCAACTAAATAAATATCACTTATCTTGTAGCTGGAGGATAAGGAATATAAAATCAATCTCATCAGGATCACAGCCGTTGCAGATGTATTATGTGTTAAAGAAGTGCTCAAGTGAAGATAAAAATGGTGTTCTTTTATAGTTCAATTCATTTCAATTCAGTTCATTTCCATCAATTTAGTTTCATACATTCTGGGAACAAACAACAATAGAATGTATGAAACTAAATCGATGGAAATGTAGTATGGAATGTTGCTACTCTTTGAGATTCTGCATGGAATCTTGTCACTCTTTAGGATTCCAGAATCTTGCTATTCTTTGGGGTTCTACATGAGGAGAGGTTAAGAAGGCTAGGACTCTTTAGCCTGGAGAAAAGGTGGCTGAGGGGTGATATGATAGAGGTCTACAAAATAATGAGTGGGGTAGAGCGGACAGATGTGAAGCGTTTGTTTACACTTTCTAACAATAATAGAACCAGGAGACACAAGATGAAATTAGAATGTGGTAGGTTTAAAACAAATTGGAGAAAGTTTTTCTTTACTCAGCGCATGGTTAGACTCTGGAACTCATTGCCGGAGAAGGTAGTGACGGCAGCTGGCCTTGCTGAGTTTAAAGGGGGTCTGGACAGATTCCTTAAAGAAAAGGCCATTGATCGTTATTAAATTTGGGGTTTTTGCCAGGTTCTTGGGGCCTGGATTGGCCGCTGTTGGAGACAGAGTGCTGGGCTTGATGGACCTACTACTACTATTTAGCATTTCTATAGCGCTACAAGGCGTACACAGTGCTGCACAAACATAGAAGAAAGACGGTCCCTGCTCAAAGAGCTTACAATCTAATAGACAAAAAATAAAGTAAGCAAATCAAATCAATTAATGTGTACAGGAATGAGGAGAGGAGAGTAGGTGGAGGCGAGTGGTTACAAGTGGTTACGAGTCAAAAGCAATGTTAAAGAGGTGGGCTTTCAGTCTAGATTTAAAGGTGGCCAAGGATGGGGCAAGACGTAGGGGCTCAGAAAGTTTATTCCAGGCGTAGGCGTGCAGCGAGACAGAAGGCGTGAAGTCTGGAGTTGGCAGTAGTGGAGAAGGGAACAGATAAGAAGGATTTATCCATGGAGCGGAGTGTACGGGAAGGGATGTAGGGAAGGATGAGTGTGGAGAGATACTGGGGAGCAGCGGAGTGAGTACATTTATAGGTTAGTAGAAGAAGTTTGAACAGGATGCGAAAATGGATAGGGAGCCAGTGAAGCGACTTGAGGAGAGGGGTAGTATGAGTAAAGCGTCCCTGACGGAAGACAAGAATTACATAAATAACAGACCTTTGGTCTTTTCCCAGCGTGTCAGTGCTTATGTACTTATATACATGGAATGTTGCTACTCTTTGACATTCTGCATGGAATGTTGTCACTCTTTAGGATTCCACAATCTTGCTATTCTTTGGGGTTCTACATGGAATGTTGCCACGATTTGCCAGGTACTTGTGACCTGGCTTGGCCACTATTTGGAAAACAGGATACTGGGCTAGATGGACCATTGGTCTGACCCAGTATGGCTACTCTTTTGTTCTTATGAGTAACATATGTGTTTGTCCCTTGTTAGATTCATGTGCTTTCTGCATGGTGGCATCAGAGTCTGGGTTTGAACTCATGGTGTACTGAAATCTTAAATTAAAAAAAACTTACCTTGACTCCGTACCATCCAGCCAAAACCATCTGTTATTTATGTAATTCAGACCAACCCAGTAGATCTCAGTAGTTGACAGGAATTCCTGGAAATAAAGGAACAGTCCAATGAACCTTCATTCCTTCCACCCTAGGACTCTCACTAGTCTTCACCAAAAGACCTGATTAACTGAACATATTTAAGATGGATATCAGGAGACAGCATATTTTTCTCCTAAATATTAACTGTTATGAAAGCAGATTTGAGCCTTAAAAGTCATAGAAAACTCTTCTAATATATTATCTACCCCACTCCTAGAATTAGTCCATAGGTAGATTCACCTAAACATATACCCTCTGACATTCAGCCAGCAGTGGGCAGTGCTTTGACTGTCTGCTGCCGGCATTCAACCCAGATATTCAATGCTAGGCCATTTCTGGCAATCAGAATTGACTATCTGGGTTTTTCAATGTTTGCTAATGCATGACCAGTTAAGTTGATATTCAGACCTGACCGGCCATGGCTTAGAGGGAAAAGATATGCCTGCAAAAGAGAGGTGGGCAGGACTTGGTGACTTGGTAAAGATTGACAAGAAGTTCTGGACATTGAGGATGGGAAGACAAGCTTACGACTAGGCGGTCATGGCGGCCATTTTGATTCCCAGAGCTGTACAGAGTAGGAGTGGAGGCAGGAGAGAGCAAGACCCAGAAAAAGAACTAGGCAGGCTGGGTAGAAACCAAGTCTTCTGGGAGTTGTAGGCATAGACACTTTCTGTGCAGTTAATGCAGAGTAATTCACTAGCAGCACTCCCCGCTGCGGAAAGAGGGGAGGGGCTGAAATCTTTTGCATTCAGAACACCTAGTATTTTGAGAGCTTCAAGCAGAAGGAAGCACTGGCTGCCAGGAAACAGAATACGAAGAGAGGAGAAGTGACAAGAGGAGTTTCCTAAGAGGTGTTCTGTCTGCTTAGGGGAAGGGAAGCTAGAATAACTAGAGTGGAGGAGTAACCTAATGGTTAGTGCAGCTCCTTGTGACCTTGGGCAAGTCACTTAACCCTACATTGCCCCAGGCACCAAATACTTAGATTGTGAGCCCCCTAGGGACAGAGAAAGGACCTGCATATAAAGTGTACAGTGCTGCGTATGTCAAGTAGCACTATAGAAATGATTACCAGTAGTAGTAGAACAGGCACAGTCCTTGAGCAATGCAAGGGTATGCAAGAAAGAGAGAGGTGACAAAAGGTCAGTCTCCTGTCTGCCTGGTGAAAGGGAAACTGGAATAGAAGCAGCAAGAGGGAAGTCTTGTGACACAGAAAATAAGCCCTTAAGAACTTCCTGCACACAGAGAAAGAAGGCTGTGGGGGGAGGGGGAGTGTTGGCTCTAAAAGAAAGCCCCAGTGGCCTAATGGATAAGCCACTGGCTACCTAAGTGTGGCATGGTGGGTTCAAGGGGCAAATGAAGGATAGTGCAGTCACTAACCCTAGAGTGCGTTAATACAGGGGTAGATAAAGGACTAAAATACAAACTTGTACACGCGACCTCCTTCTCCTACATGAGTACGCAGCTGTGGAACGCACTACCAGCTAGCCTGAAAACAATCGATGAAATATCCAAGTTTCATAAATCTCTGAAGCCGTACCTCTTCAAGAAGGCCTACAACAGCTTAACTATACCACCTCACCAATCCACTCTAACCCGAAAATCATCTTTCTATACCTATTTTCTTAATACTTCTTTCCATCCTTAATCTCTTTGCATCACCAATTGTATCTGACACCCTGGAATGGCAATGTCCTAACAGACCTCTGTAAGCCACATTGAGTCTGCAAATAGGTGGGAAAATGTGGGATACAAATGCAATAAATAAATAAATAAATAAATAACACCTTTCTCCTCTGAAGGGAAAGTTCCTTGATACAGAAATCCAGAAGGAAATTACTGGAAGGAAAGAAGGGGTTTGTTTAGGGTGACAAAGAGTGGCATTTTGCTAAAAACATCCAAAATTCAAGGGGATATAGCCATTTTCAAAACAGAAAAATGTCTATCTTTTTTTTTTTTTTTTCAAAAATGGATATTTGCTAGATGTTTTTGTGCTCTGTGCATTTATCTTTTTGGTCCATTTTTGGGGGGGAAAAAACACCCATCCAAGTGAAAAGCACATAAAATCAAGCCAATGGGGATGTAGGAGGATTCTTAGTAGACTAGCCGCACAGACATCCCAGGAGATTAATGGGGCACCCTAGGGGGCCCTACAGTGGACTTCAAATAAATGATCCCAGGTGCACATCTCACCATTGCTCTCTTACCTTGTCTGCTGAGCCCCCAAAAACCTACTGCTAAATGGTTTTTGCCATAATTATGAAGACAGTTAGTACATAGAAGCAAGTGTACTTTATGGAGGGTTTTTTGGGCCTTTAAGCCTTGAGCTTTTTAAAGCCTATTTTGGCTCCTTGAGGCTTTTCCCGCCATTTTTTTGAAGAGATTTAAGAGAGATGTGCTGTTTGTTCATGATTCTTTAAGGATCCCTTGCTTTGATTTTTTTTGTAGACTGCAGTTGTGGGACTCTTATCCCGTTTTTGGCTTTAGAAACATTAGCACATGGACATTAATTGTGTGTGAAGCATCCCAGAATATACCAGGCCTTATTCGAGGGTCAAGGGTCGTACTTTTTATATAGTATGGCATATTCTGGGATGCTTCACACTAAAGTGATCTTAATTACTTCTGAATCAGTCAAGACTTGTTAATGTGATTTATCAATTACAACAGATGGATGGAAAGTGATGGCGTTAGCCTCAGATGACACAAAGAGGCAATGAGAGAGCAGGAATTGGATCTCATGAGTTCTTGAAGTTGTCCTAATTCTTTCACATAATTACTGTACATCCCCTTCTCTCCGCAGTACATCACATGAAGTGTCTATAATCGGGAAAATGAAATCCACTTTTACCAGCTTTCTCGAGTTCTTGAGCATTGCCAGGTGAGAGTTTCTGGAAACACAGTCCTGCAGGCTGGAAGTCCGGTCTTTTTTCTCCGCAGATACAAAGTAACACTTTCCTTTCCAGGGTCTCCATCCCTCTGGACAGAACTCATACTGCTGACCTGTGTGTCGAACAGAACATGAACTGACCCGAGTTACACTAATGTCATTATCTCAGTCAAAGTAATCTCTTAACTCCCACTATATCCACAATACCTGCAACCTTATACAAAGTCCAACGCAAACTAATCTTCCAAAACTGTATTTAATAAAGAATGATTTTCAAATTCTTGGTGAGCTCAACGGTGCCACTTGCTTGTGTAATGACCAGGGGCGTAGCTACTATGGGGCCATGGGGGCCTGGGCCCCCATAGATTTGGCCCTGGACCCCCTGCCAACGACCTTCTCAACCCCCCCCTCCCGCCATCAACCCGCCGTCAACCCGCCGTCGCCGTCTGCTACCATTGCTGGTGGGGGACCCCAACCCCCACCAGACAAAGTCTTCTTCCTTCGTTTTGTTTCTGAGTCTGACATCCTGCACGTTGTACGTGCAAGACGTCAGACTCAGAAACAGAATGAAAGAAGAAGAGGACCTCGGTTGGCGGGGGTTGGGGTTCCCCGCCAGCAAAGGTAGGTGATGGCGACGGCGGGCGGGCAGGGGGGTCAAGAGGGTCGTCGGCAGGGAGTGGGTCAAAGTTGTTGGTGGTGGTGCTGGCGGCGGCGGGGGGTGTCGGCAATGGCACCAGGGGGGACGGCACCGGAAGGGAGCTAAAATCAGCCCCCTCACCTCGGGCTCTGGATCCCCTCCCGCCGAAGTCTGGCTACGCCCCTGGTAATGACACTAGCAAAGTAATTGGCACATACTTCCTCATCGGTACACCCAGTTGACCAAACTTCTGTGCAATTCAAATTTGATTTATAAGTAATGAAAACTATTTAGTACTTATCTTAAATATTGTCAGATGGGGGGGGGGGGGGGGCGCTATGTCCGATATGCATGTTTCGCCTCCGCGGGCTGTCTCAAGGACTGTCCCCCTTAGCCGTATCTAGCGCCAGTTCAACTTAAGCTTATGGCAGATGATCGAAAGCCCCGCGCTGTTCCAAACAGCGCTCTAAAAATAGCACTGGAATAGCGTGGGGCTTTACCGCCCCTATGATCAGAGATAATAGCATGTAAATTTATGCACACTATTATCTCCGATCATGGGGTAAAGTGCGGGAGCATGCGCTGAGGCACAATCATCCCGCACTTGTTTGATAGGTCTGGGTTGTCAAAAGCCCAGACCTGTCAAACACAGGGGCTGGAGGTCCATGGAACCACCAGACCCCAAACAGCCTAGTACTCCCATCCCGAGTCATTGGTTGTATATATGGCCCTATGAGCTGCATGCACAACTTAACTGAAGAATGAGCCAATCAGCAATGGGATCTACACCGGCTGGAAAGAACAAACCCTTAAGAAACTCCAGACGGCGCAGACCACAGCGGCGAGATTACTATTTGGTAAATCCAGGTTTGAGGCACCTAAGCCTCTCAGAGAGAAGCTCCACTGGCTACCGATTAAAGCGCGCATCGAGTTCAAACTCTGTAATCTCACAAATCTTACATGTACAGCTTGATTGACCTCCCTCTCAGAAATTCCAAGAAGCCGTCCCGCAATTACCTCAATCTCCACTGTCCCAACTGCAGGAACCTAAGATACAAGCTACTCTTCACCTCCTCTTTCTGCTTTCTTTGTCCCCGCTACTGGAATGCTCTGCTGTCAACACTAAAAGAGACTGTCGATCACAATCTGTTTAAAAAATCCCTCAAGACTTATCTTTGTGATAGATCATACTCCTCCGCTGCTTAACCTCTTGGTATCCCTCTTTCGTTACTCCTGTTGTTCCTTCCCTCCTTTATGTACCTTATACTTTGTGTTGTACTAGAACTGTTATGATGTTCTCTTATTAAAACCACTGTAAGCCACATAGAGCCTGCCTTAGTGGGAATATGTGGGATATAAATGTTCTCAATAAATAAATAAGCAAATAGTGCTGGCACTTACATTGGTCCGACAAGTACACATGTACTTTTCCTTTGAAACTTATTGTAACACTAGTAAAAAAAGGCCCGTTTCTGTTAGAAATGAAATGGGCGCTAGCAAGGTTTTCCTTGGAGTGTATGTTTCAGAAAGACCGTGTGTGAGAGATGGAGCGTGTGTGTCAGAGAGAGAATGTGAGAGAGAGAGAGAGACAGAGTGTATGTGTTTGTGCGAGAGAGAGAGAGAGAGAGTGTGTGAGAGACAGTGTTTGTGTTTCTGTGTGACACTGTGTGAGAGAGAGGGACAAAGACAGTGAGTGTGTGAGTGAGAGTGTATGTGGCAGACAGAGAATGAGTGACTGCGTGTGTGGTGTGAGGAACCCCCTCACCCCCTCCCTCTCCCCTGCCCCCTTGCAGCCAGGCATGTGCAGCGACCCTCCTCTCCCTGTGTTCCCCCTGCAGCCACCCATGTCCAGCATCCCCCTGCAGCCACCCATGCCCATCAACCCTCCTCTCCCCTACTGCGTCCTTCCTGTCTCCCCTGCAGCCACCCATGTAGTCTCAGGCCCCCCCCCCCCCAGCATCCCTCCTGTCTCCCTGCAGGCACGCATGTGCAGCGTCCCTCCTCTCTCCCCTGTCCCCCCTGCAGCCAGCCATGTCCAGCGACCCTTCTGTCCCCCTGCCCCCCCTGCAGCTACCCATGTCCAGCGACCCTCCCCTCCTGTGCAGCCACCCATGTCTGAGGACACTCCTCTCCTTTTTCCCTGTTCCTCCCCTGTGGCCAGCCATGTCCATCGACCCACCTGTCCCCCCTGATGACCACCAACCCTTTTGTCCCCCTGCTCGCCCTGCAGTGTCCGTCCTGTATCCCCTGTCCCCCTTGCAGGCACCCATGTGGTGTGTGGAGCCCCATCCCTATCTCCCTGTTCCCTGTAGCCACCCATGTGCAGCGACCCTCCCCTCCCCCTGCTTCCTTCCAGCCACCCATGTCCTGCGAGGTGGGATTTATTAATATAGATAGTAACATAGTAGATGACGGCAGAAAAAGACCTGCATGGTCCATCCAGTCTGCCCAACAAGATAAACTCATATGTGTATACCTTACCTTGATTTGTACCTGCCTTTTCAGGGCACAGACCGTACAAGTCTGCCCAGCAGTATTTCCCGCCTCCCAACCACCAGTCCCGCCTCCCATCACCGGCTCTGGCACAGACCGTACAAGTCTGCCCAGCAGTATTTCCCGCCTCCCAACCACCAGTCCCGCCTCCCATCTCCGGCTTTGGCACAGACCGTATAAGTCTGCCCAGCACTATCCCCGCCTCCCAACCACCAGTCCCGCCTCCCATCTCCGGCTCTGGCACAGACTGTATAAGTCTGCCCTCCACTATCCTCGCCTCCCAACCATCAACCTCTCTTCCCCCACCTGCTCCGCCACCCAATTTTGGCTAAGCTTCTGAGGATCCATTCCTACTGCACAGGATTCCTTTATGACTCTACTGTAACAGTGCACATGGAATTATGAAAATATAACTTGCATAGTCACTTCCTCCCCTACCCTAATCTCACCCCAGGGGGTGGTTTCTCTTCTGTTACTTACTGTTGAATTGTTTTTTCACAGGACTGTTTTTTTTTTTTATTTTCTGTAAATAAAATGAACCATAAAAATACACATGTTGTTCCACAAACACAAACATTAATCAGCAGCAATTCTTAGAAAGCTGATTAACACTTTTACCCACATAAATAGATTTCAAAATTTGGCTTCCAGTGTCCTGATTGGATTATAGAAGGTGTACCTCTCAGCGCCTCCCATCTCTGTAACTTCTCCTTGGTGCTCTGTAAATCTGACCTTGTTTGATTCAGGCACAATTCTCCATTATTTGAACGTGTGTGATCTGCAGAGAGATTGGGGACAAAGGTAATAACTTTTCACGGTACTACAGAAAATTAAGAAAGAGGTTGACAGCGAGATCTGAGGAAGACAGAGAGTGCTTCTCTCCAGCACTGTTAAAAATCTTATCTAGGTAATGCGTGAGATCCACCAACTTTGTACCAGGTAGGCACGTGTCCAAGCGATCCTCACATTCACCAGCCACCCAGCTGTATATATGCCTAAGAAACTCCTGGCCTTGACCCTGGCATTTTCAATTCAGAGACACATCTGGCTCAATCCAGAGGTATGCAATAAACTTGGGCAAGGATAATTGCTTATTTTGCCTCAATCTTCTTGGATCCCCGTAATTGGAGAAATATCCAAAATGGCATCAAAGACATTCTTGTGGTTTGCCACAACTATATAACAATCAGACACGGAGCAATCACCTACCATAATGGTATCATGATGTGAAGATATCAAAAACTGGGAAGCAAAAACTGCAATACTTAGAAAAAAAATATTTTTGCTGCAGTCTTTCAGGGCCTCTTTTACCAAGCTGCGGCAATTTGGGCGACCCTGGTAGAAGGACGCCCATCTCCCGATTTGTGTCAAAAGATGGGCGTCCTTCTCTTTCGAAAATGAGCCCAAGAGTAGATCAGTCTCCTTCTTAAGGGAGCGTAATGGATTTAACTGTCTGGAAGATTTGTCTACTCTGTGAGATAATTAGCGTGTTTTAGAATTTTATTCTGCGAACAGTGATTTTGGAACTGGACTAGCTTGTCGTACATAAACTTGCTTCCATTTGCAAGTTGACCATTTATTATATGATATATATCAAGTTATAAGATCTTATCACATGTGCCATAGAAGGATCGTAGAGGTGGAGGGATAACATTAATTTATAGAGATTTTATTTTTTGTAATTATCCTTTTGCAATGTAGCAAGAACAGCTGAATTGGGAATTATGCCAGTTAATATAGATGATCCCTCATTACAGGACACTTTATACTGTTTACTATTTTATCATCTGCTAAGGAAATGGTCTGGGGCAAAACAATTTTTTTAATATTTAATTGTAAATTATTAAATATTGCATTATTGTTGGATATTTCAATTTGCATTTAGATCAAAAAGATGATTCGAATGTTCAAGAACTAAGGGGTCCTTTTACTAAGCTTCCTCTTTGGAAGAAGCTTCACTGGCTCCCCATCAAAGGAAGAATATTTTTCAAGGTCCATACAATGATTCACAGGATCATATATGGAGAATCCCCTAGCTATATGAATGATCTGATCGACCTTCCAGTCAGAAATAGTTCAATGTCCTCACGCACTTACCTCAATCTACACCTTCCCAACTGCAAAGGAATTAAATACAAAATCTACTATGCATCCAGTTTTTCCTTCTTGGGTAGTCAGCTTTGGAATGCTCTACCTAGATCCATCCGAACTATTAATGACTATCTACCCTTCAGGAAAATGTTGAAGACACATCTTTTCAAACAAGTCTATCCTAACGACCCAACTTAATCCTATCAGCCCACTTACACTACTCCTATTCTGACATTGACATTGACTCTGACACAGATTATACCTCTGACCTTCTCCCAAATCTTATCATACTCACCCGCCAATCTTTTATACTCCATCTTTCCATAACCTACCCCTCCCAATCTCCTTTTCTTTTGACTATCCTATCTTTACCTTCCCATATCCAAATTATTTATTCTTAAAACCTTATCATTATAATGTTTATTACAGCTTGTAATATTCTTTTTTCAGAATTTGTATTGTTTTTTTACTGTGTAAGCCACATTGAGCTTGCTATATGTGGGAAAGTGCGGGGTACAAATGTAATAAATAATAATAAGGCGCAGCAAAAAGTGGCCTGCAGTAGTGTAGGCATGTGCTTTTGGTGCGCACTGGGCCAGTTTTAATCACGTCTGCGAAAAACGGCTTTTTTTTCAATGGGCCGGGAAAAGGGCCTGCAGTAAAATTGAAACCGGCGTCTGCCTATTTACGGCCTGAGCCATTAACGCCACCCATTGATCTAGCAGTAAGGTCTCACATGCTACATGCGTGGTGATCGGTCGGCACGCGCCAACTTCCGATTAACACTGGAAACGCCGCGTGTGGTAGGAAATAAGTTGTCCTGGATTTATGGGCATGAGCCAAATCCAAAATTACCGCCAGGGGTGTGCACTAACCTGGCAGTAGTCTCGTTTTGGCGTGCACTGCACGTACATAGAGCCTACCATGCCATTTAAAAGGGCCTCTTTGTTCTTTAGGTTTTACTCAATTAGATAATTAGAGGCCATTAATTAGATCTTTTTACATTTACCTCTGGTTTATCTACATATTGGGCCTTCAAGACTGAGACAACAGGAGTCCTTTATTGACAAGTGACCCGACACGGGCCGTGTTTCGGCGTTAAACAACGCCTGCCTCAGGGGTTCGTCTTTTAATGATAAATACTACTTACTACTACTACTATTTATCATTTCTAAAGCGCTACTAGACATATGCAGCACTGTACACTTGAACATGAAGAGACAGTCCCTGCTCCACAGAGCTTACAATCTAATTATCTTGTAGTTGTGCCTGCAGCGTCTCTTGGATCAACTTCAAAAAATTCTTTTGTGGATCATCTAATCTCGAGTGTGAAGTTGATTCAAGAGACGCTGCAGCACAGCTACAAGATTTATCATTAAAAGATGAACCTCTGAGGCAGGCGTTGTTTAATGCCAAAACATGGCCTGTGTCGGGTTACTTGTCAATAAAGGACTCCTGTTGTCTCAGTCTTGAAGGCCCAGTGTTGCTTTTTTTGTTTGTATACTTTCTATGTATGCTGTATTTCCCTCTCTATCTGTCTTGCTCTTATCTACAAATTGGACTGATCCTAGCTGGCACCTTCTGGCATGCACTGATCATTATAGATTAGAGTTTACCGTGGAATGGAAAATGATAGGTAAAAGAAATAGACCAGCACAGGATTTAGTTTATTCTAGAGGTAAAATTAATTTTTTTAAAAATCATTCTGGAATAACATGAATTTGATATTAAAAAATAATGACGGGGACATGTTTGAACACTAGAGAACTTGGAAAAGGGGAGTTGAGGAAAAGGCAAAGGACACAGCTTGGTTTAATGGGGCTTTGCTTGTTGAACAGTCTGCAAAATGTAGTGTAAAATTGGATTACATTACACCGGTTCAAAGTGAATTTAGATAAAACCACAGTTTCTGTTTTTGGCTCATCCACTAAAGCAAGTAACTTATATCAAAATCTGTCTGTTAATGGGACTTGTTTTCCTTAGGTAACATCAATGAAAGTTCTGGGAGTTATCTTGGACAGTACTACGTCATTTGAAACTTACGTTGCATCGTTATCAAAAAAGATTTTATATATATATATATATATATATATATAAGAAACTGTTGGAGATTGACCAGTTTAATTTGGTTGTTCAAAAATTAATTACTAGTCAACTGGATTATTGTAATATGCTATATGTAGGATGTTCAAGTAACATTTTGAAGAAACCACAGACACTGCAGAATGTAGCAGTGAGAGATTAGTATATTTTGCTAGTAAATTTGTTAGTGTAACTCCTTTAATGGTTAAAACATATTGGTTACCTATAAAGGCAAATATAATCTTCAAAATATACACCAAATCTTATTTGGTCAAGCCCTGCAATTTATGTCTGGGGCCTGTGTCATCACCATCTTTTTGCAAGGAGAAGCAGTTGAGGGATCGAATGATATTATATTTTCCAATAGGAAAAGGGGATAAATATAAACAGATTTTCATGTCCACTTTTCATTTTATTGCCACAAAGATGTGGAATGATTAACCAATGGATGTTAGAGTACTGTATGTGTATATTTTGTATCTCACCCTGGATAAGGGTGGTTTAAAAGTCATAAATCTAACCTAAACCTAATTGACCACCGTTAGGACTGCTTTTTAAAACAAATCCTATGCAGGCACCGACACTCAATATTGCCAACCCCCAAATAGCTGCTAGCTCTTCCCCAACTTCGCCCTTGGAACGCCCCTCTCTAGACCACTCCAAAAATGGCCAGTTGGTGACAATGTTCAGCGAGATTGCCCAGTTAAGTGCTGCTGAGTATTGGTGGTCGGCTTGCTGAGCATGATTTAAGTGGGTCAGAACCTCTCCTACCTGCTTAAACTGCTTTAAATATTGGGCCCTAATTGTCGTTATAAAACAGGCTCCCAGAGCCAGACCCGATATGCACAAATTTGCATCTGCTCCCAGGATTATATCTATGTGTTGGATGTGCTGCAACACAGGAGAATGACTTATTATACTTACAGAGAGCTCCCAGGGTGATTGACACAATCAGTAAAAGAAGACACAAGATTAACTGAGAAAGAGAAGCAAGGAACCAAAGGTACAATCGGCATCGCTGGGGAAGTACTAGGAGAGAGAAAGGAAAGAATTCATCACAACGTACCCTATTTATTAAGCCATGTTGAGGTCTATAAACACAGAGAAAATACAAGATTCGACATGCTGGAGAAAGAGAACATTATTAGCATACATTTACCTAAACAAGTGGCCAATCCAGGTACTAGTGACCTGGATTGGCCACTTGGATGGAAGTAGGATATTCGGCTAGATAGACCATTGGTCTGATACTATGTTTTTAGCATAAGAACTTCCATACTGGGTCCAACAAGCCCTGTATCCTTTCCAACAATGGCCAAGCCAGGTCCCCAGAATCTGGCAGGATCCCAAAAAGCAGAGGCAAGCAGTGGCTTTCCCCAAGTCTACTTTAATAACATTTTATGGACATTTCCTCCAGGAACTTGCTCAATCCTTTTTTTGCAAATTCCTTTTACCACACACTCTAGAAGTAAGAAGGACAAGAATGAAACAACAGAATAACACTTGTGTATTACGATTTGTGAAGGGAGGGGAAGAGGTGGCTAACGTTATTAAGACTAACTTGGACATTTTAAAATCTCATCCAGTATTTGAACAACTTAAATTTAGAATAGCATTTTCATGTGACAAGAATCTAAAAGAGTTAAGACCAGCACAACTCCCACAGATAAGTGATACAAGGAGGACACAGAAAATGTGCATGTAAAACTTGTTTGATCACCAGAGAAGCCAATGTTTTTATTAATCCTATGGACAATATATATACATTATGTTGTACAAAATGCCAAGAATTGCAAGGCAGAATTTGTGGCATATGTTATACAATTGACCACTAGTTCACTCAAGCTTGATTCAATTACACTGAAAATCCAAGCACAACCTCACACTGGCTGTGTAAAAAATCCTGTGAGACATCCCACACAATATGCCTACTGGTCAATCTTATAGATGGAGAAAAAAGCTTCAGTTTCGCCAACCAGCCCACCCAACGTATCTGGCTATAGGGCTTCAGTTATGGCGAATCATCATCTAGCTTCAAAAAAACTCCATCCAACTAATTGACCACTTTCTACCTAGCCTTTGTGTGTGTCTCAACCACCTTCTCCAACAGTTTCTTGTGCACTCTTAGTTCTAAATTCTCTCAAAAGCTTGTGGTGCTTATATAAGATGTAGCCAGAGACCCCGCCAAGAACCACTTAGCTTTTTCCAACTGCTATCGTGTTCCGCTCACTTCCGTGGTCTCCACTCTTCAACCCGACAGGGAGCCCCCATTTCAGGAATGCTGCATCAGGGGATATATTTCCATCTCGTATCCACAACTCCAAGCCTGTCTTCACTCTGCTGCTCTGCTCCCTGTCGGGTTGAAGAGTGCACAAGAAACTGTTGGAGAAGGTGGTTGAGACACACACAAAGGCTAGGTAGAAAGTGGTCAATTAGTTGGATGGAGTACTTCTACTATAATAACATAAGTGTCATACTGGGACAGGCCAAAGGTCCACCAAGGCCAACATCTTGTCTCTGACAGTGGCCAATCTAGATCACAAATACCTGACAGAATCCCAAAGAGGGCTCAGGGACAGTAAACAAACAAAAGGACTGGGAAGAAAGTCAGCCTCCCAATGCTACCTTTGTGAGAGCAGGGAATAGTACTTCTACTACTACTACTACTACTACTACTACTTATCATTTCTATAGCGCTACTAGATGTACGTAGCACTGTACAATGAATATGTAAGAGACAGTCCCTGCTTGACAGAGCTTATAATGTAATCAGGACAGACAAAGAGGACAAATGAGGGATAAGGACAAAGAGTATCAAGATTCCATGTAGAATCCCAAGAGTAGCAACATTCCGGAATCCAAAGAGAAGCAAGATTTCGTGCAGACTCCCAAAGAGTAGCAAGATTCCATGCAGAATCCCAAAGAGTAGCAACATTCTGGAATCCCAAAGAGAAGCAAGATTCCGGAATCCCAAACAGAAGCAAGATTCTGTGCAGAATCCCAAAGAGTAGCAACATTCTGGAATCCCAAAGACTCCTCCTCCTACTACTACTTATCATTCCTATAGTACTACTAGACGTACGCAGTGCTGTACAAGGAGCATGTAAGAGACAGTCCCTGTTCGGCAGAGCTTACAATATAATCAGGACAGACAAACAGGACAAATGAGGGATAAGGACAAAGAGCAGTGCTTTTTTTGTGCCCTGCTTTCTGTTCCTGCCACCCGCGTTTAAATCTTTTTTCACCTGAAATCGCAGCGCCGGTGACAGCGTTAGTGAAAGCAGCACAGGCTCACCTCCTCTACCCTTCCCTACCCTCTTAGCATCCCGCCTTTCTCTGATGTAGTTTCCTGTTTCTGCGAGGGCAGGACGCTGATAGGGAAGGGAAGGGTATAGGAGATGAGGAGAGAGTTCAAATGCTGGACATGGATGGAGGGGAGGGATGAGAGAGGAAGTGAGATGAACATGGATGGAGGGGAGGAGAGAGGAAAAATGCTGGACATGGATGGAAAGAGGAAGGAGAAGCATACTGACGAGATGAGGGAAAGGGAAAAGAGGAGAAAAACTGCACATGGATGGAGAAAATAGGCAAAAGCTGGATTCACTGTATACCTCCTCTAGTCAAGTCCGCAGAGGACCCAGCTTTTACCTATGGATGTAGGGCAAGAATTGAAGAAAGGAGGAAAGTAAAGAAATAAATGGAAAGGAAGCCCTGGAAGTGGAGTTAAGGGAGCAGATAGAGAACAGCAGAATCAGAGACTGGGACCAACATGATCAGAAAAACAAAGTCACCAGACAACAAAGGTAGAAAAAATAATTTTATTTTCATTTTAGTGTTTGGAAGATGTCCAATTTCAGAATTTATATCTGCTGTCTTATTTTGCACTGGGAATACTGGAGCTCTTACAGAAATTATTTATAATGAAAAAAAATCACAAGTTATTTTTTTCTCCTATACTGGTATAGTATTTTCAATGATATTGCTTATATGTGCCATGGCTGGTATGATGGGTGTGGCTACTGTGGGTGTGGATATCTGGGGCGGAGCCATAGATGGTGACCCCCCACCCATAATGTGCACTGGTACCTTTTTTCCTACAAAAAAAAGCACTGACAAAGAGTAGCAAGATTCTGGAATCCCAAAGATTAGCAAGATTCCGCGCAGAAACCTAGAGTAGCAAGATTCCAGAATCCCAAAGACTCCTACTACTACTTATCATTTCTATAATGTTACTAGACGTACGCAGCGCTGTACACTGAACATGTAAGAGACAGTCCCTGCTCGACAGAGCTTACAATCTAATTAGGACAGACAAACAGGACAAACAAGAGATAAGGGAATTACTAAGCTGGGAAAGATAAAACATGGGTACTGAAGAAGTAAGGGTTAGGAATTAAAAGCAGCATCCATAGATGCAGAAGAAGGAATCCTTGGAATATCAACTGACTGACCGGGCAAGGAAGGGCAGAGCAGGAGCCCTGTCCAGATGGAAGTGAGGGACTGCAGCAGTAGCCACAGAGGTCACAGCCATGAGTACTGGGTCTGTGAAAATAATGATCTGCAAATTTTGTTACATTTGTACCCTGCACTTTCCCACTCATGGCAGGCTCAATGTGGCTATGGAGGGTTAAGTGACTTGCCCAGAATCACAAGGAGCTGCCTGTACCTGAAGTGGGAATTGAACTCAGTTCCTCAGTACCAAAGTCCACCATCCTAACCACTAGGCCACTCTTCCTGCATATTAGGCCTGATTATTTGTCCACTCTTATGGGTAATGGAGGAGGAGCTGAGGCAATTGTGGGGATGTGTGTGATGAGCACTGGCTGACAGACCAAACTAGATTTTGGCACTCTAGGTGGCTGGTTACTTCATGTGAAGGAATAGCCTGGCCCTGATGGTTGCTTACCCTACCTGTGTTGTACTAAATTTATTGCTTCTATTATTTAAATGTTTTCGTACACATTGCAGAGGGAAGAACTGCCATTACTTTGAACCACTTGTTTTTCTGCTGACAAATTCTGTCTGTTTTCTGCCATTACCTTCTTATACTAAACTCTGTTATCATTTAAATTCCCTCCTATCTTACCCTTCACCAGTTCTGTAGAAAAGGGTTATGCAAGAGGTGG
Source organism: Microcaecilia unicolor (assembly GCF_901765095.1). Lineage (NCBI taxonomy): Eukaryota > Metazoa > Chordata > Amphibia > Gymnophiona > Siphonopidae > Microcaecilia > Microcaecilia unicolor. Next base: position 197,758 of record NC_044032.1, on the reverse strand, counting down.
GGCAGTACAGAGCGAAAATGTACTCTCAATCCATTTCCTCTCATGGGTGGTGATGAAGTGGGTGGAGGGGTGGGGGGGAGGGCATCACCGGGCGAGGTGCACAGGCACAATTTTAGCTCATCCACCCCAGAATCTGCTTTTCCTGAAACCGAACAACATGTAATGTAACTGAATAATAAACAGGAGTTTCAATGAACATCATGTTTTCAAGAACGGTGGGAGGGCTTTCTGTCTAGCCCTGTGAAGTACAACCCTTTATAGGGGAAGTACACTGGGGGTGAAGGGATTATGGATATGGCTCACACTGTTTTCATTAGTACCTCAAGAAAATACAACAATTTATTGGGATTTATTAACCGCCTTTATGAAGAGATTCACCCAAGGCAGTGTACAGTAGGTACAGTTTAACATCAAACTTACAATTTTGTTAACAGCATAACAATAGTAAAATAAACCAGTAAAGACATAGACAGAATGAAAGATGAAAATTTGAAAGCAGCAAATTGAGACCTAATAATAGGACTATCATGAAACAGAATCAAAAATATACACATGTAACAGCACTGAAATTCAAATAACAGAGATATAATACAATGAAATATCTAATAAGCACACAATTAAAACATTCAATTAACATTGTTATGATATACTAATCCTTTTCTACAATACAGCTTACCATATAGCGGAGGGACAAGATGGGTGGTACAGAGTCAGTTGGGATAATTTGATGGTTAGCTAAAGTCAAGGCAAGTTCTTTGTACAGTTAATCAAGATATAAGGAACTGGTCTAAGTTACACTGGGTGTAGCAAGCTAGTCCAGGAGCAGGACCATGTTCCAGTGCAACGGGTTGCTGATGGGGGAGGGGGAGGTTAGAAGTGGGTACACCTCTCCCTTGACCAATTTCACTTGGCTTATCATAAGATTACATTGAGGATGTACACAAATAGTAGCTGAAACCACATTGGCAGCCTTTATTGTTCCCCAGGTCACCCACAAAACCTCAGATATGCTTCAGAAGAGTGTAATATTACCTTTCATTCATTAAGAATTAGTTTGTCCAATATTAGAGGTTACCAACATTAATTTTTGATATTTATCATTTTTAACCTTTACATTTCAGCATTTAAGTAAATCAGCACACCTACTACACTAAAATAATATTAAAAGTATTTTATAAAAACCTGAGAATGTTTATTAAAATACAACGCAAAACAAGGTCAGCAGATGAGGAAGGAACACATCACTTTACCATACTGCAGAGAGGGGGAAAAAAACATCCCCAGGCATTTCTGTCCCTTCCTTCTATATCTCTGTACTACACACTACAGGGAATAAAAACATCCCCAGACATTTACATATAGTAACATAGTAAATGACGGCAGATAAAGACCTGAACGGTCCATCCAGTCTGCCCAACAAGATAAACTCATTTTACATGGTATGTGATACTTTATATGTATACCTGAGTTTGATTTGTCCTTGCCATTCTCAGGGCACAGACCAAGAAGTCTGCCCAGTACTCTTCTTGTACTAAAAGTGCTGAAGATTCTGAAATCCTAAAAAGTTACAAGATTCCGGAATCCCAATTAGTAGCAACATTCCATGTAGAACCCCAAAGAGTAACATAGTAAATGACGGCAGATAAAGACCTGAACGGTCCATCCAGTCTGTCCAACAAGATAAACTCATTTTACATGGTATGTGATACTTTATACCCGAGTTTGATTTGTCCTTGCCATTCTCAGGGCACAGACCGTAGAAGTCTGCCCAGCACTGTTCTTGTACTAAAAATTCTGAAGATTCTGGAATCCCAATTAGTAGCAACATTCCATGTAGAACCCCAAAGAGTAACATAGTAAATGACGGCAGATAAAGACCTGAACGGTCCATCCAGTCTGCCCAACAAGATAAACTCATTTTACATGGTATGTGATACTTTATATGTATACCTGACTTTGATTTGTCCTTGCCATTCTCAGGGCACAGACTGTAGAAGTCTATCTGTCACTTACTGCAGGGAATAAAGTCCATCCAAAGATATTTCTATCCTTTCTATCTGACTGTATCACACACTGCAGTGAATAAAGACAATCCTGAGACATTTCTTTCCCTTCTATCTCACTGTATCACACATTGCCAGTGTTATCTTGTAACCTTTACTTCATTTGTTGTATTTTTAAACATTTTTTCCCTTTGGTATAGTTTATTTGGGTGTCATTTAGTCATTTTTTGCCTATGCTAATATCACTGTTGTGCATGAGCTAGTGTAAGGCCCGTTTTATATAATCAGCCTTGTTGCTTTCACATTATACTCTCACCCTTATTTCTCCAGGGTTGTCCATCTTTTAGGCTCTTTCCTTTAGTCTGAGGGAGAAAATGACTCCCCTAAATGATGATCCATTTAAATGAGATACCAAATATGGTTTGTACGTGATCTATACAAATTCTCTGTTTCAGGTCTGCCTCAAAGTTTGTTTCAGTTTTATCTCTGTCACACATATTCTAGTAAAGTTAAACATTAAAATATATTCTTTAAATGACTCTATGCTTTTGGAATTTACCTTTCTGCTTTTCTTCAGTCCTTGGAGATTCAGGGCTGTTTTCTTCCTCCGGTGGTTCTGGGAACCTTACAGCAGCGTAGTTGATGTCTCCATCCTCCTGCAGCACCGAGGAACCTTCCATGAAATTATACACAGTTTAGAAATAATATTCATGCCCAGGTGTGAGAAATCCAGTCGCCCTCTTAATAAACAATGAACATCTCATATTACCTGCAGGGCAATATTGGGAAGATCTAGGTCTTTTTGCTTTTCCAAATTGTAGATCAGAATAAGACACTGTCTCAGCCATTTTAAATGCCTCCCACTCTGTTCAGGAGATGAAGGGAGACTGCAGGCGGACAGGAAGTCTGACAATTATATATAGTGAGAAAGCAGGGGCAGAAAGAACTAAAGAACATTGATTACCGCATATTTTGTATCTGGCCCCTAAGTAGAGGAAGCAACCGAAAAGCTTAATGTGCTCCACTTCTGACCTTGAAGGTCCTGTTTTCAAATTCTAAGTACTCAGTTTATTAATTGGATCTTATTGGGTAACCAAGAAATAAGCTGGCTAAGTCCATTCAACAGGGAACTGAATTTATCTGCTCATAAAATGTATAGGTATGAAATGAATTCCAGAGTTTAATTATGCGTTGAGTGAAGAAATATTTTCTCCAGTTTGGTTTAACTTTACTACATTGTAGCTTCATCGCATTCCCCCTAGTCCTAGTATTTTTGGAAAGCGTGAATAGACACTTCACATCTGCCAGTTCAACTCCACTCATTATTTTATAGACCTCTATCATATCTCCCCTCGGCCGCCTTTTCTCCAAGCTGAAAAGCCATAGCCGCTTTAGCCTTTCCTCATAGGGAAGTCGTCCCATCCCCTTTATCATTTTCGTAGCCCTTCTCTGCACCTTTTTTAATTCTATATTTCTATATTGAATGGTCGGCCCTCTGAAACCCACCAAAAATCTACTGTACCCAACTGTAGATCACTACAATTGCCCTAGCCGCTTTAGCTTTTCCTCATAGGGTGTATAATAGGTATGAAATAGACTGGTGGACAAACCTGTCAGAGCTGTGAAACCTAAGAGCAGACTAGTCTAACTGGTTGAAAATAAAATTAAGCGGGTGATAAGTCATAGACTCTCTGCTGTTTTAAAAGTGGATCCTATGGCTTGTTTATCTAGAACGTAAGAGTAGCCATACTGGGTCAGACCAATGGTCCATCTAGCCCAGTATTCTGTTTTCCAAACAGTGCCAAGCCAAGTCACAAGTACCTGGCACAAACCCAAATCGTGGCAACATTCCACGTAGAACCCCAAAGAATAGCAAGATTCTAGAATCCTAAAGAGTGACAAGATTCCATGTAGAACCCCAAAGAAAACCAAGTTTCTGGAATCCTAAAGAGTGACAAGAGTCCATGCAGAATCTCAAAGAGTAGCGACATTCCATGTAGAACCCCAAAGAATAGCAAGATTCTGGAATCCTAGAGAGTGACAAGATTCCATGCAGAATCTCAAAGAGCAGCGACATTCCATGTAGAACCCCAAAGAATAGCAAGATTCTGGAATCCTAAAGAGTGACAAGATTCCATGCAGAATCTCAAAGAGCAGCAACATTCCATGTAGAACCCCAAAGCATAGCAAGTTTCTGGAATCCTAAAGAGTGGCAAGATTCCATGCAGAATCTCAGAGTAGTAACACTCCATACTACAAATCCCAGGGCAAGCAGTTGCTTCCTATGTCTGTTTCAATAGCTGACTATGGACCTTTCTTCCAGGAATTTGTCCAAACCTTTTTTAAACCCAGATATGCTAACCGCTGTTACCACCTCCTCTGACAAATCTAATGGATTACAAGGGGAGGAGAGACCAGCAACAGTGAACTAGGGGGGTACGGTTCGGTGTGTCCTAATATGCCAGTGAAAAAGGGGAGAAAACAATGATATGAAGACTAAGAAGGGATAGGACATGTAAAGAGGGGATAAGGTAGAGACCTTGGGGTGAGAAATATATAATTATGGTACAGCCAGAGACCCCCCCACTGGAATGGTGGAGGGCCCAGTCATAGAGCTCAGGCCATTACAGACCTTGGCTGAGTCAGAAATCTGATGGCTGACATAACTGGGAGCTTACTGGAAAAGTATGACCTAGTTTGTAGCCCGGATTGAGGCCTAAAAGTTAGGTAAATAGATATGGAAACAAAATGGAGGATTTCAGCACAAAATGGAAGCCCGTATCTGTTACAAAGTGGAATTTTCTCTAATGTAAGTTAGAAAAACAAGTTGAGCAATGAGTGAGTCATGCCAGGTGCAGAGAAAATAGGGAACTAGCTGTCCAAGAGAGGAGGGAGACTTTCCTGTGAGCAGGGTCTTGCTTAAGAAGCGAGCTAAAGATAAAACCATGTTAGCAAGATAGAAGCTACTCATTAGCATGAGCCAATCAGTGACAACCATGACATTAGCATAGATCCAATCAGGTATATCTACTGTCATATTACCCATATCCTGAGGGCACCTATAAAAATCCGGGTATTTCCTGGTTTGAGTTAGAGAGAAAAGGGTTGGCACTCTCTCTCCAAGGGAAACCAATGTGTCCAGCAAAATTGACAAATTTCCTAATTGCTTTCCCTTGTAAAACCTCTAATTGGTAAAAGAAATTATAAAAGATTAGCAAATAATTAACCCCTGTTTGCAGCTTATTATATTCCTATAATTAATTTATTGTACATGCCTGTTGTCAATCACTGATTTGACTTATACCTTAGCAAATAAACTCCTCATTCCAAATGATGATTTGTGGGCTTCACTTAATGATCAAAGGCTGTAAGTATAAATGCATTGTATAACTTGTAATCTAAATCCAGTTTGTCATAAGGCTGGTATCTTTTCCTTAGACCTAACGTCTCCCTTAGAGGCAATAACTCCTTGATTACCCCAGTACTAGTGTTATTTAGAGATGGAGTCAGATTAAGGTCACTCTAGCCTTCTTGGGGGGGGCTCGGGACCCCCCAATTCTCAACAGAAACGAGCTGAAAGGAGGAGGTTGGGAAGAGGGGAGAGACTTTAGAAAAGGGGATACAAGCTGGAAGAGGAGCTGTGAAGGGAGGATGAGGCATGAGTGTGCTTCTGTTGTCATAGTAGGTGGTCAACTGGAACCCAGAGAGGCTGAGAAGGCTAGGGCTTTTTAGCTTGGAGAAGAGACGGCTGAGGGGAGATATGATAGAAGTGTATAAAATAATGAGTGGAATGGATCGGGTGGATGTGAAACGACTGTTCACGCTATCCAAAAATACTAGGACTAGAGGGCATGAGTTGAAGCTACAGTGTGGTAAATTTAAAACGAATCGGAGAAAAGTTTTCTTCACCCAACGTGTAATTAGACTCTGGAATTCGTTGCCGGAGAACGTGGTACGGGCGGTTAGCTTGACGGAGTTTAAAAAGGGGTTAGATAGATTCCTAAAGGACAAGTCCATAGACCGCTATTAAATGGACTGGAAAAATTCCTCATTTTTAGGTATAACTTGTCTGGAATGTTTTTACGTTTGGGGAGCGTGCCAGGTGCCCTTGACCTGGATTGGCCACTGTCGGTGACAGGATGCTGGGCTAGATGGACCTTTGGTCTTTCCCAGTATGGCACTACTTATGTACTTATGTACTTATCAGATGGTGTTGGTCAGTATTGTAGTAAATAAAACAGGCCTATATACTTTTCTAAAGAAGTACCTAAAAAGGGAAGGGAAAAAGGAAGAAAGTACAGAAAGAGTCAATCCAGTAGCAAAAGATGAGGAAACAGGAGAGCAAAGAGGCAATTGGAAGGAATAAATTGTTAGAAAAACAGAGATATAACAAAAGAAAGGGAACGAAGTACAAACTAAAGTCCAAATGAAAAAACAGCACCATGGGCCTTTAAAAATGGAACACAGTTCTTTAATGAATGAGCCTTGACAAAAAGACCTGACACGGGCCGTGTTTCGATGACTAGCACCAGTGATGACGTGGAAAACTTGGGGAATAACTCAAATATATTCCTCTACAATATATTATTCCTTACCCCACGTCTCATGTAGTAAAAGCTACAAAGAAACAAGGCACTTTCACTTTCTGTATCCAAGAATATATTTGAGTTATTCCCCAAGTTTTCCACGACATCACTGTGACCCCTGACGCAGGTGCTAGTCACCGAAGCACGGCCCTTGTCGAGTCTTTTTGTCAAGGCTCATTCATTAAAGAACTGTGTTCCATTTTTAAAGGCCCGTGGTGCTGTTTTTTTGTTTAGAAAAGCAGAGAGGCATTGCAATGTTTTAGGAATGCGAGGAACAGTAGGAAGTAGAAAGTTAGGATTGTAAGAGGGAAAGAGAAACATTATGTGGAGACTGACAAGGAGAAGGTGAAATACTTAGGGGTCTATGAAGTATGCTGAAAAATGGTTTGCGATAGTGTAGGCACGGGTTTTTTGGTGCATGCCGATCCATTTTTCAGCGCGCCTGTAAAAAAATGCCTTTTTTAAATTTTTGCCGAAAATGGACGTGCGGCAAAATGAAAATTGCTGCGTGTCCATTTTGCGTCTGAGACCTTACCGCCAGCCATTGACCTAGCGGTAAAGATTCATGTAGTAACCGGGAGGTAATGACCTACGTGTGTCAACTGCCACTTGGCGTCCGTCCGTTACGCACGTCCTAAAATAAAAAAATATTTTTCAGACAAGCATTTCAGATGCACGCCACAAATGAAATTACCACAAGAGCCATGCGGTAGCCGGGCGGTAACTCCATTTTGATGCACGTTGGGCGCGCATAGACGCTTACGCGGCTTAGTAAAAGGGCCCTAACAAATATTTCTGGGACTGGATGGCATATACCCAAGGGGGAAAACAGAGAAGTTTTGGTTGTTTCACTCATTGCTTTTTTCAGCACTTCTGTAGAGTCAGTTGTGGTTTCAAAGGACTGGAAACGGGTAGATGGACACATCTTCTATCCCTTGCTGGAAAAAGTCAGAAAGTTCACCTAAAGGGCAGCAGAGAAGCAAAATAAGCTGAACACACTGAAGGTGATCAGAGACAATAAGTCACAGGAGAGGGTGAAGAGAAAAAAAAGACCAGTAGAGTAATAGGCAAATTTCTTGATAGAATGATTCTTAAACAAAAGACCTGACGGGACCATATCAAGGGGTATGAGAACATCTGCAATATATATGTGCGTTAAATTTATTCTGTATTTTCCTTTGTAATGATTCCTCTTAGTAATATAAATTATTACTTAGTAATATTAATTCAAAAGGAGTGAAGCCTGTGAAACTGGGATTACCTTAATCAGTGGGAATTGGATTAGAGACTCAAGTGTTCGCATTGTTAAATAATTTCTGGTTTTAAAAGAGAAAAAAAATGAAATCAGGTGTATTATTTCTACTAATATTGGACAATAAGTATGTTTCCAACAAAATAAATTGACTATACACCGTTTTGGGTTTGAAGAAGCCAACCAGACGATCAATGTGGAATAATGATTGAAATAAATAATAAGTCTGGGGATAATCAGGTTAATACCACTTTTTTTTCTGTTTACTGTTGTTTAATTGATCTCCTTGTCTTGTTTCACTCTCCCTATTTTGTGGTCTAAGGAAGAGAATAGAATTACCTGACTGAAATAATTCTTGTGTATATTACTTTCTCTGTATTTCTGGCAAGTTATTTTATTGCTTGTAAATTTAAATTCTCACGCCTTTTTTGGTGGTGGCTCAGGGTGGGTTGCATTCGGGTGCGCTGGATGTTTCTCTGTTCCAGGAGGACTCACAATCTAAGTTTGTACCTGAGGCAATGGAGGGTTAAGTGACTTGCCCAAGATTACAAGAAGCAGTAGTGGGATTTGAACTGGGCACCTCTGGATTGCAAGACCGGTGCTCTGACCACTAGGCCACTCCTCCATGTTCAGAAGTGCAGGTGCTCTCTATGATATCAAAGGTTGTTCTGCGAGCCGCACGAACCTTTGTAGTCACACCACCTCAGCAGCTTGGGTTTCTGCTACAGGTTGTCAAGGTCCTCACAGAGCTTGAATCTCATCCTATAAAATAATTCTCACCTCCAACGCTCTGACTTGCCTGGGACTGTGGCTCATTCCGAGTTGGTCTGCTAGGCTCCGTAGATCAGGCTGACATCACCATAGACATTATGATGTCAACTTCAGAACCCGGGGGGAAAAAAACATGCCTCACAGCTGATCCATGTCCAGAGGAGGGTCGCTGGACATGGGTGGCTGGAGGGGGGGCAGGGGAGAGAGGAGGGTCACTGGACATGGGTGGCTGGAGGGAGGGCAGGGGAGAGAGGAGTAATAACAAGTATAGAATGTTTGTACATTTGGGAAGCTCTCCAGGTGCCCTTGGCCTGGATTGGCCGCTGTCGTGGACAGGATGCTGGGCTCGATGGACCCTTGATCTTTTCCCAGTGTGGCATTACTTATAAATTAAAAAATATATATATTCTGTGAAAACATTAAATTAAAATAAACAAAATCTTCACCAATTGTTATTATTTAAAGAGCACCCTGGGTTGAGCACCTTATAGAAAATTGCGGATTCCCGCACCCAACTCTGCTGAAACCTGGAGTAAATCTTGGCATGCAAGTTGGGTGTCTAACTCCTGTATTCTATAAACTGCACCTACATTTTAGGAACACTCGTGACCCATCCATATCCCTCCCATGGCCACACTCCCTTTTCGGTTATGTGCGAGACATTTCGGTTACGTGCGAATTGACAGATGCGGGCATAAGTCCAAATTAGGGCCACTTAATGCCAATAATTGATTATTAATGGCTCATTAACTAATTTACGAGTGCATCTGCCCAGAATGCCCAAATTTGCATGACCTATGTAGAATCAGGGGGTTGGTGGGCCCAGGGCCGGGACCAGCAGGATCTGGGAGGCCTTTCACAGTTTCTGTCCACTCATTGAACATCATCAGTACCTCTTCCTCTTCTTTTGATTTGGCTTTATCTCTTGACTTTTTCCCAATCTGATCGTAAGGTGAGTTACATTCAGTTAGATATGTGTTATTCTTCTGTCCAAATGTGCTCACAATTTAAGATGTGCCTAAGCCTATAGAAGGTGAAATGGCTTGCCTTAGGTCACAAGGAGAGTCAGTGGGAAAAGAGGGATTTCAGTCCTAGATTCTCTAACAACTAAGCTTTTCTTTCTCTCCACTTATAAAGTTCAGAAGCTAGAGAGTCAAGTTAGCTCAATTATAAAGCAGATGTTTTATTCTATGTGGAAACTTAAACGCATAAGACCCTACTTTCCAAGGGACATATTCCGCAACTTGACGCAATCAATGGCACTGAGCCATTTAGACTATTGCAATGATTATACAGTGGTGGAAATAAGTATTTGATCCCTTGCTGATTTTGTAAGTGTGCCCACTGACAAAGACATGAGCAGCCCATAATTGAAGGGTAGGTTATTGGTAACAGTGAGAGATAGCACATCACAAATTAAATCCGGAAAATCACATTGTGGAAAGTATATGAATTTATTTGCATTCTGCAGAGGGAAATAAGTATTTAATCCCTCTGGCAAACAAGACCTAATACTTGGTGGCAAAACCCTTGTTGGCAAGCACAGCGGTCAGACGTCTTCTGTAGTTGATGATGAGGTTTGCACACATGTCAGGAGGAATTTTGGTCCACTCCTCTTTGCAGATCATCTCTAAATCATTAAGAGTTCTGGGCTGTCGCTTGGCAACTCGCAGCTTCAGCTCCCTCCATAAGTTTTCAATGGGATTAAGGTCTGGTGACTGGCTAGGCCACTCCATGACCCTAATGTGCTTCTTCCTGAGCCACTCCTTTGTTGCCTTGGCTGTATGTTTTGGGTCATTGTCGTGCTGGAAGACCCAGCCACGACCCATTTTTAAGGCCCTGGCGGAGGGAAGGAGGTTGTCACTCAGAATTGTACGGTACATGGCCCCATCCATTCTCCCATTGATGCGGTGAAGTAGTCCTGTGCCCTTAGCAGAGAAACACCCCCAAAACATAACATTTCCACCTCCATGCTTGACAGTGGGGACGGTGTTCTTTGGGTCATAGGCAGCATTTCTCTTCCTCCAAACACGGCGAGTTGAGTTCATGCCAAAGAGCTCAATTTTTGTCTCATCTGACCAAAGCACCTTCTCCCAATCACTCTCGGCATCATCCAGGTGTTCACTGGCAAACTTCAGACGGGCCGTCACATGTGCCTTCCGGAGCAGGGGGACCTTGCGGGCACTGTAGGATTGCAATCCGTTATGTCGTAATGTGTTACCAATGGTTTTCGTGGTGACAGTGGTCCCAGCTGCCTTGAGATCATTGACAAGTTCCCCCCTTGTAGTTGTAGGCTGATTTCTAACCTTCCTCATGATCAAGGATACCCCACGAGGTGAGATTTTGCGTGGAGCCCCAGATCTTTGTCGATTGACAGTCATTTTGTACTTCTTCCATTTTCTTACTATGGCACCAACAGTTGTCTCCTTCTCGCCCAGCGTCTTACTGATGGTTTTGTAGCCCATTCCAGCCTTGTGCAGGTGTATGATCTTGTCCCTGACATCCTTAGACAGCTCCTTGCTCTTGGCCATTTTGTAGAGGTTAGAGTCTGACTGATTCACTGAGTCTGTGGACAGGTGTCTTTCATACAGGTGACCATTGCCGACAGCTGTCTGTCATGCAGGTAACGAGTTGATTTGGAGCATCTACCTGGTCTGTAGGGGCCAGATCTCTTACTGGTTGGTGGGGGATCAAATACTTATTTCCCTCTGCAGAATGCAAATAAATTCATATACTTTCCACAATGTGATTTTCCGGATTTAATTTGTGATGTGCTATCTCTCACTGTTACCAATAACCTACCCTTCAATTATGGGCTGCTCATGTCTTTGTCAGTGGGCACACTTACAAAATCAGCAAGGGATCAAATACTTATTTCCCCCACTGTATGTATATCGAATACGTTTAGTTGGTATATATCAGCACCTAAATCTTTGCGCATCGATTTACACAAACGAACACTTGGCGTAAATCCTTTTGCATAGATTTAGGTGCATTGGGCCATATTCTATAACTATGGGTGTAAATTTCAGAACACCCACAAAATGCCCATTTCCTTGCCAACAGCCTTGCCAATTTTGTGATGTGCTATCTCTCACTGTTACCAATAACCTACCCTTCAATTATGGGCTGCTCATGTCTTTGTCAGTGGGCACACTTACAAAATCAGCAAGGGATCAAATACTTATTTCCACCACTGTATGCAGGTTGTAAAGTACAGCTTCTGAAGAAACTCCAGACAGCCCAGAACACAGCTGCTAGATTGATTTTCAAGAAAACAAGATATGATAGCGCTACACCTCTTCGACTGAAACTACACTGGCTCCCTATCATGGACCGCATTACCTTCAAACTTTGTACTCTGGTCCACAAGATAATCTACGGTGATGCCCCAGGTTATATGATTGATCTAATTGATCTTCCAGACAGGAATAGAATCAGTTCATCTCGTACTTATATGAACCTTCACTATCCTAGTTGCATTGGTCTTAAATATAAAACCACCTACACGTCCAATTTCTGATACTTCGGTATGCAGATGTGGAATGCATTACCAAAGAGAGTGAGAACGATACAAGACCATCATGAATTCAGGCGATCTTTAAAGACCTATTTATTTTGCAAAGCCTACCCTACTGATTCCACCTAAAAATCTCATCTCTACAATGATTCAAAGGACAATTTTATTTTATTTCTTCTTTCTTTGTCACTTATTATACCCACTTACCCCTACCTTACCTCACCCTACTTTAATTGTATTTGTTTAACCCCTACCGTACTTGGCGTGCGCCAATACGGTTATTGTAAGCCACATTGAGCCTGCTAGCGTGTGGGAAAATGTGGGATATAAATGCTGCAAATAAATAAATCTGTGACTGTACCATTTGGGTTAAAGAAGTGCCAGTTCTAGGAGGAACAGGCTAGATTCCACTCTTTTGAAAGCTGGGCCAGGCTGTAGAAGGAGAGCAGTTGTGGTGGAAGGTGAAGGAGTCCCTCAGGAGGCAGACGAGCAGCTGCCTTATAAAACATATCTATTTTGGAATCAATAACTTTTATTTTCAGATAAACTTCCATTTTATTGAAACGCTGTTGATAAGCTCCTACTATTGAAAGTCTTCTTAGATTATAATCCTGCTTTGCACTATTCGAATAAAGGTAGAATAAAAATCAAATACAAGACAATACAGTCATAAGGGCATTTGTAGTGGTCTACAGGTGGGTACAGTAGATTTCTGGTGGGTTTCAGAGGGCTGACCATACAATATAAGGGGGTAATGGTGAGATGCGTACCTGGCACCTTTTATGTGAAGTCCACTGCAGTGCCCCCTAGCCCTAGGGTGCCCCATTGCTCTGCTGGGATGTCTGTGTGTCCAGTCTACTAGGAATGCTGGCTCCTTCTACATCCCAATGGCTTGTTTTGTGCGTTTTCCCATGGATTTTTTTTTAATAGTGCAAAAAAAAATAGATGCACTGAACACAATATCTTGAAATTGGCCATTTTCAAAACAAAAAGATAGACGTTTTTCTAGCTCAAAAATTGCTATGGGGTCCTTTCACTAATGTAAACCCTCTGGTAGCAGAGCAAGGTATAACAATGATGGTACCAAATATGTCACAATGTTTCCCCAAAATGACTCAACACCAACCAAGGAGTTTAACAATAAAAAGAAAATATCTTTTTTATTATTTGAATTATATTTAAATGCGAATGAAATCTTACCAACTTGCAAATTTAACATATGTATTTCAATTACAGGTTTGCAACACAAATCAGTTTAGTCTCTAGAAACATTGAGAGCATTTTCAGATAAGTATAAATATTAGTTACATAAATCATTTAAGTACGTTCAATTTTGCAACACACTAGATTCTTTAAAGTTTCTTTTCTCCTGTCTTTCAGATTTCCCGAGACATTCAAGGATCTCAACATGTAAGTTTTCCTCTACTCTTTTTTTCCTTCTTTTAGTTATCTCTGACTTGTTGTTCAGGTTTCCTTTACTATTTTCTCTTATGTGCACTTTTTAAAATAGTTTCAGTCACTTAGCTGCTCTCTTTGTTTTCTCTCTCTGGCTCTCTGGAACGGTGGGTGCCTTTTCTTTCAGGTGATGATCTCCAGCATCAACTTCCTTCCAGTCTTTCCCTAGTAACATGTTCTCACCAATACAGCTCTGTCCCAACTGCCAGCCTGAGCTGTTTGTCACTCTCCTGAGAGTTCCATCAGCATTTGGAACACTCAGCGCATGCACACGGACCACTCAGTTTCACTGCACAGCTCACTGTCTCCACACCAGATCCAGAATGAGCCAGGTAATCTTTTAAAATTTAACCCAAAGGGTTTCACTAAGGTGCGCTGAAAAATGGCCTGCGGTAGTGTAGACACGTTTTGGGCGTGCACAGAATCATTTTTCAGCGCACCTGCAAAAAAAAATGCCTTTTTTAAACTTTTTGCCAGAAATGGACGTGCGGCAATATGAAAATAGCCACGTGTCCATTTTGGGTCTGAGACCTTACCGCTAGCCATGGACCTAGCGGTAAAACCTCATGCGGTAACCGGGTAGTAATGACCTATGTGTGCCAAATGCCACTTCTGACGCACGGCAGAAAATAAAAAAAACAATTTTTAGATGCACGTAGCAGGTGTGCACCAAAAATGAAATGACCACAAAGGCCATGCGGTAGCCGTGCGGTAAGTCCATTTTGGCACCACGTAGAAGCTTACGCGGCTTAGTAAAAGGGCCCCTATCGTTTGCCACTTGATATTTGGTTGTTTTCAGGTGGAGAATGGGAAAGATAACTGGAAGGGACTCACCTTGTTGGGTCCTCTGCTCAGTTGTGGGCGGAGTATTCTTAGCAGATTGCAAATAGATACCAGAATGGCTCCATTTGGTGCGGAGTGGAGGAGTAGCCTAGTGGTAAGTGCAGTGGACTCTGATCCTGGGGAACTGAGTTCGATTCCCACTGCAGCTCCTTGTGACTCTGGGCAAGTCACTTAACCCTCCATTGCCCCTGGTACAAAATAAGTACCTGAATATATGTAAACTGCTTTGAATGTAGTTGGAAAAACCTAAGAAAGGTGGTATATCAGGTCCCATTTCCCCTTTCCCTTATGACATCACAATATCAGAAGAGAGCCAAGTATCGGGCAATCAAGCCATTGTGACATCACCAATGAGATTGGCTCTTATTGGTGGAATGAGTGGAGGAGTAGCCTAGTGGTTAGTGCAGTGGACTTTGATCATGGGGAATTGGGTTCAATTCCCACTGCAGCTCCTTGTGACTCTGGGCAAAGTCACTTAACCCTCCATTGCCCCTGGTACAAAATAAGTACCTGAATATACAGTATGTAAACCGCTTTGAATGTAGTTGGAAAAAACCACAGAAAGGCAGTATATAAGTCCCATTCCCTATCCCTTATATACTAAACCTGTTTAGAGTACTTAGCAGTGAAAGCACTTAGGGGGTCTTTTACGTAGGCGCGCTGGCGTTTTTAGCACGCATTAAAAATAGGCATGCGCTAAATGCTAAAGACGCCCCATAGGAATACATTAGTGTCTTTAGCGTTTAGCATGCGCCTATTTTTGAACGCATGCTCAAAACGCCAGCGCGCCTAGGTCTGTTTACTAAGCAGCGTTATAGGCGCGTTAGCGTTTTTAACATGTGTTAACCATGTACACGCGTTAACTGTGTACACACCTACAATATCCCTATAGGTGCCTACGTGGTTAATGCACACACTAATTGTAGGCACGTTAAAAACGCTAATGCGCCTTAGTAAACAGGGCCCTTAAACAAATAATTGCCTTTGAAGATTATTTAACCCCCAAACTGTGGATACTTCAGGGAATGATTGAAAGAATATTTTTTTAGAGCATATGGATCTGCAGAAATTGTTTGCCACGTTTTTCAGTGGACAGGGTTGTGAGGGTTTTGGAAGGTGCTGCTCCAGAAAAGATTCAAGGGCCAACAGTGGTAACCAGAAGGGAAAAGAGGTGCGTTTTAAGAGGAGATGTACAAGTGACGGGGACAACATGAGACACAATTATGTATTATTTATTTAACTCTGCATTACACTGTTTTCCCAGACTCGTGATTATCCAAAGCCGTGAACAGCATAGATAAACATCGTCCTACATACATAACACATGAAAACTGAAGTAACATACACAATTAATATTAAAATTAGATTAAGGATACAGGGTACCATCACTTTATGTACTATCCAACCTGTCTGTCAAAGCCAGAGGCAGCAGGCTGTTCCCATGCAATTGAGACACCAGATGCGACTCCACTATCAACACCAAACCTGCGGTTTTGCTCTCATTCTCCTAAACTTTATCCTTCATTACCCTTTTGTTTTCAGGGTGCAGGAAACATGCATATCTTAGCTTTCTTTCTGAAGGAAAGATAATTCCATAAAGTTTGGGATCTCCCGTGGCTAATCTACTACTACTACTACTTACATAAGCACATAAGTAATGCCACACTGGGAAAAGACCAAGGGTCCATCGAGCCCAGCATCCTGTCCACTACAGCGGCCAATCCAGGCCAAGGGCACCTGGCAAACTTCCCAAACGTACAAACATTCTATACATGTTATCGCTGGAATTGTGGATTTCTATAGCGCTACTAGACGTATGCAGCGCTGTACACTTGAACATGAAGAGACAGTCCCTGCTCCACAGAGCTTACAATCTAATTAGGACAGACAAACAGGACAAATAAGAGATAAGGGAATATTAAAGTGAGGATGATAAAATAAGGGTTCTGAACAAGTGAATAAGGGTTAGGAGTTAAAAGCAGCATCAAAAAGGTGGGCTTTTAGCTTAGATTTGAAGACGGCCAGAGATGGAGCTTGACGTACCGGCTCAGGAAGTCTATTCCAGGCATATGGTGCAGCAAGATAAAAGGAATGGAGTCTGGAGTTAGCGGTGGAGGAGAAGGGTGAAGATAAGAGAGATTTACCCAGGGGAGGAATGTAGGGAGAGATGAGAGTGAAGAGGTACTGAGGAGCTGCAGAGTGAATGCACTTATAGGTCAATAAGAGGAGTTTGAACTGTATGCGGAAACGGATAGGAAGCCAGTGAAGTGACTTGAGGAGAGGGCTAATGTGAGCATAACGACACTGGCGGAATATTAGTCGTGCAGCAGAATTTTGAACAGATTGAAGAGGAGAGAGATGGCTAAGTGGGAGACCTGTGAGAAGCAAGTTGCAATAGTCTAAGCGAGAGGTGATAAGAGTGTGGATGAGGGTTCTGGTAGTGTGCTCAGAAAGGAAAGGGCGAATTTTGCTGATATTATAGAGAAAGAAACGACAATTTTTAGCAGTCTGCTGAATATATGCAGAGAAGGAGAGGGAGGAGTCGAAGATGACACCAAGGTTACGAGCTGATGAGACAGGAAGGATGAGAGTGTTATCCACAGAAATAGAGAATGGGGGAGGAGGAGAGGTTGGTTTAGGGGAAAAGATAAGAAGCTCAGTCTTGGTCATGTTTAGTTTCAGATGGCGCTGAGACATCCAGGCAGCAATGTCAGACAGGCAGGCTGATACTTTGGCCTGGATTTCGGCTGAGATTTCTGGTGTGGAGAGGTAGATTTGGGAGTCATCAGCATAAAGATGATACTGAAAACCATGGGATGAGATCAGAGTACCAAGGGAAGAAGTAAAGATGGAGAAAAAAAGAGGTCCCAGGACAGATCCCTGAGGTAAACCAACTGACAGTGGGATAGAAGTAGAGGAGGATCCACTAGAGTTTACACTAAAGGTTCGCTGGGAAAGATAAGAAGAAAACCAGGAAAGATAAGAAGAGATAAGAAGAAAACCTGTACAGTATCAGATGTTTCAGGGTGAGGAGTAAAAGTGACGGGGAGAGCAGAGCATGAAATATTTTTAGGAATTTGTTCCCTAAAGCAGGAACTCTAGTGGAGAAGTCTGGTGGATCAGTGGTGGGGAGAAGGGGGTGAGCAGGGAGAAGGCAGGTGCTAGGTGAACAGAGCCAGGGGGGGGGGAGGGAAGGAAGGGGGGGAAGGGGGGTAAATGCATGATGGAGAGTGATTGAAATTTATCTGTATCTGGAGCATGGGGGTTTTTGCTGTTTTCACAGTCTTTCTTTACTGATCTCAGTGTAATTTGTACCATCGATTGATACCACTATAAAATTATAATCCTCCTTCAACCGCAGCTTAACAGTGGATTTCTGACAGATCCAGCGATGCTCTTCTTTACAGGTCGTAGGGTGTACCGCATTTGTAGAAATAACTACGCAGGATGGAGATGAATCTGCCGTGGGATTTCTAGTGAGAAATTGGTGAAAAATGATTTAGTATTTGCAATCGAACTGCCTGGAAAAACATTGAAAGAAAACAGGAACATTTAGTTATTTATTTATTTGCGCACTTGTATCCCACATTTTCCCACCCATTTGCAGGCTCAATGTGACTTACAAAATGTTACAACAACATTCACATTAATAGAATAAGAATTTCAGAATATAGATACAGATAAGGTGCATAAGAATATTACGGCAATCATGTTAGCGGAATAATAATTTCAGAATTGTTGCAAGTAAAGGTGGATAAGTATATTATGTAGGATTGGAAGGGGATAAATAGATAAAATATAATATAATGATATCAGGACAAGATATAATATTCAGTAATGAGGATGTAACATAGAGGGGAATAATCGAACGGCGCCGGCGAAATACATGGTCGGCGATGTATTTTGGCGGCGCCGCAAACAGCTGGCCAGACCCGTATTTTCGAAAAAGATGGCCGGCCATCTTTTGTTTCGATAATATGGTCCGGCCAGCCAAATGCATTGGATTTGGCCGGGGTTTGAGATGGGCGGCTTCGTTTTTTAGCGATAATGGAAAGTTATGTCGGCCATCTCAAACCCCGGCCAAATCCAAGGCATTTGGCCGTGGGAGGAGCCAGCATTTTTAGTGCACTGGCCCCCCTGACATGCCAGGACACCAACCGGGCTCCCTAGGGGTCACTGCGGTGGACTTCAGAAAAGCTCCCACGTGCATAGCTCCCTTACTTTGGGAGCTGAGCCCCCCCCCCAACCCCCCCCCCAAAACCCACTACCCACAAATGCACTGCACCCACTAAAACTGCTCCAGGGACCTGCATACAGCCTCTAGGACTTATTGCTGCTGTATAACTTTGGCACACCAGTTCACACCTGAAGACTAATCTCTCTGAAAAAGTCCTTTCTTGAAATAACCACGTTTACTCACAGTTAACTGCAGATCAGAGGTTGTGCCCCACTGGCAAACAGTCCCCTGGTACTAAGATCAGAGGTGGCACAATGGTGTACAATGCCCTCTTTCAGCACCATTCAAGGTAAGAACTACATTCTCTAACGTGGGTAACACAGGAAAGGGAACTAAAACTGGCTTACAAAAATGGCCACTACCGCATGGACTACAACAGGAAACAAAACAGGGCACACTCTGACCCAGTAAGCAGGGGGAAAAGCAGAGCCTACCAACTACCAATACCTATACCCACCACAATGCATTGCTGATGTGACTCTGCAGTGCAAATAACAGAAAAGGTGCCACACTCACCCCAGAGCCACATCACAAGCAGGCAAAAAAGGCTGCCTCAGCGCCTAATCCACGCCTAATGTAAGGTGCCTTCTAAATCCAAGTGTAAATGTCGGATTCTATATATGACGCTTAGAAAATATGCGCAGAATAAATTTCCGCCTAAAGCAGTGCCTAGATTTAGGCGCGGTACATAGAATACGCTTAGTTGATATCCCAGCGCTTAGAACTATGTGCATCCATTTACACCAAGGGAAACACGGCGTGAATACCGGTGTGTAGATTTACTCGCAGAAGGGCATATTCTATAACAAAGGGCGTAAATTTTGAAACACCCACAAAATGACCATTTCCCCACCCATAACCACAGCCATTTTTGGCTCTGCACATTATTTATTTATTTATTTATAACATTTATACCCCACATTTTCCCACCCACTGGCAGGCTCAATGTGGCTAACATCAGACTGTAAAGGCAATCGCCAATCCGGTAAACAAACAAAGTATAATAAGGTGAATGGGAAGGATAGAATTACAAGGGGTGAGGGAAAGAGGGGAAGGGTATTAGAGTCCATGAGGTCCATAAATAAGGTGCATTCCAGGAATTATGGATTTAAGACGGTTTGTGTAGAATGAGGACTGGCAAATAAAAATTAGAATTTAGGCGCTCTGTATTACGGGGTACGCATGGAGAGGCTTTTTCGATATGACGTCTAAGTCCGACTTTGGACGTTTTGCAAAAAACAGCCAAAATCTGAATAGAAAAGAAGGTCAACTTTCAAAAAAAGAAAATGTCTAGCATTTATTTTGAAAATACTGTTTCGAACAGGTTTTGTGCTTTGGACATTTTGTTTTTTTGGTCCATTTTCGATAAAAAACAAAAAAAAACCCTGAATATGTGCAAAATGTAGAAAATCAAGCCATTGGGATGTAGGAGGTGCCAGCATTTTTAGCAGACTGATTCCCCAGACATCCCAGGAGAGCAACAGGGCACCCTAGAGGTCACTTCTGTGCACTTCATGTATCTACTCCCAGGTACACATCTCACCGTTGCTCCCTTATCTTGTCCCCTGAGCCCTCCAAAACCTACTGCCACCCACTGTACAGCACTAAAATAGCCTTATAGGTGAAGGGGGCACCTATATGTGGGTACAGTAGGGTTTTGGTGACTTGGGAGGGGACACAGTTTGACAGGCAGAGGGAGATAAAGACCTAAGTCCCCCACTCCATAGTGCACTGCACAAACCACTAGACTACTCCAGGGACCTGAATGCTGCTCTAATAGACCTGACTTTAACATCTCAGGTAGTCATGGAGGATGGTAAGTCATATCATTATTCACTTTTTTGAGGGTGGGGGGTGGGGGGGTGGGAGAGGGTCAGTGACCACTGGGGTCACCCATGATTCCGTCCAGTGGTCATATGGTCATTTAGGGCAGCCTTTTGTGCCTTATTTGTTATAAAATAGGTCTAGTTCAAAACATCTTAGTTTGAACCTGGACATTTTTGTTTTCTTCCATTATTTTTTTTATTTTTGTTACATTTGTACCCTGTGCTTTCCCACTCATGGTAGACTCAATGCAGCTTACATGGGGCAATGGAGGGTTAAGTGACTTGCCCAGAGTCACAAGGAGCTGCCTGTGCCTGAAGTGGGAATCAAACTCAGTTCCCCAGGACCAAAGTCCACCACCCTAACCACTAGGCCACTCCTCCACTGCTGCTACTATTTGAGATTCTACATGGAATGTTGCTATAGCAACATTCCATGTAGAAGTCGTCCCTTGCAGTCCCTTGCAGATCACCAATATGGACGCGCAAGCTTCTGCTTCTGTGAGTCTGACGTCCTGCATGTATGTGCAGGACGTCAGACTCACAGAAACAGAAGCTTGCGCAGCCTTCTACATGGAATGTTGCTAGTGGAATAGCAACATTCCATGTAGAATCTCCAATAGTAGCAACATTCCATGTAGAATCTCAAAGAGTAGCAACATTCCATGTAGAATCTCCAATAGTATCTATTTTATTTTTGTTACATTTGTACCCTGCGCTTTCCCACTCATGGCAGGCTCAATGCGGCTTACATGTGGCAATGGAGGGTTAAGTGACTTGCCCAGAGTCACAAGGAGCTGCCTGTGCCTGAAGTGGGAATTGAACTCAGTTCCCCAGGACCAAAGTCCACCACCCTAACCACTAGGCCACTCCTCCACTATGGCTGTAAAACGTCCAAGTCTTAGGAACACTAGGCCCGATATATAGGTTAGGGCCAGATTCTATATATTTATTTATTTGTAACACTTATACCCCGCACTTTCTGACTTATTAGCAGGTTCAATGCGGCTTACATAATATAATAGGTTTACTAAGTAACATAAACCATAACTGTCTTGTATGTCTGTATTATTCAGATTGTAAGCTCTTTTGAGCAGGGACTGTCTCTTTGTGTCAGGTGTTCAGCTCTGCGTGCATCTGGTAGCGCTATACAAATGCTAATAATAATAAAGAGGTGGACAATTAGATGTGGGCAAGTAAGATGGGTAAGGGAGGAGGATGGTAGAGGTGGGGAGTGGGAGGAAGGTGTGCATTGGGATAGTGTGTTGTTAATTAAGGAAGAATGTATAGTGAGGATTGGAAGAGGGATGAAATTAGAAAGGGATTGAGTAGGGAAGCATATTCCAGGTTCTGTCTTATAGTCTGATCCGGATAGCGCAGATGGACTCCTAATTCAAGTCAGGTCATTTGTATAGGCTTGCTTGAAGAGGTAAGTTTTTAGCAGCTTTCGGAAGGGTAAGTGGTCATTAACTATTCGAATACATCTTGGTAAGGCGTTCCAGAGTTGGCTGCCTATGACGGAGAAGTTGGATGCATAATATGTTTTGTACTTAAGTCCTTTACAGTTGGGAAGATGTAGGTTTAGATAAGTTCGAGAAGATTTAGAGCCGTTTCTGGTTGGAAGGTCAGTCAGATTGTACATGTAGCCTGGGGATTGTACGTAGATAATCTTATGAATCAGCGTGTGGACTTTGAAATTTATCCGCTTAGTAATAGGGAGCCAATGAAGCTTTACACAGAGAGGTGTTGTGCTCTCAAACCGCGACTTACCAAAAATAAGTCTGGCTGCTGTGTTTTGGGTGGTTTGAAGTTTTTTCAGGATTTGGACCTTGCGTCCAATGAAAATGCTATTACAGTAGTCAACGTGGGTAAGTACAGTGGATTGGACCAAGTTGCGGAAGGTTTTTAGGGGAAGATAGGATTTCACGCGTTTCAACATCCACATCATGTTGAACATTTTCTTCGTCATAGCTTTTGCGTGACTTTCCAGAGTTAGGTGTTTGTCTAATAATACTCCTAAAATTTT
The DNA here is from genome assembly GCF_901765095.1 of Microcaecilia unicolor. Lineage (NCBI taxonomy): Eukaryota > Metazoa > Chordata > Amphibia > Gymnophiona > Siphonopidae > Microcaecilia > Microcaecilia unicolor. The sequence continues at coordinate 175,242 of NC_044032.1, read as the reverse complement.
TAGGTTGTCAGATATGGGGATATATAACGCATTAAATAAAGACATGTTTGAATAATGCACATAGCGCTATTTTATAAGCTGTGTTACAGTAAGATGCGGTATATAGAGTAGCGTATAGGCCACGTGAACATGCTTACATTAAGGCGTGGCCATTTACGCCAGTGAAAACCTGGTGTAAATTCCTGCACCTAAATGTACATATGTTGCACAGTAGTTGGGACCTAAAGATACAGGTGACAGGGTGAGAAAAATAAGATAAATCCATCTTATCTTTAATCTTTGTCCATTCCCCTCTTAAAGGCACCTGTATTACTTTTACCTTTATTGTAACCTCTCTATTGGGGTTCCCTAATTTCCCTTTTTTGATAGTATCGTTCAAGAATATGTAAGAAGCATCATTGATACAATGGAAAGATTCAGAAGAGAAAACCCACATAAGTGGAGGTACTAAAACACAATCCTACAGGAAAAAGCTCAGTCTGTATAAAGATAAAGGATGTGATACTGGTCATATAATAATAAGAAATGAACAGATAAGTACGTACAGTATGTAAGAAGAAGACCGTCACCATAACGGGGTGGAGAGGAGAACATCTGTTGTATATAGTTGGCCATCTGGCTGCAACAGTTGTAGCTGTACCTTCATCAGCTGAAGGACAGAAAAGGTTCTGGTTTCTGGTGTGGTCTCCCTTATTGAATGACCTTACCTAAAACCTGTCCATCTAAATCCTCTTATACCTCAGCTTATGATCAACTGTATTTAAATCATGTATTGACTTTATCATAACCTTGCTCTGTAAGCCACATTGAGCCTGCAAAAAGGTGGGAAAATGTGGGGTACAAATGCAGTAAATAAATAAATTCTATAACTACTACAAATCATTTCTATAGTGCTACCAGTCGAACGCAGCGCTTCACAACTGAACATGAAGAAGAGACAGTCCCTGCTCAAGAGAGCTTACAATCTAAATCAGGACAGACAGACAGGACAAATAAAGGATAAGGGTAGGACAGACAGATAGGACACATAGGGATCAGGGGCGTATCTGGACTCTGGCGGTAGGGGGGGCCAGAGCCAGAGGGAGGGGGCACATTTTAGCCCCCCCCCCCCGCCACCGCCGCCGCCAATGACTCTCTCCACCCCCCTCCCGCCGCCAACCCTCCCCCGCTGCCGTTCTTACTTTTTTTACAACGTACAACGACGTCAGACTCCGAAGTGGATTTCAACAGCGCCTATCACAGCAGCACGGCCACGGAGGCCGAAGATGAATTTTAAACACCGCGGGGCGGCTGGCGGGGGTTTGGGGTCCCCCGCCGGCTGAAGAAGAAGTTTTTAAGGCAGTGGCAGGTGGAAGCAGACCTCGGCTGGCGGGGGTTGGGGTCCCCCGCCAGCAAAAGTAAGCAACGGCAGCGGGGGAGGGTTGATGGCGGTAGGGGGGTCCAGGGCAACATCTGCGGGGGCCCAGGCCCCTGAGGCCCCACGCAGATACGCCCCTGATAGGGATAAGGGACTATTGCAGTAAGATGCGGTATATAGAGTAGCATATAGGCCACGTGAACATGCTTACATTAAGGCGTGGCCATTTACGCCAGTGAAAACCTGGTGTAAATTCCTGCTCCTAAATGTACATACGTTGCAACAAATTCTATAATAATGCACGTACATTTGATTGAGGGCACCAACATGCACACAATCCTCTCATTGCCACACCCCCTTCTCAGCAACGCATGTTAGAATTTATGCGCACCCTTTTTAGAATACAGCTAAAAAGATGTGTGTGTAAAATTGGTCATTATCGGCCACTTATCACCACAAGCTCATTAACTAATTGAGTAGCGTGCGTAAACTGACCACATGCAAAATTTAATGCGTGCTACTCACCACTTTAGATCACTCCAAACGCACTTGTCTGTTCAGGGAATCTTTATCAAACAATTCTTAATTTTTCTTTAACTTTTGTCCATTAACGGAAGGAAGAGAGCCTCAGTTGTTGCTGAAAACTCAACGGCATTCATCGGAACTGTATACTATATCGTTCTCTGCTCAGCTGTATTCAGTCATCGGCTAAAAAAAACCTACGTATCAATTATATAAATTGAGGTTTCAGCAACAACTGAGGTTCTTTCCTTCCGTTAATGGACAAAAATTGAAAGAAAAATTAAGAATTGTTTGATAAAGATTCCCTGACAAACAAGTGCGTTTGGAGTGATCTAGAGTAGAAACTTTTTTGTACTGATCGTAGTCTTCATTGGATATTGGATAGTGCTATTCACCATGCCTTATATAGAATCCAACTCGTAACTCATAGAAATGGCCCCAAAATGCCCTCCTAAACACGCCCCCTTGATATTACGAGCTATATGAGTTATGCGGACATCGTCATAGAATGTGATATACACCTAACTCCAAATTAAGGACAATTAATGCCAACTGGATGTAAGTAGTCAATTATTAGCACTGATTGGCTCATTAATCAAGCTGTGTGTGCAAATCGGCCATATATACTGGTCAAACTTCCTACATTAAATATCATGGTTAGACATGCCTCTGTGCAAAGCTTTGCTCCATGGTGAAAGCAACTGCGATGCAAAAAAAAGTCCATCTTAATAATAGCTTATGGAGTTTTCTTTAGGGAATGATCCATACCTTAATTAAACCCTGCCAAGCTAACTGTTTTCACCACATTCTTTGGAAATGAATTCAGAGTTTAATTACACATTGAGTGAAGAAATATTTTCTCTAGTTTGTTTTAAATTGACTACTTAGTAGCTTAGTAACTCTCTTGGCTCTAATCCTCGACTTCTCTTCACCACATTGAACTCTCTCCTCAAGGTGCCCCCTCCCCCAACTCCCCCTTCACTATCTCCTCAGACCCTTGCTGAATTCTTTCACAACAAGGTTCAAAAGATAAACCTTGCTTTCTCTACCTCACCAGCTCTCCCTCCACTAGTCCGTTCCCCTCTCTCTCCTTCCCCTCATTCCCTTTCCTCCTTTCCTGAAGTTACTATTGAGGAAACTACACTTCTCCTTTCTTCCTCAAAATGTACCACCTGTTCCTCTGATCCCATTCCCACCCACCTTCTTAATGCCATCTCTCCTACTCTTATTCCTTTTATCTGTCACATTCTCAACCTCTCACTTTCCACTGCGACTGTCCCTGCTGCCTTTAAACATGCTGTGTTCACACCTCTCCTTAAGAAGCCTTCACTTGACCCTACTTGTCCCTCTAATTACCGACCCATCTCCCTCCTTCCTTTTCTCTCCAAATTACTTGAGCGTGCTGTTCACCGCCGCTGCCTTGATTTTCTCTCCTCACATGCTATTCTTGACCCATTACAATCTGGTTTTCGCCCTCTCCACTCAACCGAAACTGCGCTTACTAAAGTCTCCAATGACCTATTACTGGCTAAATCCAGAGGTCAATATTCCATCCTCATTCTTCTTGATCTTTCCGCTGCTTTTGACACTGTCGATCACAGCATACTTCTCGATACCCTGTCCTCACTTGGATTCCAGGGCTCTGTCCTTTCCTGGTTCTCTTCCTACCTCTCCCTCCGCACCTTTAGTGTTCACTCTGGTGGATCCTCTTCTACTTCTATCCCTCTGCCTGTCGGCGTACCTCAGGGTTCTGTTCTTGGTCCCCTCCTCTTTTCTATCTACACTTCTTCCCTTGGTTCATTAATCTCATCCCATGGCTTTTCCTACCACCTCTATGCTGATGACTCCCAAATCTACCTTTCTACCCCTGATATCTCACCTTGCATCCAAACCAAAGTTTCAGCGTGCTTGTCTGACATTGCTGCCTGGATGTCTCAACGCCACCTGAAATTAAATATGACCAAAACCGAGCTTCTCATTTTCCCCCCCAAACCCACCTCCCCGCTCCCCCCGTTTTCTATTTCTGTTGATGGCTCTCTCCTTCTCCCTGTCTCCTCAGCTCGAAACCTTGGGGTCATCTTTGACTCTTCTCTCTCCTTCTCTGCTCATATCCAGCAGACCGCCAAGACCTGTCGTTTCTTTCTTTACAACATCCGTAAAATCCGCCCCTTTCTTTCCGAGCACTCTACCAAAACCCTCATCCACACCCTTGTCACCTCTCGTTTAGACTACTGCAATCTGCTTCTTGCTGGCCTCCCACTTAGTCACCTCTCCCCTCTCCAGTCAGTTCAAAACTCTGCTGCCCGTCTCATCTTCCGCCAGGGTCGCTTTACTCATACTACCCCTCTCCTCAAGACCCTTCACTGGCTCCCTATCCGTTTTCGCATCCTGTTCAAACTTCTTCTACTAACCTATAAATGTACTCACTCTGCTGCTCCCCAGTATCTCTCCACACTCGTCCTTCCCTACACCCCTTCCCGTGCACTCCGCTCCATGGATAAATCCTTCTTATCTGTTCCCTTCTCCACTACTGCCAACTCCAGACTTCGCGCCTTCTGTCTCGCTGCACCCTACGCCTGGAATAAACTTCCTGAGCCCCTACGTCTTGCCCCATCCTTGGCCACCTTTAAATCTAGACTGAAAACCCACCTCTTTAATATTGCTTTTGACTCGTAACCACTTGTAACCACTCGCCTCCACCTACCCTCCTCTCTTCCTTCCCGTTCACATTAATTGATTTGATTTGCTTACTTTATTTATTTTTTGTCTATTAGATTGTAAGCTCTTTGAGCAGGGACTGTCTTTCTTCTATGTTTGTACAGCGCTGCGTATGTCTTGTAGCGCTATAGAAATGCTAAATAGTAGTAGTAGTAGTAGTAGTAGCTTCATTGCATGCCCCCTAGTTCTTGTGCTTTTGGAAAGTGTAAACAAGCAATTCACGTCCACCTGTTCTACTCCACTCTTTATTTTATAGACCTCTATCATATCTCCCCTCATCCGTCTCTTTTCCAAGCTGAATAGCCCTAGCCATATTAGCCTTTTCTCAAAGGGAAGTCACCCCATCCGCTTTATCATTTTCGTCACCCTTCTCTGTACCTTTTCTAATTCCACTATATCTTTTTTGAGATGTGGTGACCAGAATTGCACACAATATTCGAGGTGTGGTCGCACCATGGAGTGATACAAAGGCATCATAACATTCTCATTTTTGTTTTCCATTCCTTTCCTAATAATTCTTAACATTTTATTTGCTTTTTTTTGCCGCCGCTGCACACTGAGCAGAGGGTTTCAAAATATCATCAACGATGACACCTAGATCCCTTTCCTGAGCGGTGACTCCTAATATGGAACTTTGTATCACGTAGCTATAGTTCGGGTTCCTCTTTCCCACGTGCATCACTTTGCACTTGCTCATATTAAATGTCATCTGTCAATTGGATGCCCAGTCTCGTAAAGTCCTCTTGCAATTTTTCACAATCCTCCTGCGATGCACTAACTGTTGGCACAGTAATTGGGACTAACGATACAGGTGACAGGATGAGAAAAATAAGAGAAACCCATCTTATCTTTAACCTTTGTCCATTCCTCTCTTAAAGGCACCTGTATTACTTTTACCTTTATTGTAACCTCTCTATTGGGGTTCCCTAATTTCCCTTTTTTGATAGTATCCTTCAAGAATATGTAAGAAGCATCATTGATACAATGGAAAGATTCAGAAGAGAAAACCCACATAAGAGGAGGTACTAAAACAGAATCCTACAGGAAAAAGCTCAGTCTGTATAAAGATAAAGGATGTGATACTGGTCATATAATAATAAGAAATGAACAGATAAGTACGTATGTAAGAAGAAGACCGTCACCATAACGGGGTGGAGAGGAGAACATCTGTTGTATATAGTTGGCCATCTGGCTGCAACAGTTGTAGCTGTACCTTCATCAGCTGAAGGACAGAAAAGGATCTGGTTTCTGGTGTAGTCTTTACTGGTATGTGATAAAAGCAGTTAGCTTAGCAGGGTTTCATTAATGTATGGATCATTTCCTTAGAATGTGGTAAAAGCAGTTAGCTTAGCAGGGTTTCATTAAGGTATGGATCATTTCCTAAAAGAAAAATCCATAAGCTATTATTAAGATGGACTTTTTTTTGCATCGCAGTTGCTTTCACCATGGAGCAAAGCTTTGCACAGAGGCATGTCTAACCATGATATTTAATGTAGGAAGTTTGACCAGTATATATGGCCGATTTGCACACACAGCTTGATTAATGAGCCAATCAGTGCTAATAATTGACTACTTACATCCAGTTGGCATTAATTGTCCTTAATTTGGAGTTAGGTGTATATAACATTCTATGATGATGTCCGCGTAACACCTATGGCTCGAAATTTCTAGGGAGCGTGTTTAGGAGGGCATTTTGGGGCCATTTCTTTGAGTTACGAGCTTTATTCTATATACGGCATGTAACGACGTTTTCATTTCCATACTCTGTAAGCCACATTGAGCCTGAAAAAAGGGGGGAAAATGTGGGGTACAAATACAATAAATAAATAAATAAATAAAAGGTTCTGGTTTCTGGTGTGGTCTTTACTAGTATACATGCTGATGTTTGATTTTAGACAGCACCAGCGTTTATGCCTTGCACTCCATGAGAATTCTGGAGGCACATCTGTATACGTCAATTTGAAGACCCCTGAAGAAGGCCGGTTGATCGAAACACGGACCGTCTAGGGTGTTAATAAACTTTTTCGGTGCTCTTACTCTTTGTGGTTTCTATCTGGTCTATTTCGGTTTTTCTCCCGCTTTCTTTGTTGTTTTATGTGTTTTGCGGGAGACCTGGACCTTCTTTTTGTTGGTTTTCTGGTGTGGTCTCCCTTATTGAATGAAGTGTGGTCTGATGTAGAGCTTGCTTGGTCTTACCAGGGAAATCCTGGTCCCGCCTTGGTCCCACAACCAAGAATAATAGTGTCCAGTCTCTTGTCTAGATATTTCAGGCATAGTCTAGACCACCTTAGAGCAGGGGCTACAATAATCAAGGGGTCTCCCTAGTCTTTACCCTTCCCAAGCCCGAATGAAGAATCATGGGCAAGAAGCATTTTAGATCAGCTGGTGTCATTTTTAAATCTTAATGACAGATTGAGATGAAGGAATAAAGGAACTGTGTTCTCTTCTTCCCCATCTTCTGATTGATGACTTTGGAAGGCATTGAAAGTAAGGGTCTGGGGGAAGGGGGGGGAGATTTGTTTTCATTTTGTCAATATGGGAGCAATGACGACCTTAAAGCTTTCAAACAAGGTAGAAAAAGTGACGACCAAAGCCAGAAGGATGCTTGGGTGCATAAAGAGAGGCATGACCAGCAGGAAAAAGGAGGTGATAGTGCCGTTGTATAAGTCTCTGGTGAGGCCTCATTTGGTGTACTGCATGCAGTTCTGGAGACCACACCTACCGAAAGATATAAACAGGACGGAGTCAGTCCAGAGGGTGGCTACGAAATTAGTAAGCGGTCTTGAATGCAAAAATGATAGGGACAGGCTTATGAACCTCAACATGTATACGCTGGAAGAGAGGAGGGAGAGAGGACACATGATAGAAACGTTTAAATATCTCAAGGGCATTTATGTACAGGAAGAGAGCCTTTTTCAAATGAAGGAGAGCTCTGGAATGAGGGGGCATATGACAAAGTTAAGAGGGAATAGGCTTAGGTAGGAGCAGGTCTTTTTTGAGGGGGCACTGAGTACCGGCATCTTTTCCATTATCTGCTAAAATTGACCCGTGGACCTCCAAGTTTTAATAAAAGAGCTCAGCTCTACACACCAATTCTGCCTTGCCATAGATTCTTTGACTGGTTGCAGGGGGCCTGGCTATTGTGGGGTGGGTCCCTCAGTGATCACACTACCCCCGAAGGGTGGCCTGGCATTTGAGTACCGGCACCTTTTTTGCTAGAAAAAACTCACTGCTTAGGAGTAACCTAAGGAAGTATTATTTCACAGAAAGGGTGGTGGAGGCGTGGAATGGCCTCCTGGTGGAGGTGGTGGAGTTGAGGACTGTTCCAGAATTTAAAAAGACATGGGATAAGCATGTGGGATCGCTTAGGAACAGGAAGAATTAGGGGTTACAGAGGATGAGGCAGACTGGATGGGTCATATGGCCTTTATCTGCCGTCATGTTTCTATGTTTCTAATCTAGCCTTTAAGGAAATAAGCACTCTTCTCAAATAAACTGATTGCATTAATTTGTACCTCACCTCACCTCCCACTACTCCTGTCTATCCCAGTTAATCCTAGCCCTTTACCTTTTTCCTCCATACTTCAATTATCTAGCTTAAATAACTGAAGGCCTCTATTATCAAGCCACGCTAGCGGTTCCTGTGCGACAATGCCGATGAAGCCCATTGAAAATGAATGGGCTTTGTTGGCTTTACCACACCAGGGACCGCTAGAGCGGTGTGATAAAAGAACCCCTAGGTATTTAATTACATCTGCTCCTAACTCAATTTTTACTGGTGTAACATTATATGATGTATCTTACTTTCTGTTAATATATTTGGAACATGTTCTTGCTTTTCTAATTGTTACGTAAGCCACGTTGAACCTGAGTTCTACTTGGGCTAATGCGGGATATAAATGCCATAAATAAAAAGGGGTAACACTGTTTGGAGGTAATGCATACTATTCACGAACCCTGCACACTGTTTGCAAAAAGAACAGACTCTTTCAAAAGGTTGTGGCTCTTTCGAAAGAGTGTGCGCTAATGATGCCACATGGAAACAACACTAAACCTCATGTTTTCCTGATCGTTTTCATTTGCTAATGACATGAAACATGGGAAATACCTTTTCAAAGACATGCACAGGAGGGAGGGAGCTGCGGCTGAGTAGCTCCACAGCTCTTTAATTCTACACTTGGGGTGAAAGGATATTAGGGCACGTTGGGGTGTGAGAACACTGAAGAGGCTTAGAATTTGGGTTAGAAATGCTGATCTGCATCTGAGGGAAACTAAGGGGTCCTTTTACTAAGGTGAGCTGTAAAATGGCCTGCGCTGGTCCATTTTTCAGCACGTCTGCAAATAAGCCCTTTTTGGGGGCTGAAAATGGACGTACAGCAAAATAAAAATTGGCGCGCGTCCATTTTGGGTCTGAGACCTTACCCACTACCCATTGGCCTAGTGGTAAATTCTCATGTGTTCACCAGGCGGTAATATACAATGCCAATTAACGTCCGGTTAGCACTGTGCACCAGAAAATTTGCGGCGTGCTTAGTGAACGAGCGTAAAAATAAATTTACCACCCGGGCCACGTGGTAGCTGGGCGGTAGTTCAAAATTGATGCACTAGGACACGCGTACACACCTACGTGGCTTAGTAAAAGGGTCCCTATGATAACCAGTACTTTCACTTTGGTAGTTTACATGGTCCACATCAGAAACAGCATCTTGGCATGCAAGATTTTGTAGCATATAACCCTAGTGTACAAGTTTACCTTGACTTCGTTCCATCTGGCCAAATCCAGTTTCCTTCTGAACTCCACAAACCAACCCAGTAATAATCAGGGCGGGAGATATTTATGGATTCCTGGAATTAAAAAGCAGATTGAAATGAGTCTTCATTGCTTGCACCCCAAGGAAGAAAGCATCTCAGGCCCAGTCACTACAGCCCTGATTTACTCAAAATCCAAATTGAAAAAACATTTCAAGCATGAAAAGAGTTGCTGGCATCCTCAGATAAATAAAAATGACTCAGAGGTTCTGCACATCATATAAATATTGTGTAGACCCTCTTTACCTGGCTTTTTAGACTGGTCCTGGCTATTAATACAAATGCATTTTATCAGCCTCACTTAAATGTTCGGAAGCCTCATTAGCCCTTCATAAGGTTTCACAGCCACCCTCCTCCCAAAAAGTACTAAACATTCATCAAAACCATTCAGCGCATACAATCCTAAAAATCAGGCATTTTCTAAAAAAAAAGACAACACCCTCTTCTTACCCTCTTTTAACTCCTACAAGCCCATTCCCACCTATAATCATCATTCTGGTTATTTATTTATTTATTTATCTTGTTACCTGACCAACGATTTGGATCTTGCAAACCATCCAAAATGGGATTTAGACGTCATATCGAAAATTTTCCTTTAAGTTTTCAACTAAAAATTCATTTTAATTTAGGAGATTAAAGTTATGCATTTGCCTAGATTTTTGCGTCTAATTTATGAACCCTAGTGCTCAAAATCAATGCTAAACTCCCAGCTACTGCATTTTCTCTGTCCTAAACCCATCCTAATGCCACCCGCTTTTTATGCTCCTAAATGTATCTGTTTAATTTTCAGCCTGCAACAGTCAGCATTTCTTGAAACATAGGCTGCTGTGGACAGAATTAGGTCCAAATATCGAATGCCGGGCCATATCCAGGCACCAGCATTGATTATCTGTGGCTAATTATACTAATGCTGCCCCAGCTGAATATCAGCTGGGATCTGCATAAAAGATACAGGTGTCCTCTGCCCTCTGTTCTCCTCCCCCCCCCCCCCCCCCCCCCCCCCATGATCCTCATCCACCTTCCTTTCCACTGCTGACATGGTGAAGGGACAATCTAGTCCCACCCTGGCTATCTCCACCCACTCCCACTCCCGTATACCCTTCCTGAGTCTACCTTGTAGAGTCCTGGTGGTCTAGTGGGATTCTACAGACAGGAAGGGATAGCATTAGGGGAGGCAAACATGGGCCCCACAGCTCCAGGGACATCTTTTCCCCTTCTCCCCACCACAGTTTGTCTCCTCCTCCCTTCCCCTCACCTTCCCAATCGTCTTTAAAAATGTATTTCCCTTCTCAGAGGGTCCTGGCATGGCAGGCATTCTGACAAGCTGCCTGCGGCTGCCCCCAATCTTTCCCTCTCTACCACAATCCTCCCCCCTCTGATGCAACTTCCTGTTTCCTCCTAGGTAGATCGCAACAGAGAGGGAAAGCTTTGGGGTAGCATCGGGCAGCTTGTGAGGATGGCTGCTGAGTCAGGGCCCCTCTGAGAAGGGAAATAAATTTTTTAAAAGACTGCATGGTGAAGGGAAGAAAGGGAGACAAACCGTGATAAGGAGAAGAGTAAGTCAAGCCTCATCTCTGGCCATCTTCAAATCTAAGCTAAAAACCCACCTTTTCGATGCCGCTTTTAACTCCTAAACCTAAACCTAACCCTTCAACTGTCCCCTATCCCTGATATGTCCTGTCTGTCCTAACCCTTATCCCTTACTTGTCCTATCTGTCTGTCCTAATTAGATTATAAGCTCTATCGAGCAGGGACTGTCTATCCATGTTCAAGTGTAAAGCGTTGCGTACGTCCGGTAGCGCTATAGAAATGATAAGTAGAAGTAGTAGTAGCAGTAGTAAGCAATGCCCAGACCATGTAGTAGCAATGCAGGTGGCGAGATCAGGGGGAGGGGGCAGGAAGGAGAGGAGATCAGGGACCCACTTCTCAATTTCTGCCCTGAGCCCCACCATGTCTAAAACCGGCCCAGCAGACAGGAGCAATGCTCACTCGATCATGCCCATTGCAGCTCTTCTGTACAAAATGGCCATCGTGATCTCTAGTGGAAGCCATTTTGTGCAAGGAGTTGCAATGGACAGGAGTGAGTGGGCATTGCTATTGCCTGTAGGACCCCATTTGATCACCTGGACTCTACAAGGTAGGCCCCATGGGGTGGGAGGGGGTAGGGGTTGGCCTGGAGTGGGTTCGGTCAGCACGTCATGACATCAGAGGTGGGAAGGAAGGGGATCAGGATCACAGGGAGGGAGGGAGCACCATTAAGCTGATAATGCAACCTGAAGGCTAATTGGTCACTAGGAGGCCCTTTTACTAAGGCTCGTAGGCGCCTACGCGCATCCAACACGCGCCAATTTGGACCTACCACCTGGCTACCGCGTGCCCTGGGAGATAATTCCATTTTTATCGTGCATCCGATATTTTTTATTTTCTACCGTGTGGCGCTAACCGGGCGGTAATCGGCATTGTACAATTACCACCCAGCTAATGCGTGAGACCTTACCACTAAGTAAACGGGTGGCGGTAAAGTCTCATGCCCAAAATGGACGTGTGCCAATTTTTATTTTGCAACACGTCCATTTTTGGCCCAAAAAAAAGGCCTTTTTTGAAGGCGAGCTGAAAAATGGGCCTGTGCGTGTCCAATACACGTGCCTACAAGAGCGCAGGCCATTTTTCGGCGCACGTAAAAGGACCCCTAAAGTACATGAACTACAGGTATACACTGCACTGTACTGTGTGTGACAGCTGATGAACTGGACGAGTAGAAGGAGGAATGATCTTGTTATTTAATACTTATAGTTAGTGCATTTTTCTAGCAAAAAAGGTGCTGGTACATAAGTACATAAGTACATAAGTAGTGCCATACTGGGAAAGACCAAAGGTCCATCTAGCCCAGCATCCTGTCACTGACAGTGGCCAATCCAGGTCAAGGGCACCTGGCACGCTCCCCAAACGTAAAAACATTCCAGACAAGTTATACCTAAAAATGCGGAATTTTTCCAAGTCCATTTAATAGCGGTCTATGGACTTGTCCTTTAGGAATCTATCTAACCCCTTTTTAAACTCCGTCAAGCTAACCGCCCGTACCACGTTCTCCGGCAACGAATTCCAGAGTCTAATTACACGTTGGGTGAAGAAAAATTTTCTCCGATTCGTTTTAAATTTACCACACTGTAGCTTCAACTCATGCCCTCTAGTCCTAGTATTTTTGGATAGCGTGAACAGTCGCTTCACATCCACCCGATCCATTCCACTCATTATTTTATACACTTCTATCATATCTCCCCTCAGCCGTCTCTTCTCCAAGCTGAAAAGCCCTAGCCTTCTCAGCCTCTCTTCATAGGAAAGTCGTCCCATCCCCACTATCATTTTCGTCGCCCTTCGCTGTACCTTTTCCAATTCTACTATATCTTTTTTGAGATACGGAGACCAGTACTGAACACAATACTCCAGGTGCGGTCGCACCATGGAGCGATACAACGGCATTATAACATCCGCACACCTGGACTCCATACCCTTCCTAATAACACCCAACATTCTATTCGCTTTCCTAGCCGCAGCAGCACACTGAGCAGAAGGTTTCAGCGTATCATCGACGAAATGACAGGCCACCCTTCAGGGGTGGGAGTGATCACTGAGGGACCCACCCCACAATAGTCAGGCCCCCTGCAACCAGTCACAGAATCTATGACCAGATGGAATTGGTGTGTAGAGCCTGAGCTCTTTCATTAAAACTTGGGTTCCATGGGTCAATTTTAGCAGACAATGGAAAAGGTGCCGGTACTCAGTACCCCCAAGTACCCCCTCAAAAAAAAGCCCTGCTTATAGTAGGATGAATAAAGGTGAAAGTATTAGCCCAAGGTCACAGAAAAAGGAAGTAAGAGAAGCATTAAATGGAGCACCCAAGAGTTCTCCCGATTCTCACATATAATCACTAAATATCCCTTTCTCCCCAGAGCACTTCATATGTGACGTCCATAGCCGACACCTTAAAGGAATTCACTTTTACCAGGTCTCTTGAGTTCTTGAGTAGAGCCAGTTGAGAAGCCTTGTCCTTACAGTCCAGATAGCTGGAGCTCCAGTTTTTGGACTCATTAGATACAAAGTAACACATTCCTTTCCAGGGTTTCCAGTTCTCCAGACAGTACTCATATCGATCTGTATGTAAAGCAAGATACATCAATTAATTTTGGAAGTCAGACTGTTAAACCTAATAAATTTAAAATGTCTCCCTTCTGAATAGCTAAACTTTTCCAACTAAAATCTCAAGACACATAGAATAACCTAGACATTAAGGAGATGGCTCTGGAGGCATTTCTGGGGCAGGTTTTGATTTGAACGGTAATAAATAGAAGATGATACCATTTTCATTGGACTAACAATATATTTTTTGATTAGCTTTCGAAGGTAATACCTTCTTCAGACCAGAAATGAGCAAATGTTGAGAAATATCAGTATAAGTGAAACACAAAAGCATTATTATTATTATTAACATTTGTATAGCGCTACCAGACGCACGCAGCGCTGAACACCTGATATAGAGAGACAGTCCCTGCTCAATAGAGCTTACAATCTAAAAATAATACAGACAGACAAGACAATTAGGGGCGAGGGAAGTACCGGGTGAGAAGAAACAAGGGGAGGCAATTGAGTAGTAGCTAGGAGCCAAAAGCAGTGGTGAAAAGGTGGGTTTTCAGCATAGATTTGAAAACAGGTAGAGATGGAGCTAGACGTACAGCATTGCAATGACTGTCTCACAGGTAGAGGGTGGGGTGGATTAGGTGCGAAACAGTGAGAGCAGGGTGGGTGAGAGACAAGGAGAGATGGATGGCTGATAGAAAAGTGACAAAGGAGTGGAGGAGCAATCCAGAGGTGGCCGGTTCAAATCCCACTGCTGCTCCTTGTGATCTTGGGCAAGTCACTTAACTCTCCATTGCCTCAGGTACAAACTTAGATTGTGAGCCCTCCTGGGACAGAGAAATATCCAGAGTACCTGAATGTAACTCACCTTGAGCTACTACTGAAAAAGGTGTGAGCAAAATCTAAATAAATATTCTAGAATTCTAAAGAATAACAAGATTTCATGCAGAATCTCAGAGTAGCAACACTCCATGTAGAACCTGAAAGAGTAACAAAATTCTTTGGGGGGGGTGGGGGGTGGAGAAGTGCACTAGTGGTTAGAGCACCAGTCTTGCAATCCAGAGGTGGCCAGTTGAAATCCCACTGCAGCTCCTTGTGATCTTGGGCAAGTCACTTAACCCTCCACTGCCTCAGGTACAAACTTAGATTGTGAGCCCTCCTGGGACAGAGAAATATCCAGAGTACCTGAATGTAACTCACCTTGAGCTACTACTGAAAAAGGTGTAAGCAAAATCCAAAAAATAAATAATTTTAAGGTTTATAGTGGGATAAAAAGTCCAGATCTTTGTTAAGTCCTGCCTGGTGGGTGTCAAAATATTTCATCATTTTGACTTCAAAGGTTTATGTTCTTGGATTGTCTTAAAAGTTCCCATTTATTTTGGATCTTGGTTAATTGCACATCCAAGAAAGAAATAGCAGAATACATCAAACATCTAATCTACAACAGAAGTTTGAATATATCAA
Organism: Microcaecilia unicolor; assembly: GCF_901765095.1. Classification (NCBI taxonomy): domain Eukaryota; kingdom Metazoa; phylum Chordata; class Amphibia; order Gymnophiona; family Siphonopidae; genus Microcaecilia; species Microcaecilia unicolor. The sequence continues at coordinate 160,238 of NC_044032.1, read as the reverse complement.
TAGTGTGGAAGGCTTTTTTGTGAGGGAACTCCTTTAAAGTGAAATTTTTGTATTGCTGTAGCTCTTTACAGAATTTTGACGTCATTGCGGAAGTGAGGATGGGGGAAATGACATGTATATAACAAGGAGAAGCCTTCCGATGTTCAAAGACGCCAAGAAGAGGCATGAGGCATTACTCGTGGTGAATGTGAGAAGCTTGGAAATTGGAAGCATTGTTCAGCCCTTGAAACAGCCCGGTTGCAGCGAAACAGGGTTCTCCTGTTGGGCTCATGATCACCGGATACTGGGGAATAGAATACAGACCGGTGACACCAAGATTACTCAAGCTAAGTGATATATGAAAGTGTATTTCACCGCATATATGGCGTAGATATCAGCCTCTACCTTATTGTATTGCTAAAGGTGTGTGTACAAGTATTTCATGAATAAGAAGAGTGGAGCTTTTTTTGTGAAGACTAGTGATTGAAGAGGAGTTCTCTAAATTTTGAAAGGTGTTCCTTTAAAGAGATTTCTCCATGGTTTCTGAAGTCTTTTTTTCTCCACATTTTTTCATGAATATACGTGAATTAACACCTGCAATACAGGGTTTCATTTAGTAGAATTGTGGAACAATTATTTTGATATATATTCTACTTATTTCTTCAACGTATATTAGTGATTTCAATTACCCCAATATTGACTGGATAAATGTTACATCAGAGAGTGCCAGGGAGATACAATTTCTAGATGTAATAAACGACTGCTCCTAGGAGCAGCTGGTCCAGGAACTGACGAGAGGGGGAGCCATTTTGGATCTGGTCTTTGATGGCATGCAGGGCATAGTGCGAGAGGTGGCGGTGTTGGGTCCCCTGGGAAACAGTGATCATGACATGATCAAGTTTGAGCTACTATCTGGGATGAACCCGCAGGTAAGTGAGAGGAGGATAATATGTACAGAGGGTAAAAATAATAATGCAGAGTAGAAGAAAGAGAGAAAGGATTAGGAGTCAAGGGAAGGAACCAGACGCAAACTTAGAGAGCTAGGGGGGAGAAGTGATGGACCTGAGGGAAAGGAAGGAAGAAATGATGGATGTAAAGGTGGAAGGGAGGGAGAAAGATGTTGGACCACATAGGCAGGGATGAAGGAATAGAGGGGAAGATATTTTGGAGCAGAGGGGCAGGGAGGGAGGGAAGAGAGAGGAAGAGTGTTATGTTTGGTAGTGAGCCCTAGGACCAAGGCTAAGGCCTAGGTTAGACTAAATCCCTTTTACACATGGAATTTCAATCCACAGGGATTCCAAGATGTGTTTTGTTTCCTGCAGAATTTTCAATCTATTTGATTCAAGGCTCTCATTAATATACAATGCTACCCCTCCACAAATTTGGTCCACCCTATCACTGTGATATAATTTGTAGCCCGGTATGACAGTGTCCCACTGGTTATCCAGGTCTCTGAGATGTCTATTATATCTAATTTTTCATTTAGTGTAATATATTCTAACTCTCCCATCTTGTTTCTTAGGGTTCTGGCATTCATATATAGACATTTCAAACTATGTTTGTTGTTCCTATTTACACCATGCACAGTACTTGACAGCAGGGGCGTATCTGCGTGGGGCCTCAGGGGCCTGGGCCCCCGCAGATTTTGCCCTGGACCCCCCTACCGCCATCAACCCTCCCCCGCTGCCGTTCTTACTTTTGCTGGCGGGGGACCCCAACCCCCGCCAGCCGAGGTCTGCTTCCACCTGCCGCTGCCGTAAAAACTTCTTCTTCAGCCGGCGGGGGACCCCAAACCCCCGCCAGCCGCCCCGCGGTGTTTAAAATTCATCTTCGGCCTCCGTGGCCGTGCTGCTGTGATAGGCGCTGTTGAAATCCACTTCGGAGTCTGACGTCGTTGTACGTTGTACGTGCTGCGACGTCAGACTCCGAAGTGGATTTCAACAGCGCCTATCACAGCAGCACGGCCACGGAGGCCGAAGATGAATTTTAAACACCACGGGGCGGCTGGCGGGGGTTTGGGGTCCCCCGCCGGCTGAAGAAGAAGTTTTTACGGCAGCGGCAGGTGGAAGCAGACCTCGGCTGGCGGGGGTTGGGGTCCCCCGCCAGCAAAAGTAAGAACGGCAGCGGGGGAGGGTTGGCGGCGGGAGGGGGGTGGAGAGTCATTGGTGGCGGTGGGGGCTCGGCGGTGGGGGCTCGGCAGCGGCGGCGGGGCTAAAATGTGCCCCCTCCCTCTGGCTCTGGCCCCCCCTACCGCCGGAGTCCAGATACGCCCCTGCTTGACAGTATTAATTTGCAATCTTTTGTCTGATTTTTATTTTCATTTAAGGTCACCTGATGTACTACGTTCTCTTTTGCAATCTCACTATCGGGATACCCTATCTTCCCTGTTTTGATGATATCTTTGAAAGATACCTTATCCAGAACCATGCGCTTTTGAGTGACTGTCGGCCTTCCACCAGTTTCTAGTTTAAAAGCTGCTCTATCTCCTTTTCAAATGCCAACGCTAGCAGCCTGGTCCCACCCTGTTTTACCTGTTATTGTCTGTTAATTCTCCATCTATTTTATATGGTTCACTGTTCAAATCTTGTGACAATAAACCTATTAGTTATTGGCTCTGATGTCCTGGACTGATTAAGAATTCTGTTGGGTCTGTGAGTGCTTTCCAGGAACTATGGGACCACTGGGAGTGTGGCTCCAGTAACCTAGAAATCGCCCAGAGGTGGTTGTGACCCAGTCAGTGGGAGGAGGGTGCTAGTGTACAGCATAAGCGGCAGGTGCAGGTGGACCTGAGCTGTGCTGGGGGCAGACCCTCTAGGTGGCTACAGGGTTAGCCCCAGGCAGGTGACTAGGCATTTTGTGATAGGTGCTTTCATGTTTTTGAATATATGTTATTTGTGGCTAATTTCATTATCTTTGAAGTGTTTGTTGCCCTTTTCTCAACTTGTGTTTTCAATAAAAATATTCATCTATAAAGATAATACAATGATTAAAAATGTAATTATTGGAGGTCACGTGATGCTAGGCGACGGGGATGACGCCGCTTGTTAGAGCTCTGGGTCCCCTCGGATAACAACTTCCCCTAGCGCCGTCTAAAACCATTGAAAACCCCACAAAAAGTAAGGGAAGAGACCGGAACACTCACGCAGTAGGTAGCTGCAACGCCAATCTGCAATACGGTCGGAATGGCCGCAAAAACAACTCGGAAAGAGGGAGCTCGAAGCTGCGTGGGAGAGGGCAAGATGGCGGAGGCTAGCGTGACTGGCGAGTCCATGAGTTCTGCCTGGGCAGCAGAGATAGCAGCAGAGGTCTCAGCCTTGCTAGAAGTATCTGTACACCGAAAGCTTCAGAAAATATCCGATCAGATTGGGCAGATGGATGAAAAGTTGGAAAGTCTGCGCACTGATTTGACGGGATTTCAGCAGAGGATGTCAGATGTAGAGGACCATTGTCAGCAATACGAAACCCAGCAAAAAGATTTGAAAGACCGGCTGGAAAAATTGGAAGCAAAAGTCGAGGATCTGGAAAACAGATCGCGACGGAACAATCTCAGGCTGATTGGTTTGCCAGAGTCGATACGAGAAGTGGAGTTAGCGGGGTTCCTAGAATCATGGCTGCCCAAAGTGTTGAATATACCGAAGCTGGAGAAGGCGCTGAAGATAGAGCGGGCACACAGACTGGGGAGAGCAGGTCAGAACACGGAGAGACCAAGAGTGGTAATTTGTAAAATACTCAATTATGCACACAAGCAAGAAATATTGAGGGAATGGAGATTAAAAGGCAAGATATTATATGAAGCCCGCAGCGTGCTCTGTTTTCAGGACTTTTCGGCCACAGTGGCAGGCCCAGCGCCGACAATTTGCTGAAGTCTGCAAACGCCTCTTTGAAAAGAAAGCTCGTTTTGCTTTGATGTTTCCAGCAAAACTAAGAATACAGCATGAGGGCAAATCGCATGTCTTTAACTCACATGTAGAAGCTTTAAAGTTTGTCAATCAAATGCTGGAGTGCGGGGGAGAAGAGAGTGAGCAAGCACAATCAAGGGGTCAGAGGAGCCCATAAGGAGAGCAGTTTGCTGAAATAGCAGAAGAAGACGGCAGCGGGTGATAAAGTGGAATACCCAGAGTCAAAGGGAACTTGGACAAACATCAGATGCTAGTTGCTAAAAACTCTGAGTCACACAGGGATATTTGAGATATATATGCTGAGAAACTTAGGGTTACAAGTTGGGTAAAGTATAAAGAGGAGTTGAAAGTTTGAATTTGTTTATTATGTTGGTTATATCAGTTCACAAGCAAATGAGATATAAAAATATTTGCGTAGCAGGGAACAGCAGCATAACCTGGAAGATGGTGCTGGGGGGACGAGGGGGGACAGGGACGTGACCTGTTCTCTTGCGAGAACGGCAGTCTGGTCCTTTGGGAGCAGCATGAAGGAAGGGGAACAGGGAAGGGGAGGAGGGGAGGGAGGGGGGAGGAGGGGAGCAGGGGCTTTCTGTTTTTTTTGTTTTGTTTTGTTTTTTTTCTCCTTTTACTTATTCTTTCTGTTCTGGTAACACTGAGAGGGTGGAGGCAGGAAGCAGGTGGATGTGGCGTAGGGGGAGGCACCCAGGGGCTGGGGGGTGTGTCCTCACTTATAAGATATGTGGAAGGGAAACATGCCGATAAGCATGTGGTCTGGGAACGATTAAGCTAATTTCTTGGAACGTGGGGGGGATTTCATCACCCATTAAACGCACCAAAGTCCTGCAGGCCATGCAGCGGCATAAAGCGGATGTGGTCTTTCTCCAAGAAACACACTTAACAGCAGAGGAACATAGTAAATTTCAGAAAGGTTGGGTGGGGGAGGTGGTGGGGTCCCCGGCGAAGGGGAAAAAAGGGAGTACATAAGTACATAAGTAGTGCCATACTGGGAAAGACCAAAGGTCCATCCAGCCCAGCATCCTGTCACCGACAGTGGCCAATCCAGGTCAAGGGCACCTGGCACGCTCCCTAAACGTAAAAACATTCCAGACAAGTTATACCTAAAAATGCGGAATTTTTCCAAGTCCATTTAATAGCGGTCTATGGACTTGTCCTTTAGGAATCTATCTAACCCCTTTTTAAACTCCGTCAAGCTAACCGCCCGTACCACGTTCTCCGGCAACGAATTCCAGAGTCTAATTACACGTTGGGTGAAGAAAAATTTTCTCCGATTCGTTTTAAATTTACCACACTGTAGCTTCAACTCATGCCCTCTAGTCCTAGTATTTTTGGATAGCGTGAACAGTCGCTTCACATCCACCCGATCCATTCCACTCATTATTTTATACACTTCTATCATATCTCCCCTCAGCCGTCTCTTCTCCAAGCTGAAAAGCCCTAGCCTTCTCAGCCTCTCTTCATAGGAAAGTCGTCCCATCCCCACTATCATTTTCGTCGCCCTTCGCTGTACCTTTTCCAATTCTACTATATCTTTTTTGAGATACGGAGACCAGTACTGAACACAATACTCCAGGTGCGGTCGCACCATGGAGCGATACAACGGCATTATAACATCCGCACACCTGGACTCCATACCCTTCCTAATAACACCCAACATTCTATTCGCTTTCCTAGCCGCAGCAGCACACTGAGCAGAAGGTTTCAGCGTATCATCGACGACGACACCCAGATCCCTTTCTTGATCCGTAACTCCTAACGCGGAACCTTGCAAGACGTAGCTATAATTCGGGTTCCTCTTACCCACATGCATCACTTTGCATGTGGGTAATGTGTTAATGTTGTTTAGAAAAGGGCTGCAGTTACAAATAAAGTCGGTTAAAAGAAGTAAGGAGGGTAGGTATGTGCTGGCTGAGGTGGAATGTGGAAGTACCAAGTACATTTTTTGCAATGTATACACACCTAATGTCTTTGACCATAAATTTTACAAAACTTTAATAGAACTGCTGAGCCCCTTCCAGGAGGGCAATATTGTACTTGGAGGAGATTTTAACTTGGTATATAACCCCCAGATGGATAAATGTAGTTCCACAACTGCTCCATTAAGCAATTGTAAAAGAGGCCTGCCCTTTCTCTGCTCGACTCTGGATTTAATTGATATATGGAGAGTACTCCATCCGACACACAGAGATTACACGCATGTATCTAGGGCACATTTGACACAATCCCGTATTGATTACTTCTTGGTTTCTAGTGGCCTGTTTGCAAACATACCAGCAGCAGAAATAGGGCCATGTGAAATATCAGACCATTCAATTATATATATATACAGCTGCAGGTGTCTAGAAATGGGGGTGGAAGGGGTAGTTGGAGATTTCCTTTTGAATTATACCGGGATCCGCATTTTAAGGAATATATAAGGGAAAAATGGAAGGAATTCGAGGAGCATAATAGGGGTCACCAACAGCAAACAAGTTTATATTGGGAAACAGCAAAGGTGGTAATGCCTATAGGGCTCGAGCTAGGAAAATGAGGGATAAAGAAATCCTCCGTCTGGAAAAAGAAATTAGAGCTAGGAGGGTGCGATTTGGTGAGATCATAACGGAAGAACAGAAAAGAGCACTATTGGCATCTCAAAGGGAGCTGAATGAATTATTACACCAGAGGGCTAGGAAGTCACAAATTTATTACCAACATCAACTCTTTCAGTACGGGAATAAGGCGGGTACTTTGATGAGTAGGTTAGTGAAGGGGCAGAAGGGGCCTTCTAGGATTCTGCAAATCAAAGATGGAGGAGGGCAGATAATCTGGGAGACTAGAGGGATCATAGGAAGATTTTGGGACTATTATAAGGCATTATATGAGGAACCGTCAGATATAATTCCGGATAGCAAGGTATACTTGACCAACCAAGAGTTACCTAGGATTTCAGAGCAGCAATCGGTAATACTGAATAGCCCTATAGAGGAGGGGGAGCTGATGCTGGCATTACAGCAAAGCAAAATTCATAAAGCGCCGGGACCAGACGGGTTTAGCATGGCATTTTATAAGCTGTTGCAGGAGCAAGTGACAAGTCCTTTGATTAACCTCTTCAATGATATAATAACATCAGGAACCCTGTCAGATCGGCTAAATGAGGCGAAAGTAATAGTATTATTAAAACCCGGTAGGGATGAGAGGGAAGTGGGGTCCTACAGGCCAATATCTCTGTTGAATTGTGATATAAAAATTTATGCAAAGATATTGGCCAATAGGTTAGCTAGGGTGCTCCCGGATTTAGTAGCCTCCCCTCAGGTAGGATTTGTAAAAGGCAGGTCAGTGGCGAGTAATATAAGAGCTCTACTGGCTTCCCTGGAGACAGTGGAGGCACAGAAAAGGCCTTCTGTGCTGGTCAGCTTTGACGCAGAGAAGGCCTTTGATCGAGTAGTTTGGAACTTTATGTTTGAGGTATTGAAGAAAGTGGGGATAGAGGGGGCATTTAGGAATGCGGTGGGAGCATTGTACTCTAATCCACACGCATATATGTGGATAAATGGGGAGAAGTCAGACTTATTCCCAATCCGGAGAGGTACAAGACAGGGATGTCCTCTGTCTCCTCTGCTCTTTGTCCTGGTCCTAGATCCCCTGATTAGAGAGATTAGTGCCCATCCTGAAGTGACAGGGGTAAAGTGGGGTCCGCTATCATTTAAAGTCTCTGCTTTCGCAGATGACATTTTAGTACGTCTTACTCAGCCCAAACGTTCCTTAGAAGCTTTATTGGAACTCTTCCAGGAGTATGGAGATTTCTCAGGGTTTAAGATCAATTACTCAAAATCCTTGGCATTGACGGCTAATGACAGTGTGAGACGGCTATGGGGAGGCACATTTCCTTTGAAATGGGCTGTGGAGTCTCTTCGGTACCTAGGAGTGCGGATCACCATGCACACTACGGCCCTGTATCAGACCAACATCACCAGGCTGGTAGACACAATGAAGGGGCAACTGGGGAGGTGGAAAGCTTTACCAATTACTTTACATGGGAGGATACACCTATTCAGAATGGTAGAATTCCCAAGGTGGCTCTATACTTTTCAGGTGCTGCCCTTGAAGTTAAAGAATAAGGACATAAATCGGATTTATAAGTATGTGAGGAAGTTTGTCTGGAGAGATTCCAAACCTAAGCTTCCTTTGAAAATATTAATGGGCTCGTGGAGGGAGGGGGGGATGGGTCTTCCGGACCTCCATCGCTACAACCAAGCTTGCTTGTTCAGACACTTGGGAGACTGGCTATTGGATAGGCAGGACTTCACGCCTAGGAGACTGGAACAGGAATACTTTAAGCCCTATCATCTATATTATCTGCTGCAATGCCCAGGGACTGCTTTACCTAGTCTGGTGGGCAACAGCGTGTTGCTAAGGCCCATTAGAGAGATTTGGAAGGATTTAAATAAGAGCTGGGGGCTAGAGGCGGAGATGTCAGATCTTTTACCATTACAGGGCAATCCTCAATTTAAACCGGGTTCAGAAAATAAAGTGTTTCTTAGATGGGCAGAACTAGGTATCACAAGGTTAGAGCATGTCCTTGATTCCCGGGGACAGTTATTAGGCTTGGGTGCCTTGGGAGTGGGTATAGATTATAGCCATACATTTGCATATGGACAGCTAGCTCACTATGTTCGCTCCTTGGACCCAGTACGGTTGGGAGGTAGACATGGGCGTAGAGTTAGAGAATTCTATGGTTCCATGCCGGGGGAGAGGCTATCAGTCTCAGGGCTGCAGAAAGCCTTGTGGGAGCTGGGAGAAGGAAAGGAGATGGGGAAAATTCAGCTGAGGTGGGCTCAAGATTTGTAACAGCCTAATTTGCAAATTAACTTCCGGAGGCTGGTGTCACGAATACCCTCCATGTCAGGGAATGCTAGTTTGAGAGAATGTCTGTATAGAATCTTACACAGAGCATACATGGCCAAATCTCAGGTGTTCCACATGGGAGGAGTCCCGGACCCGTTGTGTTCTAAGTGTCGGCAGGGGGAGGGCACGTTGTTTCATTATTTATTGGACTGTTACAAGATACAGACTTTTTGGAGGCAAATAGCTCAATACTTGGAAAAGGTGTTGAAGCATAAAATTCAGTTTTCTCCTTTGGGGGTATTGCTCGATCAATATGAAATGTTAGCAGTTCCGTAAAAAGGGGCTCGGCAGTTCATCCGCAAGGCCAGCTTAATAGGGAAGAAACTTATCCTGAATAGTTGGATGGCTGCGGAGCCGCCAGATTATTGGAATTGGAGAAACCGCCTATACGATCTGCTTCTGCAGGAGAGGAGGGTGGTGGGATCCTCCCCAAAGAGAAGGAAGGCTTTCCTGGGAATTTGGGAATTGTACATACAATCGTTATCATCCAGAACCCGCAGTTTTTTGCTAAATAGACTACGATTTTTTTTTTTTAATTATTCTTTCAATATTCTCTCCCTTGGGATTTTTAGATAGTGGAATGTGGAAGTCATTGATAGGATGGTGGATATGAGGAGATAACAAGAAGAAAGTAAACCGTCCACAGAGGAGGAGTCGTATGTGGAACGAGAGGAAGGGGGAGAGGGGGGAGGTGAGGAGGGGAGGAGGGAACTCCCTTGGTTGTAGGCAATACAAATGGGAGGGGGGAAGGGGGGGAGAGGAATCATACATAATTGGTAACAAAGTCTGAAAAAATAATTGACGAGATGGAATAGATGGGTGGCGCGGGGAGAAAATATGAAAATATGGATGACAGATTGTATCATTCAGTTTTAAAGACGTACATGTTTAGCTGAATATGTAAATGTATAATGTTGGACATGTGGTGTTTTACGTTTTGTCACCAATAAAAATGTTGAAATATAAAAAATGTAATTATTGAACTTTAAACACGATACTCATTTGTTAAATGAGTGGACTAGAGAGGAGTGGAGGAGTAGCCTAGTGGTTTCAGCATGTAATGGTATCAGTTTATTACTGAAATATGTAGCATATTTACTGGATTATATATACACCAATATATTTGTGTATCTTTTAAAAATATATATTTGACACGGCAGCAGAGAGAATAGTTTCATTTCAAGCCCCTCTCTCTCCATTCCTTTTTCTGGGAACTTCTGAGAGCAGGGATAGTTAATTACAAACACTTAACAAACACAAAAGAGCTTCCTCTGCCCTCCCACCTAACAAAAGATGGACTAAGGTGGGCACCTGAATAAAACAAAGAACTCAGAGGAAGCATAAACAGGACATTTGCTTGTCAAAGGTATACCTGCCCCTCCCATCAGCTTCCAGACATGTGCAGAAAGGAAGGACTTGTAATGTGTATCTGCCCCAGAGACTGAACAGGACATCAAAAGACCATTTGCCAGACAGCAAGTCTCGTGATGTCATAAGACATGAGACCAGGACGCACAGGTCGTAACATCCAGAGGTGGCCAGTTCAAATCCCACTGCTGCTCCTTGTGACCTTGGGCAAGTCACTTAACCCTCCATTGCCTCAGGTACAAACTTAGATTGTGAGCCCTCCTGGAACAGAGAAATATCCAGAGTACCTGAATCTAACTCACCTTGAGCTACTACTGAAAAAAGATGTGAGCAAAATTCAAATAAATAAAATATATCCTTTATAAAACTGAAGGTGTTCCTTGACAATTTGTCAGTGTGCAGAGAGATGAAAAAGGTTGAAAATCAGTGATCTAACTTATAGTTTTTTACTGTTATTCATTCAGGATTGTACAAGATATACAGGATACAAATTCAAACAAATGAAATGCTGTTTTGTTACACAAATGTTATTCCCTCATGTCTGGACTAGGGAAACCATCACACATATAACGCTGTACCTCTCAAGACCTCCAATTTCTTTAACTCCTCCAGTGCATCCTGCGACTGTGTTTGGTTCAGGGTCAGGTCGAAGTCTTCATTAGTCAGACACATCAGATCTGTAGAACAAGAGGAGAAAAGACAGAAAGGTAATACATTTTTACTACAGAAAACAGAGATTGAGGCTGACTGCTAGTGCTGTGGAAGACAGAAATGGACAGAGAGACAGAGAAATGATGATACAGAATGTCCTACCGCACACAGTTAATGTCTGATTATTCTTTCTGATTTCCTCTTGTTTGGAGGAGTTTCACTGTTTCCCTCATCTCATTGACTATCCCTCACTTCCAGATTCTTATCAGACTTTAGCTCTTCCCTCCTGCCCATTTATTACCCCCCCCCCCCCTCAATTCTTCCCCTCTGTGCTCCAGTCCTAGCTCCGTATCTGGCTTTAGAGTCCCAGCTCTCTCGCTGTCTGCTGGTACCTCTTCTCCTCTGCTCTGTGAATTATCCAAGCTCTGAACTCCTGCACTGTTAGGTTTCCTCTTACATTAAATCCATCTAATCTTCCAAGGTTTTCATCCTTCCTTTACCAAAAAAAGAAAAAAGGGGGGAAATTCAAAAACAAGAAACCTCATCAGAGCAGGTTACGAGCTGCCATCGTAACTCCTGGAAATTCAGAACTTTGAGATTCAAGTGACCCCCCCTCTCCTCCTTGTAGCTATATCATAAAGTGGCCTGCGGTAGTGTAGGCGCATGTATTGGGTGTGAGCCGGGCCAGTTTTTACTGCGTCTGTCAAAAAGGGCTTTTTTAATGGGACGGGGAAAGGGCCTACGGTAAAAATGAAACCAGCGCACACCCAAAACCAGCCTGAGCCCTTAACGCTACCCATTGATCTAACGGTACAGGATCATGCGCTACACTGGTGGGTTTGCAGTGCTCCTCAGCTCGGTCCTCAGGGACTCAGGCCACTTGGATTGTTAGGATATCAATAATGAATAAATATACATGATCAAGTCAATATTCACTCCACTGCACTCAGAATTGCTTTAAAGGCTGACCACTGAATTAGATTCAGATATTCATGCTGGGCCTAATCCAGAATTGATCCAGATATGGCCAACAGTCAGACCTCCTGGATAAAGTTAGGACTAATCTAATCTAATCTAATCTAAAAAGACTTGCTGATTTGCTAAATCCCTGAAATAGGTCCCAAGAAGAACTTAAAACAATATTTAAGGAGTTTCAACCTCATCGACATAAATCTGTTCAAAGAAAAGTGTTTTCAATCTTTTATTAAAAGTAATTAAAACTAGTTCTAATCAAATCAGGTATAGCATTCCAGATAGCTACAGCCTGAAAAGTAAAAAGAGAATTATGGATATGTTTTATAATGAACATTCTTGATGGTTGGATATATAAGTCATAATAATTCCTGAAGACAACATGGATGACAAACAGAAATGTTAGAAAATAGATCAAGAACTAGAACAAGAAAATTACCTTCCAAAATATGAAAAACAATGCAAACTATTTGAAAGGTTACACGTGTTTTTAGCGGAAGCCAATGTAAACTCTGTAAGTGCTTAGAGATGCTCTCAAATTTGGACACCCGAAAAATTAGGTGAACTGCAGTGCTCTGAATGAGCTTTCATTTCCTCATCAGAACAGTGTTCAAACCAATATATAAAGAATTGCAATAGTCCAAATGCAGCAATATCAGCATTTGAGTAAAAATGAAACATTGGATTCATAAAAACAAGCTTTTTTTTCCATAAATGAGCAACCTAGAATTCAAAATCAAAATTGGCGCGCGTCCATTTTGGGTCAGAGACCTTACTGCCGGCCATTGACCTAGCGATAAAGTTTCACGCGGTAACCTATGTGCATCAAATGCCACTTGGCGCACGTCCTATATACATGTCCAAAAATACAATTTTTCAGATGCGGCTTAGTAAAACGGCCCCTCAGAGTCAGCTCCAACCAGTTCTTTTCTCCTAGTTATTACATAACTATCTCATAATCAGTGATGCGTCATACCAAGAGTTATCCTACGTTCTGAAGCTGACTCCGTGGCAGTGAAAGTTTGAAGGGTTCGTGCTGTCTCTAACACTGTATCCATCTTCTGAATTGACGTCACGCATTTCCAGGTTCGTCACAAACAGCACTGACCAACCACAGGATAGCAGCACGAGGCACGACCTCAACGTCTATAGCCTTCCTTCCGAGTTTGTTCCCTCAGAGTCCTGCCCTCGCAGAAAGAGGAAATGACGTCAGCAGGCGAGACTCAGAGGGAAGGCTACAGACGGGCAGGGCTTTCAAAGATGCGGCCGCTTCGACGGAGGTAAACGGGAACGAGGAGAATCGCTGGGTGGCTGGAGGGGGGGCAGGGGAGCGAGGAGAATCGATGGGTGGCTGGAGGGGGAGCAGGGGAGAGAGGACAATCACTGGGTGCCCGGAGGGGGGGCAAGGGAGAGAGCAGAATCGCAGGGTGGCTGGAGGGGGACAGGGGAGACAGGAGAATCGCTGGGAGGCTGGAGGGGGGACAGGGGAGAGAGGAGAATCGTTGGGTGGCTGGAGGGGGGGGCCAGGGAGAGAGGAAAATCACTGGGTGGCTGGAGAGGGAGCAAGGGACAGAGGAGACTCACTGGGTGGCTGGAAGGGGGGCAGAGGAGACAGGAGAACCGCTGGGTGGCTACAGGGGGGGGGCAGGGGACAAAGGAGAAACGCTGGGTGGCTGGAGGGGGAGCAGGGGAGAGAGGAGAATTGCTGGGTGGCTGGAGGGGGGACAGGGGAGAGAGGAGAATCGTTGGGTGGCTGGAGGGGGGGCCAGGGAGAGAGGAAAATCACTGGGTGGCTGGAGGGGGAGCAAGGGACATAGGAGACTCACTGGGTGGCTGGAAGGGGGGCAGAGGAGACAGGAGAACCGCTGGGTGGTTACAGGGGGGGGGGGGCAGGGGACAAAGGAGAAATGCTGGGTGGCTGGAGGGGGAGCAGGGGAGAGAGGAGAATCGCTGGGTGGCTGGAGGGGGGGCAGGGGACAGAGGAGACACACTCGCACCCAGCGGTCTCACTCTCTCTCTGTCACACACACACACTAGCACATTCACTCTCTCTCACACACACTCTCTCAAACATACACATTGCGAGAAAAACCTTGTTAGCGCCCGTTTCATTTGTGTCAGAAATGGGCCTGTTTTACTAGTATGATAAAACAGAAGAGTGGGTATTATACTTACTGAGTACCCTCAAGATTATAAATATTGTCAGCAGGACAAGACCCAGGATCAGCAAGAAAACTGCAGCACACAACCAGGAGAAGGACATACATCGCTGAGCTGAAAGGATGAACATGATGAGAATTAACCTTTATTAATTGTTTATTCCTGCAAAACAGAGAACGTTGAAACCCAACGTGGCAGAGAAGTCCCCAGCATAGATTTTTCAACCAAATAATTTCTCCAGACAATGAGGCCTCAGATATCATAAGAGAAGGAAAGAGCCAGGCCAGAGGTCGCATTCTTATGACCTTTCTTAGGTCACCACAGAAACCAAAAGATCACATGTAAAATACGAACCAAATGATCAAAGTCAACAAGGGTCCGTACGAGCGTCAGAATCTTAGACTTCAGGGGCTTATTTTAGAAGGGGTAGAAGGCCAATGACGCAATCCAGCTTATTTTCGAGGGAGATTTCCGGCCATCTTCCGACACAAATCTGGAGATGGTCGGCGATCTCCTGAACCCGGCCAAATTGGTATAATCGAAAGCTGATTTTGGCCGGCACCAACTGCTTTCCGTCACAGAGCCGGCCAAACTTCAAGGGGGTGTTTTGGTAGGGTAGCAAAGGCGGGACGGGGGCGTGGTTATGAAATGGCCGGCTTCGCCCGATAATGGAAAAAAGAAAGCTGGCCCTGACAAGCATTTCGCCGGCTTCACTTGGTCCACTTATTTTTAGGACCGTCTCAAAAAAGTGCCCCAATTGACCAGATGACCACCGGAGGGAATCAGGGATCACCTCCCCTTACTCCCTCAGTGGTCACCAACCCCCTCCCACCCAAAAAAAAAAATTGCCAGCCTCTATGCTAGCCTCAAATGTCATACCCAGCCCCCTGACAGCAGTATGCAGGTCCCTGGAGCAGTATTTAGTGGGTGCAGTGCACTTCAGGCAGGTGGACCCAGGCCTATCCCCCCTACCTGTTACACTTGTAGTGGTAAATGTTGAGCCCTCCAACCCCCCCCCCCCCGAAACCCACTGTACCCACATGTAGGTGCCCCCCTTCATCCCTAAGGGCTATGGTAGTGGTGTAGAGTTGTGGGGAGTGGGTTTTGGGGGGGATTTGGGGGGCTCAGCACACAAGGTAAGGGAGGTATGCACCTGGGAGCAATTTTTGAAGTCCACTGCAGTGCCCCTTAGGGTGCCCGGTTGGTGTCCTGGCATTACTTAGATTGTAAGCTCTTTTGAGCAGGGACTGTCTCTTTGTGTCAGGTGTTCAGCGCTGCGTGCGTCTGGTAGCGCTATACAAATGCTAATAATAATAATAATGTCAGGGGGGGCAGTGCACTACAAATGCTGACTCCTACCACGACCAAATGCCTTGCATTTGGCCGGGTTTGAGATCGCCGGCATTAGTTTCCATTATCGCCGGAAACCGATGCCGGCCATCTCTAAAGCCAACCCAAATGCTGACATTTGGCCGGCTCCAACCGTATTATCGAAACAAAAGATAGCCGGCTATCTTTTTCGATAATACGGTTCTGGCGCCGTTCGATTATGCCCCTCAATGGGAATTACTGAATTTAGGAAAATACTACTTACCCGTGTATATCCGCAGCATGCATAGATTTCTTTAAGGGTGCTGGCTTCACTGGACTTCAAAAATATACATGAATTTCCTCTGTTACAGTGGCAATACATGAATTTAGTACATTCTCCCACTGGCATTTATACCTGCTCCAAGTCATGTATACATTTCAGCTAATTTCCTGTTTGGACTTGTGCTTTGGAAGAATGATTGAGGGGCCATTTTATTAACTAGGGATGTGCGTTTGTTTGAAACAACATCAGAAATGTTGTTTCATGTGATTTCTTGCCCAAATTGACAGAAAAAAAACCTACAAATTGTCATTTGTTTCCTGTGTCATTGATAGGGTGCACTCTTCTGAAAGAGTTTTCACTTATCTGAAAAAGTGTCCCCCTCTTCTGAAAAAACAATCTCCATTCAGAAAGAATGCACATTACCGAGAATCAGTGTGCACTATTTTTTAAATTGCATTTGAGATATATGTACATCAAAGAATACACTTTGAAAGCAATTTAGAAAAAGAAAAAAAAAACAAAGGCAGAATTTATGGAAGAAAGGTAATATCGAGGGGCATAATCGAACGCAAACAGCGATCCCAAACCGTATTATCGAAAAAGATGGCCGGCCATCTTTCGTTTCGATAATATGGTTGGGGCCGGCCAAATGTCAGAGATGGCCGGGTTTGAGATGGCCGGCATCAGTTTTCGCCGATAATGGGGGAGGGAGAGGGAGCCCTTAGCACCACCCATTGAGGTAGAAGGGCTCCCACGCTAATCCAACGGCAACTGGGCAGTGTACGGCACTGTCCAATTACCACTGTAGCACTGGATATGATGGCATGCTGGGGGTAAGAACCATCTCCAGACAGCTGCAGTAGCCCATGTTGTAAAAGGAGCCCTAAAAGTGTTGGGGATGTCATTCCAACCTTGTCTGATTACAGAAGTGTCTGACCGCAGCAAGTAAAACAGGCTGAAAATAGCCATGGCCATGCAGTTAGGGGTCCTTTTACCACCGAACTGTAAAAGGACCCCAAGCTTAAGTTCACATGGCTGAAGGAAAAATTCTTACCTACAAGGGAAGAAAACTGGATATCAACTGCATATAATCCAAATTCCACCTGCAATTCATGCAAAATAGCGCAAAGCAGTGCCAAATACAAATTAAACCACAGCGCCAAGAGCACAGACGTAAGTACATAAGTGTTGCCATACTGGTAGAGACCAAAGGTCCATCAAGCACAGCATCTTGTTTCCAACAGTGGCCAATCCAGGAAATTAGTCAAACCTTTTTAAATCCCGCTAAGCTGCTTTTACTACATTCTCTGGCAACAAATTCCAGAGTTGAATTACACATTGGGTGAAGAAATATTTTCTCCGGTTTATTTTAAATATACTACTATGTAGCTTCATCTCATGCCCCCTAGTCCTAGTATTTTTGGAAAGAGTAAACAAGCGATGCATGTCTACCCATTCCACTCCACTCAGTATTTTATAGATCTCTATCATATCTATTTGCATCTAACACATCTTTGATTATCACACTTTTCATGCTTTGATCCTCTTTCTCCGCATCACCAGGCTAGATTATTGTAATTTCATCGACCTTGGTTGCTCTCGTTCACTTCTTTAGAAAACTCTATTTATTTTGAATTTCATATAGCATATAACATATTTAAAATTAAATAATGGGGGGCGCTGTATTGCCACTGATGAATATGGACGCTTAAGGATCTTCCTCCCTGTATTTTTTACTAGAAAATTGATATAAATAATCTTAAATCAGATTTTTCTTTCTGAATTGCCTGCTAGGCATGTGGAGGGGCATAATCGAACAGGGATGGCCATCTCTAAGGGCGCCCATCTGTAAGGACATCCGGCAAAGGGGCGGGGAAACCCGTATTATCGAAACAAGATGGGCATCCATCTTTTGTTTCAATAATACGGTCGGGAACGCCCAACATTTAGGTCGTCCTTGGAGATGGTCGTCCCCGATTTTCGGCAATAATGGAAACCGAAGATGCCCATCTCAGAAACGACCAAATCCAAGCCATTTGGTCGTGGGAGGAGCCAATATTCGTAGTGCACTGGTCCCCCTGACATGCCAGGATACCAACCGGGCACCCTAGGGGGCACTGCAGTGGACTTCACAAATTGCTCCCAGGTGCATAGCTCCTTTACCTTGGATGCTGAGCCCCCCAACCCCCCCCAAAAAAAACCCCACTCCCCACAACTGTACAACGCTACCATAGCCCTAAGGGGTGAAGGAGTGCACCTACATGTGGGTACAGTGGGTTTCGGATGGGTTTTGAAGTGCTCACATTTACCACCACAAGTATAACAGATAGGGGGTGGGACGGGCCTGGGTCCGGCTTCCTGAAGTGCACTGCACCCACTAAAACTACTTCCAAGACCTCAAAAATGGATTTATTTCAATAAGGATCTAAGTGGTCTAAAATGGACCCGCCAACTCTAGAAAAAGCTGCTCTGGTGAACCTCTGCAGACGACCACAGAAATCTTGATGGACGAAATTCGGGCTTTAAAAGACCTCACTACAAAACATTATCAAACTACCTTCGATTTGAAAACTGAGCTACAAACTCTCACCTCTGCTCTTTCTGCATTTCATCTTAGAATTGAAAACCTGGAGACACGTGCAGATGAAACTGCATTAAAGATGGGGCAGTCTCAGGAAAAAGCTGATCTCCGCATCCGTAAGCTTGAATTAGAGCTAGAAGATCTCTCCAATAGAAACAAGGAATAACATCAGAATTATTGGGCTAAAGGAAGGAGCTGAAGGATCTGATATGATCAAATTTCTCACCGACTGGCTTCCTCACGTTCTCAAATTATCTTCTGATTTGCTGTTATAATTTGAAAGAGCACATAGAACGCCATCGTATCTCAAACAGGGATCTCAATACCCTTGTTCAATTGTTGCAAAATTACTGCGTTTTCCTCAAGCCCTGCAAATTCTAACTGCAGCAAGGAGTGCTAATAATCTCAAATTCGTCGAGAAAAGATTTCTAATAGTCCCTGATTTGGCAAAAACCACGGCCAGGAAAAGAAAGGCTTTCCTCGAAATGAGGACCCACCTCAAATCCTTAGGAGCCAGATATGGCCTGCAATACCCTGCTAGGATGACGGTGACTCTGCATAACACAACAAAGTTCTACGATTCACCTGAGCAACTTCAACGCTTCTTAGACCAACTTCAAAATACCGGGATGGACACGTAAATCTCTTTTATAATGGCTTATTATTATACAACGTCCTCCTCTGCTATCTTCTAAGTTGTTTAGACTTACATTGCTTATCATTTCTTGTACTCTCTAATCTCTGAGAAATGTTTAATTTAGGCTCATGCTTTTATATACTTATATATTTGCTTTATGTCATGCTATCTGTCATAGCCGCTTGAATAAGGACACACCATACTCATAATCTTTAATGAACACTTTAAACAAGGTTCTGATTAATAGTTTGCATGAAGCCATTCTACTCACATTAAAATGGTTTTCTTTTGGCTGCTTCCTCATGTACTGTTATATCTGCTTAATATCCTTGGTTTCTCTCATGTTGTTTGGAAGATTCATGATTTATATACACCACTTAAAGTCAACGAGGGTTTTTTTTTCTACTCTATTGACATTATGTTATTACGAATATATTTTCTTCTTCTCCTTTTTCTCAATGAATGTTTCTTTAGAATTTGTTTGCTGCAGTGTAATCTCCGGATAGTAGCAGCTTCAAACATTTTGAAGGCCTTATGAAGCTAGTTTCTCCACAACTGGAATATAACCTACTACTACTACTTATCATTTCTATAGCGCTACTAGATGTACGCAGCGCTGTACACTTGAACACGAAGAGACAGTCCCTGCTCGACAGAGCTTACAATCTAATTTGGACAGACAAACGGGACAAACGAGAGATAAGGGAATATTAAAGTGAGGATGATAAAATAAGGGTTCCGAACAAGTGAACAAGGGTTAGGAGTTAAAAGCAGCATCAAAAAGGTGGGCTTTCACCTTAGATTTGAAGACGGCCAGAGATGGAGCTTGACGTACCGGCTCAGGAAGTCTATTCCAGGCATATGGTGCAGCAAGATAAAAGGAAGGGAGTCTGGAGTTAGCGGTGGAGGAGAAGGGTACAGATAAGAGAGATTTACCTAGTGAACGGAGTTCCTGGGGAGGATTGTAGGGAGAGATGAGAGTGGAGAGATACCGAGGAGCTGCAGAGTGAATCTCTGATGTTTCTTGTGAGGTTTATTGTTCTTAATACTTCTTTTGTCTGGCACTAGTCTTATATTCCCTTTTTATCCTGATAATACAGGGATCTCTTTGAGTGTTCTGTCATCCTTACTCTCAGTCTCACTAACACATTTTCAATTTATTGGTTGAACTATTCTCTTAGTTCTTCATGTCGTTTTCTTTTCTTCTTGATTCTTTATTCGTACGGTGTTATAACTTTTGCTCTCAATCACATAATGTTGTGGACCTTATTCTTAGTTACATTTTTCCCCTAAAACGTGATGTCTCAACTATACTCCAGTACCCCTATTAATTTTGTATCTTGGAATGTAAACGGCTTAAGACATCCTATTAAAAGAAAGAAAGTCCTTATGTACCTTAAAAAATTGAATCCAGATATCATATTTTTACAAGAAACCCACTCTCCTAACTCCGCACTATTCATTAAACAATGCAACTGGATTTCCTCTTCAATAGATTCTCCCGCTCAAGGTAGAATCTAAAAGGGTGTTTTCAATTTTATTCACTAAAAATTCTAACCCTTCCATAGTTGATCAAAACATTGACCCTGAAGACAGATGAATAATTGCTAAAGTCTCTATTAATAATATTCCAATCCTCCTAATACTGACTCGCCAGAACTCTTCTCCAACTTATTCCAAAGCATTCAATCTCAAGACCCCATTCCTATCATTATGGCTGGAGACTCTAATATACCTATGGATTACCTCCTTCATAGGCACCCTCCAAATCCTCCACCACTTTACACATATATTGACCAACTACATCTTGTTGACCCATGGAGACTGTGCAATCCTACATCCAAGGAGTTTACCTTTCACTCAGCTCCCCACAAAAGCTTCTCTAGACTGGATTATTTTTTAATATCCAGTTCGGTAGCTGAATCAATCATTTCTCCAATAGTAGTTTCTGATCATGCTCCAGTCATTTTATCTCTAAATTGGACGTATGTCTCTCCTAGAAAATCTCCTGTATGGAGGTTACCCACCAGTCTTTTAAGTGATGAAGATTCCCTTATCAAAATTAAGTCTTTCATGGAACAATTCTTTAAACTAACACTCCCTCCTTAATCAATCCCATAACAATATGGGAAGCATTCAAAGCAGCCTTGAGAGGCGAACTTATTTCCCTGGCTTCTCATAAGGCAAAAAAAAGAAAAAGATCAGATCTCCAAACTAGACTCACAAATTAAAGCCATTGAAGCTAATTATATAGAACTAGGACACCCCACTGTACTCAATTCACTCTATAAGTTGAAATATGAACTAAATAAACTGCTTAGCCTGAAAGCAGGGTGACAAATCTTTGATTTGCATTCCAAATATTATTCAGAAAAAAATAAAAGCAGCACATTACTTGCAAATTACTTAAAAAGAAAAAGACTTAAAGCTCAAATTCAGGCCATTAAACTAACTAATCAAACCATAAGTACATCAAATGAAGAGATATCCAAGGTTTTTTATGACTTCTGTCATAATCTTTATCAATCTGAGTCCTCGGATACTCATAGTAACATCATAGAATTTCTATCCTCAAGTAAAGCCCCAAAATGGTCACAAACGGATATTGAGTTCCTCATGAAACAATTCACAGAACAAGAACTCCATAAAGCAATTAAAGACTCTCCTCAAAGGAAATCCCCAGGTCCCGATGGGATCCCAATAGAGTTTTATAAATTATTCAAATCTGACCTAACTCAAGTCCTGCTTTCTTTATACAATTCTCTAACTCCAGAAAGTGTATCTCATAGTTTATTTTCTGATGCCATAATTACTGTCATCCCAAAGCCTAATAAAAATTCTACGCTAATTCCTAATTATCGGCCTATTTCTCTACTAAATGTTGATTATTCTTATGACTGGAGAAATGTGAGCCCTTGTGCCCCGAATGAGCACGGCTAGATGGAGTGACACCGCACTCGGTCAGGCAGCCAGACAACCCCTAGCTTTACCTGGGGAGCGACCGCCGTTCCCTGGGAGTTGAGCCCCCAGGTTCGGGCAGCCACCAGGACTTCTGGAACAGGCGGGGTTGCACGACCACTGACCAGACAGGCAGGCAAACAGACACAGTCCAAAAGCCAGGTAAATCCGTAGGGCAAAGAGTAGTCAAAAACAGTCCAAGGTCAAGGCGGGCAGCAAAACAGGCGAGGTCCGTGCAAACAAGCCGAGGTCTGGAACACTGGAACTGAAAGCAAGGAGCACCGGCGTGGATCTCAAACACAATTGAGGCCGAAGCAACGAAGGACTGAAGGCAGGGCCTTAAGTAGTGGAGGAATTAGGCTCAAGCATGTGCAGCTGATTCAAGAAGCCTGCCCCCATCAGCAGAGGTGCCTACATCCAAATATGGGCTTCCTTCCTGACCTCTTTACTCCAAGATGGCTGCCCCCTCCTGAGCTAGCCAAGATGGCTGCTGTCCTTGATCCAACCAAGATGACGGCTGCCAGAAACAGAAAACAGAAACAGACCCATCCTGGAGAAACCACATCCAAAATAGCTGGCTATCTCAGCCGGACCACACCTCGTTGGCGAATTGGCCGCACAGGCCTGGAGCCAGGTGAGGAACGTAACAATTATAAACTTTATGCTAAAATTATAGCCAACAGAATTAAAAATATTATTTCTAAGGTTATTTCTCCTAATCAAGGGGGATTTATGCCAGGTAGACTCATTAGCGATAATACTTGCCTGCTTCTCCATGTCTCTCACTTTGCAGACTCGCTTAAAGAACCTGTAGTCGCTTTATCTCTCGACGCAGAAAAAGCTTTTGACAGGGTAGAATGGGACTATCTGATCACAACGCTAAGCTGGTTTGGTTGTCCCACGGACTTTCTTAATAAAGTAAAAACTCTATACACTAATCCTACTGCTAGAGTGATTACAAATAACATATTATCAAATACCTTTTCTCTTAAGCGTGGTACTAGACAAGGTTGTCCCCTTTCTCCATATCTTTTCAACATCGCACTTGAACCTCTCCTCTTAGCAATAAAGTGTTGTCCTACAATAAAAGGTATTGTCTATAAAGGCCTTGAAATTAAATACTCAGCATATGCGGACGTTGTCTTATTATATCTTCCGGACCCTTACAATTCGATTCCTCAACTTTTTAGAACTATTAGTACAATCTCACACCTTTCTGGTTACAAAATTAATCAACAAAAACTGAACTTCTACCACTAAACTCATATGCCCTCCCTCACATAGCAAACTCTCTTGGTTTAGTGTGGGCTAAACCAAAACTCAGATACTTGGGAGTAGATTTGTACACTTCTTTGAATGATACCATTCAACACAATGCAGAAGTAATATATAAGTTTCTTAAATCACTTTTACATTCCTGGAATCCGCTCTCTCTATCATGGTGGAGTCGCTTAGAAACCATTAAAACGATGGTATCCCCCAAAGTTAATTACATTCTCAGTATGCTCCCCATCACTTTCCCATTGTCCTTCTATTCTCAATTAGATCAATTATTAAACAATTTCCTATGGAAGAACAACCCCCCTAACATCGCCTTAAAGAAGCTCAAAGGTACAACAGACACTGGTGGTGTTCTCTTTCCGGATTTTTACAATGATCATAAATCATTTATCTGTCAACAGGGCTGCAATTGGTTCCTACAAAAATCAGATTATAAACCACTCTGGCTAACATTCGAAGAATCTAGGGTGCATCCTTTCTCCCTTCCAGTGTTACTGTCTTCTACCTCTTTGCCTGCTCAAATTACAAATCCCGTACTTTTAGCCACTGTTAACTCTCTTCTTTCTTTGGATAAAATGTTTACTGTACCTATTTCAGCATCCTTATTTATGTCATTATGGTATAATCCACATATCCGAATAAATAAACTTCCTTTTTTCTGGAAAGAATGGATCGACAAAGGAATTCGGACTCTTTCAGATATACTCCATGATGACAAATCTTTTCGATCCTTTGCTGAATTAAAAGAATGATTCTCCTTACCCTCCTCGGCACACTTCAAATGGCTACAGATTACTCACTGTATTGCTGCTCCTTCTGTTTTCCACCAAATCTCTACTCAACAACCTTCGCTAATTGCTAGTGCACAGTCAATGATCTCAGAAGGTCACGCTGCATCACGAATATACAAATTGTCTGTTCAAGCAACTTTCAATTTCAATAAAGCCCTGCAAGATAACTGGCATTTGGATTTGGATCAATCTCTCAACGATCTCCAATGGGCGTATCTCTGGTCAAAGTCACTGAAACCTCTCTCATCAGCATCAGTTCTTCAATCTATGTAGTTTTTGTAGCATAGAGCTACTTGGACTCCTCGTAAACTAGCAAGTGCTGGCCTTAGTTCCTCTGACAAAGATTGGCACTGTTCCCAAAAAACTGGAACCTTTCTCCAGATGTTATATGAATGTGCTCATATATACAAGTTTTGGAATTTAATCTGGCCCATAATCCAAAAAATCGCCCTCGATAACAATTTTTAAATCAAGTGCTTTGCAGATAAACCTTCCTTCTCCTCATGCAAAATTACTAGACATTCTACTCACTGTTGCTCAAAAGCAAGTCTTACTCAATTGGAAGTCTGCACATTTACTTAACTCACAATTTTGGTGGAACTCAGTCTTACAATATCAAAGGCTAGAATTCGCTCTGGCAGAAAAGCAGCAATCACTCGTCTCTACGAAGAAAATATGGGAGCCACTGGAGTATTACATACAAACTCTTTAAATGATTTCATTGTTCGCTCTTTTATAGAATGACACCAACAAATCACTTAACCCTCTATTGCCCCATGTAAGCCGCATTGAGCCTGCCATGAGTGGGAAAGCGCGGGGTACAAATGTAACAAAAAAATGTTAACTGTATTTACTACTACTACTACTACTACTACTACTATTTAGCATTTCTATAGCACTACAAGGCATACGCAGCGCTGCACAAACATAGAAGAAAGACAGTCCCTGCTCAAAGAGCTTACAATCTAATAGACAAAAAATAAATAAAGTAAGCAAATCAAATCAATTAATGTGAACGGGAAGGAAGAGAGGAGGGTAGGTGGAGGCGAGTGGTTACAAGTGGTTACGAGTCAAAAGAAATGTTAATATTTGATATTAGATACTGTATACTTTTTTCCCTTTTCCCCTCTCTTTCTTGTTTTCCTCTCCTTTTCATTTTACTGTAAATTGTCCTTTTTCAAAATTTTCAATAAAGTGTTTGGAAAAAAAAAATTATATATTGGCGATTTAATGTGAAGTGCAATTTGGACCAGTGAAGTGGCAAAGGCGAATTAAGGGAGTTAAGAGTATTTTTATCTCTTAATATATGAAACGCCTTCACACAAACAAGTGTCGCTGAGGTCCATTCTATAGAAGATTGAAAAGTATATAAGAATTATAGTGAATTATGCTACTGAAAATTGTTTGATTAAACTGCAATATCAACAATTGGAAAAAAATGTAGGCGCTGGGCTTTTCTGAGATTGTTACTATAACTGCTTGAATATATGGATGCCATTGTAAATGATGGCAGATAAAGACCTGAACGGTCCATCCAGTCTGCCCAACAAGATAAACTCATTTTACATGGTATGTGATACTTTATACCCGAGTTTGATTTGTCCTTGCCATTCTCAGGGCACAGTCCGTACAAGTCTGCCCAGTACTGTTCTTGTACTAAAAGTTTTGAAGTTAATGTCGAAGCCCCTTAAAATTTACACTCAAGCCCATCCCTATCTGTTCAGTCACGATCAGGGCATAGACTGTAGAAGTCTGCCCTGCTCCCGTTTTGTTTCCCAATTATCGGCGTTGCCACCCAATCTCCGCTAAGATTCTGTAGATCCATTCCAATACAACCTTTTCATAATTTTAGACAAAACCAGCAAAATGGACGTTGGGCGATAATTCATAAATATTGTTGGGTCAACATTCTCCTTTCACGATATAATCCAGGTTACAGAAAGTTGCTCTGATTAAGCAGCTTTCCACTGGAGGAATTAGGGCAAGTGAACTCCTTAATCACCCACTGGTTGCTGTCCCCTTCCCTCCCCCAAATGTGAAACTATGAAGCGATATTACTATGGACAGTCATGGTACTACAATCATGTTTAAATTAACTCGTTAATTGGCTTCCAGCAAGAGCTGACGCCTAGTCTACTGCAGTGGGTTGAGAGTGAGGGTACCCAGCTTCAAATCCCACTTCAACTCTTTGTGAGTTTTCTTTTTTTAATTGTAAATCCTCCAGAGACAGAAAACAAATCTACTGTACCTGAATGTAAACTACTGCAACAGCCTTCAGACTGGCAGGTTTCTTATATGTTCAGGTATGGTAGGTATTTGTATGTCCCTGGTGGGCTCATAATTTACAAAAAAAAAAAAAAAAAAGAAAGAAACAAGAACACACACCTGAAATGCGGTTTGAATCTGTGCTCATGATCTCCTCATTTCATTGCTCTAACCATTAGGCTACTCCTTACCTCTACCCAGTGCATATTTTCTAGCGAAAAAGGTGCCAGTACTCAAATGGCAGGCCACTCTTCAGGAGTGGGGTGATCACTGAGGGACTCACCCCACAATAGCCAGGCCCCCTGCAACCAGTCACAGAATCTATGACAAGGCAGAACTGGTGTGTAGAGCCTGAGCTCTTTCATTAAAACTTGGGGTCCATGGGTCAATTTTAGCAGACAATGAAAAAGGTGCCGGTACGCAGTACCCCCAAGTACCCCCTCAAAAAAAAGCCCTGCCTCTACCTAAAGAGAGCTGTTTAGAAGTTAACTTTAAAAAGATCTTAGTTAGTACCATAACTCCTAAAGCTATCACAGATCCAGAGAAGGAGAAAGGGAAACCAGGTCAGCACCAAACTTTAAATCTCTGAGCAGACATTAAAATATATAAATAATTATTAAAAGGGGGGGGGGGCATTACCCATAAAAGGAGGAGAGACTTTCCTGTCATATGTTAGTTCAGCACACTCCACTCTAAGGCTAAAAGATGAGGAACCCCCCAAAAATGACAATAGTAACAATAGTCTGAAATTTTGTAAAAAATGAAATATCTCTCTCTCTGCACATAAAAAAAAACTAAAGTATCTTATCCACCTAAATATCTTCCTAAGGCATCAGCTATTATATGTCAGAAAATGACAAGAGTTAAACATTTTTTAAAAAAAGAATCACAGCAATAAACCTTAGAAACTTCCATTGGGCAAATAGATATCAAGGCAGGTCTAAACGTTTTTCAATTCATAAGTCTAAGATAGCAGCATAACATGAATTACAATATAAGGAGGCAAACAATCAACCTTATAAAACCTGAGAAATATAAAAATATATTGTAAAAAAATTAAATGCCAGGAAAACTGGAGAGTGGAAGAAAAATAACCTCGACAATACTTGAACACTGGAAACTCTCCAGTATTAAAACACAAGACCAAAGAAGTGGGACAAAAATAAAATAATAATAAAAAAAAAGATTTATGCTCAAAAGCCACTAAAAATGCCTATGATTTAAAAATAAAACCATAAAAAGGACACTTAAATCTTACCTCATAAAGGCATCTCACTAAAGGAAACAGCAGCCAAATAGCAGTAAAGATCCCCTTGCAGAACATTTGTTTAAGAAAGATTTCATTTTTCAAGAGTGCCCCGAGCCACCTATCAATCAACTCTAACCAGAGGATATGTGTTGAGCTATTAAGCTGTATAGTGAATAAAAGCCTCTTTCTTGTATTGTATATTTTGTTTTATAGCTGTTATTTACCTTTCTGTCTTATTTCAGTCTTTGTAGATTCAGGGTTGACGTTCTCCTCTGATTCTTCTTGGACCCTTACAGCAGCAAAGGTGATCGGTCCATCCTCCTTCATCACTGATGAACCTTCCATGGAATTAGACACATTTCAGAAACATGACCAAGTATTAAGAAATCCATTTGTCTTCTTAATATCTACCCAATGAATATCTGACCACATTTACCTGAAGAGCGAGGTTGAGAAGGCTTGAGTTTCTTTCGCTTGTCGAATCTTATATCAGAATAAGTCACAACCTCAGCCATTGTAAATACCTCTCTGTCTGTGACCAGCTCTCTTGGTGAGATCAAGGTGGAGTGTAGGAGCACAGGAAGTCTGATGACTCTTATAGTGAGAAAGAAAACTAACTGAAAGGGTATCTGAAGTTTTGAAAGGCGATGTTGACCAATTGAATTACCCCACCTATACTGCACATTTACAGGGCATCAATTCGTAAAAGACAGACACAGTAAGAGGTATTATTATTATTTTCAAGGATTAATAAACAGATAAGACAAACACAGTATACAGTAAGAAGTATTATTATTATTATCCAAACACAGTTGGGAGGACCAATGAAGCCCAGACATGGTAAGAGAAGTGGTGTTATTAATTTCCAGGCTCAGTTGGGAGTACAGATAAACAGAGAGGACAGGCAGAATTAGAAAAGGTACAGAGAAGGACGACACCGGGATACATGACAGACCTTATCAACAGACCTATCGACCTGCCAACCAGAAACACCACAAAATCTGCACGATCATACCTAAACCTCCACTACCCAAGCACCAAAGGACTCAAATACAAATCCACCTATGCAAAATCCACCTATGCATCCAGCTTTTCCTACCTAAGTGCACAACTATGGAACGCATTGCCAAAAGCAGTAAAATGAAGATACATACCTGTAGCAGGTATTCTCCGAGGACAGCAGGCTTAATATTATCACTGATGGGTCATCGTCCGCGACGGCCCAGGAGACTGGAACTTACAAGCAAAAAGAACTTTCCAGAATGCGGCGTCACGCGGGCCGAACGCACCACGCATGTGCAAACGGCTTCCCACCCACGACGCGAGCGTGCCCTCACTAGTTCAATAAAAAGCAAACTGTAGAACTGCAATAACTCCAACGCGGAGGAGGGAGGGTTGTGATAATATTGAGCCTGCTGTCCTCGGAGAATACCTGCTACAGGTATGTATCTTCATTTTCTCTGAGGACAAGCAAGCTCAACATTATCACTGATGGGGTATCCCTAGCCCCCAGGCTCACTCAAAAAAATGAAGATTGGTCATTTGGGCCTCACAACGGCAAGGACATAAGGGATTGACCTGAAAAAAACACAACTAAGTGAGAGTGCAGCATGGAACAGAACAGAAATGGGCCTAGGAGGGTGGAATTGGATTCTAAACCCTGAACAGATTCTGCAACACCGACTGCCCAAACCGACTGTCGCGTTGGCTATCCTAGGAGGATATGCATACAGAAGGCCTGTTCCCCAATGAAGGAGAAAGGCATCTGACGCTACTCTGTCATGGGTCTGAAGTCTGGAACAGAACTGAGGGACCTTGTGATTGATTTGAGTGGCAAAAAGATCCACCGAGGGGGTGCCCATGCTCAGAAGATCTTGCGGACAACATCCATGTTCAGTGACCACTCGTGAGGTTGCATTATCCTGCTCAGTCTGTCGGCTAAACTGTTGTTTACGCCTGCCAGGTATGTGGCCTGGAGAAACATGCCGTGGTGGTGAGCCCAAAGCCACATCCAGACAGCTTCATGACACAGAGAGCGAGATCCGGTGCCCCCTTGCTTGTTGGTGTAATACATTGCAACCTGATTGTCTGTCTGAATTAGAATGATTTGATTGGACAGCCGATCTCTGAAAGCCTTGAGAGCGTTCCAGATCGCTCGTAATTCCTGGAAGTTGATCTGAAGATCCTTTTCCTAAAAAGACCAAGCTCCTTGAGTGTGAAGTCCATCTACATGACCTCCCCACCCCAGGAGAGATGCATCCATAGTCAGCCCTTTTTGTGGCCGAGGAATTTGGAATGGATGTCCCAGGGTCAAATTGGATCGAATGGTCCACCACTGAAGGGAATTGCAAAAATCGGTGGAGAGATGGATGACATCCTCTAGATCCAATGTGGCTTGGCACCACTGGGAAGCTAGGGTCCATTGAGCTGATCTCATATGTAGGCGTGCCATGGGAGTTACATGAACTGTGGAAGCCATGTGTCCTAAGAGTCTCAACATCTGCCGAGCTGTGATCTGTTGAGACACTCGAGCAAAGGACACTAGGGCCAGGAGATTGTTTGTCGTTGCCTGGGGAAGATAAGCTTGAGACGTCCGTGTGTCCAACAGAGCTCCTATGAACTCCAATTTCTGAACTGGGACAAGGTGGGACTTGGGATAATTGATTACAAACCCCAGTAGATCTAGCACTTGAATAGTCATCCGCATGGACTGTAGAGTTCCTGCCTCCGAGGTGCTCTTGACCAGCCAATCGTCAAGATAAGGGAACACATGCACTCCCAGTCTGCGTAGCGATGCTGCGACAACTGCCAGGCATTTTGTGAAGCCCCTGAGCGCAGATGCGAGGCCAAAGGGCAGTACAAAGTACTGAAAGTGCTGAGTTCCCGATTAAAATCGTAGATACTTCCTGTGGGCTGGAAGTATCGAGATGTGAGTATAGGCATCCTTTAAGTCCAGAGAGCTTAGCCAATCATTTTCCTGAATCATGGGAAGAAGGGTGCCCAGGGAAACCATCCTGAACTTTTCTCAGACTAGGAATGTGTTCAGGCCCTTAGGTCTAGGATGGGACGCATCCCCCCTGTTTTCTTTCGCACAAGGAAGTACCTGGAATAGAATCCCAGCCCTTCTTCCCCTGGTGGAACGGGTTCGACCGCATTGGCCTTTAGAAGGACGGAGAGTTCCTCTGCAAGTACCTGCTTGTGCTGGGAGCTGAAGGATTGAGCTTCTAGTGGGCAATTTGGAGGCCTGGATACCAGATTGAGAGTGTATCCTAACCGGACTTGAAGAGTAGCAAATCTCCTGAACCAGATGGTATTCATCCCAGAGTACTGCTAGAACTGAAAAATGAACTTGCAGAACTATTGATAGTAATATGTAATTTATCCTTAAAATCGAGCGTGGTACCGGAAGATTGAAAGTGCGACAATTTAACGCTGATTTTTTTTTTAAGATTTCAGAGGAGATCCGGGAAACCCCAGGGGTCTGTGCTGGGACCACTGCTTTTTAACATATTTATAAATGACCTAGAGATGGAAGTAATTAGTGAGGTAATCAAATTTGCTGACAACACAAAGTTACTCAAAGTTGTTAAATCGAGGGAGGATTGTGAAAAATTACAAGAGGACCTTATGAGACTGGGATACTGGGCGTCTAAATGGCAGATGACGTTTAATGTGAGCAAGTGAAAAGTGATGCATGTGGGAGAGAGGAACCCGAATTATAGCTACATCATGCAAGGTTCCATGTTAGGAGTCACCGACCAAGAAAGGGATCTAGGTGTCGTCATTGATGATACATTGAAACCTTCTGCTCAGGTATTATTAGGAAAGGAATGGAAAACAAAAATGAGGACATTATAATGCTTTTGTATCGCTCCATGGTGCGACCGCACCTCAAATATTGTGTTCAATTCTGGTCGCAGCATCTAAAAAAAGATATAGTGGAATTAGAAAAGGTGCAGAGAAGGGCGACGAAAATGATAAAGGGGACGGGATGACTTCCCTATGAGGAAAGGCTAAAGCGGCTGGGGCTCTTCAGCTTGGAGAAAAGACGGCTAAGGGGAGATATGATAGAGGTCTATAAAAAATGAGTGGAGTGGAACGGGTAGACGTGAAGCATCTGTTTACGCTTTCCAAAAATACTAGGACTAGGGGGCATGCGATGAAGCTACAAAGTACTAAATTTAAAGCGAATCGGAGAAAATGTTTCTTCACTCAACATGTAATTAAACTCTGGAATTTGTTGCCAGAGAATGTGGTAAAGGTGGTTAGCTTAGCAGAATTTTAAAAAAGGTTTAGATGGCTACCTAAAGAAAAAGTCCATAGACCATTATTAAATTGGACAGGGAAAATCCACTATTTCTGGGATAAGCAGCATAAAATGTTTTGAATTTTTGGGGATCTTGCCAGGTATTTGTGACCTGGATTGGCCACTGTTGGAAACAAGGTGCTGGTCTATCCCAGTATGGCAATACTTATGTACTTATGTCTCTCAGTTTAGCATTGCACATGTCATCTTTATGAGTCTAGTCTGTATTTCTTCATTATAAACCAGAAGAATGTAGCAAAGAATCATACAAGAAATAGATGGACATTGGGAAGAACTGGGAAAGATAAAGTGTTGGGAAATCAGGCTGAGTGTAATTAAAGGGCAGCTGCTTGTCAAGGTCATATGAGATTATTATGGAGAGAAGAGCTACAGCTTGAAGAGAAATCTAAAACTGATTTTCATAAAAAAGGGGCTTTGTTTGTGCAGTCTGTTGCAGTACTGCATGGATGTGTTAGCCAAGAAGTAACTAGCAGAAGCTCTAACAGTAGCAACATTACATAGTACGAATCCCATGGATAAGCAATGGCTTTCCCCATGTCTATCTTAATAGCAGATTAGGGTCTTTTCCTCCAGGAACGTGCCCAAACCTTTTATAATCCCATATATGCTAAATGCTGTTACCACATCCTCCGGCAACAAATTCCAGTGTTTATTCATTGAGTGAAAAAATATTTTCTCCTTTTTGTTTTAAAAGTATTACCATGTAAATTCATTGTGTGTCCCCTAGTCTTTGTACTTTTATAAAAAGAGTAAACAATCGATTCATGTTTACCTGTTCAAACAGAAATTTGTAGCCCCCCTGAGCCGTCTCTTTTCCAACCAGATAACCTCATAAGCCTTTCCTCACATATTCAGTTGCCCTTCTTTAATTCCGCAACATCTTTTTTGAGATACAGCAACCAGATTTGAACGCAATACTCAAGGTGAGGTTGCACCACGGAACGATACAGAGGCATTATAATATTCTTAGTGTTATTTTCTATTCCTTCCCTAAAAATTCTTAGCATTATGTTTGCTTTTCTGTCTGCTGCTGAACACTAAGCAGAACATTTCAGTGCATTGTCCATGATAACACCTTATGTGGAAATATGACTTCTAGCTGTAGTCATGCGAGACTACCACTAGGGGTGCCATTTTTTGGCCAACTCCAGATTAGGCAGGTATTTTTCCTGCCCAAAGACCCTCCTGGACCACCCATGTTCTAAAGGTAGCCCTTTGAGGGGGTGAGGGCTACTTTAGAAGTGGGAGTGCGGTAGGGGGCTTGGACTTTATGGAGTGTAGAGGTGGGCAGGGCTTGACCCATGGGGGGCTTCAAAGCCGGGAGAAAATCTGCTCTGTTGGCCTGGGAGCATCAGGTTACGGCTTTGCAGCCCAATGTTCCCAGGCATATAGAATAGAATGACACGGGGACCCATGGTAACCGTAGGGATGGAGACGGGGACAGAGCCTGTAGGGACAGGGTAGGGACAGATCCCATGGGGACAGGGTGAGGATGGGGACAGATCTCGTGAAGACAGGGACAAATTTTGTCCCGTTGTCATTTTCTACTTTGAAGCCTGTTAATGAACTGGACTTGTTTGAGTGATGTAGACAATGATATTTTTTATTTTTGGGGGGGGGGGAAAAAAGCAAACATGCTGGTCACAATTAGCAAAATTTGCATGGGGGGATCCTGTACGCGAGAAAACATTTTTTATTGTAGGAAAGACTGTGAAAGAGAGGAGAGCTAGACTGTATCCTGAGATTGTTGATGACTTCTTATTCATCCACAGATTAAAAAATCACAACAGTGCTTCAGAGGGCATCTTTCTCCCCTCTAGGGCACACAGAACGGGTTGTATTTTGTACCTCTGGACATTTTAACAGGGTGGATTAGGATTCCTTGGGGTAGTAGAAGTCAGCTATTGTTGGGGTTGGAAGGGTAGAAGGTGGTGGTGGTGGGAGGGTTTATTATAGCTGCTTGTGGTTATTATTGTTTTCTATTTGTGATTTATATATATAATTTTTATTAGATTTTAATACTTATACAGATATTATAATACTGCAAAGTATAATACAGCCATTAAGTAATAAAATTTACAAATCAGGAAATCAAGAAAAAATTCTCTTCTTATAACATGGCTTCCTTAGACCTCAATATGAAAAAAAAGAGGGGGGGGGGGATAGGAATATAGTGAAGTTAAACACAATATACATAAATCATTATAATCTTAATTATGGTTCCGTCATTCCTTATTTCTTTATTACTCTACAGATTGCTTACTGTCTAGGAAGGTCTGGAGTTGGTTAGGCAAATAATAGACATATTTTATCTGATTTAGTCTAATAATACATTTACAAGGGTGATTTATAAACAACAGTTGCACAGTATATTGTTCCTTTTTATACTTTAATAAAAAGATTTAAATATAAAATCATAAGTGTTCCCACGGGGATGGGGACAGAAACTGCAGGAATGGGGTGTGGACGGGGACGGAACCAGTGAGGACAGAGTGGGGATGGAGACAGAACCCATGGGGACAAGGTGGTAAGTTTGTCCCCATGTCTTTCTCTAGATGAAATTTATATAATGGGTTCCTCTATAAGGAGGTGTGTCTCATTTTCTAAGCTTACTAGGGTGAGTGAACTGACAGAGCAGAGCACTAGTGCTGGGACTTGAGGTTCAGCACCCAACAAAAAGACCTAGGTGTTGTTGTAGATAATACACTGAAATCTTCTGCCCAGTGTGTGGCGGTGGCCAAAAAATCAAACAGGATGCTAGGAATTATTAGGAAAGGGATGGAAAATAAGACCGAGAATATTATAATGCCTCTGTATCGCTCCTTGGTGTGACCTCACCTAGAATATTGAATTCAGTTCTAGTTACCATATTTTTTAAAAATGATATAGCGGAATTAGAAAAGGTTCAAAGAAGAGCGACCAAAATGATAAAGGGAATGGAACTCATCTCATAAGAGGAAAGGTTAGAGAGGTTAAGGCTCTTCAGCTTGGAAAAGACATGGCTAAGGGAAGATATGATTGTGGTTTACAAAATGCTGAGTGGTGTAGAACAGGTAAAAGTGAATTGATTTTTCACTCTTTCAAAAAGTACAAAGACCAGGACACACTCAATGAAAATACATGGAATTACTTTTAAAACAAAGAGAAGGCAATATTTTTCACTGAACAAATACTTAAGCTCTGGAACTCATTGCCAGAGGCTATGGTAAAAGCGGTTAGTATATCTGGGTTTAAAAAAGGTTTTGTACAAGTTTCCGGAGAAACAGTCCATAGTATGCTATTGAGATAGACATGGGGGAAAACCACTGCTTGCCCTGGGATTGGTAGCATGGAATGTTGCTACTAATTTGGTTTCTGCCAGGTTCTTGTGTCCTGGATTGGCCACTTTTGGAAGCAGGATACTGGGCTAGATGGGACATTGGTCTGACCCAGTATGGTTATTCTTATACTCTCTTAGTTATGATAACTTTGAGAAACTCGTTTTTGTGCTGGCTGGCTGGTTTCACATCAGGCTCTGCAACTTACATTAAATAATTACATTTTCTGCTTATTTACAACCCAAACTTATTACTGACTTCTGCTCAGTCTGTGTTGAGGCACCATTCCTCAATTTTACTTTGAACGTCTTCCATTTATTTTAGCTGGATAAAGGACATTTTATCTTCCCTTCACATTACAAATAGCTCTCCTCATGCCCTATGATCGGAGGTGGATCTTTATTTACATCTAACCCTCCTCCTGGACAACAAAGAAAAAGCCTACAGCAACCTGCATCAATTGGACCATCCAAGGATATCAGAACCAGAAACTCTAAAGTTCATACCTGCAATCCGTGAGTTAAAAACGTATTTTAACTATATAATCTATTTCTAAAATTCTGAATCTGTTAGATTCTTTAAAACTAAAGGCAACTATCAACTCCTCTGCAAAGAAATTCACATTGAAGTGCTAAGTACAGCCATTTGTTTCTCTATTGCTGGAAGCCTTTGATCTCACAGGCCTGATCTGAATTTACAACTTTAAAAAGGTCTGTTCTTTTAGAGTATTTAAAGCCTTAACCCTGCATTGCCAACTAGTAAGATTGCTGATCTACAGGGGAACTCCACAGGGTGGACTGCAGTGCCACCCAGTGAAATTTTGCCTAACTAGCTTTGGACACAAAAAATGTGCCTTGGTCCCAAAGACCATGAGAGCATCCCAGTGATGTGTGGGAGAGGAAACCATAATCTCCACAAAAAAAGAGAAGGCAAAAGTGCAAGAGGTCAAGCACCTACATAACAGTACTTAAAAGATCACCTGATTGCCACACCAAGGCTACCCTAGCACCCCCAGACCACCCCTAGGAACTATAGGACTGGTGAATACCAGGTCAGCTACAAAGAAATCCTTGGTGATCCATGATGCCATAAATGAACAGCATCTTGACATCATAGGAATAAGTGAAACCTGGCTAGATAAAGTGGGGGTTTACCACTGGCTGAACTATGCCCAACAGGTTTCAACATCCAACATCAACCAAGACCAGGAAGATGGGGTGGAGGGTTAGCAGATTCGGGATACAATCAAATTGCGCAGAATATCCATCCCCATATACATGAATCTGAATCTCTTTTAATACAACTTGAAGAGGAGAAACCAATCTGGCTGCTCATGGTTTACAGAGCACCTTGTAACAACACATTATCTATGCAAGAACTCCTAGAACTGAATACTCAAGTGACCCTGAATTACCCTAGGCTGGTGATCATGGGAGACTTCAATCTACCCATCGAAACCCCAGATACCACCACAGCTGCCTTTCTGGGCACGATGACAGCACTAGGATGTACACAGGTGATCAATTCTCCAACCCATGAAAAGGGTCACATACTAGACCTGGTATTCTACAAACGGGTGGATATCTCAGAATTTTGGGATAACAGTATTGAAATAACACCCCTATCATGGTCAGACCATTTTCTAATTAAATTCTCCCTAAGTGACCACCTGAATCAAATGGCACTTCCCACAGTTCGGAAGGAGATCAGAGACAAAAAAAAGCTGACTGCTGAGAATTTCCTAGAGGCCTTGGACTATCCACATGTGGATGAAAAGACAACAACAGTGTCAGAACAAGTTGACATCTGGAATACACACTTAGCCAAGACCTTAGAGAAAACAGCACCACTAAAAAAGGTCTTATGCCCCACTCACAAACGCTCACCTTGGTTTTCTCCAGAACTTCGGATCCTTAAACACAAAGGATGACAACTGGAAAGGAGATGGCATAAATCTTGCCTGGATAAGGACAGGCTAAACTGTAGAAAGCACACGGCAAAGTACCATCAAGCTTTAACAGCAACCAAGAAACATTATTTCTCTCAAAGCATTGAACAGGCTTCCAATTCAACCAAGAAGTTGTTCAGTATAGTAAACAGCCTACTGCAACCTCCACAACAGAACCAGCCTGCCCAGTCTAAACTGAACTGCAATGATTTTGCTGCATACTTTGCCAACAAAATTAAAAGTCTCCACCAGGATTTAAAGGCAATCCCACCCAGTCCCCAACCAGTCAACCATGGGTGCACAAACTCGCCCCCTTCTGACAGAGACAGATGGGACACTTTTAACCCAATGACAGAGGAGAGCCTTCACAACATCCTAACAGACCTTTGACCAACTACCTGCTCCATCAACCCCACAAAGATAGTGCAGCAGGCAAGTATGGACCTTATAGAAGGCACCACAAAAATTGTGAACACCTCTCTTTCTAATGGGCAACTACCAACAGCATTAAAAAGGGCAGTGGTCCGCCCTCTGCTAAAGAAAAACAACCTTAACCAGGACAAACTTAAAAGATACAGGGCAGTATCCAACATCCCATTTCTAGGGAAACTCATAGAACAAACAGTCTGTGTTCAACTTAATGATTGGCTAGAAGACAGAAACTGGCTCGATCCATGTCAATCTGGATTCAGACCCAGTTATGGAACAGAAACAGTCCTCGTATTCCTACCTTTCTACCCCTGATATCTCACCTTGCATCCAAACCAAAGTTTCAGCGTGCTTGTCTGTCATTGCTATCTGGATGTCTCAATGCCACCTGAAATTAAACATGACCAAAACCGAGCTTCTCATTTTTCCCCCCAAACCCACCTCCCCACTCCCCCCGTTTTCTATTTCTGTTGATTGCTCTCTCATTCTCCCTGTCTCCTCAGCCCGAAACCTTGGGGCCATCTTTGACTTTTCTCTCTCCTTCTCTGATCATATCCAGCAGATCGCCAAGACCTGTCGCTTCTTTCTTTACAACATCCGTAAAATCCGCCCCTTTCTTTCCAAGCACTCTACCAAAACCCTCATCAACACCCTTGTCACCTCTCGTTTAGACTACTGCAATCTGCTTCTTGCTGGCCTCCCACTTAGTCACCTCTCCCCTCTCCAATCGGTTCAAAATTGTGCTGCCCGTCTCGTCTTCCGCCAGGGTCGCTTTACTCATACTACCCCTCTCCTCAAGTCACTTCACTGGCTCCCTATCTGTTTTCGCATCCTGTTCAAACTTCTTCTACTAACCTATAAATGTACTCACTCTGCTGCTCCCCAGTATCTCTCCACACTCGTCCTTTCCTACACCCCTTCCCGTGCACTCCGCTCCATGGATAAATCCTTCTTATCCGTTCCCTTCTCCACTACTGCCAACTTCAGACTTCGCGCCTTCTGTCTCGCTGCACCCTACGCCTGGAATAAACTTCCTGAGCCCCTACGTCTTGCCCCTTTCTTGGCCACTTTTAAATCTAGACTGAAAGCTCACCTCTTTAACATTGCTTTTGACTCGTAACCACCTGCCTCCACCTACCCTCCTCCTTCCTGTACACAATAATTGATTTGATTTGCTTACTTTATTTTTTGTCTATTAGATTGTAAGCTCTTTGAGCAGGGACTGTCTTTCTTCTATGTTTGTGCAGCGCTGCATATGCCTTGTAGCGCTATAGAAATGCTAAATAGTAGTAGTAGTAGTAGTACTAGATGATCTTCACAGAAACCGAGACAAGGGATTCGCCTCAATGTTAATACTGCCAGATTTCTCAGCAGCTTTTGACACTGTGGATCATGATATCTTGCTAACATGACTGACAGAAACAGGTATCAATGGAACAGTACTTGACTGGTTCAGATTCTATCTATCAGACAGGCAACAATCCATAATGTTTGGCAGCAACTCATCACCACCATG
This sequence comes from Microcaecilia unicolor, assembly GCF_901765095.1. Lineage (NCBI taxonomy): Eukaryota > Metazoa > Chordata > Amphibia > Gymnophiona > Siphonopidae > Microcaecilia > Microcaecilia unicolor. The sequence goes on along the minus strand of NC_044032.1, from coordinate 121,414 downwards.
GACACTGACCTGCGGGGTACCACAAGGATTGATACAGTCACCTATTCTGTTCAGTATCTACCTCAAGCCACTAGCTGAGCTGATTCGGTCAATGGACACTCAGTTCTACATCTATGCGGATGATGTGCAGCTACTCATACCCATTGAACCTGACTTACCTACAGCCTTGAATAAACTGATTACCTGTCTAACATCAATTCAAGAATGGGCTAAACAGAACAAACTTAGCCTGAACCCAAGTAAAACCGAGCTTCTCTGGGTCCCTAACACAAGTGGTTGCATACCTGACATCAAAATCCCTTTTGGAAAGTAGAAACTCCCCCTCAAATCACAAGTCAGGAACCTTGGAATACAGTTAGATTCAACACTTACTCTGATCCCCCAAATCCATGCAACCTTCAAGAGCTGCTTCTACTATTTGCGACAGATACGCTGCCTCTCTCCTTACATAGAGGTAAATCTTATCCCAGTTGTGCATGCCAAGATAACATCAAGACTGGATTACTGCAATGCACTATACAATGGTCTGACTACAAAGGGTCTGCACCAGCTCCAGTTGATTCAGAATGCAGTAGCAAGACTCATAGAAGATTGAAAGAGACGTGACCACATCATACCATTTTTGCAAAAGCTTCATTGGCTACCAGTAGAATACAGGGTTAAATTTAAACCTCTATGTCTGATCTTCAAGGCCCTGAAAGGGAATGGCCCTGAGTACCTGAAGAATAGGATGATCCTTCACACACCACCAAGGTCACTAAGGTCCTCCCAAGTACTATCACTAACCACACCCTCTCCAAAAGACATTACACAATGTGATACCCGCAAACAAGCCTTCCCCAGAGTAGACCCCCACACTCTGGAATGCACTGCCTGAAAGGCTCCGCTTAACACAAGACTATCTCTTACTTCAGGAAGCAGGTGAAAGCTTGGCTCTTCAATCAGGCCTTTAATGGAAGAACTAGAAGTAACTAACTTGTTAGTCTCACTCACACATATAAGGAGTGACTTGGACTGCACATACAGCAGCAGGACATGTTTATCTACTCCTACCCCAGCTGAGATAATATTTAACTATCTCTCTGACCTCATGTGCACCTTTCTTTAAATTAGTCACCTTATTTTCTAACTCCTCTTATTCTCTTACCTGTCTATATGTTCCATCTTTGCTTTACCCTTCCCTGTAATTAAAATGTTCTATTACATATTGTGTTGACAATGTAAGTAGTAGACTATGCCATACTTTGTATTGTTATATGAATATTTTTACTGCTGTAATTGCCTATTGCTCATGTTTGATCTATTCTAACTTTACTCCGCCTTTAGTGAATTCCTTCAAAAAGGTGGAAAATAAATCCTAATAAATAAATCAATAAACTGAAGTAGCGTATTGAGAATTCTGAGATTTTTTAACATAGAGCAGAGTAATCATAAAGTATTTAGCATTAGTTAATTAGTGATTTGCTGAGAATTTATCAACTCTGTTTTTAAACATTAAAAACATTTCCTAAGTACAATGGTTGAGCAATTGATTTTAAGGCAGATTAAACTGCCAGATAGATGCCAGATCGTGGGGGCTGGAGAAGGGAGAGGGGGAAGCAAGGAAGCAAGAACTGGAATGATTGGGGGGGGGGGGGAGAAAGACAGGGGGAAAGACACAGGACTCATTGAGTGGAGAGGGAGGGAGAGGGGCGGAGAGAGAGAGGAAGAGAGAGATGCTGGGGTGGGGTTTTACCGGAGGGAAAAGAGCAAGAGACTGGACCAGGGGGAGATAGGGCCCCAGAGTGGGAAATGCAGGAGAAAAGGAACAGAGGGGGAGAAGCTAGGCACAGAAAGGCACAGAGACAAGGAGGGAATGATGATAGACAGGAGACCCTAGAAAGAGCAGATGGGTGGGGGAAGAAGGGGAACAGAGCAAAAGATGAATGGGGGGGGGGGGGGGGGAGACCAAAAGATGAATGGAACTAGGGGAAGAGGGAGAATAAAGCAGATTACTAGGACTCGTTGGGGGGGAGGAGGGGAATAGAGCAGAAGATGACTGGGACTTGTTGATTTAATGGGAGAGTGTTAGGGACTAGGAGCAGGGAATTATGCATGAGAGAGATGGAGTGGGAATTTTCAGGGGATAGTGAGTATTTGGCAAGTGGAAGGTAGAAGTGGGGATATGTTGATGGTTGGAGAAATGAGTGGGGGAATTAAGTGAGGAGTAAGAGAAGGGGGATGAGGTATGGGGGAAGATGAGAGGCATTGAAATGGGATGGGAGTACTGGGTAGGGATGTGAAAGGAAGGAGATAGGTCTCTGAAGGTGTTGAGTGAGGGCAGAAATGGAGTTAAAAAGCTGGTGAGAGACAATAGAAGATAGAGTTAGAGAGCAAGAGAAGAACGGCCTAGAGACCAGGGAAGGAAGGAAAGACAGGGATTGAGCTGGGGCTGGCGAGGGGCTGAGAGAGTAAATACAGAAATGGGGGACTAGGGAGTGGCTTAAAGATGAGGGGAGGATAGGAGACTGGGGAAGGAGAAAGACAGAGGGTCCAACAGGAGTGCTGGAGAGGGAAATGGGAAAAGCCAGTAGGTAAAAGAGATGTGAGAAGGACTAAAGGTGAGGAATGAAGTCTGAGCAGATACAGGGGCAGAAAAATAAATGAAGGAAAGCTGAAAGGAAGAGATCATGTCTTCTCCTACATCCATCTCTGACTTTGAAGAAGACAGGAAGGGAGAGAAGTGTCAGACGGATTGGAGACTTTGGAAAGAAAGTTAAGAAAGGACAGAGGAAAGCAGAAACTGGAGACTGGGACAAGCATGATCAGAACCCCCCCCCCCCCCCCCAAATGACCAGACAACAAAGGTAGAAAGAAGAATTTTATTTAATTCAGTGACTGAAAAATGTCAGTTTACAGTAGATTTACACTGCTTTACTTATATTTTGCAGAGTTTATGACGCTTTTTCTTTCTGATCTGTCATGTTGCACTGCCTGCAGAATGTGGCTTCTTGAGGTTTAGTTCATATTTTAAGCTTGTGGTCACTTATTCTATACTTGGCAAGGGCCTATTTCTGTTCAGTGTTTATGACCAAGGCCAGGAACTCTGTTTGCACAGAATTTCTATTTAAGCATCTGCAATAATTCAGCTTGTTCAGTGTCCCAATAGGCGTATTGACATTCTAGGTCCCACTGCAATATTTACTCAGACTCTCACCGCCTAACACGTACATCTCCCGTGGATTTCTACACCCTAAGTGCATCACTTCACATTGAATTTTAATTTTTTTTTTGTTACATTTGTACCCCGTGCTTTCCCACTCATGGCAGGCTCAATGCGGCTTACATGGGGCAATGGAGGGTTAAGTGACTTGCCCAGAGTCACAAGGAGCTGCCTGTGCCTGAAGTGGGAATCGAACTCAGTTCCTCAGGACCAAAGTCCACCACCCTAACCACTAGGCCACTCCTCCACCAAACCTTAGACCGTTCTTCTAGCTTCATATGTATTACCTGATCTTGATTTGTCCTTGCCATTTTCAGGGCATAGACCGTAGCAGTCTGCCCAGCACTGTTCTAAAACTTCTGAAGTTATCATCAAAGCTCCTGAAAAGCTCCATTCCAACCCATCCAAATCTATCCAGCTATGATCAGGGCACAGACCGTAGAAGTCCGCCCAGTACCGACTTTGCTTCCCAATTACCAGTATTGCCACTGATGTATGGATATGTAAGAATTGCCTTTCCAGTGGAGCAGGACAGTTTTAATGCCACCAGAAGCAGGATATCTAATAACGTTTGCTGATCATCATTCAATTTTAAATAAAAATTTCAGAGAATGAAATATCACTATCTCAGCCTAGACTGTTTGCTGTGTCATCAGCACACACTCTTACCCACAACCAAACCACATTGGTGACGGCCAGGAAGGAGCTACTAACAGCTGGGTCATCTTTTCACATTCAATGTATCAGCAATGGTATATAGTGCTAAGGAGAAAAGGGAAAACAACAGTAAAAAGATCTGATAGCGCTAAACCTCTTCGATTGAAACTACACTGGCTCCCTATCAAGGACCGCATTACTTTCAAAATTTGCTCTCTGGTCCACAAGATAATCTACGGTGATGCCCCAGGATGTATGATTGATTTAATAGATCTTCCAGCTGGAAACAGAATCAGTTCATCACATACTTATCTGAACCGTCACTATCCAAGCTGCATTGGACTCAGATACAAATCAACCTATGCATCCAATTTTTCTTACTTAAGTACGCAAATGTGGAATGCATTACCAACGAGTGTGAAATCGACGCACGACCATCGAAACTTCAAGTGAACTTTAAAGACCTATCTGTTCTGTAAAACCTACCCTATTGATTCTACTTAAATGCCTCATCTCTACAATGCATCTATACATACATTGCAATGAATATTTTATTTCTTATTTCCTTGTCCCTTATGGTATCCATTTACCCCTACCTCACCTGACCCTTTTTCTAATTGTATTTGTTTAAAACCTACCGTACTTAGCGTCCACCATTACGGTATTTTGTAAGCCACATTGAGCCTGCTGGTATGTGGGAAAATGCAGGATACAAATGTTACAAATAAATAAATTAATAATGGAACCCATATGGGTAATAGATGGCACATTATCTTCCAACGTCCTGACCAGTAGGAGTTCAGATTGCTACAGTCAAAGATCAGATGCTGAAGAGTACCTGAAGAACTCTGACAACTCCAACATAGAGAAGGATGTTTAGCAGCACGTTGCAACCTGGAGTCCAAAAGGTCTTTTCAGATATGACAAGCAATTAATTGATTATGATAGGTGCCACGTGTACTTCAGAATTGAGGCCCAAGCTATGCACACTCTTCACCCAAACCATGCCCGCTCCCTGCCCCTGTCCTGCCTCTTTTGCATAACCCTGCCCTAAACTCCACCCCTTTTGCATAGCCCTGCCTCAAGACCCATCCACGGGAGACGTACGTGTTAGGCGGTGAGAGTCTGAGTAAATATTGCAGTGGGACCTAGAATGTCAATACGCCTATTGGGACACTGAACAAGCTGAATTATTGCAGATGCTTAAATAGAAATGGCCTTGGTCACAAACACTGAACAGAAATAGGCCCTTGCCAAGTATAGAATAAGTGACCACAAGCTTAAAATATGAACTAAACCTCAAGAAGCCACATTCTGCAGGCAGTGCAACATGACAGATCAGAAAGAAAAAGCGTCATAAACTCTGCAAAATATAAGTAAAGCAGTGTAAATCTACTGTAAACTGACATTTTCCAGTCACTGAATTAAATAAAATTCTTCTTTCTACCTTTGTTGACGAGCACAACTGACATTGATTTAGCACTGTCTTTAAAGAACACTATAGTGTTTTTTGTGAAGGAAACGCACAAATATATTTTTAATAAAAACCATGGAGAGGGTCTATGATTGAGAAGCTCAACCACCCCTTGAGATTTACACATGTATGTGTAATTTCTCGCAATTTGGGTGAGTAAATACTCTGAGAGCCCTCCAATACACATTATATATGATTTAGTGAATGATATCAGTAAGGGTCAGATGTGCAGCCAATCTTTTAATTGAACCCCAGTATCCATGTTTTCAGCTTTTGGTTTATTTTGTATTTAGTAGATTATCACCAGAGCATTTATTTGGGGATTAATTTTGATTCATTGCCATCCCTTTCAATGACATCACAGGAACTGATGTCATCCCTGCCCAGGCCACACCCCTTTTCTAGGTGGCCCTTCCTGTTTCACACTACTCACTTCCATCTTGAATGGGTCATGTGTTGAGAAGTGCCATCAACCATTACATCAATCATCAGACACCACCCCCTTCAGCTTTGGAGGAGCATGTACAGTTTATTTTTCCCAGCCTTAAACTGTTTTTTAAATAATTTTTTCAATCATGGTGTGATGATTTTTTTTTTTCTTTGTGTGATCAACAGTCAGCTTTATCTCAGGAACAAAAGGACGTTTAGGCTTCACACAGAGAGAAAAATAAACTTTTTAGGCACAGCATCTCAGTGTGTGCCTGTCTTAAAAAGCTTTTGGTTAAAGCAAATACTGAACAACCAGCATCTCCTGTTTCAAAGCTTCGTAGCAAATTTCTTAATGAAGAAAAACACATTTTGTTTTTTTGACTTTAGGTCGGAAAGTTCCATCATTTGTTCATTACACAGCGCAGACAGAACACAGACAAGCTTATGAGAGACAACACAGAGATGTCAACGATATTCCCCATCTCTTCTGTGAACTAGAGAGGCACAAATTCCCCCCCTCTTCACACCCTGTGCCAGTCCGGGTGTGTGCATAGCCTGCTTTTCTCACTGCTCCCTCCTCCTCCCCTGTGTTTTGCTATGTATCCTGAAACATTCAGAAAAAAATCAGATAGCTGCTTCACAATGGCTTCTTTCCAAACAATGTTGCACTTTAAGTCTGAATTAGAGAATGACAGGAGGGCAAAGTTTGTCTTCGTCCCCACCCTGTCCCCGTGGGTTCTGTCTCCATCCCCGCAGGTTCTGTCCCCGTCCGTGTGGGCTCTGTCCTCATCTGCAGAAGCCTCGAACACTTATGATTTTATATTTAGATCTTTTTATTAAAATATAAAAAGGAACAATATGCTGTGCAACTGTTGTGTATAAATTACAAATAGAGAATAATAACAATGAGCAGCTATAATAACCCTCCTTCCCACCACCACCCTCTACCCTTCCAACCCCAACAATAGGTGAAGGAATCCTAATTCACACTGTTAAAATGTCCAGGGGTATAAAATACAACCCGTTCTATATGCCCTAGAGGGGAAAAATATGCCCTATAAAGCACTGTTATGGTTTTTTAATCTGTGGATAAATAAGAAATCATCAACAATCTCAGGGTTCAGTCTAGCTCTCCTGTCTTCCACAGTCCTTCCTGGAATAGAATCAGTGGCGTTCCTAGGGGGGCTGACACCCAGGGCGGATCGCCGATGCGCCCCGCCCCCCCCCCCAGTGCAGCGCGACCCCACCCCGGCGAAAGAACCCCCCCCCGGGTGCACGCTGCTGGGGGGGGGTTCCGCGCGCCGGTCAGCTTCCTTCGTTTCCATGCTCCCTCTGCCCCGGAACAGGTTACTTCCTGTTCTGGGGTAGAGGGAGCATGGAAACGAAGGAAGCTGACTGGCGCACGGCACCCTCCCAGTGGTGTGCACCCGGGGCAGACCACCCCCACTGCCCCCCCTTGGTACGCCACTGAATAGAAGTTGTCTTCCTAGAAGATGTGCTGGTAGCAGGAATGTACAGGATCCCCCATGCAAAGTTTGCTAGTTGTGGCCAGTATGTTTGCTTGTTTTTCCAAAAAATCAAAATATCTTTGTAGGCATCACTTAAACATAAATAACAGTCCAATTCATTAACAGGCTTCAAAGTAGAAAATGACACAGGGGCAAAGTTTGTCCCCTGTCCCCATCCCTGTGGGCTCTGTCCCCATCCCCGTGGGATCTGTCCCCATCCCCACCCCGTCTCCGTGGGACCTGTCCCCGCCCCGTCCCCACGAGCTCTGTCCCCGTCCCCGCGGTTACTGTGGTTCCCCCGTCCCCGTGTCATTCTCTAGTCTGAATGCCCCTCATTCATTCATTACAGCATAGACAGGTTTCATATTGTTTTCTCTCTTTTTTTTGATTTTTTAAATAGTTTTAGAAGAAAGCAGTCTAAGGGCATGTAGGTGCGTTAGCCAGCTGCATGTATTCTCTTATGCAGTTGACCGTGTTCGAAGTCCAGTTGAAGAGGATTTCCCAGTACTTGTTTTCCGTCCACATACAGAGCGGCACAGTTTATATCGTAATGCTGAAAATTAAAGGGGTTTTTAGCATAGGACCCGCTGAAAGTGTCATTGTCCACAAACCCCATGATGGTGAGATTGAGCGATTGTCCCAGAAAGAGGTTTTCCTGGTTGGTAAAGCGAGCTCCGATTGGTACGCTAAAGGGGCGTAGCCAGACAACAGATTTTGGGTGGGCCTAAGGAAGAACTGGGTGGGTACCAATTGTTCTCTCCCCCCCCCCCTCCCCAACCACCACCCAAAAAATATCTCAGCTGGTGGGAAAACACTTCTTTCCACTTTGGCAGTCTGCAGCAGGCATGTGCTGAAAACTGAGCATGTGCAGATGCCGGTATCATGGAGAGCATTTTAGTTACCATCAGGAGGAAAAGTCTTCAGCTGGCCGAGCTTGGGATCCCCACAAGCTACCACTAAATGTGTGCTACTGTTGGGTGGGCCTGAGCCCTACCCTAAGTTGGTGGGCCATGGCCTACCTGTGGCTACGCCACTGCGCTAAATAGCTTCAGCCCCATGGCACACTTGTTGTTGGTCTTCAACAGTGCCTCAGCATGACCCAACCTTACCCCCGGTCATAGGAGCCGACTCTGTGGGTGCTGTGGGTGCTTGAGCACCCCCAATATTGAGAAAATTCCTTTTATGTGTCCAGGGAGGGGTTATTTCCACTGGGCTTAGCACCCCCAATAATTTAGAAAAGTTGGCTCCTATGCCCCCGGTGACACTTTTACTCTCTTTATGAACAGTAAGGCAGACAGGATCTGTACATTGCAGTGTTTGTCAGCATCCCCGCTCATTAAACAGAAAGCATCTTTACTTCTTGTCAGCTTTACCTTAACATCTGTCCCATCGATCAGAAGCAGTGGCGTACCTAGGGTATTTGACACCTGGGGCCGGTTAATTTTTAACACCCCCTCCAAAATCCAGTACTAGGCATACCAAGAATACAAAACACTCAGGACCTATACAGCAATTCTACCATACCACAAGCAGTAATTTCTACGAGTTACACAAGGGTGTACCTAGGAAAAGGAAGCATTTTAAACACTGCGTTGAGCACTAGAATATCAATTCACTTATTGTAAAACAAAACCAGCCAGAATAGTACAGATCGTAGATCCTGCACAGTCAGTGCCAACTGAAAGCCATGTCTTTTTCACAACACAGATACACCCTAACCCACTATAGAATAAGTAATCATAAATTTTCTATTTAGACAAAAAATTAAACTGAACCCCCAAGATGCCAGACTCTGCATACAGTGCAACACCCCAGAAACAGAAAATGTCCCCTAGTACTGTGCAAAATATAAAGACAGCAGATGTAAATTTGAAAAAAACTAACAAATTAACAAATAGAAATAAAACACTTATAGAAAATAAAATAATACCATTTTATTGGACTAATACATTTAGCTTTCAAAGGCCAAAACCTCCTTCCTCAGGTCAATACAGTATAGTGCTGTTACAGTATCCTATCCTGATCTGAGGAAGGGGGTTTTGTTCGCCGAAAGTTAGTCAAAATGTATTAAAATTAGTCCAATAAAAAGGCACAGAGGAGGCTGATGATGTGGGGGATGGGACGACTTCCCTATGAGGAAGTAACCTGGATTGGCCACTGTTGGAAACAGGATGCTGGGCTTGATGGACTTTTGGTCTGTCCCAGTATGGCAACGTTTATGTTCTTATGTAAAACAATGCTTTATTCTCTGTGCCTCTCTTCACGGAGATATCATGAGATTTGGGACAGATTAATTCTTTAAAACACAGTTTAGCATACCCAGAGGTCAATGTTTCCTACGTTTAACACAGCTGAGCGTGGAAAAAAATAATTACATTGTACTGGAATAAATTAAATGATTAATAACAATATTTGACCATCTAAGATCTCAATCCATCAATGTACTAAATCACTTTATGACACTTTGACAAAATACTTTGCTAGGAAATGGTTTAAAAAAAATACGTTAATTCTTCTTGTTGTTTATAATGGAAAATTAACACATCAAGGGCGGAAATGGGCAAGTTAAAAATAAACCTACAGGAGACCAAAAGAGCTGAGACTCCAGCAAAGACCACATCCTTGTTCTGAAGTGTCATCGTGTGTGGTGATTTTGCAGTGACCACTGGAGATTCAGTTTACAGCTCCCTTCTGAGGTGTCTGCTTGCTCTAAGAGCTCCGAATGCGTTAGTTCAGTTTCAGAAACAGACCCGTCCTGTGTGGCTGGTCACTGCGAAGGCTGGAAAATGTTGATCTACAGCCCTTCCATGTTTACGACAGGTCTTGCCTAAATCTTCCAAATGGGAAAGAGGAGTTCCACTTATTTCAGGTTTCTCCCTTCAGCAGGCCTTCATCACATTCAGGATGTGCAACAAGGTCCAGTCAATGAGCAACATATCTGGATTACGTGGAAATATGATAACTCCTTACGTGGCACAAAGTGAGAATCACCATGACAGAAAACCAAACGACACATTTAACCTGCCCAGTTTCCTGTGCTGTTATAAAACCACAGAACCTATTTAAAATCTGGTTCCCACCATCACTTACTCTTAAGTAAATATCTTTTGCATTTCTCCCTTTCGTTGCTGCTGCTTCTTCCTCCACCACTTCCAGTCAGAGATCATTCCCTGTATTCTTCTGTTTGCAAATCCTGCTCTCTCCTAACAATGATTTGCATCCCTCTCTCTCGTTTCCTTTTGTGTCCTTTGCATTGTTCCATTAGCTACTGAAGCAGCTGCCTCTCTTCTCTGCTTTTCAGCAGAAATCCCTGAGAAAGTGAAACTGTGTCCTAGGAGTGTTGAATGCAAAGTGGGCTTCAATAAAAGGAAGAGGATTTGGATTTAGCCATGACCTTTTTACTGGTAGCTCAAGGTGAGTCCAAGTACAGTAGGAAGAACTGCATTTTGCAATTATTATTATTATTTGGTTCTCAGACCACTTTGGTAACAGTTTTCATTTCTTTTTTTTTCTTCATCCTGTGCTGGACAGTGTAACTGCCTTTTAAAACTGACAATTATGTCTTGCTGAGAGGGTTGAGGTGGCAGAGGCTTTCCACCCCAGTGCTGTATTTTAGAGAGTACAGGAAGTGTTTCCTGTAAATGCACATCTGCACAGTTACGTGCCTCGCCTCCTGCTGCTTCTGCCACAGTCAATTGGGCCCATTCCCTGTCTGCACTGGGAGTACACTCACAGGCAAGTAGTTCATTCCCTGTGGTAATCTCATGTATTATGAGATTAGCAGCAGAGGCACAAGAGCCCACGAATTTTGAAGGGGATGAAGGCTGACTGTCTGATTTAAGGCTGTGGAGGAGTGGCCTAGTGGTTAGAGCACTGGTCTTGCAATACAGAGGTGGCCAGTTCAAATCCTGCTGCTGCTCCTTGTGATCTTGGGCAAGTCACTTAACCCTCCATTGCCTCAGGTACAAACTTAGATTCTGAGCCCTCCTGGGCCAGAGAAATAGCCAGTGTACCTGGGTCACACCAAAGGTTCATCTAGGCCAGTATCCTGCTTCCTGCAGTGGCCAATTCAGGTCACAAGCACCTTCCAGAATCCCAAGATTCATGCTACCAATCCCAGGGACAAGCAGTGGATTCCTTGTGCCTGTCTCAATAGCAGACTATGGACTTAACTCCAGGACCTTGTCCAAACCTTTTATAAACATTAGATACACTAACTGCTGTTACCAGTGGCGTAGCTACGTGGGGCCAGGGGTGGCCTGGGCCCCCACAGATTTGGCCCTGGACCCCCCTGCCAACGACCCTCTCGACCCCCCCCCCCCCATCGCCGTCACCTTCGCCTGCCTTCTGCCCAGGACGTCAGAAGCAGAAGGAAACCTTTTGCGGGAAGAAGAGGACCTCGGCTGGCGGGGGTTGGGGTCCCCCGCCAGCAAAGGTAGGCGACGGCAGGTTGGCGGCGGGAGGGGAGGTTGAGAGGGTCGTCGTCAGTGAGGGGGGGGCAAAGTTGGTGGTGGCGGTGGCGGGGTCGGCAATGGCGGGGCGGGGGGGGGGGGGTTGGTGCCGCTGGGGAGGGCTAAAATGTGCCCCCTCACTTCGGGCTCTGGACCCCCCTCCCGCTGAAGTCTGGCTATGCCCCTGGCTGTTACCACATCCTCTGGCAAAGTGTTCCACATCTTAACTATTCGTTGAGTGCAAAAATATTTCCTCCTGTTCATTGTAAAAGAACTACCATGTAACTTCTTTGAATCTTTGTACTTTTGAAAGAGTAAAAAAAATATCGATTCATTTTTACCCATTCTACACCACTCAGTATTTTATATATCCCCCCCTCAGTAGTCTCTTTTCCAAACTAAACAGCCCTAACCTCGTAAGCCTTTTCTCCTATGAGAGGAGTTCCATCCCCTTAATCATTTTGGCCTCCCTTATTTGAACCTTTTTTAACGTTTTAAAAATATGGTGACCAGAACTGCACATAATACTCAAGGTGTGGTTGCACTACGGAGTGATACAGAGGCATAATAATATTCTTTGCCTTGTTTTCTATCCCTTTCCTAATAATTCCTAGCAATCTGTTTGCTTTCTTGGCCGCCACCCACACTGGGGCAGATTTCTACGTATTATCCACAATGACACCCAGATCTTCTTCTTGGGTGCTACTACTACTGCTACTACTACTACTATTTAGCATTTCTATAGCACTACAAGGCGTACGCAGCGCTGCACAAACATAGAAGAAAGACAGTCCCTGCTCAAAGAGCTTACAATCTAATAGACAAAAAATTAAAGTAAGCAAATCAAACCAATTAATGTGAACGGGAAGGAAGAGAGGAGGGTAGGTGGAGGCGAGTGGTTACAAGTGGTTACGAGTCAAAAGCAATGTTAAAGAGGTGGGCTTTCAGTCTAGATTTAAAGGTGGCCAAGGATGGGGCAAGACGTAGGGGCTCAGGAAGTTTATTCCAGGCATAGGGTGCAGCGAGACAGAGGGTGCTCCCTTCTAGGGTAGAACCTAGGGTGGAAGGAGGAGATACATAATGAGAGTGAACTGAGATTTGATAGTTTAGAGGGATACCAGAAACATGATGGTGAGTATGAAGTTGGGGAGTGAGAGTGAGCAGAGACTTGTTCTGAGGTGTGGGGATAGAAGAGTTTGAGAGATGAAATGGGGAGAAAGATGCCTGGAGAGGAAACGGCAGCAGACTCAGGAACTGGTTGTGGTGGGGCAAGGATTCGGGCACTGGGAGGGAGAGCAGGGGAAGGTGGGGATGAGTAAACAGGAACTCAGATTCAGTGAGTATTGGGGGAGTTTGGAGGCAAGCAGGAGGGACAGCTACAATGTAGTAAATTTAAAACGAATCGGAGAAAATATTTCTTCACTCAATGTGTAATTAAACTCTGGAATTCGTTGCCAGAGAATGTGGTAAAGGCGGTTAAGCTTAGCGGGGTTTAAAAAAGGTTTGGACGGCTTCCTAAAGGAAAAGTCCATAGACCATTATTAAATGGACTTGGGGAAAATCCACTATTTCTGGGATAAGCAGTATAACATGTTTTGTACTTTTTCAGGATCTTGCTAGGTATTTGTGACCTGGATTGGCCACTGTTGGAAACAGGATGCTGGGCTCGATGGACATTTGGTCTTTCCCAGTATGGCAATATTTATGTACTTATGAGTGGGGACTTGGTGGTTTTGGAGGGTGACTGGAAATTGGTGGATTGCATGTGAGAAAAATAGCATGGAGACAGAGAGGAGGGAGGAAGAAATTGGGCAGCAGGCTAAAGGGACGCTTGTGGAGGAGAGAGCGTGGACTGGGATTAGGGATGTAGAGTGAGTGAGTAGTGACAAGAGGATTAAGTAGGAGAATGAGAATTTAAAGGTGGGAGCAGGGACTGTGGAGTTGAGTGGGAAGTGGAGGGGGGAGAGAATTCCTATGTGGGGAGGGGGAGAGTAAGGACTCAGATTGTGAGTGGAGGGAGAAAGGCTGGGAAAAGAAAGATGGCAACAGTGGAACCACTATTTAAGAGAGTTTCCAGAGCATAAAGCTAGAAAGACACTTTTTCTTCTAGTGACTAGAATATAACAGTTTTGGAAATGAGCGTCTCATTTTTGTTTTGCATTTTGCAGTGTACATTGTGTACAGTGTACAAAAGTGAAAGAAGTTTGTACAAAAATAAATACAAATTTGATACCCTATATAAAAATTGCAGAATTCCCCAGAAGTACTGTTCAATTTACTTTAGGGGCATCCCTAGTACTGTCTCTGCCTCCTCTCTGTCACTCTGCCTCCCCTACAGCTCTATCTGGGTTTAACGCCCTCCTCTCAGGGAGAAGAGAGGAAAGGTTGCTTTGGTCTCCACTCACACCCACTGCAGGTTCAGACGGGCCTGACACATTTTCCCCCCTTCCTTATGACCCCTCCCAAATGTCCTTTTTTTTTTTTAACTACACTAATATCTCGCAGACCCTAGAGAACTGGTCATTCTAAAAATTACTGAGAAGAAACTTCACCACAGGACTCTGCCCCTGGTTAGAGGTGTGAAAAACATAATGCTTGATGAATTAAATCACTCATGGGTGAAACAAAAGCTGTATCATTTGGAAATCCAACCGTTAAAAAATATCTTCCACTTCAGTAGTTGAAATCCTTTCCGTAGCAGCTATTGTGAAGGGGAGAGGTGAGATCTCAGCAACAAGAATAACTTGAAAGGAAGTGCTCTGGGGTACAGCCCACCACAGCCCTCTTGGTCTCTCTCTCTCTCTCTGTTTTGCAGCTGATTGAACTGCTCTGTCTTTAAACTGAAAGGAAGGAGAGAAGATTCGGTGATGGTGATCTGCAGACTAATGATATTATCCCTGGTGAGGGGATTTTAGGAATTACCCGCTCAGTGGATCCATTTCCATTTGCAGCTGCGTTGTAGCAGGAGAACGTCTGCCACCAGTCGGCGATGGGTTCCAACAAGAGGAGAAGAAAGATGCCACAGGAGCTGAGGGAAGAGAGAGGAGGAAAGGGAATGGGTTAGCATCAAAAAGGATGTAGACGGAGCAGGGAGGAAGAGGAGGAGGAGGAGGAGAAGCCATGCTGCTGTTACTGATCTGAGGTCCAACTGGAGCATCTGAGGATGTCAGAGACTGAGGCCTGGGTCTGACCCTGGAGGGTGCTTTCAGGATCTGTTTTGTATGTACAAGGATCATTTTAATCATGGGCTTGAAATGTCGCATTCCTAAAGACACAACCTCTCAGCCTCTGGTTTTTGAAAATAAAAGCATTGTCTCTACAATGTATAGTTCAGAAACCTTGGTGATTGTAAAAAAAAACTGACATTTCTCTGCTTCCTGTTCAGTTTTTCATGCATCCTTTATGCTAACTTATGGTTTGCTGATATTCTTTCCCAAGAGATATATTTCATTCCATTTTCATTTCATATAAAGCTTTTATGTCACTCCTCACCAAAAAAAAAAAAGGTCCCAGAGCAGCTTATCCTCAGAATGTGGGGCACAATTTGTAATTGTATCTTTGCTCCGTCGGCCCATCGCTAGCTGTACCACTTGATAATGCGAGGAACAACACCTTTCATTTTCCAGATTGGGTCTTCTCTCAACTAAACTACAGATCACATCTCTTAATATAAGGAAGATAGCATCCCTATTAACAGAACTGCGATTCTGAAGTTCCTTAAAAGTCTAGAACTTAAATAGCTTTTGTTTTGGAAGAAGACTGAAATCTGCATGGGGTGAGATTTCTCAGTGTCATCCACCTATCTCTAGAAGATGGGGAAATGGAGATCAATTCACAGATCTTTTATCCTTCCTAATTCGAGATTCACCTCGATCCTGTTGCAAGCTGGGGTATCATATTGATTTGGATTTAGCTCAGAACTTTTCGCTAATAGCTCGTGAGCTACATTCAGGTACACCAGGTATTTTTCTGCTCCCAGAAGATTTATCATCTAAATTAGTAACTGAGGCAACGGAGGGTTGAGAGACTTGCAAAAGATCGGAAAGATCAGTAGTTGGATTTGAACCAGGCTTTCCTGGCTGTCAATTAAGATCTCTAACCACTCTTTGGACCCTGTTTATTAAGGTGCGCTAGCACGTGCTAAAAACACTAACGCGCCTGCAGAGCGGCTGAGTAAACAGGGACCACTGTAAGCGAGATATTTTATATTAATCAACACATTTGCTTTAATACTATTTGAGACTTCTTTTCTTACCCCAAGCCAGGGGTGTAGGGGGACTCTTCTACTAAAGGTTAGCGTGAGTTATCTGCGGCAGGGCCCATTTTATTCCTATGGATCCTGCTGCAGATAACTCGAGCTAAGCTTTAGTAAAAGACCCTCTAGGTCCTTCGTGCATGAACACCACACAACCAACCACCAGTGCATTACAATTGCTTCACTTCTCTTGTATGCTACAATAAACAGGTGCCACAACAGAAACCTCTCTCATATAATGTGCAATGTACTATGAGTGGCCTAGTGGTTAGAGCACCAGTCTTTCAATCCAGAGGTGTCTGGTTCAAATCCCACTGCTGCTCCTTGTGATCTTGGGCAAGTCACCTAACTCTCCATTGCCTCAGGTACAAACTTAGATTGTGAGGGGACAGAGAAATATCCAGAGTACCTGAATGTAATTCACCTTGAGCTACTACTGAAAAAGGTGTGAGCAAAATGGAAATAAATAAAATGGAATCCCTTTGACTGATAAATCTGTGGTAACTTTGGTGACTGCTATCAAGGTGGAGGAGTGGCTAGAGCACCAGTCTTGCAATCCAGAGCTGGCCAGTTTGAATCCCACCCCACCACTGCTCCTTGTGATCTTAGATTGTAGACTGTGAGCCCTCCTGGGACAGAGAAATATCCAGAGTACCTGAATGTAACTCACCTTGAGCTACTACTGAAAAAAGGTGTGAGCAAAATATAAATAAAATATATTTCTGTAGAGTACAAAAAAGTAAGAAAGGGAAAAAGCCTCAGCACACACACCTCCACTAGAGAAACACTTACTGGGTAGAAAGGACTTAACAGGTCAAATGTATTCATTGGCATTAAAAAAAACCTTTCATACAAAAACTCCACAGAATGTTCAATTTAAATGGATCCACCCAAAAACGTGGCAAACCAAAGAGAAAAAGCAAAGACTTAGCCTTTAACTTAGCTAAAGATTCAAAAGTGTATATAAAGTCAACCACACCAATGACTTATATATTTATTTATTTATTTGTTGCATTTGTATCCCACATTTTCCCACCTCTTTGCAGGCTACAATACATCATGAATAGTAGAGATACATGAGAATTGAACATTTAGTATTACAAAAGGCTCTTGAGTAACATGATAGTGAAAAGCATGATATTAATATAATAAGCAAATAGTAAAGACAATTCTGGGTATATATGGAGGAGTTCATATTTGTTGATCTTTGTGGTATGCCTTATTAAAGAGATGGGTCTTCAATAGTTTGCGGAAGTTAGTTATATACACTTTTGAACCTTCAGCTAAGCTAAAAGCTAAGTGCTTTTTTTTCTTTGGTTTGCCACGTTTTGGGTGGATCCATTTAAATTGAACATTCTGTGGAGTTTTAACAAAGTTTTGTATGAAAAGATTTTTTTATGCCGATGAAGAAATTTGACCCTGTTTATTGGGTGGACGTGTGGGTGCTGAGGCTTTTTCCCTTTTTTTGTACTCTACAGAAATATGGTGTTGAAATAGTACTTTGCACATTGTATAAGAGAGGTTGCTATTGCGATATTTTTACCCTTTCATCCTCTTTATTACTGAACAATAAACAGGTGCACCGTGGACTTCTTTTTACCATGATGTTACGTATTTTCTGTGTTTTGGCTTCTAGGGTTTCAGCAACTTCTTTGACCGTCTTTTTGTCTAGACCTCTGAGGCTGGTCTAGCTTCCCATGGCTTGGGGTGGGGGGGGGGGTGATGCTCCCCCTGGAAGGCAGAGCATCTGAACATACTAATTCAAGGGCTGATTTCCTTTTCTTTCCTCGCAATTTCCAATCCTTGCAAACACTGCTGGTGTTAGGGTATCTAAGGTACCCAACCAGCTGGAATCCATCAGACAGGTAGGGTTTCCTTACAAATTAGGGACCCAGTACAGGTTGCTTGAGCTGAAATATTATGGCTCCGGTCAGTTGGAGAAGGGTTCTTTTGGGCCTGTGATTATGGGATATTAGTTCTCTCTCCAGTACTTTTAGGCTTGATTTTCTGCATTTTCAAAGCTCCACTTTTTTTTCATCTTAACTAGCATTTCCTCATCTGAAAACTAATTTAAATATATACCAGTCTCCTAAAACATTTTAACATGTTACCTCTATCTCAACTTTACTGCTGGGCACTTCTTCCCCCTCCTATCCCATGACTCTCCAATTTCTTCTGGAGTCTTTCATGAGGTACTTTGTCAAACGTCTTCTGAAAATCCAGATACACAATATCAACCGGCTCCCCTTTATCCACATGTTTGTTCACCCCTTCAAAGAAATGTAATAGATTGGTGAGGCAAGATTTCCCTTCACTAAATCCATGTTGGCTTTGTCTCATTAATCCATGCTTTTGAATATGCTCTGTAATTTTGTTCTCTATAATAGTCTCTACCATTTTACCTGGCACTGACGTCAGGCTCACTGGTCTATAGTTTCCCGGATCCCCTCTGGAACCTTTTTTGAATATGAGCGTTACATTGGCCACCCTCCAATCTTCTGGTACCACGCTCGATTTTAAAGATAAATTACATATTACTAACAATAGTTCCGCCAGTTCATTTTTCAATTCTATCAGTACTCTGGGATGAATACCATCCGGTCCAGGAGATCTGGTACTCTTCAATTTGTCAAATTGCCCCATTACATCCTCTAGGTTTATAGAATAGCGCTGTAAAAATACACCGGAACAGCACAGAACAATGACCTAATGCTCAACGCTAATGAGATGCAAATATAGGCGTGTTCATAGCATTGAAGATTTGGCAGGTTACAAGGACCTGGCAAGATCCCAAAACAGTACAATATATTTTATGCTGCTTATCCTAGAAATAAGCAGTGGATTTTCC
This sequence comes from Microcaecilia unicolor, assembly GCF_901765095.1. Classification (NCBI taxonomy): domain Eukaryota; kingdom Metazoa; phylum Chordata; class Amphibia; order Gymnophiona; family Siphonopidae; genus Microcaecilia; species Microcaecilia unicolor. The sequence goes on along the minus strand of NC_044032.1, from coordinate 102,590 downwards.
CAAAGTCCACTTTAATAATGGCTTATGGACTTTTCTTTTAGGAAGTTACCCAAACCTTTTTTTAAACCCCTCTAAGCAAACTGCTTTTACCACATTCTCTGACCAAGAAATCCAGAGTTTAATTACACATTGAGTGAAGAAATATTTTCTCCGATTCGGTTAAAATTTACTACTTTGTAGCTTCATTGTGTGCCCTCTAGTCCTAGTATTTTTGGAAAGAGTAAACAAATGATTAACATCTACCCATTCCACTCCACTCATTATTTTATAGACCTCTATCATACCTCCCCCTCAGCCGTCTTTCCTCCAAGCTGAAGAGCCCTAGCCACTTTAGCCTTTCCTCATAGGGAAGTCGGCCCATCCCCTTTATCATTTTTTGTCTCTCTTCTCTGTACCTTTTCTAATTCCACTTTCAGGCTTATTTTCGAAAGAGAAGGGCGCCCATCTTTCGACACAAATCGGGAGATGGACGTCCTTCTCACAGGGTTGCCTAAATCGGCATAATCGAAAGCCGATTTTGGGCGTACTCAACTGCTTTCCATTGCGGGGACGACCAAAGTTCATGGGGGCATGTTGGAAGCGTAGTGAAGGCGGGACTGGGGCATGCCTAACACATGGGCATTCTCGACCGATAATGGAAAAAAGAAGGGCATCCCTGCTGAGCACTTGGGTGACTTTACTTGGTCCATTTTTTTTACGACCAAGCCTCAAAAAGGTGCCCGAACTGACCAGATGACCACCGGAGGGAATCGGGGATGGCCTCTCTTAACTTCCCCAGTGGTCACCAACCCCCTCCCACCCCCAAAAATATATTTTTAAATATTTTTTACCAGCCTCCATGCCAGCCTCAAATGTAATACCCAGCTCCATGACAGCAGTATGCAGGTCCCTGGAGCAGTTTTAGTGGGTGCAGTGCACTTCAGGCAGGCGACCCAGGCCCATCTCCCCCCTACTTGTTACACTTGTGGTGGTAAATGTGAGCCCTTCAAAACCCACAAGAAACCCACTGTACCCACATGTAGGTGCCCCCCTTCACCCCTTAGGGCTATGGTAGTGGTGTACAGTTGTGGGGAGTGGGTTTTGGGGGGGGGGAGTTGGGGGGCTCAGCACCCAAGGTAAGGGAGCTATGCACCTGGGAGCAATTTGTGAAGTCCACTGCAGTGCCTCCTAGGGTGCCCGGTTGGTGTCGTGGCATGTCAGGGGGACTAGTACACTACGAATGCTGGCTCCTCCCACGACCAAACAGCTTGGATTTGGTTGTTTCTGAGATGGGCGTCCTCGGTTTCCATTATGGCCAAAAATCGGGGACGACCATATCTAGGGACGACCATCTCTAAGGTCGACCTAAATTTCGCGATTTGGGCGACCCCGACCGTATTATCGAAACAAAAGGTGGACGCCCATCTTGTTTCGATAATACGGGTTTCCCTGCCCCTTCGCCGGGACGTCCTGCGAGGATGTCCTCAGGAAAACTTGGGCGCCCTTTTCGATTATGCCCCTCTATATCTTTCTTGAGATTCGGAAACCAGAATCACACACAATATTCGAGGTGCAAGCACCATGGAGAGATACTTCTTCAACAAATTCTATAGCTAATATATGACACCAATGATCTAGACAAATTTTGTAAATGTAATCTAGACAAATCTGTAACTACCTCTTCCTATATAGTCTATGAATAATATGTGCTACACCTCTGTCCTTTCTCCCCTCTCCCACCTTTCTTCCAAATCTAGACAAGTTTGCAACTGTAATGAAACACTGTAATTCCTACTGACTGTCAACTGTAAGCCACATTGAACCGAAACTTGTTTTTGGATAATTGTGGGATATAATTTATTTATTTGTTGCATTTGTATCCCACATTATCCCACCTCTTTGCAGGCTCAATGTGGCTTACAATACATCATGAGTAGTGGAAGAATGCTAGAAAATAAACATTTAGTATTACAGAAGGATCTTGGTCAACATGATGATAATAAGACATAGTAATAGTATACAAGCAGATATTATGAAACAGTTCTGAATATAGATGGGCGAGTTGTGCATATTCACATTGGTTGATCTTTGTGGTACGCTTTATTAAAGAGATGGGCCTTCAGTAGTATGCGGAACAAACAAATAAACAGATGTCTGCAGAAGTTATTCTGGACCCCTATCAAGATGCATAAATCAGTAAGGAGTTGCCCAACATTTGTTTTTGTTTTCTTCCATGTAGATCTCGGTACTAATTTGCATGCTTTTATTTTTTTTAATTGCACTTCTGGCAAAAGATCTGGAGCAGAATCTTGGTCATTTTGGGGTCAGTGAGTAAACTTTGTGACCAATATACTTTTTTCAGGTCGCAGTGTCTGGTACTCCAAGTGCATGAGAAAAACCTATACGATATCTGGGTAACCACTGAGCTGAAATCGGACAGGGTGAGCTGATTCATTGCCTTCCATTTCTGGTGGAATACAGGTTGTCTAATTACCAAAAACAAGCAAGTCCTAGCAAAGTGCTGAAATCTGAAGCGTCATGAAGTAGGGTGTGGAAACCTTTGCAGAGATTTTACACTTTGGATAACTCATTTTTGTTTCCTCTTTACTTGTTGCTTTCTCCCCTTGAGGTGTTTCTTCCTCTATATTTGTCGCATCTCTGATTTTTCTCCTCTGCTTTTGTTGCACTGCATGACTGATGACCATCTAGCTATGTGGTTTTCTTGTTTGATGCTGGGGGGTTGGGGTGGGGTTTTATACATAATGTTATCTCCTTTTTTTGTAAAAATGCTAAGAAAAAGAATTTTAAAAAAGTTATAAAGAATGCAGAAGGAACAGTATCATTTGATTCAGATCCTCCCAAACCTAATCTGTGTGATGAAATTCTGAATCAACTTGACATGGCAAGTTCATATCTGGTTGTGGAAAGGGGGTCGTTGTTTTGATATACTGTTATTCTGTTTTCATAGAGGTCAATATTCTATGTGGTTTAAGTGGGCAGAGCATATTTTTTTTGTTACATTTGTACCCCGCGCTTTCCCACTCATGGCAGGCTCAATGCGGCTTACATGGGGCAATGGAGGGTTAAGTGACTTGCCCAGAGTCACAAGGAGCTGCCTGTGCCTGAAGTGGGAATCGGACTCAGTTCCTCAGTTCCCCAGGACCAAAGTCCACCACCCTAACCACTAGGCCACTCCGCCGCTCATATAAGAATAGCCATACTGGGTCAGACCAATGGGCCATCTAGCCCAGTATCCTGCTTCCAACAGTGGACAATCCAGGTTTCAAGTACCTGGCAGAAACCCAATTGGTAGCAACATTCCATGTTACCAATCCCAGGCGAGCAGTGGCTTTCCCATGTCCATTTCAATAACAGACTACGGACTTTTCCTTCAGGAACCTGTCCAAACTCTTTTTTAAACCCAGATATGATAACCGCATCCCCTGGCAATGTGTTCCAGAGCTTAACTATTCGTTGAGTGAAAAAATATTTCCGCCTATTTGTTTTAAAAGTATTTCCATGTAACTTCTTCGAGTGTCCCCTAGTCTTTGTACTTTTGGAACAAGTAAAAAATCGATTTACTTCTACTTGTTCTACACCACTCAATCATATCTCCCCTCATCCATCTCTTTTCCAATCTGAAGAGCCCTAACCTCTTTAGCCTTTCCTCATACGAGAGGAGTTCCATCCCCTTTATCATTTCGGTCTCTCTTCTTTGAACCTTTTCTAATTCCACAATATCTTTTTTGAGATACGGCAACCAGAATTGAATGCAAGAGCCAAGGTGAGGTTGCACCATGGAATTATACAGAGGCGTTATAGTTTTCTTGGTCTTATTTACCATCCCTTTCTTAATAATTCCTAGCATAAGATTTCAGCGTATTGTCTATAAAGACACCTAGGTCTTTGTCTTGGGTGCTGACTCCCAAGGTGGACCCTAGCATCAGGTAACTAAGATTAGGATTATTCCTCCCAATGTGCATCACTTTACATTTATCCACATTAAATTTCACCTGCCATTTGGATGACCAGTCTTCCAATTTCCAAAGGTCCTCCTGCACTTTTTCACAATCCGTATGCGCTTTAATAACTTTGAATAGTGTTTTTGTCATGATTGCCAGATCACTTCCAGATCTGTCCCAGCACAGATCCCTGTAGCCCTCCACTATTCACCCTCCTCCACTGAGAAAAATGGCCATTTAACCCCACCTTCTCTTTTCTGTCCAATAACCACTGACTATTGGCTCTAAATGTCCAGGAGGAATCCAGGCAGTCATGGGCAGTTATGCGGGCATAGACCATATTCAGCATTGGCATCCACATAACTAAGCGGCCACATGATATCACACAAAAGAGTCCTAACTTTGACCACTTAGCTATGGGAATGCTGGCACTGAATATTGGCCAGCTGACACTTTAATCCCCCAACCCTGCCCCTGGATCCAATCCCCCCTTCAATCTCCTTTCAGATTTGCCCAATACTCCCCATGGTTCCTATCCCCCACCTATACCCCTCTGTGATTCATATCCCCTCCCACCCATAACCCCTGTGACTCTCTGATCCAGGCCCCTCAGACCCTAGGCACACCTAGAACTTACGTGGAGATGATCCCTGATAGTCTAGTGGGTTGGAGAAGGAGCATTCCCCTTCTGATCAGCCCCATTTGGGTGGTGGTGCATTCACTCTTTTCCTTTTGTTGGATCTATATTGAGTTGTGCTGGTAAAACTGTAAATGATAAACTTATCCAGCTGGAAGCATTGGCTTTTCTGTTATTGTATGTGGCCGGCATCTACCTTGCTAATATTGTTTACTGAAAGCTCTGAAAACACACCTCTTTAACAGAGCCTACAAAAGTCACCCTCAATGATACAATTCATTCCCCAAATCACCTGAACACACCTAAAACACTCGCACACAACCTACCCAACATCCGCCCATCTACTACCTCTTTTACATTAGCCTATGATAAACTGTATTGAAATCATGTATCGATTTTATCATAACCTCACTCTGTAAGCCACATTGAGCCTGCAAAAGGTGGGATAATGTGGGGTACAAATGCAATAAATAATAATAATAAATACCACAGAACAACTCCTGGGGGGGGGGGGGGGGGGGGAATGGCTGTTCATTGCAGTTATTGTTTACAAAATTAATGGCATGTAGTTTATCCCCATTTGTTATAGCTTCTCCAATAGAGCATTTCTTCACGTTGCATTTTAATTACCAAACATTAAACCATTCTTCTAATTTTCATACATCACTTCTTATGTTTTCCACTCCCTTCATTGTGTGTACTCTGTTGCAAATCTTCGTCATCTGTAAAATGGCAAACTTTTCCTTCTAACCCATCATCAACGTTGCTCACAAACATATTGAATAAAATCAGCCCCGGTACCAATTCTTCAGGCACTCCACATTTAACACCACTCTCCGTCCTCTGTCAGTCAACCATTTTCCTCTAAGCAAATTCCATCTAACACCACCCTCTGTCGTCTGTCAGTCAACCAGTTCACCACTTTGTGTCCTAACTTCAGCCCATTCAGATTGAGGAACTTTGTCAAAGGCTTTGCTGGAATCAGTGGCGTAGCCACAGGTGGGCTTGGGTGGGCCTTTATGGCTCAGGCCCACCCAACAGTAGCACATGTTTAGTGGTAACTGGTGGGAATTCCAAGCTCCCCCAGCTGAAGATTTTCCCCTGCTGGTAACAAAAATGCTACTCTCCATGACAACAGCACCTGCGCATGCTCAGTTTTCAGTGCATTCCTGCTGCCAAGGTGGAAAGAAGCATTTTCCCACCAGCTGAGATATTTTTTTTTTGGGGGGGGGGAACACTTGGTGCCCACCCAATTCTTGCCTAGGCCCACCCAAAATCTGTTGTCTGGCTACACCCCTGGTTGGAATCCAAATAGACATTTACAGTGTGCCCTAAATTCAATTCTCTGTTCGTCCAGTCAAAGAAAATCAATCAGATTCATTTGGCACAAATTTCCTTTGGTAAAACCGTGTTGCCTCAAACCATATAACCCATTGGATTTCAGGAAGTTCAAGTTCAATTTATTTGTTATGCTGTCAATCTAAGCGGTTTACAAATCTGGTTAAAAGAACAATGAGGGGGACTATAAAACTAAGAAGACACAATAAGAACCAGAGCTATTTAGGGAGACTGACACAGGAGGAGATAAGGGAAGTTTACAATTCACGGTAAGGGAATGTTAGAAGGGGAGACCAGGAAAGGAAGGTAGTGTAATATAGTACTGGATCCTCAGGAGCTTAGTCGAGATCGGGAGGCGAGGCTGGTGGTTGGGAGGCGGGGATAGTGCTGGGCAGACTTGTACGGTCTGTGCCACAGCCGGTGGTGGGAAGCGGGACTGGAGGTTGGGAGGCGGGGATAGTGCTGGGCAGACTTATACGGTCTGTGCCAGAGCCGGTGGTGGGAGGCGGGGCTGGTGGTTGGGAGGCGGGGATAGTGCTGGGCAGACTTATACAGTCTGCGCCAGAGCCGGTGGTGGGAAGCGGGACTGGTGGTTGGGAGCCGGGGATAGTGCTGGGCAGACTTATACGGTCTGTGCCAGAGCCAGTGGTGGGAGGCGGGGCTGGTGGTTGGGAGGTGGGGATAGTGCTGGGCAGAATTATACTGTCTGTGCCAGAGCCAGTGGTGGGAGGCGGGGCTGGTGGTTGGGAGGCGGGGATAGTGCTGGGCAGACTTATACAGTCTGCGCCAGAGCCGGTGGTGGGAAGCGGGACTGGTGGTTGGGAGGCGGGGATAGTGCTGGGCAGACTTATACGGTCTGTGCCAGAGCCGGAGGCGGGAGGCGGGGCTGGTGGTTGGGAGGCAGGGATAGTGCTGGGCAGACTTATACGGTCTGTGCCCTGAAGAGCACAGGTACAAATCAAGGTAAGATATACACAAAAAGTAGCACATATGAGTTATCTTGTTGGGCAGACTGGATGGACTGTGCAGGTCTTTTTCTGCCGTCATCTACTATGTTACTATGTTATAGTACCGTTCTTGTTTTCCTGGAGATACTAACATAATCAGCCATACCGAAGCAGATACACTAAATTTGGGGGGTTTAGCCCTGTGAAGCAGACAGGAAAGCATGAGGAAAAGATTTTAATAAGACTGATTGAGGATTATGATGTGTATCTGGAGCATGGTGATGTCATACGATGCCCAGTTCTTGTCTCAGACTCTGTTGCTGTTTTCACACTCTTTCTTTAGTGAACTCAGTATATTTTATACCATCAACCGATATCACAGTAAGATTATAATCCTGCTCCAACTGCAGCACAACAGCAGATTTCTCACAGATCCAGCGAAGCTGTTCTTCACAGTCTGCAGGATACATTGCATTTAAAGCCACAGCTACACAGACTGAAGAAGAATCCGCCTTGGGATTTCTAGTGAGAAATTGATTAAAAATGTTTCAGTATTGGCATTTATACTGCCTGGTAACGCACTGAAAGAAAACAAGGACATCATTATCTCTTCCCTTCACATGGACCACATCTTGCTCATTTAATTTAACACATTTATATTCAATCATACAAGTGATAAAACACTTTCCAGATTAAAATAAGAACAGGCAGCACTGGTCAGATCTCTCACATACAAGTATTGTGGGTAACTCTATAATTTGCACCAGATTGTCACATATTCTATAAGGGAAAGTAGTGTCTACTATCAGAACTGGGTATATACAGTGGGGGAAATAAGTATTTGATCCCTTGCTGATTTTGTAAGTTTGCCCACTGACAAAGACATGAGCAGCCCATAATTGAAGGGTAGGTTATTGGTAACAGTGAGAGATAGCACATCACAAATTAAATCCGGAAAATCACATTGTGGAAAGTATATGAATTTATTTGCATTCTGCAGAGGGAAATAAGTATTTGATCCCCCACCAACCAGTAAGAGATCTGGCCCCTACAGACCAGGTAGATGCTCCAAATCAACTCGTTACCTGCATGACAGACAGCTGTCGGCAATGGTCACCTGTATGAAAGACACCTGTCCACAGACTCAGTGAATCAGTCAGACTCTAACCTCTACAAAATGGCCAAGAGCAAGGAGCTGTCTAAGGATGTCAGGGACAAGATCATACACCTGCACAAGGCTGGAATGGGCTACAAAACCATCAGTAAGACGCTGGGCGAGAAGGAGACAACTGTTGGTGCCATAGTAAGAAAATGGAAGAAGTACAAAATGACTGTCAATCGACAAAGATCTGGGGCTCCACGCAAAATCTCACCTCGTGGGGTATCCTTGATCATGAGGAAGGTTAGAAATCAGCCTACAACTACAAGGGGGGAACTTGTCAATGATCTCAAGGCAGCTGGGACCACTGTCACCACGAAAACCATTGGTAACACATTACGACATAACGGATTACAATCCTGCAGTGCCCGCAAGGTCCCCCTGCACCGGAAGGCACATGTGACGGCCCGTCTGAAGTTTGCCAGTGAACACCTGGATGATGCCGAGAGTGATTGGGAGAAGGTGCTGTGGTCAGATGAGACAAAAATTGAGCTCTTTGGCATGAACTCAACTCGCCGTGTTTGGAGGAAGAGAAATGCTGCCTATGACCCAAAGAACACCGTCCCCACTGTCAAGCATGGAGGTGGAAATGTTATGTTTTGGGGGTGTTTCTCTGCTAAGGGCACAGGACTACTTCACCGCATCAATGGGAGAATGGATGGGGCCATGTACCGTACAATTCTGAGTGACAACCTCCTTCCCTCCGCCAGGGCCTTAAAAATGGGTTGTGGCTGGGTCTTCCAGCACGACAATGACCCAAAACATACAGCCAAGGCAACAAAGGAGTGGCTCAGGAAGAAGCACATTAAGGTCATGGAGTGGCCTAGCCAGTCACCAGACCTTAATCCCATTGAAAACTTATGGAGGGAGCTGAAGCTGCGAGTTGCCAAGCGACAGCCCAGAACTCTTAATGATTTAGAGATGATCTGCAAAGAGGAGTGGACCAAAATTCCTCCTGACATGTGTGCAAACCTCATCATCAACTACAGAAGACGTCTGACCGCTGTGCTTGCCAACAAGGGTTTTGCCACCAAGTATTAGGTCTTGTTTGCCAGAGGGATTAAATACTTATTTCCCTCTGCAGAATGCAAATAAATTCATATACTTTCCACAATGTGATTTTCCGGATTTAATTTGTGATGTGCTATCTCTCACTGTTACCAATAACCTACCCTTCAATTATGGGCTGCTCATGTCTTTGTCAGTGGGCAAACTTACAAAATCAGCAAGGGATCAAATACTTATTTCCCCCACTGTACATGCATATGTGCTTAGGCATGAGCCATACGGCTGATATAAATATGTGCACCTATGTTCCAGAGTTATGCAAATAAATGATAGTAATCTATAAGTTATGCGTATAACTTTGTACCCTAACCATGGGAAAGTGAATAGTTCACATGGCTCCTTCCACAGCAGTAACAGATCCCCTTGCGATTGGTTAGTACATAAGTACATAAGTGTTGCCACACTGGGACAGACCAAAGGTCCATCAAGCCCAGCATCCTGTTTCCAACAGTAGCCAATCCAAGTCACAAATACCTGGCAAGATCCTGAAAAAGTTCAATACATTTTATGCTGCTTATCCCAGAAATAAGCAGTGGATTTTCCCCAAGTCCAATTTAATAATAGTCTGTGGACTTTTCCTTTAGGAAGCCATCCAAACCTTTCTAAACCCCGCTAAGCTGACTGCCTTTACCACATTCTCTGGTTATTTTAAAAGACTCTGGGACTTCAGCCCAGGAACTGCAATAGGGCCTGAAACTGCAAAAGACAAAGGACTCTTAGACATAACTACAAAGGCTTTAGAGACTTGGTCTTGAGCTGCATGTCGCTCCACAGGCGGAGGAAAGAAGGAGAGACTGTCTTGTGCATCTCCCAGGATCACTGAAAGACCAGAGGCATTCCCTGAAGAAACTATTTCCTTCCACCTACACATCAAGCAGAGCTTTACATTCTTTAAGGATTTCTGTCAGACCCTTCTGGCTGACAATTAGCTGTATGAAGTCACAATACTAGAAGTAACATTTTCTGTATATTAAAAATACTGTTTTATTTTTTAGAACTGCCATATTGCTTTGTATATATTTATCTAGGCTATCTTCTACTTTAGAGTTAAAGCCATAACACCAGTAAAGTTGTCGATTGTTGCAAATCTGCCTGCCTCTTTGGTTAATTTTTGGATGAACAGAGGAGTTACTCACTCATTTAAAGAAATTACTGTTTCTTGTTATATCATACATGTATTATCCGGAGACACAGGTCTCAAGAACCCTGATTACTAGCCAAGGGGGAGAGCATTTTTACAAAATTTCTACTTCCTAAACTTGAAGGTGTCCCTGAGCCCACCACCTGATCGGCATAATTCACTACATGGTACCAGAAGGAGGCCCAGGGGTTACATATACCTTGGTAAAAAAGCAGGACGGTGAGATATAGTAGAGATATTTAAATACCTCCGTGGCATAAATGCACTGGAACGGAGGCAATCCTCAACTGAAAGAACCTCTGAAAAGAGGGGACATAGGATAAAAGTGAAAGAGGATAGACTCTACTACTACTACTTATCACCAGTGGCGTACCAAGGGGGGGGGGGCGGTGGGGGTGGTCCGCCCCGGGTGCACGCCGCGCGCCGGTCAGCGTCATTGGTTTCCATGCTCCCTCTGCCCCGGAACAGGAACCTGTTCCGGGGCAGAGGGAGCATGGAAACCAACGACGCTGACCGGCACGCGGCACCCCCCCCCAGCAGCGTGCACCCGGGGGGGTTCTTTCGCTGGGGTGGGGGGGTGTCCCTTCGCCGGGGGGGGGGTGCTGCACCTGTGGGGGGGCGGGGCGCATCGGCGATCCGCCCCGGGTGTCAGCGCCCCTCGGAACGCCACTGCTTATCACTTCTATAGCGCTACAAGGCATACGCAGCGCTGTACACCATACACGAAAAGACAGTCCCTGCTCAAAGAGCTCACAATCTAAATAGGACAAACACACAGATAGAACAACTAGGAGGTAAGGGAAGACTCGAGTAATCTAAGGAAATATTTATTTACAGAATGAGAGACCTCCCGATGAGGTGGTAGAGATAAAGACTGTTTCTGAATTCAAGAAAGCATGGGACAAGGACATAGGATCTCTAAAGGAGAGGAAGGAATAGTAGATGGCATGGATGGGTAGGCCATACGGTTTTTATCTGATATCTAGATTGTAAGCTCTTTGAGCAGGGACTGTCTTTTTGTGTCTGGTATACAGCGCTGCGTATGCCTTGTAGCGCTATAGAAATGATAAATAGTAGTGGTAGTAGTATGTCATTTTCTATGTTTCATTTCCCAGGATCAGCCACCCTGATCTAGGAATACAACCCAGGGACCCTCCACATGGTAGTACGTAAAATCTGTCCTTGAACCACCAAGCCTCGGTGAACTGCTTGCTAACTGTCATTGCGCTAAAAGGGCTAGCACATTAATATTTAATAGTTATGGGAGGACATGGTTTGGGCCTACCCATAACACACATCTCCTACTTCGTTTTGATTCCCATCACTCCACCCAGACTTACATAGGGTGGAAACCCCCGGAGGGTGTGGATGACATGAGGAAAGATCTGGCAAAACTTGAAGAATGGTCCGATAATTTGGCAACTAAAATTTAATGCTAAGAAATGCAAGGTCATGCACTTGGGTTACAAGAATTCAGAGGAGCGGTATAATATTGGGGGTGTGAGTGCTTCTGTGTACGAAAGAGCGGGACTTGGAGGTGATTGTGTCTGATGACCTTAAACTGGCCAAACAGGTAGAAAAGGCGACGGTCAAAGCCAGAAGGATGCTTGGGTGCATAAGGAGAGGGATGACCAGCAGGAAAAAAGAGGTGATAGTGCCCCTGTTTAAGTCTCTGGTGAGGTCCCATTTAGAGTACTGCGTGTAATTCTGGAGACCGCACCTACGAAAAGATATAAACAGGATGGTATCGGTCCAGAGGGCAGCTACAAAACTGGTAAGCGGTCTCCATCATAAAACTTATGGGGACAGGCTTGTAAACCTGAAAATATATATACTGGAAGAGAGGCAGGAGTGAGGGGATATGACAGAGACATTTAAATACCTCAGTGGCATCAATTTACAGGAGGTGAACCTTTTTCAAATGAAAGAAAACCCTAAATGAGAGGGCATAGGAAGTTATTGAGAGGAAAAACGCTTAGAAGGAATCTATGAAAATACTCCTTCATGGAAAAGGTGGTGGATGCACGGAATGGCCTCCCGGTGGAGGTAACATAGACGAAGACTGTGCCAGAATTTAGGGAAGCGTGGGGCAGGCATGTGGGATCCCTTAGGAAAAAGAGGAGTTAGTGGTTACTGAGGAGGAGCAGATTGGATGGGCCATTATGTTTCTATCAAGAGACTTCACCACCTCAATCCACTATCCTAAGTACAGAATGAGACGGCCTTGGTGTTGCCTCCACTGAGTATATAATGAAGGGATCTCACTGGCCTTCACCCTTCTCAACTCCAAGTATAGAATCAAGGGTAAAGGAGTGTTTGAGGTCAGCTGGTATCATTTTGTATCTTGGTGACAGACAGGAATGAAGGAACTGTGCTCTCTTCAGCCACATCTTCTGATTGATGACTTTGGAATAGACTGAGAGTGGGTTACCTCCCAAGAGGTGGAAGAGTGCTTGGGATCAGTAGCACCAAGGCTCCTTAATTCTACAGTCAGGGGTGAGAGGATGTTGGGGTGCAGAGGCCCCTTGATTGCTCACTGTTCAAGCTGCTTTGTTTATACTGTACTGCACACACACTGTATTGCTTATACTGTACCGTGTATGCTATATTGCTTACTGTTCAAGCCACACTGCTTATACTGCACTGTGTATACTGTACTGCTTATACCATACTGTGTATACTATACTGCTTACTGTTTAAAGTGTACATGAACTACAACCAAGATGAATACAAAAAAACTACTCATGGTAATTTACTTCCTCCCCCTAATCCACCACGCATGGACCACTCCCAATTTAAACAACAACTTACCCACAATACATAAACCCTATATACAACCCATCAACAACACACCAAACCAAAAGAATAACAACCAACTAATAGGAAAAATAAATGCATACGGAAATAACCAACAGAAAGGGAAAAAAGGAAACAACAAAACCAAATACCAAGAAAACAGACAACTAATAAAAATTAACACATCCACGTCCCGGAACGAACCATGCCAACTAATCCAACTGGGATACGCAAATGCCAGGTCAGTAGTAACCAAAACAGACATTATAACAGACTGGATCTCTGCAGACAATCTCAACCTCCTATTCATCACTGAAACCTGGATCCATGACCTTAAGGATCCTATAATCCTAGATTTATGCCCACCAGGATACAAAATTACCCACTGGACAAGAAACGGGAAAAGAGGAGGTGGCATAGCTATAATATACAAATCCGAGTTTACCATCACAACCACAGCTGAATCTATCATACCTCAACTTGAAATTGCTTTGATAAGAATCAATCACCCAAATCTGCAAGACCACCTTAACGCAATCCTACTCTACAGGCCGCCAGGTAACTGGCAAGACTCTCAAACACACCTCATGGACTTCATCTCCATCTCGAACATATGTATCTCTACTTCAAACCTTATCATATTAGGTGACATTAATCTGCACTTGGAAGATCCTACCTCAACAAGCACCCAAGAATGCAAAGAGTTCCTACAATTATGGGATCTTCAAGTACCAAATGCACAACCAACACACACCAAAGGACACACACTAGACATTATCGCATATAAATTCGATCCAAACCTAAACCTTATACTAGCAGATACACTAGAACCTCGCACAGAAAGAACTCAATACCATGGTTCAACGATGAACTGAAAAAACTCAAAACACAAGTTAGGAAATTAGAACGTGCATGGAGGAAAAAGGAAGACGATCCCACACTTAATGCTTGGAAACAACTCCGTAGAAAATATAAATACACCATAAGACAAACCAAAAGACTATACTACAAAACTGAAATTGGACCAAATTAAAAGGACACACACAAACTCTTCCAACTCGTGAATAAACTACTAGACACCACAACAGTCACGAACAACAGCAAAGACACACCAGGAGCTGAAAACCTCGCAAAATACTTCAAAGAGAAAATAATACAACTGCGACTTAGAATACCGGCCAGCCCCATCGAATACGCTGCACTCCTAGACTGCCTAGACCCAGACCCTGGAGTACACCCAGCAGATAGGATCTGGACTGAATTCGAGGTAATATCGGAAGATCTCATTGCCCAAACGTTTAAAAGATTCGCCAAAGCTCATTGCAAACTAGATATATGCACAAATAACCTTATGAAATTGTTCCCCCAACACTTTACAACAGATCTAACGGAACACATGAATTTTATGCTACAAAATGGACTCTTCCCAAAGGAGAAAGGAAACATTCTACTCACCCCCATACCCAAAGATGCAAAGAAAAACGCGAGTGAACTAACCAACTATAGACCAGTAGCATCCATTCCCTTAATAACCAAACTAACAGAAGGGACGGTAACCAAACAACTCACAGACTATCTAAACAAGTTCTCAATACTACACAACTCCCAATCAGGATTTCGTTCTAATCAAAGTACAGAAACAGTACTAGTTACGCTCATGACTAAATTCAAACAAACGATTGCAACCGGCAAGAATATATTACTACTACAATTCGACATGTCAAGCGCCTTCGACATGGTTGACCATGGAATTCTACTACACATACTTGAATACTTCGGTATCGGAGGCAACGTTCTTAATTGGTTTAAAGGTTTCCTAACCACACGCTCATATCAAGTGACATCAAATTCGATTACATCAGCCGCATGGACACCTGAATGCGGAGTTCCACAGGGATCTCCATTCTCACCGACCATATTCAACCTAATGATACCCCTGGCAAAACTACTATCAAACCAAAACCTCAACCCATATCATCTACGCTGATGATGTAACTATCTACATCCCATTCAAACAAGACCTAAAAGAAATTTCCAATGATATCAACCAAAGCCTACATATCATGCACTCCTGGGCAGACGCCTTTCACTTAAAACTGAACGCAGAAAAAACCCAATGCCTAATACTCACCTCTCAACACAACACGAGCAAATTCACCACCATCAAAACACCAAAACTAAATCTACCAATCTCGGAAACCCTGAAAATTCTTGGAGTCACCATTGATCGGCACATAACACTTGAGAATCACGCGAAGAACACAACCAAAAAGATGTTCCACTCAATGTGGAAACTAAAAAGAGTAAGACCATTCTTCCCAAGAAACGTCTTCCGTAACCTGGTACAATCTTTAGTACTTAGTCATCGAGACTATTGCAACACACTCTACGCTGGCTGCAAGGAAGAAATACTCAAAAAACTCCAAACAGCCCAGAACACGGCAGCCAGACTCATATTTGGAAAATCAAAATACGAAAGTGCAAAACCCTTACAAGAGAAGCTACACTGGCTCCCACTCAAAGAACGTATCATGTTCAAAATATGTAATCTAGTACACAAAATCATCCATGGCGATGCCCCAGCTTACATGTCAGACTTGATAGACCTACCACCCAGGAATGCTAAAAAATCATCTCGCACATTCATTAATCTTCATTTCCCTAACTGCAAAGGTCTAAAATACAAATTAATGCACTCATCAACCTTTTCCTATATGAGTTCCCAATTCTGGAATGCATTGCCACGCACCCTAAAAGCGACCTATGAACTGACCAACTTCCGCAAACTACTAAAGACCCATCTCTTCAACAAGACATACAACTAAGACCAAATCATGTGAAACTCCTACATATTTCCAGAAATGTTAATAATGCCTTCTATTATATTACTATCAAGTATTCCATTACCATGCATTCCAACATTCTTCTGTAACAAAGTGCCTATTCTCTTCTCATTTCCATCATCCATGATGTTTTGTAAGCCACATTGCGCCTGCAAAGAGGTGGGAAAATGTGGGATACAAGTGCAATAAATAATAATAATATAAAAATGCTAAATAGTAGTAGTAGTAGTAAACATGAAGAGTGAAAGATACAGTGGAATTAGAAGGTACAGAGAAGGGCGATGAAAATGATAAAGGGGATGGGACGACTTCTCTATAAGGAAAGGCTGAAGCATCTACGGCTCTTCAGCTTGGAGAAAAGATGGCTGAGGGGAAACATGATAGAGGTCTATAAAATAATGAGTGGAGTGGAACGGGTTGACGTGAATCGTTTGTTTACTCTTTCCAAAAATAATAGGACTAGGGAGCATGCGATGAAGCTACAAAATAGTAAATTTAATACAAATCAGAGAAATATTTTCTTCACTAAACGTGTAATAAAACTCTGGAATTCATTGTCAGAGAATGTGGTAAAGGTGGTTAGCTTAGCGGGGTTTAAAAGGGGTCTGGACGGCTTGCTAAAGGAAAAGTCCATAAGCCATTATTAAATTGACTTGGGAAAATCCACTGCTTATTTCTGGGATAAGCAGCATAAAATGTATTGAGCTTTTCTGGGATCTTGCCAGGTATTTGTGACCTGGATTGGCCACTGTTGGAAACAGGATGCTGGGCTTGATGGACCTTTGGCCTGTTCCAATATGGTAATACTTATGTACTTATGACTTTGGGTCATAAATGCTGATCACTTTGATAGGTTAGTGGCAGCATTTTAACACACAAAATTTCACTGTATACACTCCTAGTGTATAAATTTACCTTGACTTTGTACCATTCGGCCAAATCCAGTCCATTTCTGTCATACTCAAAGCAACCCAGTAATAATCAGGGGAAGAGATATATATGGATTCCTGGAATTAAAAAGCAGATTGCAATGAATCATCCTTCCTTGCACCCCAGGGAAGACGACATCCCAGCCCTACTCGTTACAATCCTGATTTACTCAAATTCCAAACTCAAAAACATTTCAAGCACAAAAATATTTGCTGTTATCCTCAGATAAATAAATGTGACTCAGAGGTCCTGCATATTGCATAAACATGTAAAACCTTTATTCAGGTTGTTAGATGGTTCTTGCTATAAATTTATTATGACTCACTTAAATATTTTTAAGCCTCATTAGCCCTTATAGAATATGCAGAGCTACTTTCATGGTATTAGGAGTGACGGGAATGAGGCAGAAAAAGAAATTCAGCCTGCTCAGACCATGTCCATGCTAACGAAAGGGTGAATTTTATAACTGAGCGTTAATTTTTTTCTGGATGTGCTTCAGTTGATTTTCTAAATGAAGTATGCAGAAGCTTCCACTTTGAATACTACTGCAAGGAATTTATACGCTCATAGGATAAATATTCAGTGGTCCAGAGAATACTTAAACATATACAGATAATTTATTTGGCACGGCGCCTGAGGCGTGATGCTCAGAGGTGGACTGGTAACCTATGGAACTTTGGAGGGCTAAGTGCTTTGAAAATATGCCTCAATCGGTACTGGGAGAGTATAGTGGACTTTAATCAGGTGACTGCTACAAAGTATCAGATGAAAATGGACTACTGTCTCCTACATTTTCAACCAACCGAAGTTAAAAAGCATGTTGATCAATTTGCCACGTAGGTATTTGTAGCGGGCAAGTTAGAACTGGCGGCGGCTTGGAAGAGACCTCAGCTGCCGGATCTCTGGAAAAACTGAACTATATCCAGTTGATGTCTAAGCTCACTGCATTGCGCAAAGGACAAATAGCTCAGCATCTGAAAATATGGGACTCATATAATACTTGGTCATCTACCACAGTGAGCTTATAAGTATTTACGATACAGATCATTATAGGGGGGGGGGGGGAAGGAAGGGTAGATGCGGGTTACTACCTGGTTAGCAATTATTGTCAATAGCTAGAACATTGGAACTGTATGTAGGGTTATTAAGTTATCTCAGCTGGACAATGGATCTGTTTTGTTGATCATGGTTTTGTATGGTTTATAAAATGAAAAAATAAAAAAATAAAACTTAAAAAAAGAAAATATGCCTCAAAATCTCCCCACGGGAAATGTTAAAAAAGTACTTGAAAGAAATATTTGAAATAGCTGAAGAGATTATGCCTCCTTTTACTCAGATATATTATCTACCTTCTAAATCATGGCAGATTCAGAAAGTTGAAGAATTGGATGTCTCAGCACTTCGTGAAACTTCCGATATTAGTGATGTAACACCAGTGACTTTAATAGCAACGGTAACCTTATTACCTGACAAAGAATGGTTAATGAAACTAAATAAGCACATACCAATGGAGGATACAATTGGCCTTCAAATGCATTGAATTCTTGGTGCATATAGTGAAGACATGTTGAGAAAAGCTGATCAGAGTAGACCATTGGACTTCTAATCATGAGTTAAACTGTGATGTGATAACGAACCTTTTCTGGAGAGGGGAAGGCGGTAGAACGAGAAAAACGGGCTCTGTGCATGTTTCTAAAATGGCTAACGTACACATGCATGTGCCGTGTTATGTGTTTTGCTCACTGAAAAGCTTCCATTTCATCCTGTAGTTTAGAACAGGGTTTACACTGGCAGATCCTCTTCTAAAATACTAATGAAACTTGAGACCTCTTGACCTGGACAGCTCAATCCCTAATTTACAAGTCTTTTCCAAAATGCCGCTGCACATAAATGAACTTTTACCAGATCCTTTGGGTTCTTGAGTCGAGCCACATGAGAACCCCTGGAACTACAATCCGATGCACTGGAACTCCAGTTGCTGGCCTCCTTAGACACAAAGTAACACTTTCCTTTCCAGGGTCTCCAATCCTCTGGACAATACTCATTCCTCTCTGTGTATAAAACAGGACATGCATGTCAATTTTCAAAAGGTTTAACATGTTAACTTTGGAAGTAAAACTTTTACATTTAAGTTTAAAATGTCCGCCCTTCTGAATGGCTAAACTTTTCCAGATTTTTCAGATTTTTGATATAAATGGTCAGTGTAAATTTTCAACACTAAATTTGATAAATTCAGGGTCTGCACATTTATATAAAATCTGGTTTCTACACATGTAAGCAACAGCAAATTCAAAAGCACATTGTTGAAATCGATGCCATTGGTAGTTATATATGTAACGATCCAAGTGATGCATCTCTTTGTCTGCATGTTTAAGTTTCTAAACTGAAAATGCTGGGTGGTTTCAGGGGAAGGCACTTGTTGGAAGAAATCCTTAGTTTGGATTTATTCTCGGCGAGACTAAGCTAAGTACATTGCGTTTCACGACATTTATTATTGTAGAGTGGTTGAACAATCTTTATAGCACTTGGGTGAGTTACACACAAGAAACACCCTCCTAATAATCACTAAATGAGTAACCCGATGAAAGAAGTGCTATATCACAGATTAGCAGCTTGATTGTCTGCACTGAACAGTGGGTTATATCTGAGGGTACTCAAAACAAATTTTATGATGTCATTTTTTGTAAATGGTGACACTACGTGGGACACATAATAGGAGACATATATTTATTTTATTTATTTATTACATTTGTATCCCACATTTTCCCACCTATTTGCAGGCTCAATGTGACTTACATAGTACCGTAACGGTGTTCGCCAATTCCGGTATGAACAAATACAGTAATGTTGTGGTAGAATAGGGTTCATGTGTAATAGACACATTAGGGAATCGTAGAGAGGAAGAGAATCGTAGAGGGTAAAAGTTCCTATATGTCCATTACGAGCTTTGGTTTCGTTGTGTTGCAAGGTACTACTACTATTTATCATTTCTATAGTGCTACTAGGCATACGCAGCGCTGTACAGGCATTTAAGTTGGGTCGGTGGGGTATGCCTTTTTGAACAGGTTGTTTTTTTAATGATTTCCGGAAGTTTAGGTGATCATATGTTGTTTGGACAAGTTCCTGAAGGAAAAGCCCATATCTGATATTGAGACAGATATGGGGAAGCCACTGCTTGCCCTGGGATTGGTAGCATGGAAAGTTGTTACAATTTGGGTTTCTGCCAGTGGATTGGCCACTGCTGGAAACAGGATATTGGGCTAGATGGACCATTAGTCTGATCCAGTATGGCTATTCTTATGTTCAATTTGGCAATTTTTTTTCACTATGTTAAACCTACAGATTGAAACACTGTTACAGTACATTAATTTGAAAAAAATAACTTGCCATATTCTCAGTTTTTAAGATACAAGATTTCTACCAACATGCATGATTTTAAGTATCAGGCCAAGCAAGTAAGAGCAGAAGCACCAACTGTGTAAGAGCCATAATTTTCCTGAGCCTTCTGCACATAAAAGTTGTATGCTTAGCTAGAGGAGGAGGGACTGCAAGCAGGATGGGGCAGTTATACTGAGTATGCTTTTGTGGCTAAACAGTCCTGGTTTGTGCAGTGGATAGTACATGCTGGAAAAGACATAGGAACAAATAAACATGTGGATAAAGGTAAGCCAGGTTATGTTACGTATCTGGATTTTCAGAAGGCATTTCACAAAATACCTCATGAATAACTCCTGGGATAGGAGGCAGTGTCCTACTGTGGATTAAAAACTGGATAAAAGATAGAAAAGAGAGAGTGCAGATAAGAGATAGCTAAATTATCTCCATGGAGAAGGTTAATTAGCGAGGTTCTTAGGGGATAGCTTCATTTTAACAAATTTATAAAAGGCTTGGAAACTAGAGTAATGACCGAGGTGATCAAGGGTCCCTTTTACTAAAGCTTAGTAAGAACATAAGAACATAAGAGCATAAGCGTTGCCATACTGGGACAGACCAAATGTCCATCAAGCCCAGCATCCTGTTTCCAACAGTGGCCAATCCAGGTCACAAATACCTGGCAAGATCCCCAAAGAACAGCAACATTCCATGTAGAACCCCAAAGAGTAGCAATATTCCATTCAGAATCCCAAGTACATAAGTGTTGCCATACTGGGGCAAACAAAAGGTCCATCAAGCCTAGCATCCTGTTTCTAGCAGTGGCCAATCCAGGTCACAAATACCTGGCAAGATCCCCAAAGAACAGCAACATTCCATGTAGAACCCCAAAGAGTAGCAATATTCCATTCAGAATCTCAAGTACATAAGTGTTGCCATACTGGGGCAAACAAAAGGTCCATCAAGCCTAGCATCCTGTTTCTAGCAGTGGCCAATCCAGGTCACAAATACCTGGCAAGATCCCCAAAGAGTAGCAACATTCCATGTAGAACCCCAAAGAGTAGCAATATTCCATTCAGAATCCCAAGTACATAAGTGTTGCCACACTGGGACAGACCGAAGGTCCATCAAGCCCAGCATCCTGTTTCCAGCAGTGGCCAATCCAGGTCACAAATACCTGGCAAGATCCCCAAAGAACAGCAACATTCCATGTAGAACCCCAAAGAGTAGCAATATTCCATTCAGAATCTCAAGTACATAAGTGTTGCCATACTGGGGCAAACAAAAGGTCCATCAAGCCTAGCATCCTGTTTCTAGCAGTGGCCAATCCAGGTCACAAATACCTGGCAAGATCCCCAAAGAGTAGCAACATTCCATGTAGAACCCCAAAGAGTAGCAATATTCCATTCAGACTCCCAAGTTAATAAGTATTGCCATACTGGGACAGACCGAAGGTCCATCAAGCCCAGCATCCTGTTTCCAGCAGTGGCCAATCCAGGTCACAAATACCTGGCAAGATCCCCAAAGAACAGCAACATTCCATGTAGAACCCCAAAGAGTAGCAATATTCCATTCAGAATCTCAAGTACATAAGTGTTGCCATACTGGGGCAAACAAAAGGTCCATCAAGCCTAGCATCCTGTTTCTAGCAGTGGCCAATCCAGGTCACAAATACCTGGCAAGATCCCCAAAGAGTAGCAACATTCCATGTAGAACCCCAAAGAGTAGCAATATTCCATTCAGAATCCCAAGTACATAAGTGTTGCCACACTGGGACAGACCGAAGGTCCATCAAGCCCAGCATCCTGTTTCCAGCAGTGGCCAATCCAGGTCACAAATACCTGGCAAGATCCCCAAAGAACAGCAACATTCCATGTAGAACCCCAAAGAGTAGCAATATTCCATTCAGAATCTCAAGTACATAAGTGTTGCCATACTGGGGCAAACAAAAGGTCCATCAAGCCTAGCATCCTGTTTCTAGCAGTGGCCAATCCAGGTCACAAATACCTGGCAAGATCCCCAAAGAGTAGCAACATTCCATGTAGAACCCCAAAGAGTAGCAATATTCCATTCAGACTCCCAAGTTAATAAGTATTGCCATACTGGGACAGACCGAAGGTCCATCAAGCCCAGCATCCTGTTTCCAGCAGTGGCCAATCCAGGTCACAAATACCTGGCAAGATCCCCAAAGAGTAGCAACATTCCATGTAGAACCCCAAAGAGTAGCAATATTCCATTCAGAATCTCAAGTACATAAGTGTTGCCATACTGGGGCAAACAAAAGGTCCATCAAGCCTAGCATCCTGTTTCTAGCAGTGGCCAATCCAGGTCACAAATACCTGGCAAGATCCCCAAAGAGTAGCAACATTCCATGTAGAACCCCAAAGAGTAGCAATATTCCATTCAGAATCCCAAGTACATAAGTGTTGCCACACTGGGACAGACCGAAGGTCCATCAAGCCCAGCATCCTGTTTCCAGCAGTGGCCAATCCAGGTCACAAATACCTGGCAAGATCCCCAAAGAACAGCAACATTCCATGTAGAACCCCAAAGAGTAGCAATATTCCATTCAGAATCTCAAGTACATAAGTGTTGCCATACTGGGGCAAACAAAAGGTCCATCAAGTCTAGCATCCTGTTTCTAGCAGTGGCCAATCCAGGTCACAAATACCTGGCAAGATCCCCAAAGAGTAGCAACATTCCATGTAGAACCCCAAAGAGTAGCAATATTCCATTTAGAATTCCAAGTACATAAGTGTTGCCACACTGGGACAGACTGAAGGTCCATCAAGCCCAGCATCCTGTTTCCAGCAGTGGCCAATCCAGGTTACAAATACCCAAAAGAGTACAATACATTTTATGCTGCTTATCCTAGAAATAACCAGTGCAATTTCCCCAAGTCTATCTTAATAATGGCTTATGGACTTTTCTTTTAGGAAGCTATCCAAACCTTCTTTTTTTCACCCTGCTAAACTAATTGCTTTTACAACATTCTCTGGCAACGAATTCCAGAGTTGAATTACACGCTGAGTGAAGAAATATTTTCTACGATTTGTTTTTAATTTACTACTTTGTAGCTTCATTGCTTGCCCCTTAGTCCTAGTATTTTTGGAAAGAGTAAACAAATGATTCACGTCTACCCGTTCCACTTCACTCATCATTTCATAGACCTCCATCATATCTCCCCTCAGCTGTCTTTTTTCCAAGCTGAAAAGCCCTAGCTGCTTCAGCCTTTCCTCATACGGAAGTCATGGCCCCTATCTGTGGAGTGCCCCAGGGATCTCCATGGTCCCCCATCCTATTTAACATCATGTTGATTCCATTAGGCAATTTACTGGAGAAAAATGGTCTCCCAACATTCATTTATGCAGATGATGTTACCATCTATATTCCACTCACTAAAGAAATAAATGAAATTACTCATATCATCACATTAGGTATCTCTGTAATGAAATCTTGGGTATCCAATTTCAAATTAAAACAACACTGATAAAACTAAATTTGTATTAGTTACTAATCCTCATCACGCTATGAATCTTAAATCATTTACCACTGAGAACATCATATATCCCCTTGACTCAACTCTCACTCTAGATAACCAAATTTCCAAAGTGGTCTCAAGCGTCTTCAATTCATTATGGAAATTGAGGAGACTAAGACCATTCTTCGCAAAATCCATACCCTAGTTCAATCTCTAGTCCTAACAGAATTTGATTACTGCAATTCTATTTACGCAGGACTTAAAGAGGATCTCCTCAAAAAACTACAAACCTTTCAAAACACTGCTGCATACAACACTTCAACAAAGCAACTCCCCTCTGTATGATTTGCATTGGCTCCCAATAAAAGATAGAATATCATTCAAGCTATGTACCTTCATTCAAAAACTTTTGTATGCTTCGGCCCCAATATACATGAACAACCTCATTGAATTACTACTACTACTACTACTACTACTAACATTTCTAAAGCGCTACTAGCGTTACGCAGCGCTGTACAATTTAAACATAGAAGGACAGTCCCTGCTCAAAGAGCTTACAATCTAAAAGACAAGAGAACAATCTAAAGACAAGTGTACAATCTAGAGGACAAGTGAACAGTAATGCCCTCATGTAATGCCTCTAAATCATCTAGAGAATATCTTATCCTACATTTCCTGAATTGTAAAACCTACAAAACAATCCAAGCTGCTAACTTTTCATATCAAGGCACTAATATTTGGATCGTCTTACCTAAAGCCATCAAATGAACATGCAGAATCTCAAAGTGTAGAAACATTCCATGTAGAACCCCAAGTACATAAGTACATAAGTGTTGCCATACTGGGACAGACCAAATGTCCATCAAGCCCAGCATCCTGTTTCCAACAGTGGCCAATCCAGGTCACAAATACCTGGCAAGATCCCCAAAGAGTAGCAACATTCCATGTAGAACCCCAAAGAGTAGCAATATTCCATTCAGAATCCCAAGTACATAAGTGTTGCCACACTGGGACAGACCGAAGGTCCATCAAGCCCAGCATCCTGTTTCCAGCAGTGGCCAATCCAGGTCACAAATACCTGGCAAGATCCCCAAAGAGTAGCAACATTCCATGTAGAACCCCAAAGAGTAGCAATATTCCATTCAGAATCCCAAGTACATAAGTGTTGCCATACTGGGACAGACTGAAGGTCCATCAAGCCCAGCATCCTGTTTCTAACAATGACCAATCCAAGTCACAAGTACCTGGCAGAAACCCAAATCGTGGCAACATTCCATATAGAACCCCAAAGAGTAGCAAGATTCCATTCAGACTCCCAAGTTAATAAGTATTGCCATACTGGGACAGACCGAAGGTCCATCAAGCCCAGCATTCTGTTTCCAACAATGGCCGATCCAGGTCACAAATACCTGTGAGGTGTCATGTATAAAAGGGGTTCTATTGAGCCTGAATTCCTCTTTGACTAGTCTGAATGCAGTAGGAAGGACATGTTTTTCCAGCTCTGTTTAATTCGTAAACTTAAGCCTTAGGTGACACAGAACATTCTTGTCACCTTAATTTGTGCATTGGTGGTTAGGAGGTTAGATTATTGTTTTTAGCCATTCCAAACATTTCATTAAAAATACCTCAACTTGTGCAAAATATGACTGTTACACTTTTGGAGGGAGGTTTTAAGTGGGCCATACGATGCCATTGCTAAAGCATTACTGCATCCAAAAACCTAAATTTTCAATTCAATGTAACCATATTTTTAAAGAGTGAACCCAATGTCCTTGCAGAGAGCTATCTAAATAATGAAAACATTGAGCTATTGCTAAGACATTGGAGTTGACTCCCGTTAAAAGCCAGGGTATAATTTAAGGTTTTATTGGTGGTTTATTGTTCACTGTATAGGGAACATCTTTGTATCTTGCTGCGAAACTACTACTACTACTACTTATCACTTCTATAGCGCTACAAGGCATACGCAGCGCTGTACACCATACACGAAAAGACAGTCCCTGCTCAAAGAGCTTACAATCTAAATGAGACAGGTAAACAGACAGAACAATTAAGAGGTAAGGGAATTAAAGAGGTGGGGTACAGGGCAAATGAGTAGTGGCTAGGAGTCAAAAGCAGTGTCAACGAGGTGGGTTTTTAGCCTGGACATGAAAACGGCCAAAGACGGAGCTAGACGTACAGGCTCTGGTGCAGCGAGATAAAAAGAACGGAGTCTGGAATTAGCAGTAGAGGAGAAGGGGACAGACAAGAGAGATCTATCTGCAGAGCGGAGTGCCCGAGGGGGGGCATAGGGAGAGACAAGAGTGGAGAGGTACTGGGGAGCGGCAGAGTGAATGCACTTATAGGTCAGTAAGAGAAGTTTGAATTGAATGCGGAAATGGATAGGGAGCCAGTGAAGTGACTTGAGGAGAGGGATAATGTAAGCATAGCGACTTTGGCGGAAAATGAGTCGTGCAGCAGAGTTTTGGACTGATTGAAGAGGAGAGAGATGGCTAAGTGGGAGGTCGGTGAGAAGTAGGTTGCAATAATCTAGACGAGAGGTGATGAGAGTGTGGACTAGGGTTCTGGTAGAGTGCTCAGAGATGAAGGGAAGGATTTTGCTGATGTTATAGAGAAAGAAACGACAGGTTTTGGCAAACTGCTGAATGTGAGCAGAGAAGGAGAGAGAGGAGTCGAAGATGACCCCAACGTTACGAGCTGATGAGACAGGGAGAATGAGAGTGCTATCCACAGAAATAGAGAAAGGGGGGAGAGGAGAGGAGGAGGGTTTAGGGGGAAAGATGAGAAGCTCGGTTTTGGTCATGTTAAGTTTCAGATGACGTTGAGACATCCAGGCAGCGATATCAGATAGGCAGGCTGAAACATTGGTCTGGATGCTGGTTGAGATTTCGGGGGTAGAGAGGTAGATCTGGGAGTCATCAGCGTAGAGATGGTATTGAAAGCCATGGGATGATATCAGAGAGCGAAGGGAAAAAGTGTAGATGGAGAACAGGAGAGGACCGAGAACAGAACCTTGAGGTACACCGATAGGTAGTGGGATAGAAGTGGAAGAGGATCCACCAGAGTGTACACTAAAGGTGCGAAGCGAGAGGTAGGAGGAGAACCAGGAAAGAACAGAGCCCTGGAATCCAAGTGAAGACAACGTATCAAGGAGTAAGCTGTGATCAACAGTGTGAAAAGCAGCGGATACATTGAGAAGGATGAGGATAGAATAGAGACCTTTGGATTTGGCCAGAAACAGGTCGTTGAAAACTCTGCCTTTACTCCTCAGCTAGATCTCTTAGGGGTCCTTTTACTAAGCCGCGGCAACGTTTTTAGCTCGCAGTAGAAACCAGCTGGTGGTAAACGCTGTGGCGCCCACAGGAATATAATCAGGGTCTTGGCATTTACCACCAGCTGATTTCTACCATGAGCTAAAAGCACTACCGCGGCTTAGTAAAAGACCCCCTTAGATCATCCCAGGGAGGTCTGCTAAAACGGCCATCATTGGCTGAGGCCTGCTTGACCTTTACTAGGAACTTGATATTACTCCAACAATTGAAACTATTTTTATTCCAAATCTCTTTCAATGTTATGTGATGATATGGTATTTGAAGGATTTTTTAATTTACTGAGATTTGTTAATGATTTGTCAATTTAATTCACTATTTTTTTTTAAATTTTTATCTATTTAGGATTGTAGAAGATGTGGAGAGTATAAGCTGAAGAACATGAAATGAAATGCTGTTTTGTTCTTAAAAAATAAGTACAAGCGTTGCACTCTGGGTAAAAAACGTTATTTCCTCATGTCTGAACTTGGGAAACCATCACGCCATGTAACACTGTACCTCTCAAGATCTTCCATTTCTGTAACTTCTCCAGTGTATCCTGTAACCCTGATCGTGCTTGGGTTAATGCCACTGTATCCTTCTGACACTTGTGATCTAAAGAAGGGGAGAAAAGACAGAGGTGGAGGCTGACTGATAGTGCTGGTGGAGACAGATACAGACAGGAAAGCAAATGATACAGACTGTCTTGCTGGCTGGCTGCCTCCCTCACCTCAATGACTCTCCTTGACTTCCAGAGTGCCATTAAGCCTTGGTCACCATTCATTACCTCCCCCCCCCCCCCCCCCCCCCCCCCCATTCCCCATTCCTAGCTCTGCATCTGCCTCCTTTCCTCTGCTATGTGCACTGTCCCACCTGTGAGCTCCTTGCTCTATCATGGGATCCATTTAGTCTTCCAAGATTTTCGCCCTTCCTCTCTTTTTGATTGGCACACTCAAAAAGAAAAAAAAGGGAAAAATTCAGAAACATGAAATCTCAGCAGAGCAGACTTGCAATGCCACCCACCATGCCACCATCATAACTACCTTGAAATTCAGGCTCTCTCAAACCATAATGTCTGATGAAAACTGGACATTAGAGACATCATCCTGTGTGTGAGTTCCAGGTCCAGTATTGCCCCTTCCCTCATGAGTTCCCCTCATAACTCATAGGAGAAGAGCCTTTGAAAGTTATCCCCAATCGCTCTACTTCATATTGGTTCTGCAGACAGGATACTCCAATCCACATCCAGCAGGCTAAAGTATCACCCTCCCGTCCCATCTTTTTGGTATGTTTGACCTGATCTCCATCTAGCTTCTCTGTGCGAGTCAGAGGTCTATAGACCACATCAATATGGATGGAATTGCTACAATCCTTTTCCAAGATGGTCCACAGCACTTCCTCCTTTCTCCGTACCTCCTGCATTTCAGTTGCTTTAATATTAGTTTTGAACAAAACTAAACAAAAAATGTAAAAACAAAAAAGCCCAAGAAACAAAAATAAACACCCCTTGTGTAATATTTATAAGAGCATTTATATTGTTTGGAAAATACTTAAAAACAAACCCTTAGAAAAATCCTTAAACAATAGGATGAAAAGCTGATAAACTCATATATAAGCAATCGAACCAAACACCATCAGACATTGACTATAATCACTGCTTACCCCAAAAAACACAGTTTAAAGTCTTGAATAAAAAAACATACTGTATATTATGAGAAATTAAGCAGAGAATACCCATTTTCTCTTCAACCATGTAGTCTTCAGCCCAGCATGACCTTCAAAACACTCCTCCAACCTCTGACACAGTAATATATTTCGATGACAACGATTTCATCAGGGAGGGTAAGATCATATAACTCTTCAAAGACCTGATGAACCTCACTGAATTAACTATATTAACTCAGAAAGCAACACTAACTGCCTTTGTGGCTGGCATAAGTGATCACACTTGTAACCCACCCCCCGAAAATGACCTTGCTTGGAGGGTGGGAGGAAGGATTTTCAGGGTGGTCACTAAACCAGGGGTCTGGGTGGTTTTGTGAAGGGCCAGCCCAAGTGGCAGGGTTAAAAGATAATAAAGGGCATTGCATGGAGAAAATTCTGGTCTTTGGTTGCTCATCCCCGATGAGACCCATAGCACTAAGGGGGAAATCCTGGGTACGATTTGCAGTGTGGTGACTGGAAGTTCCTGCCTCAGGGCAGAGAGTGCCTGCAGAGTGTTCCCGACTTGGGAATGAAGGAGGAGTACTTGAGGAACAATACACCTCAGGTAGGAGGTGTGGGAGGGAAGTGCCTCACTTCTGGCAGGACTTTCACTGCATGCGTAAATTACACCTGTTCCGGAATGGGACAGTGAGTAACTGAAGAGACTACCAGGTGAATTTTCGAAAGAGAAGGGCGCCCATCTTCTGACACAAATCGGGAGATGGGCGTCCTTCTCGCAAGGTCGCCCAAATCGGCATAATCAAAAGCCAATTTTGGATGCCCTCAACTGCTTTCCGTCGTGGGGACAACCAAAGTTCAAGGGGGCGTGTCGGCAGTGTAGCGAAGGCGGGACTGGGGGCGTGCTTAGGAGATGGGCGTCCTCGGCCGATAATGGAAAAAAGAAGGGCGTCACTGACGAACACTTTTTTTTTCACGACCAAGCCTCAAAAAGGTGCCCGAACTGACCAGATGACCACCGGAAGGAATCGAGGATCACCTCCCCTTACTCCCCCAGTGGTCACTAACCCCCTCCCACCATTAAAAATAAAGTTTAAAAATACTTTTTTGCCACCCTCTATGCCAGCCTCAAATATCATACCCAGCTCCATGACAGCAGTATGCAGGTCCCTGGAGCAGTTTTAGTGGGTGCAGTGCACTTCAGGCAGGCGGACCCAGGCCCATCCCCCCCTACCTGTTACACTTGTGGTGGTAAATGTGAGCCCTCCAAAACCCACCACAAACCCACTGTACCCACATCTAGGTGCCCCCCTTCACCCATAAGGGCTATGGTAGTGATGTACAGTTGTGGGTTTTGGGGGGCTCAGCACACAAGGTAAGGGAGCTATGCACCTGGAACCTTTTTCTGAAGTCCACTGCAGTGCCCCCTAGGGTGCCCGGTTGGTGTCCTGGCATGTGAAGGGGACAAGTGCACTACGAATTTTGGCTCCTCCCATGACCAAATGGCCTGGATTTGGTCACTTTTGAGATGGGCGTCCTCGGTTTTCATTAGCACTGAAAATCGGGGACGACCATCTCAAAAACGACCTAAGGACGACCATCTCTAAGGTCGACCTCAATTTCATAATTTGGGCGTCCCTGACCATATTATCAAAATGAAAGATGGATGCCCATCTTGTTTCAATAATACAGGTTGCCCCGCCCCTTTATGGGGACGCCCTCATGAAAACTTGGGCGCCCCGTTCGATTATGCCCCTCCACGTGGAGATGAACGTGGACTGAGAATTTAAACAAATGAAGATTACCAAGTACTTTGTTCCAGTTGCAAATAGAAGAGATTTGAGATCGAAGTGATTTTTGCATGCCCTGATTAATTGGAGATTATGTTTTGCGTTGTGCTGACCATCTGAAGACCCTGAAATGTACAGACGAAGTTGACTCATTCATGAACTGTCTTCAAAAATTACTGTTAGTAAAGCATGCTGAAGTTTGCAACTGAGACTGTGGATTGAAAGTGAACGGAGGAGTGCCCAGAAAAAGCGTTTCCTCGGACTACCGGAGTTAATCCGGCCCCGGCCTGCACCCAGCTCGAGTGATCCAGCCAGTGGGAGCAGTATGTGTGTGGAAGTTATTTCGTTTGTGTGACACCGGTCCTGAGAAACCCTGGGGTGAGGAGCTGAGCCAGAAGGTGAACCTGCGATTACACGCTTAATATATAGGTGAATATTTGCTCTGTTACACTAGTATTTTATAAAGGAAACAGGGCACCTATTGTTTTTATACAATAGGGTCCAGATAGGTGCTTTCCTGGTGCCTAAATATAGGTGTCCCTTCAAAGAACTGTCCTCATATCTAACCAGATCCCAAAGCACTCATACTGCTCCTTCTTTTACTATTCTCCATGGCAGATAAGAATAGCCATACTGGGTCAGACCAATGGTCCATCTAGCCCAGTATCCTGCTTTCAACAATGGCCAATCCAGGTCATAAGTATCTGGTAGAAACCCAAATAGTAGCAGCATTCCATAATACCAATCCCAGGGCAAGCAGTGGCTTCCCCCATGTCTATCTCAATAGCAGACTATGGACTTTTCTTCCAGGAAGTTGTCCAAACTTTTTTTAAACCCAGATACACTAATCGCTGTTACCACATCCTCTGACAATGAGCTCTAGAGCTTAATTACTCATTGAGTGAAAAAATACTTCCTCCTATTTGTTTTAAAAGTATTGCCATGTAACATCATTGCGTACCCTGGGCCTGGTCTTTGTAATTTTTGAAAAAGTAAAAAAATCAATTCACTTCTATTTGTTCTACACCACTCAGAATTTTGCAGACCTCAATCATGTCCCCCCTCAGTTGTCTCTTTTCCAAGCTGAAGAGCCCTAACCTCTTTAGCCTTTCCTCATATGAGAGGAGTTCCATCCCCTTTATCATTTTGGTGACCTTTCTTTGAATCTTTTCTAATTCCAATCCATCCTTTTTGAGATACGGCAACTAGAACTGCATGCAGTACTCAAGGTGAGGTCGTAACATGGAGCGATACAGAGGCATTATTTTTTTTGGGTTACATTTGTTCCCCGCGCTTTCCCACTCATGGCAGGCTCAATGCGGCTTACATGGGGCAATGGAGGGTTAAGTGACTTGCCCAGAGTCACAAGGAGCTGCCTGTGCCTAAAGTGGGAATCAAACTCAGTTCCTCAGGACCAAAGTCCACCACCCTAACCACTAGGCCACTCCTCCACTGTTGCTACTATTTGAGATTCTACATGGAATGTTGCTATTCCACTAGCAACATTCCATGTAGAAGTCGGCCCTTGCAGATCACCAATGTGGCCGTGCAGGCTTCTGCGAGTCTGACGTCCTGCACGTACATGCAGGACGTCAGACTCACAGAAACAGAAGCCTGCGCAGCCTTCTATATGGAATGTTGCTAGTGGAATAGCAACATTCCATGTAGAATCTCCAATAGTATCTATTTTATTTTTGTTACATTTGTACCCTGCGCTTTCCCACTCATGGCAGGCTCAATGCGGCTTACATGGGGCAATGGAGGGTTAAGTGACTTGCCCAGAGTCACAAGGAGCTGCCTGTGCCTGAAGTGGGAATCAAACTCAGTTCCTCAGTTCCCCAGGACCAAAGTCCACCACACTAACCACTAGGCCACTCCTCCACTCCTATTATAATATTCTTGGTCTCATTTTCCATCCCTTTCCTAATAATTCCTAGCATTCGGTTTGTTTTTTTGGCCGCCGCCACACACTGGGCAGAAGATTTCAGCGTATTATTATTATTATTTATTGCATTTGTACCCCACATTATCCCACCTTTTTGCAGGCTCAATGTGGCTTACAGAGTGTTGTTATGATGCAGTCATTACATGATTTTAAATACATAAGCTGAAAGTAGATGAATTAGATGCAAGGTGCTGTAAAGGTGTTGTGAGAAGTGTTTTTGATTCACCTGAGTGATTTAAGGAATGATTTATTAAAGATGTCTTTCGTAGGCTTTGTTGAAGAGGTGTGTCTTCAAAGATTTGCGAAAGCTGGTTAGATTGTCCATATTTTTCAGGGCCATGGGTAGTGCGTTCCAGATCTGTGTGCTTTTATACACAAAAGTAGTAGCGTATGACTGTTTGTATTTAATTCCTTTGCAGCTGGGCCGATCTTTTGGCGTTTCTAGGTGGTAGGTCCACTAGGTTTAACATATAAAGTGGGGCGTCTGCTTGGATGATTTTGTGGACGGTTGTGCAGATCTTGAACTCGATTCGTTCCTTGAGTGGTAGCCAATGTAGCTTCTCTCTTAGAGGTTTCGCCCTCTCGTATTTAGTTTTTCCAAAGATGAGTCTGGCTGCGGTGTTCTGGGCTGTCTGGAGTTTTTTAATGGTCTGTTCTTTACAGCCTGCATACAAAGTGTTACAGTAGTCCAGATGACTTATTACTAATGACTGTACTAGGGTACGGAAGATGTTTCTTGGGAAAAAAGGTTTTATTCTCTTGAGTTTCCACATCAAGTAGAACATTTTTTTCGTTGTATTCTTCACGTGGGTATCGAGTGTGAGGTATCGATCAATAGTGACTCCAAGAATTTTCAGATTTTCTGAAATAGGGAGTGTGCAATATGGTGTGGTTATGGTAGGGTAGTTGATTGTGTTGTATTGGGAAGTGAGAACTAGACATTGAGTTTTTTCTGCGTTCAGTTTTAACTGGAATGAGTCCGCCCAAGAGTGCATGATTTGGAGGCTCTGGTTGATCTTGTTGGTTATTTCATTTAAGTTACTTTTGAACGGGATGTGGATCGTGACATCATCCGCGTATATGTAGGGGTTGAAGTTCTGGTTGGCAAGAAGTTTGGCTACTGGTATCATCATAAGATTGAAAATAGTTGGCGAAAGGGGGGATCCCTGAGGAACTCCACATTCCGGTGTCCAAGGTGGTGATCTGTCATTGTTCGTTGTTACTTGGTAGGATCTGGTGGTGAGGAATCCTTTGAACCATTTGAGAACTGGGCCTCCGATTACACCTTGGGTGCTGACTCGTAAGGTCAGAGCCTCAGACACACATGCATACTGCTGTATCACAGGATGGATATAGTAGAGGCAAGAACAGAGCAAACTCACTCACACATTGCTTCATCGAGTCCCACTAGCAGGTCAACTAACACCATGGATAGCC
Organism: Microcaecilia unicolor; assembly: GCF_901765095.1. Lineage (NCBI taxonomy): Eukaryota > Metazoa > Chordata > Amphibia > Gymnophiona > Siphonopidae > Microcaecilia > Microcaecilia unicolor. Next base: position 68,795 of record NC_044032.1, on the reverse strand, counting down.
CAGGGATAAGACCGTCTTATTTCGAGGGCAGGGGGAGGCCCCTCAAATAATGTCTATGACACAACTTCTTAATAATGGCCGTGTAAAGGTTCAGGAAGGATCCCATCACTACAGAGCGCTCACACCCTGCACTGAGATGAGACACACGGTTGCCATACAAGCCACGGTCCATTTTATCCATCCCTCCCAACAGTCCTGGTTCTGATAGGGTAAATTGCATCATGAGCTGCATTAGTGGGAACTGTACACACACTTCCTCTTCCTTACAAACATAGTAACATAGTAGATGACGGCAGAAAATGACCTGCACGGTCCATCCAGTCTGCCCAACAAGACAAGTCATATGTGCTACTTTTTGTGTATACCCTACTTTGATTTGTACCTGTGCTCTTCAGGGCACAGACCGTATAAGTCTGTCCAGCAGTATCCCCGCCTCCCAACCACCAGCCCCGCCTCCCCACCACTGGCTCTGGCACACACCGTGTTAAGTCTGCCCAGCACTATCCCCGCCTCCTAACCACCAGTCCCGCCTCCCCACCACCGGCTCTGGCACAGACCATGTAAGTCTGCTCAGCACTATCCCCACCTCCCAACCACCAGTCCCGCCTCCCACCACCAGCTCTGGCACACACCGTGTTAAGTCTGCCCAGCACTATCCCTGCCTCCCACCACCGGCTCTGGCATAGACCGTATAAGTCTGCCTAGCACTATCCCCGCCTCCCAACCAACAGTCCCGCCTCCCACCACCGGCTCTGGCACAGACCGTATAAGTCTGCCCAGCACTATTCCCACCTCCCAACCACCCAACCAACCAAACTTGCTATGCAAGAAGTGTCTCAGTCTTGTACTAAAGAGACCAGCATCCAGGGTGAGAATGTAAGTTCTTATTCCAGCTCAGTACAGGGACACCAGCCATCAACACACTAAACTGAGACACACACCTTTCACAAAGTGAAGCTCACTGTTTTTGAGTGGTAGACTTTCTGTCACTGAACTTATTACCCATATATGACCTTTGAACTGGAAATGAAAGGCAGCCCCCTCAGCCATCCTGTCCTTCTGATTGGCATTTTTAATGTTTTTTTTAATGCTTACAGTGGATTCCTGAGAAGGACTTTCTAACTCACTAATAATCTGGAAGGTTTACAGTCCTCAGGGACTGTCAGGCCATTTGTGTTTTCAGGATATCCACAATGAATAAATATGAATGACATGTATGTGTATACACTGCCTATATTTTATGCAATATCCCTGAGGACTCTGTTGAGAACCACCAGAAAACAGAATTATAAATAACTGATGTGCTCTCTCCGCTTCTGAATATAGTGCCAGAGATTTTGCAGGGATATGTGCTACATATACCAAGAGTTATGTGATAATAACACAGAAGAGTGGGTATTATACTTACAGAGTACCCCCAGGGTTATTGACAGCGTCAGCAGGAGAAGATCCAGGATCAGCAGGAAAACTGCAGCACAGAACCAGAAGGACGTACATTGCTGGGCTGAAAGGACAAATAGGATAAAGAAAATGAACCTTTATTATTCACCTATTGCTGCAAATAGAGAACGCTCAAAACGAATCTTTGCAGAGAAATCCTCAGCATAGATTTGCCAAACTAAATTATTTCCCCTGGACCAGTAGCATAGCCAGAATGCCATTTTTGGGTGTACCAACGGGTAATATTTCCTCCTATTCGTTTTAAAAGTATCACCATGTAACTTCATTGAGTTTCCACTAGCCTTTGTACTTTCTGAAAGAGTAAAAAAATCAATTCACTTGTACCCATTCTACACCACTCAGGAGAACCAAGTAAACTCCACAACAAAGAAAATGTTCCAATGTGGAAACTTAAAACGCCTAAAACCTTTCTTCCCAAGGGAAACATTCTGTAAACTTATACAATCAATGGTACTAAGCCATGCATATTACTGCAACGGAATATATGCGGGATGTAAAGAACAACTCACGAAGAAACTCCAGACCTCCCAGAACACAGTAGCCAGGCTGATATTCGGTAAAACACGTTTCGAAAGTGCCAAACCACTCCGAGAAAAACTGCACTGGCTCCCAATTAAAGAACGAATTACCTTCAAAATCTGCACCTGGATCCACAAAATTATCTAGTCCCAGGATACATGATAGACCTCATAGATCTACCAGACGCTACACATCTACCCGTTCCACTCCACTCATTATTTTATAACCCTCTATCATATCTTCCCTCAGCCACCTTTTCTCCAAGCTGAAGAGCCGTAGCCGCTTTAACCTTTCCTCATAGGGAAGTCGTGACATCCCCTTTATCATTTTCATCACCCTCTGCACCTTTTCTAATTACACTATATCATTTTTGAGATATGGCAACCAGAATTAAACACAATATTCAAGGTGCGGTCGCACCATGGTGCAATACAAAGGCATTATAACATCCTCCTAAGTACATAAGTATTGCCATACTTGGAAAGACAAAAGGTCCATCAAGTCCAGCATCCTGTTTCCAACAGTGGCCAATCCAGGTCACAAATACCTGGCAAGATCTCAAAAAAGTACAAAACATTTTATACTGCTTATCCCAGAAATAGTGGATTTTCCCCAAGTCCAATTTAATAATGGTCTATGGACTTTTCCTTTTTTTTTGTTACATTTGTACCCCGTGCTTTCCCACTCATGGCAGGCTCAATGCGGCTTACATGGGGCAATGGAGGGTTAAGTGACTTGCCCAGAGTCACAAGGAGCTGTCTGTGCCTGAAGTGGGAATTGAACTCAGTTCCTCAGGACCAAAGTCCACCACCCTAACCACTAGGCCACTCCTCCATTCCAAAGCCGTCCAAACCTTTTTAAAACTCTGCTAAGCTAATAGCCTTTAACACATTTTCTGGCAACGAATTCCAGTAGTAGAGTTGAATTACACGTTGAGTGAAAAAAACTTTTCTCTAATTCATTTTAAATTTACTACCTTGTAGCTTCATCGCATGCCCCCAGTACTAGTATTTTTGGAAAGCGTAAACAGACACTTCACGTCTACCCGTTCCACTCCACTCATTATTTTATAGACCTCTATCATATCTCCCCTCAGCCATCTTTTCTCCAGGCTGAAGAGCCCCAGCCGCTTTAGCCTTTCCTCATAGGGAAGTCGTCCCATCCCCTTTACCATTTTCGTCGCCCTTCTCTGCACCTTTTCTAATTCCACTATATCTTTTTTGAGATGCGGCAACCAGAATTGAACACAATATTCGAGGTGCGTGTACAAAGATTGGAGGCAGTCTCAATTAAGGAGAAAAGCTTTACTCAATGACACTTGGAATATTTAGAGAACCAGATCAGAAGACTTAATTTGAGATTACTGCTATTGAGATGTTCAAGAAGTATATGGTGGAAACATTGACAATGTCTCCAGACTCTTTGCCTCCTGTCACGAAATGCCTAACCCCCCTGCCTTGGGTTACCCCGCAGCCACTTAGAGGGTTTATCCCCAGTACAGCTCAGGTCTGCCTGCACCTGTCGCTTGTGCTCTACACTAGCACCATCCTCCCACCAACTGGGTCACAACCTCCTCTGGGCAAGTCTCTCACGCTCAAATTATCCCCAGTGATTTCTACATTACTGGGGCCACACTCCCAGTGGTCCCACAGTTCCCAGAAAGCACTCACAGACTCAACACACAAACCACTAGGTTTCTTTATCAGTCCAGACAAGCAGAGCAAACAATTTTATTTATTCTCATATAAATTGAACACTGAACAAAAATGTGCAAATAGCAAATAGTAACAAGTAGCTGAAAAATGGATCAATTAGAAAACTAACTAAACATCTATATACTGTCTAAACAGCACTTGGGAGGATCAGGATATATAATTGTTCACAGAGCCTTAGCAAAAAGATCTGTCTCTTTATTTTTCCAAGCTAAGACTGAAACATCGGCCAGCATCTGCTGGGTAATTTTCAAAACTCCAGGCCAATCAGAGCCCAGAACAGTCAAGTTTCAAATAAAAACTGGTTACAACACTACAGACACTTCCTATTATCTGTGTGCCAAATAAAGAAAGAGGTCTGTAACAGCGTTAAGCATAAACATGCACCATCTGCTGGCCAAACAGGAGAAGTACACGTCAGAACATAATGCAGGAAAATATCCAATACATTTTACATGCTTACAACACACTATTTCTTCACACCTCCTATCACCAGGGCTCAGTATATAACAGGGCATTAGGAGTTCCAAATGGCCCGGTTTCTCAACCCAGAGGTGAATGAGATATGAACTCAACTTCCTTTTTGGAATTGTATCTGGAGATTATTACTCAAAGGACTACTTTGGTGGTGACATTTGTTCTTAAGCCTGACTGTAATACTGTTTTAAAACTTTTTCAATATCTGGAGTTGTTGTTTACATGCTCAAAAATTAGGGTATTCCCTGTTTTAGCAAGAGGAACACTGGCAAGGTGCAAAGCCTTCCTGCCATTACGTCTAGGATTCAGGCTTTGGGGGCTAACTTTGTGTTACGATTTCCCTGTATTTGTCATGTCGTGTTTGAGGGTGAGCAATTTCAATTTTTTGAACCTCAGCTAATAGTCAAACATGTCTGGCTCACCAGTCTATAATTTCCTGAATCACCTCTGGAACCTTTTTTAAAAATCTTCATTACATTGGCCACCCTCCAATCTTCATGTACCATGCTTGATTTTAAAGATAAATTACATATTACTAACAATAGCTCTTCAAGTTCATTTTTCAATTCTATCAGTACTCTGGGATGTATACCATCTGGTCCAAGCGATTTGCTAATCTTCAATTTGTCAAATTGCTCCATTACATCTTCCATGTTTATAGAGATTTGTTTCAGTTTCTCTGGCTTGTCAGCATTGAATACCATTTCTGGCACCGGTGTCTCTCCCACATCTTCCTCAGTGAAGACCGAAGCAAAAAATTCATTGAATCTCTCCGCTATGGCCTTCTCTTCCCTGATAGACCCTTTTATCCCTTGGACATCTAGCGGTCCAACTGATTCTTTTGCCGGCTTCTTGCTTCTAATGTAACAAAAAAGTTATTATTCTGTATTTTTGCCTCCAACGCAATCTTCTTTTCAAAGTCTCTTTTTGCTTTCCTTATCAGCGCTTTGCATTTGAGTTGCCATTCCTTATGCTGTTTCCTATTACTTTCAGTCGGATCCTTCTTCCATTTTCTGAAGGATTTTCTTTTAGCTCTAATAGCTTCCTTCACCTTTTTTAAATCATGCTGGATGTCATTTGCCCTTCCTTCCTCCTTTTTTCATACGTGGAATAAGTGTGGGGTGGGCTTCCAGGATGGTATTTTAGATCAGCATCCACACCTGATGTAAATTTTGACCTTTGCAGCTGCTCCTCTAAGTGTTTTTTTTTTTTTTTACTGTTCTTCTCATTTTATCATAGTCTCCTTTCTGAAAGTTCATTGGTAACATATTGGATTTCCTATGTGTACTTACTCTAGAACTGATATCAAATCTGATCATATTATCATCACTGTTATCAAGCGGCCCCAGCACCATTACCTCCTGCACCAGATCATGTGCTTCACTAAGGACTAGGTCTAGAATTTTTCTCCCTCTTGCTGGCTCCTGAACCAGCTGCTCCATAAAGCAGTCGTTGATTTCATCAAGGAATTTTACCTTCCTACCATGCAATGTTACATTTATCCAGCCAATATCTGGGTAATTGAAATCACCCATTATTATTACGTTACCCAATTTGTTAGCCTCCCTAATTTCTGATAACATTTCTACATCCTGGCCAGGCGGACGGTAGTACACTCCTATCACTATCCTTTTCCCCTTTACACATGGAATTTCTACCCATAGGAATTCTAAGATGTGTTTCATTGTTCTGCAGAATTTTTAGTCTATTTGATTCAAGGCCCTCTTTTACATATAATTCCGAATATTTTCAACTCATTATGTCCTTTTTATCTAGATTCACGTGTTTGTTTTCTTTTTTTATGTGCACACCACACTCTGTTCCTCATCATTGGGGATGTCGTCCCTTCCCGAGCTCCTTGCAGTTATTTTATCCACAGATATGACAGTTTCTATTTCTTCATCTTCTGCTTCAACGCATGTAAATCCCCCTCCCCCCTACTTATGTACTTATATATCCTTCTGCACTGAATATTCTCATGCACTCTTTAGTAATAAGTCAGTTGGATTACTGTAGCTTTATATATGGGTCTTCACGTAAAGGATCGTCAGCAATTACAAATTGTATAAAAAACAGCTATTAAAATAATGAACAGCTTAAGAACATTTCATCATGTTACACCGCACTTGATAAATGTACACTGGTTACCCATAATGTTTTGCGTTATATATAAAATTCTGTTTACTAGTATTTAAAACTTGTACTTCTAATGAACCACTTTATTTGAAACTAGTAATGAAGGCCCATTTCTGGCAGCAATGAAACAGGCGCTACGCAAGGTCCTCCGATGCCTGGCATAGGCCCCGCCCATCCCACGTTCGTGCACGGCGGCCCCCCCCCTCCAAAATCGGCAAACCCCCCTTCTACTACCCTCCCCTCCTCTTACCGGGGTCCCAGCCGCAGAGGCAGAACTGAAGGGCAAGGTAGTTCAGAGATTCTGCTGCCTTCCGTTGTGTTCACTATGAGCTGTGTGCCCTGACTGTCTGGTCCCGCCCTCATTTCCTGTTGGGCGGGACCAGAGAGTCAGGGCACAGAGCTCATAGCGAAGACAACGAGCTACCTTGCCCCTCAGTTCTTGCGCCGGGACCCCGGTAAGAGGAAGGGAGGGTAGCAGATGGGGGCTAGCGATTTTGGAGGGGGGCGACCGTGCACGTAGGGGGATGGGCGGGGCCTATGTCGGGGAGGGGAGTGCCGTTGCGCGGGTGGAGGGATGGCTGAGAGACAGATGGGAGTGGTTTGTCGTTTTTGTAGGGGGGTGACGTGCAGGGGCATCTCTGAGAGTAAGACGAGGGGGTTGGATTTTGGAGGGGGGGCGACGCGTAGGTACTGTATGGGAATGACGGCTGCGTTGGGGAGTGGAAAGAGAGATGACAGAATGGGCTTCCTACCTTCGTGTACTTGTGTTCATTATGACCTGTCCTCGACGTCATAACGTTGTGACGTGAGGGCGGGGCACAGATAGATGGTTACTAAAAGTGGTTACAGAGCTTCAAACTTACGAACCCTGAAGCCACAAAGTGAGCCTTAGAACATTGAGGTTGCTTTTTATGTGCAGATGGGGCGTGGCTGAGGGCAGGTCTATGAGTGAGGGTGATAGCCTAGCCTACAAACAGTACAGGAGTTCAGTGCTTCACTGTCAGGGAGTGAGCTTCAGAACGTTTGAGGGGGGATTTGAGCTTCAGAACGTTTGAGGGGGGATTTTATTTATATATAGATGTTATCTAGTCCTATATGATCTCTCGTGTGCCTTGAGGTCAGAGGAACATCAGCGCCCCTTCATGTACTCACTTATATGGAAATTCATCATGAATATACTAGATATAGTGTATATTCTCAGTACAAGCTCCAAAACTCTGGAATTCGTTACCAGTTCAATTAAGACAGTGCTCAAGTTTGGATACTTTCAAATCAGGCTTAAAAACCTCTCTTTTTAAGGATGCCTTTCTTACAGTGCAATACAGTCTTTCACCTTACCTCACAAAACTACACTGGCTGCCAATAGCTGAAAGAACTAAGTTTAAGGTTGCCTGCCTAGTTTTTCAAATTCTTCAAAGTGCTACCTCTGCAATTCCTGATTAACATCTCATCCATTTGCATTGTTCACTCCAGCAGACTAAAACCAAAGTAAAAAAAATCCCAAGTAAAACCAAACTTCTATGGGTCCCTAACACATGGATTCATACCCGACATCAAAATCTCTTTTGGGAAGTACAAACTCCCCTTCAAATCACAAGTCAGGAACCTTGGAATACAGTTAGATTCAACACTTACTCTGATTCCCCAAATCCAAGCAACCTTCAAGAGCTGCTTCTACTATTTGCGACAGCTACGCTGCCTCTCTCCTCACATCGAGAAGGTAAATCTTATCCCAGCTGTTCATGCCATAACATCAAGACTGGATTACTGCAATGCACTATACAATGGTCTGACTACAAAGGGCCTGCACCAGCTCCAGTTGATTGAGAATGCAGCAGCAAAACTCATAGAAGGTTGCAAGCGACGTGACCACATCGCACCATTTTTGCAAAACCTTAATTGGCTACCAGTACAATACAGGGCCAGATTTAAAACTCTGATTGACCTTCAAGGCTCTGAAAGGAAACGGCACTGAGTACATGAAATATAGGATGATCCTCCACTCCTACCCTAGCTGAGATAATATTTAACCATTTCTCTGACTGCATGTGCAACTTTCTTTAAATGAATCACCTTACTATCTAACTCTTCCTATTTCCTTACTTTTCTATATGTTCCATCTTTGCTTTACCCTTCATTATGAATTAAAATGTTCTATTACGTATTGTGTTGACATTGTAAGTAGTGTATTATGCCATACTTTGTATTGTTTTTGAATATTTTTACTGCTCTAATTGCCTATTGCTCATGTTTGATCTATTCTTACTGTACACCGACTTGACTGAATTTCTTCAAAAAAGGTGGTAAATAAATCCTAATAAATAAATAAATAAAAGAACAATTGATCCTAGCACCACTGTTTCACAAGGGAATCCGATCTCAGAAGATCAACTCGCTCTTCCTAGTGGCAGGGATCGCATTATGCAATTCACTCCCTCTGGCTATCAGAGCACAGAATAACTACCTCAGCTTCCAAAAGAAGCTAAAAACCTTCTTCTTCCCAAAGAATGTTATATAACACCCACCAATCACTTTAGAAATCTCAATTTTAACAAATACTATAATCACACAGTATAACGTCCTAAAACATCACAGCTGTCCAATAAGAATGTATTCATCCACTGTCCTATTTATAATCTGTACCTGTTGTTTCCACTGATGTTATAAACTGAACTCTAATCAGGGGGTGTTAGCAATATATAAGGGAAAGGGGCAATGGGATGTTAAGTGACAAGGACCTGCAGTGGGAATTGAACCCCGTTCCCCAGGATCAAAGTCCACTGCACTACCCACTAGGCTACTCCTCCACTCATTCAACCAATAAGAGCCAACCTTATGTGATGTCACAATGGCTTGATTGCCCGATACTTGGCTCACTTCTGATATTGTGATGTCATAAGGGAAAGGGGGAAAGGAAAATGGGACTTGGTATACCGCCTTTCTGAGGTTTTTGCAACTACATTCAAAGCGGTTTACATATTATATACAGGTACTTATTTGTACCTGGGCAATGGAGGGTTAAGTGACTTGCCCAGAGTCACAAGGAGCTGCAGTGGGAATCAAACTCAGTTCCCCAGGATCAAAGTCCTAGGCTACTCCTCCACTCATTCCACCAATAAGAGCCAACCTCATCAGTGATGTCACAATGGCTTGATTGCCCGATACTTGGCTCACTTCTGATATTGTGATGTCATAAGGGAAAGGGGGAAAGGAAAATGGGACTTGGTATACCGCCTTTCTGAGGTTTTTGCAACTACATTCAAAGCGGTTTACATATTATATACAGGTACTTATTTGTACCTGGGCAATGGAGGGTTAAGTGACTTGCCCAGAGTCACAAGGAGCTGCAGTGGGAATCAAACTCAGTTCCCCAGGATCAAAGTCCTAGGCTACTCCTCCACTCATTCCACCAATAAGAGCCAACCTCATCAGTGATGTCACAATGGCTTGATTGCCCGATACTTGGCTCACTTCTGATATTGTGATGTCATAAGGGAAAGGGGGAAAGGAAAATGGGACTTGGTATACCGCCTTTCTGAGGTTTTTGCAACTACATTCAAAGCGGTTTACATATTATATACAGGTACTTATTTGTACCTGGGCAATGGAGGGTTAAGTGACTTGCCCAGAGTCACAAGGAGCTGCAGTGGGAATCAAACTCAGTTCCCCAGGATCAAAGTCCTAGGCTACTCCTCCACTCATTCCACCAATAAGAGCCAACCTCATCAGTGATGTCACAATGGCTTGATTGCCCGATAGTTGTGATGTCATAAGGGAAAGGGGGAAAGGGAAATGGGACTTGATATACCGCCTTTCTGAGGTTTTTGCAACTACATTCAAAGCGGTTTACATATATTCAGGTACTTATTTTGTACCTGGGGCAAAGGAGGGTTAAGTGACTTGCCCAGAGGTGGGAATTGAACTCAGTTCCCCAGGATCAAAGTCCACTGCACTAACACTAGGCTACTCCTCCACTAAGACCTAAATTGAACTGAACTGAACTGAACATTTATTTATTTATTTATTTATTACATTGGTACCCCGCGCTTTCCCACACATGGCAGGCTCAATGCGGCTTACATAGCAACAATATAAATAATTACAAAGTCGTAAGAAGAATATACAGTTTGTGGTAAACGCAAAACTAATGGGGATAACGGAAAGTAAGTTAAACATAGAAGGAATTAGGTTCAGAAGGAAATGAGCGTTGGGGGGTAGGCGTAGAAGATGGAAAGGAATGGATATGGGATTGCAAAAAGGATAATATTCTTATGCTTGCTCTGGAAACTGATGACTTCTGCTGTGGCTCTGACTATAAATGCAATAGCCCTATATGATTTTACCTCCCCCCCACATACACTGTCACTCTCTCTTTCCTATCTATATTGTAGTTCTTCCCCTGTTTCCTACTGTATCCTGCCTAGTCTTTTAATTTACATTCTAAGCCGCTTTGATGCTTTTTCCCGTAGGTGGGGTAGAAAGTTTTAAATAAACTTGGAAACTTGGATATAATGCTACCCCTCCACCAATTCGATCCACCCTATCACTGCGATGTAATTTGTACCGTGGTATAACAGTGTCCCACCAAGTCTCAGAGATGCCTATTATATTATTATTATTATTATTAACATTTGTATAGCGCTACCAGACGCACGCAGCGCTGAACACCTGACATACAGAGACAGTCCCTGCTCAATAGAGCTTACAATCTAAAAATAATACAGACAGACAAGACAATTAGGGGCGAGGGAAGTACCGGGTGAGAAGAAACAAGGGGAGGCAATTGAGAAGTAGCTAGGAGCCAAAAGCAGTGGTGAAAAGGTGGGTTTTCAGCATAGATTTGAAAACAGATAGAGATGGATTTAAACGTACAGGCTCAGGAAGTCTATTCCAGGCATAAGGTGCCACGAGGGAAAAGGGACGAAGCCTGGAGTTAGCGGTGGAGGAGAAGGAAGACGACAAGAGAGATTTGTCTAGTGAGCGGATTTCACAGGGAGGAATGTAGGGAGAGATGAGAGTGGAAAGGTAATGGGGAGCTGCAGAATGGATGCATTTAAAGGTCAGTAAGAGAAGTTTGAATATATCTACCTTTTCATTTAGTGCAATGTATTCTAACTCTCCTGTCTTGTTTCTTAGACTTCTGGTATGTAAATATAAACATTTCAAACAAGGGGCCTTGTTTACTAAGGCGTGTTAGTGTTTTTAGCATGCCTACACTTAGCGCGCACGCTAACCATGTAGGCGCCTATAGGGATATTGTAGGTGCGTACATGGTTAACACGCATTAAAAACGTTAACGCGCCTATAACGCTGCTTAATAAACAGGGCCCAATGTTTGTTGTTCCGATTCACAACTTGCTCAGCAGTTCACAGTGTTAATTTGCAATCTTGAAAATCTGTTAAAGACACCTGGAGGGGCATAATTGAACGAAAACGTCTATCTCCATGGGCGTTTATCTCCGAGAACGGGTCCGTGAAGGGGCAGACCGAACCGTATTTTCGAAAAAAATAGACGTCCATGTTTTATTCGACAATTTGTGAGCTGGGCGTTTTTGTTTTTCAGTGATAATGGAAAATGAAAGCACCCAGCTCAAAAACGAATAAATCCAAGGCATTTGTTCGTGGGAGGGGCCAGGATTCGTAGTGCACTGGTCCCCCTCACATGCCAGGACACCAACCGGGCACCCTAGGGGGCACTTTTACAAAACCAAAAAAAGGTAAAAGAGCTCCCAGGTGCATAGCACCCTTCCCTTGTGTGTTGAGCCCCCCAAATCCCCCTCAAAACCCACTGCCCACAAGTCTACACCATTACTATAGCCCTAAGGGGTGAAGGGGGGCACCTACATGTGGGTACAGTGGGTTTGGGGGGTTGGACGACTAATAAGCATTAAGCAGCACAATTGTAACAGGTAGGGGGGGATGGGCCTGGGTCCACCTGCCTGAAGTCCACTGCACCCCCTAACAACTGCTCCAGGGACCTGCATACTGCTGCCAGGGAGGTGGGTATGACATTTGAGGGTGAAAATAAAAAGTTGTGAAACATCATTTTTTGTGGTGGGAGGGGGTTAGTGACCACTGGGGGAGTCAGGGGAGGTCATCCCCGATTCCTTCTGGGGGTAATCTGGTCATTTAGGGCACTTTTAGGGGTCTTATTCGTGTAAAAACAGGGTCCAGGAAAAGTGCCCTAAATTCTAGCTACAAACGCATACTTTTTTTCCATTATCGGCGAAAGGTGCCCATTTCTCCTCGCCCGATAACCACGCCCCAGTTCCACGCCTCCGACACGCCCCTGTCAACTTTGTACGCTTCCGCGATGGAGTGCAGTTGAAAACGTCCAAAATCGCCTTTCCATTATACCGATTTATTCGTTTTTGTGAGATAAACGTCTATCTCCCGATTTGGGTCGAAATCTAGGCATTTTTCTCTTTCAATTATAAGGTGTCTGGTCTACTATGGTTTCAATCGCAACCTTGCTATCGAGATGCCCAACCTTCCCTATTTTGATAATATCTTTTAAAGATACCTTGTTCCAAACCATGCACTTTTAAGCAATCTTCGGCCTTCCTCCAAGTTCTAGTTTAAAAGCTGCTGTAGCTCACTTTTAAATGTTGACGCCAGCAGCCTGGTTCCATCCCGGTTAAGGCGGAGCCCATCCTTTCAGAACAGGCTCCCCCTATCGCAGAATGTTGCCCAATTCCTAAAATACCTAAATCCCTCATCCCTCACCACTCCTAAGAATAAAAGATGAGGAATCAAAAATGGACAATAGTAAGAACAGAGAGAAATTTTAAAAAATGTTTGAACTATGTATCTCCAACAAAGGTATCTCATCTACCTTAACATCTTCCTAAAGGTGTCAGCGGGTCATATATCAAAAACTGACAAGAGAATTAAAAATTTTAAAAAATGACAACAAATAACCTTAAAAACCACAATTAGGGAAATAAAAATCATGACAGATGTAAAATTCGTAAGTCTCAGACAGCAGAATCATGTCAAGTATATAATTCTGAGGCAAACTATCAAGTTATAGGTAGGCCGGCGAGGGGCATGCCGAGCAGCCGCACACAACATGGCGGCTGCTGCCCGGCAGCTCCTGCGTCACAGCGACCCTTCCTTTCCGGCTTCCCCATCGGCGATTGAGATGACGCGGCAGGAGACCCCTTTGCCGTTGGTTGGGAAGCCGGAAGGGGCAGGGCTACAGGGGAAAGCATAAAAGCTGCCAACGAGGGCTAGGGAGCCTCTTGTTGACAGCGAGCGGCGCGGGAGTTTCAATCGCGGTATTAGCCGGCTATCAGATCAGCTGATTTCCCTCCCTTTTTTTTATTTTCTCCGTTTCTCACAAAAGCCGGCCATTTCCCTTTCCTTGTTCTCGATCGCGGTGTAGCGGTGTCGCGCCTTTTCTAAAATTTTGCTTTTTCCACAGAGCCAGCCATCTCGCAATCATCACGGACAGAGAGCGGCGCGGGAGTTTCCAACGTGGTTCCCCACACGGTAAAACCTGCTTTTCTTTGTTTCCCTATCGCGTTTCTAGCCGGCTTTCAGATCAGCTGGCGCCACCAGGTTTGCACTTGCTCAAGAAGAGCCCTCAACCCCAGGCACTCAACAAAACCTAAGAATTAGGCTTGGAGACCTAGCCAGAGCTGCTGCTGTGTGTGACCACCACCTGCTGAGATAGAGAACATACTGAGGAGTTTCCGGCAGCACATGACCACATATAGGGAGGCAAAAGGATTGCTCTCTATCTCCACCTGCTGGTAGATGGACACAACCCACCAGTCTATGGATTGATCAGCATGATGATATGGAACAGCTGATTCCTTTTGTTTTCCCTATCGCGTTACTAGAAAACCTGGCAGAGATATAAAGTATATTAAAAAGAAATCAAATACCACCATGTTCCTATGGCTATAAAGAAGCCAAGAAAACCAAAAAGTATAGGGGAAAAAAAAAACTTATAAAGGGGTCTTTAACTAAGCTACAGTAAGAGATGGTTTTTCTCATGTGCTAAGGCCATTTTTACTGCTACTGGACTACTACTACTACTACTTAGCATTTCTATATAGCGCTGCCAGGGTTACGCAGCGCTGTACAAGTTTAAACATGGGGAAGGACAGTCCCTGCTCAAGAGAGCTTACTAGAATTTCCTGTAGTGAGCTGTCTTTAAAAGGTAAGATTTGTGGGGTTTAAGTCTCCTTTCCTAAGGTTCACCTCTAATGGTATGTTTCTCCTTTTTCTTCATTTGTGTTATACTTATCTTCCTGAGAAATTTGTACACCAGTTTCTTAATTTTATCTCTATTGTTTGCTCTTAACCCTATCCTTCTATTTTTGCTAATAATTTAGACGTAACTAATGTGTAAGATGATATATACTGACATAAAAACAACGCTATGCATGGTCTTTATTCTCTGCAGTGAGTGATACAGTGAGATAGAAGGGGTAGAAATGTCTGGGGATGGTCTTTATTCTCTGCAGTGAGTGACACAGAGGGGCATTTTCGATATGATGTCTAAATCCAATTTTAGATGTTTTGCAAAAAACGTCCAAAATCTGAATAGGAAAGAAGGTCATTTTCAAAAGAGAAAAACGTCTATTCTTTGTTTTCAAAAATATTGTTTCTAACAAAGGTTTTATGCGTTGGACTTTTTATTTTTTTTTGGTCCCTTTTGAAAAGAAAAAATGTCCAAGTGAAAAATGTAGAAAATCAAGCCACTGGGATGTAGGAGGGGTCAGCATTTTTACTAGACTGGTCCCCCAGACATCCCAGGAGATAAATGGGGCACTCTAGGGTGAACTGCAGTGGACTTCAGAAGCACGCTCCCAGGTACACATCTCACCGTTGAGCTTGTCTTCTGAGCCCCCCCCCCAAATCCACCCAAAGCCTACTGCCCACAACTGTACACCACTACAATAGCCCTTATGGGTGAAGAGGGCACCTATACATGGGTACAGTGGGTTTCTGGTGAGTTTTGGAGGGCTCACAGTTTCCCCCACAAATGTGACAGGTAGCGGGAGATAAGGACCAGAGTCACCACTAGGGGGTCACCCCCCTGATTCCCTCCAGTGGTCATCTGGTCATTTAAAGCAACATTTCTGACGGACTT
This sequence comes from Microcaecilia unicolor, assembly GCF_901765095.1. Lineage (NCBI taxonomy): Eukaryota > Metazoa > Chordata > Amphibia > Gymnophiona > Siphonopidae > Microcaecilia > Microcaecilia unicolor. Next base: position 53,384 of record NC_044032.1, on the reverse strand, counting down.
CATAAAAAAAACCATCTAAAAATTGGTTTTGAAAATACCAATTTGGACGTTTATGTGAGAAAAACGTCCAAATGCAAATTTATGCCACTTTTTGGACGTTTTTGAAAATGAGCTCCACAGTGAGACAGAAGAGATAGAAATGTCTGGGGATGGTCTTTATTCTCTGCACTGTGTGATATAGTGAGGTACAGGGGAAAGAAATGTCTCAGGATTGGTTTTATTCCCTGTAGTGTATGATACAGTGAGATAGAAATGCCTGGGGATGGTCTTTATTCTCTGCACTGTGTGATATAGTGAGGTACAGGGGAAAGAAATGTCTCAGGATTGGTTTTAGTCCCTGTAGTGTATGATACAGTGAGATAGAAATGCCTGGGGATGGTCTTTATTCTCTGCACTGTGTGATATAGTGAGGTACAGGGGAAAGAAATGTCTCAGGATTGGTTTTATTCCCTGTAGTGTATGATACAGTGAGATAGAAATGCCTGGGGATGGTCTTTACTTGAGCACACAATTTTGGAACGCGCTGTCGCGCAACTTAAAATCGATCTATGAACTAACTGACTTCCGCAAACTATTGAAGACCCATCTCTTTAACAAGGCATACCACAAAGACCAACAAATGTGAACTCCTTCACATATATCCAGCACTGCCTTGAATATTTGCTTGTTATACTAATATCATGCTGTATCATTATCATGTTACCCAAAATCCTATGTAATACTAAGTGTTTATTTCTTATACATCTTCACCATTCATGATGTATTGTAAGCCACATTGAGCCTGCAAAAAGGGTGGGGAAATGTGGGATACAAATACAATAAATAAATAACTTCCCTTCAGAGTGTGATACAGTGAGATAGAAGAGATAGAAATGTCTCAGGATGGTCTTTATTCTCTGCAGTGAGTGACACAGTGAGATAGAAGAGATAGAAATGTCTGAGGACTGTCTTTATTGCCTGCACTATGTGATAATTATTATAGTGAGGTAAAGGGAAAAGAAATGTCTCAGGATTGGTTTTATTCCCTGTAGTGTATGATACAGTGAGACAGAAGTGATAGAGGGTCAATTTCCCTGCACTGTGATTCAGCAACTGAAATATTTAGGGATGGTCTTTATTTCCAGCAGCATGTGATATAGTAAGATACAGTGAGTAGAAACAGTAAGGAATTATCCTAATTTCTTGCCTTATATTTTTCCCTTAGTCTTTTGTAAAGAGGCATTGATTCAGAAATTGTTCTCTTAATAAAATATTATATTATAAAGCATAATAAGGTGTGTTTGATTTTCATGAAATCTAACTATCCTCTGAAGGAGATTCACCCCCCTAATAAGCTCTAATGAATATTAAAGCTATTATTTACCTTTCTGCCTTGTTTCAGTCTTTGCAGATTCCAAGTTGACCTTCTCCTCTGAAACCTCTTGGACCCTTACAGCAGCGTAGGTGACCTGTCTGTCCTCCTGCAGTGCTGGAATTATGCAGATTAGAATCGTGAGTTGTGTCCGAGCATTATAAGTCCGTCAGTCCTGTTAATATCTACGCAACATCTGAGCACATTTACCTGGAGAGCGAGTTTGGGAGGGCTTGAGTTTCTTTCGCTTACCGAATCTTGTATCAGAATAAGTCACAGTTTCAGCCATTGTAAATACCTCTCTGTCTGTGACCCAGCTCTCTTGGTGAGATCAAGGTGGAGTGTAGGAGCACAGGAAGTCTGATGACTCTTATAGTGAGAAATAAAACTAACTGAAAGCGTATATCAAGTTTTGAAATGTGACGTCATCATTGGGACCCGAGAGAGGTTTGACCAGTTAAATAACTCAGTCTATACTGTACCTTTCCAGAGCACTGATTACTAAAAGACAGGCAAAGAAAGTACTCAAGTAATATTACTTTTCAGGAACAGATGGGAGGACTGAAGAATGAAGAGGGCAGATGGTAAGAGAAACTGTAGTAGTTTTATTTTTTTAATTGCTCTTTATTAGGCACAACCATTCAAGCAAAAGATATAGACTGTATATAAAACATTTACCAGTTTCTTATTTGTACATATATTCAAGTCTTTGCTTAAAGCCCACCTCTTCAATGCTGCGTTCGGCACCTAACCCTTACCGTTCAGTGAATCCAGACTGCCCCAATTTGACTGCCCCTATCGGACCGACCGTTCACTTGACTATTAGATTGTAGGCTCTTTGAGCAGGGACTGTCTCTCTTTGTTAAATTGTACAGCGCTGCGTAACCCTAGTAGCGCTCTAGAAATGTTCAGTAGTAGTATTTATTTATAACATTTATATCCCACAATATTCCCGCCCATGGGCAGGCTCAATGTGGCGTACAATAGTTAATAAACAAACCATAATACAATCACATAAAGTACAGTGGACAAGGGCCACAGGAGGGAGAAAGAGATGACTGATGAGGGAAAGGAAGAGAGGGTGTGTGATAGGGTATCACAGAGTGAGCTGTGGGCTAAAAGGCTGCAGCTCCTGCAGGACTCGTGGCAAACGCTCTGCCAAAAAGGAAGGTCTTGAGACGCTTCTTAAAGGTCGGGTGATCCGAAGTGATTTTGATCTCATGAGGTAGCCCGTTCCACAGTTGAGTGCTGAGATAAGGAAAAGAGGAGCCATAGATGGCCTTATATTTGAGGCCACGGGGAGCAGGGTAATGGACAGTAAGGTACAGGAAGCTCTGCAACATTTGTGGTAGAGCTTCCTGTACCTTACTGAAATAACTGAAATGTCAAAAGAATACGCTCAATCGATTCAATTACCCAACAACTCTCCCCTTCCCACTTACCGCATTCCCAAATACTCCTCCCAAAATACCCAACCACCCTTTTAACCCCACTGATAGCAACCAGCACAGGGTTATCTTTCTGATAATTATCCCATCTATATGAAGTACATCAGCTGGTGGGTGTCTTATCTGTTCAAAATCAAACTCCTTTCTCTATAGGGGAATATCTCTCAGTAAAGTTCCCATATGGATTGAAAATGTTTCCACCTCTGGGTTTCTTCATGTCTAGGACTCTTCCTCTTTATTAATTGCAAAAGTATCTGAGCAGCAACAAGCCTCCTAATAGGAAAATCACTTTCTTGGCCAACACTAAAGGTTTGGCAAGAAACATCACAAGAACGTAAGCATTGCCATACTAGTCATATTTATTTAAGAACAATAGAGCACAGTGAAGATAAGAGTTATTGTAGAAAAATATGCAGGAGGTTTTTGGCCAATGATGACATGGTTACCCTGTGGAGTACTAAAGTTTCTGTGATTGTTCACTGAGTACCGCAGGAAGTTTTGAGGTCATTTCCTCCACGCTATTTTTAGTAAAAGGATCAAAAGTATTTTTCCCAAGTACACAGTATTTTGCCTTGAAGTTGCTTCTTGGTTCTGTGGTGAAAGTTCAATTTTTGAAGTGATATTCAGCTTAGCCAGTTATCTTCTAACCAGTGAAAGATAACCTACATAGTCACGCAGTCAAATACAGCCACTAAACTTTTAACTATCATATGCAAGACGTTATCTTGAAATGCTCACAAGCTTAGCAGTGGTCAAGGATGGAGTTAAATTGCTGCCTTAATCTTAACAGTATCAAAAGAAGGAGCCAGTCGGGACATCAAACATTGAAATAGAGGCCTCAGATTGCCATTAGGAGCATACAAAAAGGCAAGGGGTCAACACAAGATACTTACAATATAGCTCATAAGGTTTTTCCTTCAGGGGTCTCATTTTTATCTTTCCTCCCTTCGTTATGCCCTACATGCCATCCCATTCTTTGCATTCCTCCTCTTCTCATTGTCTTGCTCCCCCGTCTGTCTAGTGTTCAAGATAAGAATCTACCCATCATTTGACATTTTTCTCTTTTGCGCCATTACTCTGAAATTCTTTGCCTGTTGAAATCCTTTCAGAACGGTCATACTCTCAATTCAGATCTCTTTTGAAGGCTTATTTTTTTCCCCTCTGATGCCTGTTCTGCTCCTGGCAGCCTTATACTAGTTTTTTTTTAGTGTAGCCCTAAAGTGTGTTTAATGCTTTTAATGTTATTCTCTCTTCTGAGGATTTTTACTGCTGCAGTCACTTCCTGCAGTGATATATGAGTGATGCATTGTGTGTAATGTAGTCTCACATGTTCTGCAGCCAACCCTTCTTATTTGTATAAAGTTCGTTACTAGTGGTCTTCTCTCCTGCAAAGGCATCCTCCCTTTCTCAACCGAGCTTGATTCCTTTGTCTACCTGCTGTCATTTCCTTATTATTTCTACTATCTCTGTCCTGATGGGTCAGCAAGGGAATGACCTGTCTCTCCAATCCAGGACTACCCTCTATGACCAGCTCTGCTACCTGGTCTCAAGCCCTGTCCCTATTGGTCCCTTCCATATCAATCCCCTGGGCTTGTGGGTTTTCTTCTTGACCCCTCAGGCATTCTCCATCTTGTTTCAGATGCACACGTTCCCCTGCTCCCCTGCAGTGAACTTGTCTTCAGCTCAAACAAAAACTCACTGCCTGATACTCACATCACCATGCAATACCGATCACTTCTCAAACATCACCGTCATGGGCACATCCCTTCCAATAACCGGCAATCTAAAAATTCTAGGAGTCACCACTAACTGCAATCTATCCTTCGATAAACAAATCTCAAACACCACAAAAAAACTAAAACGCATTAAAAAACTAGTTCCCAAGAAATGTATTCCGGTCACTAGTCCAATCCGTGGTCCTCTCACATGACGATTACTGCAATGGAATTTATGCCGGATGCAAGGAACAACTATTAAAGAAAATGCACACAGCACAAAACATAACATAAGTACATAAGCACTGCCACGCTGGGAAAAGACCAAAGGTCCATCAAGTCCTATCCACGATGACTCCCAGATCCCTTTCTTGGTCTGTAACTCCTAAAGCGGAACCTTGCATGACATAGCCGTAATTTGGGTTCCTCCTTCCCACGTGCATCACTTTGCACTTGTCAACACTGAACTTCATCTGCCATTTGGAGGCCCAATCCCCCAGTCTCACGAGGTCCTCTTGTAATCTTTCACACTCCTCCCGCGATGAGACGACCCTGGATAACTTTGTGTAATCTGCGAATTTAATTACCTCACTAGTTATTCCCATCTCAAGATTATTTATAAATATGTTAAAAAGCAGCGGTCCCAGCACAGACCCCTGAGGGACCTCACTAACTACCCTTCTCCATCGAGAATAATGACCATTCAACCCTACTCTCTGCTTCCTATCTTTTAACCAGCTCTTAATCCATAATAATACTCTGCCTCTGATCCCATGACTCTCCAGCTTCCTTTGGAGTCTTTCATGAGGCACTTTGTCAAACGCCTTCAGAAAATCTAGATATACAATATCCACTGGCTCCCCTTTGTCCACATGTTTGTTCACCTCCTCAAAAAAATGCAGTAGATTTGTGAGGAAAGACTTCCCTTCACTAAATCTGTGCTGACTTTGTCTCAGTAGCCCATGCTTTTGTATGTGCTCCGTAATTTTATTCTTAATAATAGCCTCCACCATTTTTCCCGGCACCGATGTCAGACTCACCAGTCTATAATTTCCCGGATCTCCTTTTTAAAAATCAGCGTTACATTGGCCACCCTCCAATCTTCCGGTACCACACCTGATTTTAGGGATAAATTGCATATTACTAACAATAGCTCCACAAGTTCATTTTTCAGCTCTATTAATACTCTGGGATGAATACCATCCAGTCCCGGTGATTTACTACTTTTTAGTTTGCAGAAGTGGTCAGGCAGCAGAAGGCGTGTCGCAAGTTTCTGTCCAGGGGTGTTTTTGACACTTGTGATGTGGTATCCCGATTTTCTGCCCAAGGTATAGCGATGCGCAGACTCTCATGGCTGTGTGCCTCTAACCTGGAGGAACGAACTCAGCAGAAAATAGCACATATCCCGTGCCGGGGGGATCACCTTTTTGGAGAGAAGGTTGAGGAGATGATTGATCATCTCTACCAGCGTGATAACGCTATGGATTCTCTCTCCCGCCGGGCGCCTTCTGCTTCCACTTCCACCTCTAGGAAGTTTTTTAAGGGAAAGAGAAGTGCTCCTTACGTTTCTAGGAGCCGTAAGTACACTTCTTATTCCCGTCAGCCGGTTCAGGCTCGACCCCAGCCCGCTCGCTCTTGTCAGCAGCGTGCACCGAAGCAGGCCCCTGCAGCTCCCCAGCAAAAACCAGGGACGGGTTTTTGACTGGCTCCAGCAGAGCATAGCCGACATTAAAGTGCCTGTGCCGGACGATCTACCGGTTGGGGGGAGGTTAAGATTTTTTCACCAAAGGTGGCCTCTCTTAACCTCCGATCGGTGGGTTCTTCAAATAGTCTGGTCCGGGTACACTCTCAATCTGATTTCTGAACCTCCAAATTGCCCACCAGGAGCTCAGTCCTTCAGCTCTTACCACAAGCAGGTACTTGCAGAGGAACTCTCCGCCCTTCTCAGCGCCAATGCGGTCAAGCCCGTTCCACCAGGGCAAGAAGGGCTGGGATTCTATTCCAGGTACTTCCTTGTGGAAAAGAAAACAGGGGGGATGCGTCCCATCCTAGACCTAAGGGCTCTGAACAAATATCTGGTCCGAGAAAAGTTCAGGATGCTTTCCCTAGGCACCCTTCTACCCATGATTCAGGAAAACGATTGGCTATGCTCTCTGGACTTGAAGGATGCTTACACCCACATATCGATACTTCCAGCTCACAGGAAGTATCTTCGATTTCGGCTGGGATCACAGCACTTTCAGTACTGTGTTTTGCCTTTTGGCTTGGTGTCTGCTCCCAGGGTATTTACAAAGTGCCTGGCAGTTGTTGCAGCGTCACTACGCAGACTGGGAGTGCATGTGTTTCCTTACCTGGACGATTGGCTGGTGAAGAACACTTCCCCGCAAGAAACTTTGCAGTCCATGCGGATGACTATTCAGATGCTAGAGATGCTGGGGTTTGTCATCAATTATCCCAAGTCCCATCTCGTTCCAGCCCAGAAATTGGAATTCATAGGAGCTCTGTTGTGCACAAAGACAGCTTGTGCTTAATCTTCCAGGACCCAGAGCGGACAATCTTCTGTCTCTGGCTTCCAGGGTGCAAGCGTCTCAGCAGATCAAAGCTCAGCAGATGTTGAGACTTCTGGGGCACATGGCCTCCACAGTTCATGTGATGCCAATGGCACGTTTACACATGAGATCTGCTCAATGGACCCTAGCTTCCCAGTGGTTTCAGGCTACAGGGAATCTAGAGGATGTCATCCAGCTGTCCATCAATTTTCGCAATTCTCTCAAATGGTGGACCATTCGCTCCAATCTGGTCTTGGGACGCCCATTCCAAATTCCTCAGCCACAAAAAGTGCTGACGACGGATGCATCCCTCCTCAGGTGGGGAGCGCATGTAGATGGGCTTCACACTCAAGGAGCTTGGTCTCTTCAGGAGAAGCATCTCAGATCAATCTCCTGGAATTGCGAGCGATCTGGAACGCTCTAAAGGCTTTCAGAGATCGGCTATCCAACAAAATTGTTCTAATTCAGACAGACAATCAGGTTGCAATGTATTACACCAACAAGCAAGGGGGTACCGGATCTCGCCCTCTGTGTCAGGAGGCCGTGCAGATGTGGCTATGGGCCTGCCAACACAGGATGTTTCTCCAAGCCACTTATCTAGCCGGTGTAAACAACAGTCTGGCCGACAGGTTGAGCAGGATTATGCAGCCTCACGAGTGGTCCTTGAACATGACTATTGCCAAAAAGATTTTTCGAGTATGGGGCACTCCCTCGATAGATCTTTTTGCTTCCCTGGACACTCACAAGGTCCCTCAATTCTGTTCCAGACTTCAGGCCCACGGCAGGCTAGCATCGGATGCCTTCCTCCTTTATTGGGGGACAGGGCTCCTGTATGCGTATCCTTCCTTAGTGGGGAAGACTTTACTGAAACTCAAGCAAGACCAAGGAACCATGATTCTGATAGCGCCCTTTTGGCTCCGTCAGATCTGGTTCCCCCTTCTTCTGGAACTATCTTCAGAAGAGCCATGGAGATTGGACTGTTTTACGACCCTCATTACTCAGAACGAGGGGGCACTTCTGCATCCCAACCTCCGGTCTATGGCTCTCACGGCCTGGATGTTGCGAGCGTAGAGGTTGCCTCTTTTGGCCTCCCTGAGGGTGTCTCCCGAGTCCTGTTTGTTCCAAGAAAGATTCCACACATAGGTGTTATTCTTTTAAATGGAAGAGGTTTGCCGTCTGGTGTGACAGCAAGGCCCTAGATCCTTTTCTTGTCCTGCACAGACCATGCTTGAGTACCTTCTACACTTATCTGAGTCCGGTCTTAAAACCAACTCGGTCAAGGTTCATCTTAGCGCAATCAGTGCATACCATTCACGTGTAGACGGTCTGCCTATCTCTGAACAGCCTTTGGTGGTTCGTTTCATGAGAGGTTTGTTTTTGACAAAGCCCCCTGTCAAACCTCCTCCAGTGCCATGGGATCTCAACGTCGTTCTTACCCAGCTGATGACAACTCCTTTCGAGCCACTGGATTCCTGCCATCTGAAGTACTTGACCTTAAAGGTCATTTTCTTGGTGGCGGTTACTTCAGCTCATAGGGTCAGTGAGCTTCAGGCCCTGGTAGTTCATCTTTTTGAGAAAATTTACGGAAAGAACCAAAACACATAAAACCCACACTCACTGTATTGTTTCTGCATCAATACAGCCACTTCAGAATTCTTATCCCCCGTAATCTCACCACACTCCTACCTTTACCCACAGAAAATGTATACCAAATGTTTTCCTGTTATTATATATTGCCCCTTTTTGCTTCCGTTATTTCCTTCCAGTGTTTCAATGCTCTTTTCCATTATTACTTTCCTTAACGATACTTTGACTTTGTCTCGCATAACTGTAGTCCATAACCGAGTTGTAACAAATTGTATTTCCATAATTCATAATATATTGTAAGCCACACTGAACCTGCAAAAAGGTGGGAAAATGTGGGATACAAATGCAATAAATAAATAAATAAAAATGCACCTTTCCTTTTCTTTCATCATGACAAGGTAGTTCTCCGCACGCACCCAAGGTTTTTACCGAAGGTGGTGTCGGAGTTCCATCTGAACCAGTCAATTGTCTTGCCAACATTTTTTCCCCCTCACATGAGTCCGGGCGAAAGCAAGTTGCACACTTTGGACTGTAAAAGAGCACTAGCCTGTTACGTGGAGCGGACACGCCCCTTCAGACAGTCCGCCCAGTTGTTTATTTTTTTAATCCCAATAAGAGGGGAGTTGCTGTCGGAAAGCGCACCATTTCTAATTGGTTAGCAGGTTGCATTTCCTTCTCTTACGCCCAAGCTGGGCTGACTTTGGCCGGTCATGTCACGGCTCATAATGTTAGAGCCATGGCTGCGTCACTGGCTCATCTAAAGTCAGCCACCATTGAAGAGATTTGCAAGGCTGCGACGTGGTCTTCAATCCACACATTTACATCTCATTACTGCCTTCAGAAACATAGCCGACGCGACAGTCGGTTTGGGCAGTCGGTGCTGCAGAGTCTGTTTGGGGTTTAGAATCCAACTCCACCCCCCTAGGCCCATTTTTATTCTGTTCCAGGCTGCACTCTCAGTTAGTTGTGTTTTGTTTCAGGTCAATTTCAGTTATGTCCTCGCCGTTGCGAGGCCCAATTGACCACTCTTTGTTATGTTGAGTGAGCCTGGGAGCTAGGGATACCCATATGTGAGAATAATAGCCTGCTTGTCTTTGGAGAAAGAGTAGTTACTTACCTGTAACAGGTGTTCTCTGAGGACAGCAGGCTATATATTCTCACAACCCTCTCACCTCCCCTTTGGAGTTGTATTCCTCTATTCTTTTGAATCTAACTGAGGAATGTGTCCTCGCGGCGGGCAGGAAAAGGGACGCACGCATGCGCAGTGCATCCGCCCGCGCGGCAAGTGACATTTTTCAATTTTCAAGAAGACTTTGCTAGAAAGTCCTCCGGGCCGACGTGACGTCACCCATATGTGAGAATATATAGCCTGCTGTCCTCGGAGAACACCTTACAGGTAAGTAACTACTCTGTATCGGGCAATCAAGCCATTGTGACATCACTGATGAGGTTGGCTCTTATTGGTGGAATGAGTGGAGGAGTAGCCTAGTGGTTAGTGCAGCGGACTTTGATCCTGGGGAACTGTATAGGGCAATCAAGCCATTGTGACATCACTGATGAGGTTGGCTCTTATTGGTGGAATGAGTGGAGGAGTAGCCTAGTGGTTAGTGCAGTGGACTTTGATCCTGGGGAACTGTATAGGGCAATCAAGCCATTGTGACATCACTGATGAGGTTGGCTCTTATTGGTGGAATGAGCGGAGGAGTAGCCTAGTGGTTAGTGCAGTGGACTTTGATCCTGGGGAACTGAGTTCAATTCCCACTGCAGCTCCTTGTGACTCTGGGCAAGTCACTTAACCCTCCGTTGCCCCTGGTACAAAATAAGTACCTGAATATATGTAAACCGCTTTGAATGTACTTGCAAAAACCTCAGAAAGGCGGCATGTCAAGTCCCATTTCCCATATGACATCACAATATCAGAAGTGAGCCAAGCCATTGTGACATCACTGATGAGGTTGGCTCTTATTGGTGGAATGAGTGGAGGAGTAGCCTAGTGGTTAGTGCAGTGGACTTTGATCCTGGGGAACTGTATAGGGCAATCAAGCCATTGTGGCATCACTGATGAGGTTGGCTCTTATTGGTGGAATGAGCGGAGGAGTAGCCTAGTGGTTAGTGCAGTGGACTTTGATCCTGGGGAACTGAGTTCAATTCCCACTGCAGCTCCTTGTGACTCTGGGCAAGTCACTTAACCCTCCGTTGCCCCTGGTACAAAATAAGTACCTGAATATATGTAAACCGCTTTGAATGTAGTTGCAAAAACCTCAGAAAGGCGGTATATCAAGTCCCATTTCCCTTATGACATCACAATATCAGAAGTGAGCCAAGCCATTGTGACATCACTGATGAGGTTGGCTCTTATTGGTGGAATGAGTGGAGGAGTAGCCTAGTGGTTAGTGCAGTGGACTTTGATCCTGGGGAACTGTATAGGGCAATCAAGCCATTGTGACATCACTGATGAGGTTGGCTCTTATTGGTGGAATGAGTGGAGGAGTAGCCTAGTGGTTAGTGCAGTGGACTTTGATCCTGGGGAACTGTATAGGGCAATCAAGCCATTGTGGCATCACTGATGAGGTTGGCTCTTATTGGTGGAATGAGTGGAGGAGTAGCCTAGTGGTTAGTGCAGTGGACTTTGATCCTGGGGAACTGAGTTCAATTCCCACTGCAGCTCCTTGTGACTCTGGGCAAGTCACTTAACCCTCCGTTGCCCCTGGTACAAAATAAGTACCTGAATATATGTAAACCGCTTTGAATGTAGTTGCAAAAACCTCAGAAAGGCGGTATATCAAGTCCCATTTCCCTTATGACATCACGATATCAGAAGTGAGCCAAGCCATTGTGACATCACTGATGAGGTTGGTTCTTATTGGTGGAATGAGTGGAGGAGTAGCCTAGTGGTTAGTGCAGTGGACTTTGATCCTGGGGAACTGAGTTTGACTCCCACTGCAGCTCCTTGTGACTCTGGGCAAGTCACTTACTACTACTACTACTATTTAGCATTTCTATAGCGCTACAAAGCGTACGCAGCGCTGCACAAACATAGAAGAAAGACAGTCCCTGCTCAAAGAGCTTACAATCTAATAGACAAAAAATAACCCTCCATTGCCCCTGGTATAAAATAAGTACCTGAATATATGTAAACCCCTTTGAATATAGTTGCACCACAGAAAGGCGGTATATCAAGTCCCATTTTCCTTTCCCTTTTCTAATTTCCTATAGTTTATTTTAATTGTAAATTACTTTGACCCTCAGAATCTAGTGACACATATTTTTGTTATTTGCAATGATATTGATATGCTAATTAAAACTGACAACCCCAACACTGGTGCCCTGAGCTCCTTGCATGTTTACTGTACCTGTTACCTTTGGAGCTATGGGAAAGGGAAAGGGCAAGCCTTGGGTATTGCCAAGCCAGGCTCCTGCTCCCCCAAGGGTTCATCCAATAGATTTTGGGCTGTTCCCTGCTTTTTTTCTCTTGCAGACAGCCACTGGGAAATATGTCAGAATGAGGAGAGCTGGAGGGACAGCAAACAAGTTCACAATGTGAAAAAGAAAACTTCTGTAATACCGAAAAAATCTTTTAATTGAATTGGGAGAAGGTGCTCCCATAATTTATTTGATGGAATATCATTATCTATTTCAGTGATCAAACACTCATTATACAGGGCATGAGGAACAATTGTCTAGCATTCATAATTTTAAAGTGGGTAGCTAGCTCATCTCCTTACTATGGACCCTGTTTACCGCATGCTAACCATGTATTATGGACATCTACATGGTTAGCATGAGATAAAAATGCTAATGCACCTCTAGTGTAGCTTAGTAAACAGAGCCCTATGTTAGGGTCCTAGTTACTTGCATGTTAATTACCCACTGCATTATCCCTTAAACCTTTTCCTACAGTCTGTGAATTGGTTCCTTTCCCATTTTAGTGGGCTAGGGATGAGGGAGGTTCCAGGTTATTAACAAGCAGCTGGGAGCTGCCTCTTGTCATGACTTGTTTGGTCTTATAAGAGGAGAACAGTTTCCCAAGTCTCACTCAGCCTGACCTTAGCAAGAAGTAAACAGGGAAAAAAAGGAACACAGACCTAGGGAAGGTTCCAGCTGGGGACAGTGAGAAAAAGCACAAGAAGCCATCTTAGTCTCAGATTAGAAGCCCCAAAAGGATTCAAGGTGCAGAATTGTATCTATTGCATTCATTGCGTCACCACACTGCAGCTTCTTTTTCCAATGTTCTGGTACTTGTCTCAAACTATCACTGGTCAAGCTAATGAAAGGGAGGTCTATTCTGAGACAAAGCCCAATAGCAGTGGTTCCTCAGGAATTAGCCGTCTCCTCAAGTCACTTCACTGGCTTCCTATCCGTTTCCGCATACAGTTCAAACTCCTCTTATTGACCTATAAGTGCATTCACTCTGCAGCTCCTCAGTACCTCTCCACTCTCATCTCTCCCTACATTCCTCCCCAGGAACTCCGTTCACTGGGTAAATCTCTCTTATCTGCACCCTTCTCCTCCACTGCTAACTCCAGACTCCGTTCCTTTTATCTTGCTGCACCATATGCCTGGAATAGACTTCCTGAGCCAGTACGTCAAGCTCCATCTCTGGCCGTCTTCAAATCTAAGCTAAAAGCCCACCTTTTTGATGCTGCTTTTAACTCCTAACCCTTATTTCATCATTTAATATTCCCTTATCTCTTATTTGTCCTGTCTGTCCTAATTAGATTGTAAGCTCTGTCGAGCAGGGACTGTCTCTTCATGTTCAAGTGTACAGCACTGCGTACGTCTAGTAGCGCTACAGAAATGATAAGTAGTAGTAGTAGTAGCAGTAGTAATTGGGGAAAGTATAAAGACAGGAGTCAAAGGAAGGAGCCTGGTCTTCTTCCCCAAAATGATCCAGTAAAGAGGAAAATGTGGAGAACAGTTTCCTACACTGGGACCCACCAGGACCTTAGTCTTCTACCTATAGAGAAGGGAAAGGCCAGGAGTGGGCCCTGTTCCCATATGTAACTATGATTAGTCTAAAAACCAGCTGAACCCAGGGGCACAAGAAAGGATCAAGTAAGGAGATTAAAGCTGCACATCTCAGTCAGGGAAAGCTGGAGCCTAGAAGCAGTGTGAGTACATGCTAGATGCCTAAGAGATAGGAAGTGGGTCCCCTGGATGCAGGAGGAGTGCAGGCGTGGCCTAGTGGTTAGAGTGGTGGACTTTGGTCCTGGGGAACTGGGTTTGATTCCCACTGCAGGCACAGGCAGCTCCTTGTGACTCTGGGCAAGTCACTTAACCCTCCATTGCCCCCAGTACAAATAAGTACCTGTATACAATATGTAAGCCGCATTGAGCCTGCTATGAGTGGGAAAGCACGGGGTACAAATCAGGGGCGTAGCCAGGCACACAATTTTAGGTGGGCCTGGGCCCAAGATGGATGGGCAGAAGAGCCCCACCCCGTCTCACAGGTAATTTGGTCTCTCCTTCTCTCACCTGCATGCCATATGGTCTCTCAAACATCCCTCCTCTCCTGCATACCTTTTCAATAGCAGATTTCCACCAGGAGCAAGCAGAAATGTATACACGCTGCTCATGTTGGCCACACAGCCTTCCCATGATGCAACTTCCTGTGGGGCCGGTGCGAGAAGTATGTATCGGTCACTGCTTGCTGCAGGCGAAGATCTGCTATTTACAAGGTATGCAGGAGGGACAGTTGTTGGAAGTTTTTGGCTGGTGGGGCTTGGTGATCCCTGTCAGTCACATCATAGGTGTGCTGCTGCTACTGGGTGGGCCTGAGCCCAAAGTGGGTGGGCCTGGGCCCACCCTTGGCTACGCCACTGGTACAAATGTAACAAAAAAAATAAAATAAAATCCTTCTTGCCTAATCCAGAGAGATTGCAAGGGGATTATGAAATGAGATGAGGAGAAAAGGGACTTGCCAAGCACATAAGACTGTAGAGAATGCGAGGATATGAGAGGAGGAGAGGAGTGAGTATCTGGGGGAAGGAAAGTGGAGCTGCAAAAGTCCTTAAACTTGAAAGGCACAAAGGAACAGGAAGGGTGCAAAACTCATCCATCAGAGCACAGGAGATTGACAGCACACTCTAGAAGAGGGTGGAGGAATAGCCTAGTGGTTAGTTCAGTGGGCTGCAAATCGTGGTAAGCCCTTCTCAGCAGCAGTAAGCACACACACACAAATATTACCACATCTTATTAAAATGTAGCCCTACGTAGCCCTCCGGGATCTTAGTCAAACGCAGTCCTCAGGGATCTAGAATATCAGCCAAAATTGTGTGAGATCCACTCCTTTATATAATTAGGCCGAGTGGAGGAGTAGCCTAGTGGTTCGAACAGTGAGCTGAGAACGCAGGGCGGCCCAGGTCAAATCCTTATAATTTTGGGCTAGTCACTTAACCTTCCACTGCCTTAGGTAAAAACTCAGATCATGAGCTCTCCAGGGACAGAAAAATACCTACCTTAGCTGAATGTGCACCACCTCAAAAACTTGCAGGTAGAATCTAAGAAAATGAATAAATAGTGAGTCCATAGAAAACAATGCTTTAATCTATGTGCAGGGATAGGTTAATTCACTAAAACACAGTTTAGCACACCTGGAAATCAGTATTGCCTACATTTAATACAAATTAAATTGAATTATATTGTATTGGGTAAATGATTAACACATTAACAAAGGCATTTGGCCATCAATGTACTGAATCACTTTATGATACTTGAATTAGGTACCTTGCCAGTAAATGGTTTCAAAACCCTTTTATCTTGTTGTTGTTTATAATGGAAAAATTAATACAGAAAGGGCGGAAATAGGCGAGTTGAAAAATAAACCCCCAGGAGACCACAAGAGCTGAGGCTTCAGCAAACACCACATCCTTGTTCTGAAGTGCCAGTGTGAGGTGACTGTACAGTGACCACTAGAAATTACAGCTCACTTCTGGAGGTGTCTTCTTGCTATTAATAAGAGCTCTGCCATCTCATGTACCAGGGCCACCATGGAAGCCAGGAAGATTGGTTTGGTCTGCTGCCTTCCGTGGTTACAGCAGGTCTTGCCAAAAAATCATCCAAGTGGCAAGAACAGGAGAGAAGAGCTCCACTTTATTGCAGGTTTCTCCCTGAATCACAAATTCGTTACATTCAAGATGTCTATTAGATTGTAAGCTCTTTGAGCAGGGACTGTCTCTCTTTGTTAAATTGTACAGCGCTGCGTAACCCTAGTATCGCTCTAGAAATGTTAAGAAGTAGTAGTAGTAGTAGTAGTAAGATGGAATATGACCACACTTTTTTTTTTATCTAGGATGAAGTGAGCATCACAACGACTTCCAGAAGTTAGAACTCTACATCTCTGGGTCAATGTTTTACTGATATGCTCAGTTCTGATGAGTCTATGCTGGTCAGTACTATGCTTTCTTTAGCCATGAAAGTGGTTTTTACCCACTGGAAGGCACTGCATCTAGCTACTCATCAGGAGTGGTGGAGTCTGTTGCTCCAAACTTATAAATTTGACATGCATTTGGCTAAAAAGCAGCCACGTTTTGTCAAGTTTAAGGGAAAATGGTCTGTGTTAGCGTCCTATCTCTCAAGCGTGAGCTGAGCGTAGTTGCACGTTCCTTGGTCTTCTCTGCATGAACAGTCCTGTCTGTTGAATATATCCTCAGCTACTATGTGTCACCTTTTTCCCCCCCCTTTTTTTTTAACTACTCTCCTTTTTTTTTTAAATCTCTTCCATGACCTCTTGCACTTGTACCTGATTGCTGTATTTTGCTGTACTGTGTAGTTGTGCAGTTGTGTTCCTTGTTGTTGCTTTCTGTTTTATAACAAAATCAATAAAGTATTTACACCAGAAAAAAAAAAAAAGAACTCTACATCTCTGGTACTACAATAAAGTTTCTTCGACTTCTAACTCCTGACCTGGAAGTTGTCGTGTCATCCTCTACTCCTTTGGTTAAGTACATAAGTAGTGCCATACTGGGAAAGACCAAAGGTCCATCTAGCCCAGCATCCTGTCACCGACAGTGGCCAATCCAGGTCAAGGGCACCTGGCACGCTCCCTAAACGTAAAAACATTCCAGACAAGTTATACCTAAAAATGCGGAATTTTTCCAAGTCCATTTAATAGCGGTCTATGGACTTGTCCTTTAGGAATCTATCTAACCCCTTTTTAAACTCCGTCAAGCTAACCGCCCGTACCACGTTCTCCGGCAACGAATTCCAGAGTCTAATTACACGTTGGGTGAAGAAAAAGTTTCTCCGATTCGTTTTAAATTTACCACACTGTAGCTTCAACTCATGCCCTCTAGTCCTAGTATTTTTGGATAGCGTGAACAGTCGCTTCACATCCACCCGATCCATTCCACTCATTATTTTATACACTTCTATCATATCTCCCCTCAGCCGTCTCTTCTCCAAGCTGAAAAGCCCTAGCCTCTCAGCCTCTCTTCATAGGAAAGTCGTCCCATCCCCACTATCATTTTCGTCGCCCTTCGCTGTACCTTTTCCAATTCTACTATATCTTTTTTGAGATACGGAGACCAGTACTGAACACAATACTCCAGGTGCGGTCGCACCATGGAGCGATACAACGGCATTATAACATCCGCACACCTGGACTCCATACCCTTCCTAATAACACCCAACATTCTATTCGCTTTCCTAGCCGCAGCAGCACACTGAGCAGAAGGTTTCAGCGTATCATCGACGACGACACCCAGATCCCTTTCTTGATCCGTAACTCCTAAAGTGGAACCTTGCAAGATGTAGCTATAATTCGGGTTCCTCTTACCCACATGCATCACTTTGCACTTGTCAACATTGAACTTCATCTGCCACTTGCATGCCCATTCTCCCAGTCTCGCAAGGTCCTCCTGTAATCGTTCACATTCCTCCTGCGACTTGACGACCCTGAATAATTTTGTGTCATCGGCGAATTTAATTACCTCACTAGTTATTCCCATCTCTAGGTCATTTATAAATACATTAAAAAGCAACGGACCCAGCACAGACCCCTGCGGGACCCCACTAACTACCCTCCTCCACTGAGAATACTGGCCACGCAATCCTACTCTCTGCTTCCTATCTTTCAACCAGTTCTTAATTCATAATAGTACCCTACCTCCGATTCCATGACTCTGCAATTTCTTCAGGAGTCTTTCGTGCGGCACTTTGTCAAACGCCTTCTGAAAATCCAGATATACAATATCAACCGGCTCCCCATTGTCCACATGTTTGCTTACCCCCTCAAAAAAATGCATTAGATTGGTGAGGCAAGACTTCCCTTCACTAAATCCGTGCTGACTTTGTCTCATCAGTCCATGTTTTTGTATATGCTCTGCAATTTTATTCTTAATAATAGCCTCCACCATCTTGCCCGGCACCGACGTCAGACTCACCGGTCTATAATTTCCCGGATCTCCTCTGGAACCCTTCTTAAAAATCGGAGTAACATTGGCTACCCTCCAGTCTTCCGGTATTACACTCGATTTTAGGGACAGATTGCATATTTCTAACAGTAGCTCCGCAAGTTCATTTTTTAGTTCTATTAATACTCTGGGATGAATACCATCAGGTCCCGGTGATTTACTACTCTTCAGCTTGCTGAACTGACCCATTACATCCTCCAAGGTTACAGAGAATTTGTTTAGTTTCTCCGACTCCCCCGCTTCAAATATTCTTTCCGGCACCGGTGTCCCCCCCAAATCCTCCTCGGTGAAGACCGAAGCAAAGAATTCATTTAATTTCTCCGCTACGGCTTTGTCCTCCTTGATCGCCCCTTTAACACCATTTTCGTCCAGCGGCCCAACCGACTCTTTGGCCAGTTTCCTGCTTTTAATGTATCTAAAAAAATTTTTACTATGTATTTTTGCTTCCAACGCTAATTTCTTCTCAAAGTCCTTTTTTGCCCTCCTTATCTCCGCTTTGCATTTGGCTTGGCATTCCTTATGATCTATCCTGTTACTTTCAGTTGGTTCTCTTCTCCACTTTCTGAAGGATTGTTTTTTGGCTCTAATGATTTCCTTTATCTTACTGTTTAGCCACGCCGGCTGACGTTTAGTCTTTTTTCCCTTTTTTCTAATACGTGGAATATATTTGTCCTGAACCTCCAGGATGGTGTTTTTAAACAGCATCCACGCCTGATGCAAGTTTTTTACTCTGCGAGCTGCTCCTTTCAGTCTTTTTTTCACCATTTTTCTCATTTTGTCGTAATCACCTTTTCTATAGTTAAACGCTAGCGTACTTGATTTCCTAGTTTCACTTCCTTCAATGCCAATATCAAAACCGATCATATTATGATCACTGTTATCAAGCGGCCCTCGTATCGTTACCCCACTGCACTAGATCATGAGCACCACTAAGGACTAAGTCTAGTATTTTTCCTTCTCTTGTCGGCTCCTGAACTAGCTGTTCCATGAAGCTGTCCTTGATTTCATCAAGAAATCTTATGTCCCTTGCGTGTACAGATGTTACATTAACCCAGTCTATATGCGGGTAATTGAAATCCCCCATTATTATTGTGTTGCCCAGTTTGTTTGCGTCCCTGATTTCCTTTAACATTTCCGCATCCGTCTGTTCGTCCTGGCCAGGCGGACGGTAGTACACTCCTATCACTATCCTTTTCCCCTTTGCACATGGAATTTCAATCCACAGTGATTCCAAGGAGTGTTTTGTTTCCTGCAGAATTTTCAATCTATTTGATTCAAGGCTCTCGTTAATATACAATGCTACCCCTCCACCAATCCGATTCACCCTATCACTACGATATAATTTGTACCCCGGTATGACAGTGTCCCACTGGTTATCCTCCTTCCACCAGGTCTCAGAGATGCCTATTATATCTAATTTTTCATTTAGTTTTACTTGGACTTTCATAGAGGCTGTCTTCCTGTTTTTGTCTCTGGATGAAGTGAGCATAAGTACATAAGTACTACCATACTGGGACAGACCAAAGATCCATCAAGCCCCAGCATCCTATCCAGGTCACAAATACCTGCTGAGATCCCAAAAAAGTTCAATACATTTTATGCTGTTTAAAGAATTAATGTGCTAGTAGCTAGCATAAAAGAAAAAGTTAAAAGTTAAAAAGAAAAAAAATATAAATTGAGAAAAGTGGTTAGCTACTAGTGAAGACCAGCGGAAGGATGGTGGGTTCAAGTCTATGATTATAAAACTGCAGCAGTGACGCAAAAAGTAGCTGCAATGCTGAAATGAGACTTTGCCCTTATACCTCCAATATACTGGTACGCCCGGTAGCTCTCTACTAATTTTGTGAGTGTATCCCAGAAATAAGCAGTAGACTTTCCCCAAATCAATTGAATAATGGTCTATGGACTTTTCCTTTAGGAAGCCATCCAGATCTTTTTAAATCCCGCTAAGCTAACCACCTTTACCACATTCTCTGGCAACGAATGAGTAGATTCAATTTATTATTGCACAAAAGACCACATGGCATATTTAAACTGCCCAGTTTCCTGTGTAATACCACAGAGCTCTTTAAATATCTTGTTGCCACCTTCACTTACTCGTAATTAGGGATTTTCTGTACTTCTCCCTTTCCAGAGTAATATTTCTGGGATCATACATATCTAGTGAATTTCCTGTAATCCAATGGGTTACATAATCTGAGGCAGAACGGCTTTACCAAAGCTAAACCAAGCAAAATGAATCTGATTAAATTCTTTCAGCAACCAGAGAATTAGATTGAGGGCACCTAGATTTAACGCACCATATACAGAATCAGGTCCATAATGTCCATATTACAATATTTCTCAAAGTCATTGATTAAGTCTTCATGAAAGCTATCTGAAAAAAAAATATGATTTTAACTTCCCTTAAAACCGTTTAAAAGATGCCTCCATTCTAACCTCCAAAGGCAGTTGATTCCACAACATGGATGCCCTCTCCCTAGTCACTACCAAGAATGCACAATGATTATTCGGTATGGCAAGCAAATAAGCCAAACCTGATCTCAACATCTTCCCTGGAACATCAGATTGAATTAGGGACTTCAATGAGAAAGGGATCCCTTCATTTACGATTTATAGACAAATGTCAATATCTTATAGTGTGCCCTATACTCAGTTGGCAACCATGATACAAGGCATCAATTGTCCCCTAGACCCAATGTCCCACAGTAGTCGAATAGCTGAATTCTGTAGCATCGTCAAGCGCCTCAGTGAACATCTAGAAAGTCCCGAATCCAATCTAGATATTACAAATAAGTGCAACAGAACATGCAAAGTGTCAGTGTCAAAGGATGCTCTCACTGTCCTCAGTATTCACCTTTAGATCAAAAGAGTCTTTAGATTATATTGTGTGGCTTACTTAGAGGGGCATAATCGAACGGAAACGCCTATCTCCATGGGCGTTTATCTCTGAGAACGGGTCCGTGAAGGGGAGGGCCGAACCGTATTTTCGAAAAAATGGACATTTTTGAGCTGGGCGTTTGGTTTTTTTTTTGCGATAATGGAAACTAAAAACGCCCAGCTGATAAATGTCCTAATCCGAGCCATTTGGTCGTGGGAGGGGCCAGGATTCGTAGTACACTCGCCCCCCTGATATGCCCGGACACCAACTGGGCACCCTAGGTCAGTGCGGTGGACTTCAGAAAAAGCTCCCACATGCACAGCTCCCTTACCACGGGTGCTGAGCTCCCAACCCCCTCCCCCAAAACCCACTACGCACAAATGTACAACACTACCATAGCTCTTAGGGGTGAAGGGGGCACCTACATGTGGGTACAGTGGGTTTTGGAGGCCTCCCATTTACCAGCACAAGTGTTACAGGTAGGGGGGGAGGGGCCTGGGTCCACCTGGCTGAAGTGCACTGCGGTACCCACTAAAAGTGCTCCAGGGACCTGCATACATGCAGGCCTCTAGGACTTGTTGCTGCTGTATAACTTTGGCACACCAGTTTACACCTGAAGACTAATCTCTCCGAAAACGTCCTTAGTTGGAATAAGCACGTTTACTCACAGTTAACTGCAGATCAGAGGTTGTGCCCCACTGGCAACGAGTCTCCCTGGTACTGAGATTAGCAGTAGGTCAGAGCTGGCAGAATGCTGTACAATGCCCTCTTTCAGCCACATTCAAGGTAAGAACTAAGTTCTCTAACGTGGCTAACACATGGAAGGGATCTAAAACTGGCTTACAAAAATGGCCACTACCTCATGGACTACCGGAAACAATACCCTACACCCACCACAATGCAATGCTGATGTGACCATGTAGTGCACCCGAGAGCCACATCTGACCCAGGGAAAGGCTGTCACAGGGTAGAACACATTCTGCTGTCATGGAGGTGGGTACGGCATTTGAGGCTGGCATAGAGGCTGGAAAAAAAGTTTTTAAAGTGGGATTTTGTTTGGTGGGAGGGGTTTACTGACCACTGGGGAGTCCGGGGAGGTCATCCCCGATCCCTCCAGTGGTCATCTGGGCATTTGGGGCACTTTTTGGGACTTGTTCATGAAAAAAAGGGTCCAAAAAAAGTGACCCAAAATCGCAGCAAAAACGCCTTTTTTTTTTTTTTTCGATTATCAGCTAAAGATGCCCCATCTCTCCTCGGCTGATAACCACGCCCCAGTCCCACCTTCACCACGCCTCCAACACGCCACCGTCAATTTTATTCGTTTCCGCGACCGGAGTGCAGTTGGAAACACCCAAAATCGACTTTCGATTATACCGATTGGGCGCCTTTGCGAGAAAAAACGCCCATCTCCCGATTTGGGTCGAAAATATAGGCGTTTTTTGTCTTTCAAAAATAAGCAGGTTAGTGTTTGCTCTCAGAAAGTAATGAAATGCCACTAAAACTCTGTAATGAAGACTCCCCTCGTTATCTTAATTAGAATAACTATAAATTAATACTATAAGGGACCTATTCTATCCTCATCCTTCTCAATCTATCTGCTTTTGACACTGTTTGATCACCGCCTGCTCCTTGATACGCTGTCCTCATTTGGATTTCAGGGCTCTGTTCTTTCCTGCTTTTCTTCTTATCTCTCCCATCGCACTTTTACTGTATACTCTGGTGGATCCTCCTCCACTTCTATTCCACTGTCAGTTGGTGTACCTCAGGGATCTGCCCTGGGACATCTTCTTTTCTCCATCTATACTTCTTCCCTTGGTACTCTTATCTCTTCCACGGTTTTCAGTATCACCTTTATTTATTTTTTTGTTACATTTGTACCACGCGCTTTCCCACTCATGGCAGGCTCAATGCGGCTTACATGGGGCAGTGGAGGGTTAAGTGACTTGCCCAGAGTCACAAGGAGCTGCCTGTGCCTGAAGTGGGAATCAAACTCAGTTCCTCAGTTCCCCAGGACCAAAGTCCACCACCCTAACCACTAGGCCACTCCTCCACCTTTACGCTGATGACTTCCAGATCTACCTCTCTACACCAGAAATCTCAGCAGGAATCCAGGCCTAAGTATCAGCCTGCCTGTCTGACATTGCTGACTGGATGTCTCACCGCCATCTGAAACTAAACATGACCAAGACTGAGCTTCTTATCTTTCCCCCACCTCTCCTTTTTCCCTACTCTCTGTCTCTGTGGATAACACTCTTATCCTCCCTGTCTCATCAGCTCGTAACCTTGGGGGTCATCTTCGACTCCTCTCTCTCCTTCTCTGCACAAATTAAACAGACAACTAAAACCTGTCGTTTCTTTCTCTATAATATCACCAAATTTCACCCTTTCCTAACTGAGCACACTACCAGAACTGTTTTCCACACTCTTATCACCTCTCCCTTACTTCTCACAGGTCTCCCACTTAGCCATTCTCCTCTTCAATCTGTTCAAAATTCTGCTGCATGACTTCTATTCCGCCAGTGTTGCTATGCTCATATTAGCCCTCTCCTCGAGATTTGGCTTGGATGCACCCCATACTCTTTGCAATGAAAGCCTGACATTCTTTATTGGCCAGTCTTTTTTATAACATCAATCCTATCTGCCAGTGATACTGCTTTACATATGCATGGTGACACGGCCATTACTGAGTGCCTGGTAAAACTTTACAGCCCACAGCATCAAACTTGCATGTCGAACTGGAGGAGAAGGATTTTTTTTCCCTGTTGCTATTTCTTGTTTGAATTTGGATAGGAGGGTGAGTAGTACTGTTTCAGTGCTGTGGAGGGGGCAGAAACCTGACTGTGATTTGTGTAGTATTGAGAATTTGTTTATATAGTCTGTAAGTTGTTTGGTTACCATGCTTTCCATCGGTTTAACTACTAGCGGGATCGATGCTGCTGAACGGTAGTTGGTGATTTCATTTGGTTTTTTTTCTTGGTATCTTTTGGTATCGGGGTGAGTAGGATATTGCCGTTTTCCTGGGGAAGAGACCCTGTTGAAGCATGTAATTTAGGTGGGATGTGAGGTCTACTATGAATCGGTCAGGGGCGGATTTCAATAGGTAGCTGGGGCAGGTATCTAGTTTGCAGTGAGTGTTGGAGAACCTGTTAATCGCTTGGGCGACTGTTTCGATGGTAAGGAGGGCGAAGTTTAACCAAGTCCGATCAGCCGGGTATTCTCCAGTGGTTGGGTCTAACTCGTTGGAATTTAGATAAGGTGTCTTCACTGGAGATTGGTACCCATTGGTGTAGCTAAGTGGAGCCACAGGGGCCTGGGCACCCCCCCCCCCTCCAAAAAAAAAATTTGCTCTGGGCCCCTGGTTGGGTGGAGGGGGTCCCCAATCCCCACCAGCTGAAGACTTCATCCAGCGCTGGTCTGCGGCATTGCCTTCCCTGCTCTCTCTTCCCCTCACATCCAGCACACTCCTTTTAATGAAGAGAGAGCAGGGCAGGCAATGCAGTGGCACTGCCGCACACCAGCGCTGGACGAAGTCTTCAGCTGGCGGGGGGTTGGGGACCCCCACCAGCCAAGGTATTTGCGGCGGCAGTGCTTCAGCTGGCAGGGGTTGGGGACCTCCGCCAACCTAGATGTTACAGCGATGGAGCTGTGATCAAATGCAGTGCTGGAGCTGTGCTCAACAAGCAAAATGCATAGATGGAGCCCCGGGGAACAGCCAGTGAAGAAGGTGCTGCCAGGAGGCCAACAAGAAAGCAGCACAACTTGTGGAAATACAGACCCGGCGCTGCATTCCCCTGGCCCAGAGGAACTAAAACTACAAGAAGAGAAGGCCCTGTGCCTCAAGAGGCCCCCAAGTGGTCTCTGAGCCACAATGACCACCCTCTAGGCAACTGAGATGGAGCAGCTGTCAAAGCAGAGAAAGAACTCCCACCAAGATGCAGGTAAGCACCACAGATCTGGAATCCTCAGACCATAGGGAGCAAAATGCAGCCGTAAGGCAGCAAGAAAGAAACTATTATCGCCAAGCCAGGGACAAAGAGGAAGCTGGCCACTAACACCAAACCGAGGAAAAACCAGCTAAGGGAGAGTCAAACTCCAGACCTAGAGCAGAGCCATTTCCCTGCAGAAAAGTAGAGAAAAGCGCAGAGCTAAGAGGCGATAATCCAGATGTACAACAATAGATCTGCTCAGCAGGAAAGAACTGTGCCCCTTAAAGAAAAAGGAAGGAGTATGAGAGAGGCGCCTGAAACTAGAAAAGGCAAAATACGCCTGTGCCAGGCTAAAACTCCCACCCGAAAGCAAGGAAGAGCTGTGGAAAACTAGTCCTAAAAAGGCACATTCCCGTAAAGAGACACTGAACTGAGTCCAAGCAAAAGACTGGCAAGAATGGCATTCCCGAGGGTACTCAGAAGAGGGATTTCAGCTAGCAGTTGCACACCAAGGGCAACTTGGACCCCCCACCAGAAGGAAAGTACCCTGCAGACAAACCAGAGCAGACAGGAGGGATCCTCGGGGACGAGAGAACCAGAACCTCCCTAAGGAAGAGAGGAAAAACTGCTGCCAAAACAAGAATCAAATAGCAGGGGCGTCTCAGGCAAGGTGCCTGAAGCAGCAGAGACCGGACGGTGTGAAAAAGAACTGACCAACAGCCGCGTAAGGCTGACAGGAAAGAAAAAATAGCCCTGGACTAAAAAGACTGAGCCTGTAGCCAAACGGAGCCAGCGAGTGACTTCCTCCACTTTGGAAACGCCAGACTAAGACCTCCGAACTGCAAAGGTACAATTTCCAGCAACGGAAGGGTCCAAGATCAGAATCAGACGCTGGCCAGCGAAATTCAAAGAAACTTCGCAAGCGGCCCCCTAGAATACATTGCCAAAGGCAGGAAAGAGTGAAAACACCACAAGGGAACAAAATGGCCAGACAAAACCTGAGAGAGCAGAGAAGCGAAGCCGAACGCAAGGACAGAGCCCGCCAAAAACAAAGGAGGCCCCAAGAAGAAGGAACTAAAAATAAATCAGGTAACAGGCAAGAGAAAGAAGGAAAAACAAAGTTTCTTCTTTTTTTTTTTTTAAACAACCTTCTTCACTAGTGACAGGAACAAATAAAGGCTTACCTCAGAGGCAGAAATTCAGAAATACCTACCACTAGTGGCCTAGTGGTTAGGGTGGTGGGCTTTGGTCCAGGGGAACTGAGGAACTGAGTTCAATTCCCGGCACAGGCAGCTCCTTGTGACTCTGGGTAAGTCACTTAACCCTCCATTGCCTGCCGCATAGAGCCTGCCATGAGTGGGAAAGTGCGGGGTACAAATGTAACAAAAAAAAAAAAAAGAAGAACCCCCACAGGGGAGACAAGTTACTCCATGCCACAATCAACCATCACCCTGCTAGAAAGACAGCCAGGGGAGGGAACCAGGGTCACTGGATATCACCCTAGCTGACAGATGAGGAACTCAGGACCACTGAGTATCATCTAAAACTAGCCCCAACACAGCTACCAGCACACCCCTGGGACAGGAGCTACCAGCCAGCAATCCAGAGCAGTTGCACGATCCGTCCACCATCCGCTAGGAGACAGAGAAAATACTGAGCATTCCAGGCTGCATGATACCCTTAAGGGGCGGTTTACTTGGAACTATTTTTTCTGTCTCCTTCCGCTGGTCTGGTATAGATTTTTTCACCAATGGCTTCACTTGACAAACAAATCTCTTCAGAACCCGGAGACTTGCAAGGTACCATGGGTGGTTATTGGAGGAGAAGCATTTTGACTGCTTCTGCAACGGCACTATCTTGTCCAAAGTATTAATCCAGAATTCAGTCCAGCAACCTACCTGCTCATCCAGGGACATCAACTCGAATTACACAAAGCTGGAGTGCATATGAGGGACCAGAGTAGCTGGCTCAAGGCCATGTAGTTTGTGGGAAACTCTTATAGTTTTCATGGACATGTCTTACTCGTCACTGTAATAGATTAGGGTTTTCTCTTGGACAAATCATCAAGTTCAAGCTCTTAAGCTACAGACAAACATTTCCATTTGTGAAGATCAAGTCTAAGGTACGGCGTCAAAACTAATTTAGGGAGTCAAAACTGATTTAGGGAGTCAAAACTAGGGGTCAAAACTAATTTAGGGAGTCAAAACTAATTTAGGGAGTCACAACTGGGAGTGAAAACTAATTTAGGGAGTCAAAACTAGGGGTCAAAACTAACTTAGGGAGTCAAAATTAGGAGTCAAAACTATTTTAGGGAGTCAAAACTGGGAGTGAAAACTAATTTAGGAAGTCAATTCCTAATTTAGGAAGTTCGATTCCCGGCACAGGCAGCTCCTTGTGACTCTGGGCAAGTCACTTAACCCTCCATTGCCCGCCGCATTGAGCCTGCCATGAGTGGGAAAGCACGGGGTACAAATGTAACAAAAAAAAACTAATTTAGGGAGTCAAAACTAGTGGTCAAAACTAATTTAGGGAGTCAAAACTGGGAGTCAAAACTAATTTAGGGTTAGGGTTAGGGTTAAGTCTAAGGTACCCACCTTTATGAGTAGAGAGGTCATATATGTTGAAAGCCCAATCACTCCAACAAGGTGAAAATGTTTTCTTTCACTCTAGTCTGAGTATCTGCATGCTGAAACCTAGTATAAACAGATGTTAGTATTTAGAGGATATTTCAACCAAACATTTCTAGAGACCACAGAGAGGTGGCCTCAAATTTGAGGGACAATATATCAGCAAGATAAATGTATAGTTAACAGTACCATAACGGCATCAGTATGATAACATGGGGATATTATATCTATACTTTCACAGACGGGTGATGGGAGAAATGCAGAAAAGGTGCTGAGGTCCAGTACACTCCCTGTGGCAGCAGAATATCTACTGCAAAATGCTTTGGTCCGTCGTCACTTGGACCAATTGTCTCAACACTTTGAAGATAAGTTGCCATTTTCACTATTTCACATGTTTGAGGAAGAAATATGAGTTTAAATTAAAGTTATTGTACAGAAATTCACAGGAAACCAGAAGGTTCTTTTGCTGGTGAAAGGACAAATACCCGAGCACAAAGTGTACTAAGAAGGATTCTGAGGCTTTTCCTTGTGGTAAATAAAAATCTTTATGGCTTCTGTAGCACGTTATATTTTTGGAGTTAGTGTTTGCATTTATTATTGCTCTGATAAGGCTCCATCCCGTAATGGTTGGAAATTATATCTATGGAAAATTGCAACATCCCCCCCACCCCCCCCCACCGACAGATCTACATTTGGCCTTGACACAAAGAGTACAAAGAGATTATCTCCAGTGAATCCCTGCAACCTACCTGAACTGGGCAGCTACCCCGACGACCTGGAATACGGTATTCCATCATGAAGTTAAAGTATGATACCAAACAAAAATATGTTTAAAGAATATAACACACAACATCTGGACATGAAGGAAGAAGCCCCTTGGGTATATCTCTATTGATACTGGAAGTGGTGCTAAAGATATAGGAAAGGATATACAGGAAAATGTACCTACGCATCCAGCTTCTCCTTCATAGGAACACAGCTATGGAATGCACCTCCCAAATTCTTAAAATCAACTCAGAACCATTTCAGGAAATTACTGAAGACCAGCCTGTTCAAGAAGGCTTACCTTCCTGACTCAGCCTAGTTTACCTCTTCTTTGTTATGTCAAAATCCATGGACCTTATCTTTTTTTATTCACTCTTATTATCTCTGTTGTTCTACACGATTCCTATACATTTACTATTTTACTATAACACTGTTCAATTGTATTTTACTGAACTGTAGTTTGCCCTACGGTCTTTTGTAAGCCACATTGAGCCTACTACTTGTGGGAAAATGTGGGGTATAAATGTGTTAAAATAAATAAATAAAATATCACCTGCTTTGTGCCCAGAGAGGTGGCACATTGCCCAGGGCAGCCCTGTAAAATACTCAAGTCTAAAATAAACACAAAGACAAGGAGCGATTAAAATAAAACAAATATGCATAACTTTACAAAACCAAAAGTAATGAAAGCAACGCTGGGACTGCTATGGCCCTTCTTCCCAATTGTGCTGGAAGTGGTGCTACAGATAAAGGAAGGTAAATCACCTCTGTCATGCTGAGAGGGGCAACCTCAGTAAAATGAGTCCACAATAAACAGACCAGGAACAATTACAAAAATTTTGTAAAGGGGTGGGGTGGGGTTTGTCCCAATCTCAGGCTGGTCCATTACTGCATTTGCACCCTAGGGCCCCCAGAGAATCTTTCTTTCTTCCTGGTATTCTTCCTTAATCACTCTCAGCATGCATGCTCTTCTCCAAGGGAGCAGATTCTCCATGGAGGGAAAGGAAATCCCTCCAAGGCCCTGGCTCAGAAGTCATTCAAACAGATAATTCAGAGATTGCAGATTCTCCATGGAGGGAAAGGAAATCCCTTCAAAGCCCTGGCTCAGAAGTCATTCAAACTGATAATTTAGGGGGTCTTTTACTAAAACTTAGCTATCTGCAGCAGGGCAAAAAGGAATAAAATGGTCAGAAGTCATTCAAACTGATAATTCAGAGACTGCAGATTCTCCATGGGGGGAAAGGAGGTCTTCTCCAAGGGAGCTGATTCTCCATGGGGGAAAAGGATATCGCTTCAAGGCCCTGGCTCAGAAATCTTTCAAACAGGTAATTCAGAGACTGCAGATTCTCCATGGAGGGAAAGGATATCCCTTCAAGGCCCTGGCTCAGAAGTCTTTCAAACAGATAATTCAGAGATTGCAGATTCTCCATGGGGAGAAAGGATATCCCATCAAGGTCCTGGCTCAGAAATCTTTCAAATAGATAATTCAGAGACTGCAGATTCTCCATGGGGGGAAAGGAGGTCTTCTCCAAGGGAGCTGATTCTCCATGGGGGAAAAGGATATCGCTTCAAGGCCCTGGCTCAGAAGTCTTCAAACAGGTAATTCAGAGACTGCAGATTCTCCATGGAGAGAAAGGATATCCCTTCAAGGTCCTGGCTCAGAAATCTTTCAAATAGATAATTCAGAGACTGCAGATTCTCCATGGGGGGAAAGGAGGTCTTCTCCAAGGGAGCTGATTCTCCATGGGGGAAAAGGATATCGCTTCAAGGCCCTGGCTCAGAAGTCTTCAAACAGGAAATTCAGAGATTACAGATTCTCCATGGAGGGAAAGGAAATCCCTCCAAGGCCCTGGCTCAGAAGTCATTCAAACAGATAATTCAGAGATTGCAGATTCTCCATGGAGGGAAAGGAAATCCCTCCAAGGCCCTGGCTCAGAAGTCATTCAAACAGATAATTCAGAGATTGCAGATTCTCCATGGGGGGAAAGGAGGTCTTCTCCAAGGGAGCTGATTCTCCATGGGGGAAAAGGATATCGCTTCAAGGCCCTGGCTCAGAAGTCTTCAAACAGGTAATTCAGAGATTACAGATTCTCCATGGAGGGAAAGGAAATCCCTCCAAGGCCCTGGCTCAGAAGTCATTCAAACAGATAATTCAGAGATTGCAGATTCTCCATGGAGGGAAAGGAAATCCCTCCAAGGCCCTGGCTCAGAAGTCATTCAAACAGATAATTCAGAGATTGCAGATTCTCCATGGAGGGAAAGGAAATCCCTTCAAAGCCCTGGCTCAGAAGTCATTCAAACTGATAATTCAGAGACTGCAGATTCTCCATGGGGGGAAAGGAGGTCTTCTCCAAGGGAGCTGATTCTCCATGGGGGAAAAGGATATCGCTTCAAGGCCCTGGCTCAGAAGTCTTCAAACAGGTAATTCAGAGATTACAGATTCTCCATGGAGGGAAAGGAAATCCCTCCAAGGCCCTGGCTCAGAAGTCATTCAAACAGATAATTCAGAGATTGCAGATTCTCCATGGAGGGAAAGGAAATCCCTTCAAAGCCCTGGCTCAGAAGTCATTCAAACTGATAATTTAGGGGGTCTTTTACTAAAACTTAGCTTGAGTTATCTGCAGCAGGGCAAAAAGGAATAAAATGGTCAGAAGTCATTCAAACTGATAATTCAGAGACTGCAGATTCTCCATGGGGGGAAAGGAGGTCTTCTCCAAGGGAGCTGATTCTCCATGGGGGAAAAGGATATCGCTTCAAGGCCCTGGCTCAGAAATCTTTCAAACAGGTAATTCAGAGACTGCAGATTCTCCATGGAGGGAAAGGATATCCCTTCAAGGCCCTGGCTCAGAAATCTTTCAAACAGATAATTCAGAGATTGCAGATTCTCCATGGGGAGAAAGGATATCCCTTCAAGGTCCTGGCTCAGAAATCTTTCAAATAGATAATTCAGAGACTGCAGATTCTCCATGGGGGGAAAGGAGGTCTTCTCCAAGGGAGCTGATTCTCCATGGGGAAAAGGATATCGCTTCAAGGCCCTGGCTCAGAAATCTTTCAAACAGGTAATTCAGAGACTGCAGATTCTCCATGGAGGGAAAGGATATCCCTTCAAGGCCCTGGCTCAGAAGTCTTTCAAACAGATAATTCAGAGATTGCAGATTCTCCATGGGGAGAAAGGATATCCCTTCAAGGTCCTGGCTCAGAAATCTTTCAAATAGATAATTCAGAGACTGCAGATTCTCCATGGGGGGAAAGGAGGTCTTCTCCAAGGGAGCTGATTCTCCATGGGGGAAAAGGATATCGCTTCAAGGCCCTGGCTCAGAAGTCTTCAAACAGGTAATTCAGAGATTACAGATTCTCCATGGAGGGAAAGGAAATCCCTCCAAGGCCCTGGCTCAGAAGTCATTCAAACTGATAATTCAGAGATTGCAGATTCTCCATGGAGGGAAAGGAAATCCCTCCAAGGCCCTGGCTCAGAAGTCATTCAAACAGATAATTCAGAGATTGCAGATTCTCCATGGAGGGAAAGGAAATCCCTTCAAAGCCCTGGCTCAGAAGTCATTCAAACTGATAATTTAGGGGGTCTTTTACTAAAACTTAGCTTGAGTTATCTGCAGCAGGGCAAAAAGGAATAAATGGTCAGAAGTCATTCAAACTGATAATTCAGAGACTGCAGATTCTCCATGGGGGGAAAGGAGGTCTTCTCCAAGGGAGCTGATTCTCCATGGGGGAAAGGATATCGCTTCAAGGCCCTGGCTCAGAAATCTTTCAAACAGGTAATTCCGAGACTGCAGATTCTCCATGGAGGGAAAGGATATCCCTTCAAGGCCCTGGCTCAGAAGTCTTTCAAACAGATAATTCAGAGACTGCAGATTCTCCATGGGGAGAAAGGATATCCCTTCAAGGTCCTGGCTCAGAAATCTTTCAAATAGATAATTCAGAGACTGCAGATTCTCCATGGGGGGAAAGGAGGTCTTCTCCAAGGGAGCTGATTCTCCATGGGGGAAAAGGATATCGCTTCAAGGCCCTGGCTCAGAAGTCTTCAAACAGGTAATTCAGAGATTACAGATTCTCCATGGAGGGAAAGGAAATCCCTCCAAGGCCCTGGCTCAGAAGTCATTCAACTGATAATTCAGAGATTGCAGATTCTCCATGGAGGGAAAGGAAATCCCTCCAAGGCCCTGGCTCAGAAGTCATTCAAACAGATAATCAGAGATTGCAGATTCTCCATGGAGGGAAAGGAAATCCCTCCAAGGCCCTGGCTCAGAAGTCATTCAAACTGATAATTCAGAGATTGCAGATTCTCCATGGAGGGAAAGGAAATCCCTCCAAGGCCCTGGCTCAGAAGTCATTCAAACAGATAATTCAGAGATTGCAGATTCTCCATGGAGGGAAAGGAAATCCCTCCAAGGCCCTGGCTCAGAAGTCATTCAAACTGATAATTCAGA
Source organism: Microcaecilia unicolor (assembly GCF_901765095.1). NCBI lineage: Eukaryota > Metazoa > Chordata > Amphibia > Gymnophiona > Siphonopidae > Microcaecilia > Microcaecilia unicolor. Next base: position 20,677 of record NC_044032.1, on the reverse strand, counting down.
GATTGCAGATTCTCCATGGAGGGAAAGGAAATCCCTCCAAGGCCCTGGCTCAGAAGTCATTCAAACAGATAATTCAGAGATTGCAGATTCTCCATGGGGGGAAAGGAGGTCTTCTCCAAGGGAGCTGATTCTCCATGGGGGAAAAGGATATCGCTTCAAGGCCCTGGCTCAGAAGTCTTCAAACTGATAATTCAGAGATTGCAGATTCTCCATGGAGGGAAAGGAAATCCCTCCAAGGCCCTGGCTCAGAAGTCATTCAACAGATAATTCAGAGATTGCAGATTCTCCATGGAGGGAAAGGAAATCCCTCCAAGGCCCTGGCTCAGAAGTCATTCAAACTGATAATTCAGAGATTGCAGATTCTCCATGGAGGGAAAGGAATCCCTCCAAGGCCCTGGCTCAGAAGTCATTCAAACAGATAATTCAGAGATTGCAGATTCTCCATGGAGGGAAAGGAAATCCCTCCAAGGCCCTGGCTCAGAAGTCATTCAAACTGATAATTCAGAGATTGCAGATTCTCCATGGAGGGAAAGGAAATCCCTCCAAGGCCCTGGCTCAGAAAGTCATTCAAACGGATAATTCAGAGATTGCAGATTCTCCATGGAGGGAAAGGAAATCCCTTCAAAGCCCTGGCTCAGAAGTCATTCAAACTGATAATTTAGGGGGTCTTTTACTAAAACTTAGCTTGAGTTATCTGCAGCAGGGCAAAAGGAATAAAATGGTCAGAAGTCATTCAAACTGATAATTCAGAGACTGCAGATTCTCCATGGGGGGAAAGGAGGTCTTCTCCCAGGGAGCTGATTCTCCATGGGGGAAAAAGGATATCGCTTCAAGGCCCTGGCTCAGAAATCTTTCAAACAGGTAATTCAGAGACTGCAGATTCTCCATGGAGGGAAAGGATATCCCTTCAAGGCCCTGGCTCAGAAGTCTTTCAAACAGGTAATTCAGAGACTGCAGATTCTCCATGGAGGGAAAGGAGTATCCCTTCAAGGCCCTGCTCAGAAAGTCTTTCAAACAGATAATTCAGAGATTGCAGATTCTCCATGGGGAGAAAGGATATCCCTTCAAGGTCCTGGCTCAGAAATCTTTCAAATAGATAATTCAGAGACTGCAGATTCTCCATGGGGGGAAAGGAGGTCTTCTCCAAGGGAGCTGATTCTCCATGGGGGAAAAGGATATCACTTCAAGGCCCTGGCTCAGAAGTCTTCAAACAGGTAATTCAGAGATTACAGATTCTCCATGGAGGGAAAGGAAATCCCTCCAAGGCCCTGGCTCAGAAGTCATTCAAACAGATAATTCAGAGATTGCAGATTCTCCATGGAGGGAAAGGAAATCCCTTCAAAGCCCTGGCTCAGAAGTCATTCAAACTGATATTTAGGGGGTCTTTTACTAAAACTTAGCTTGAGTTATCTGCAGCAGGGCAAAAAGGAATAAAATGGTCAGAAGTCATTCAAACTGATAATTCAGAGACTGCAGATTCTCCATGGGGGGAAAGGAGGTCTTCTCCAAGGGAGCTGATTCTCCATGGGGGAAAAGGATATCGCTTCAAGGCCATGGCTCAGAAATCTTTCAAACAGGTAATTCAGAGACTGCAGATTCTCCATGGAGGGAAAGGATATCCCTTCAAGGCCCTGGCTCAGAAGTCTTTCAAACAGATAATTCAGAGATTGCAGATTCTCCATGGGAGAAAGGATATCCCTTCAGGTCCTGGCTCAGAAATCTTTCAAATAGATAATTCAGAGACTGCAGATTCTCCATGGGGGGAAAGGAGGTCTTCTCCAAGGGAGCTGATTCTCCATGGGGGAAAAGGACATCGCTTCAAGGCCCTGGCTCAGAAATCTTTCAAACAGGTAATTCAGAGACTGCAGATTCTCCATGGAGGGAAAGGATATCCCTTCAAGGCCCTGGCTCAGAAGTCTTTCAAACAGATAATTCAGAGATTGCAGATTCTCCATGGGGAGGAAGGATATCCCTTCAAGGTCCTGGCTCAGAATCTTTCAAATAGATAATTCAGAGACTGCAGATTCTCCATGGGGGGAAAGGAGGTCTTCTCCAAGGGAGCTGATTCTCCATGGGGGAAAAGGATATCGCTTCAAGGCCCTGGCTCAGAAGTCTTCAAACAGGTAATTCAGAGATTACAGATTCTCCATGGAGGGAAAGGAAATCCCTCCAAGGCCCTGGCTCAGAAGTCATTCAAACAGATAATTCAGAGATTGCAGATTCTCCATGGAGGGAAAGGAAATCCCTCCAAGGCCCTGGCTCAGAAGTCATTCAAACAGATAATTCAGAGATTGCAGATTCTCCATGGAGGGAAAGGAATACCTCCAAGGCCCTGGCTCAGAAGTCATTCAAACAGATAATTCAGAGATTGCAGATTCTCCATGGAGGGAAAGGAAATCCCTTCAAAGCCCTGGCTCAGAAGTCATTCAAACTGATAATTCAGAGATTGCAGATTCCTCCATGGAGGGAAAGGAAATCCCTCCAAGGCCCTGGCTCAGAAGTCATTCAAACTGATATTCAGAGATTGCAGATTCTCCATGGACGGAAAGGAAATCCCTCCAAGGCCCTGGCTCAGAAGTCATTCAAAACAGATAATTCAGAGATTGCAGATTCTCCATGGAGGGAAAGGAAATCCATTCAAAGCCCTGGCTCAGAAGTCATTCAAACTGATAATTCAGAGACTGCAGATTCTCCATGTGGGGAAAGGAGGTCTTCTCCAAGGGAGCTGATTCTCCATGGGGGAAAAGGATATCGCTTCAAGGCCCTGGCTCAGTCTTCAAACAGGTAATTCAGAGACTGCAGATTCTCCATGGAGGGAAAGGATATCCCTTCAAGGCCCTGCTCAGAAGTCTTTCAAACAGATAATTCAGAGATTGCAGATTCTCCATGGGGAGAAAGGATATCCCTTCAAGGTCCTGGCTCAGAAATCTTTCAAATAGATAATTCAGAGACTGCAGATTCTCCATGGGGGGAAAGGATATCCCTTCAAGGTCCTGGCTCAGAAATCTTTCAAATAGATAATTCAGAGACTGCAGATTCTCCATGGGGGGAAAGGAGGTCTTTTCCAAGGGAGCTGATTCTCCATGGGGGAAAAGGATATCGCTTCAAGGCCCTGGCTCAGAAATCTTCAAACAGGTAATTCAGAGACTGCAGATTCTCCATGGAGGGAAAGATATCCCTCAAGGCCCTGGCTCAGAAGTCTTCAAACAGGTAATTCAGAGATTACAGATTCTCCATGGAGGGAAAGGAAATCCCTCCAAGGCCCTGGCTCAGAAGTCATTCAAACAGATAATTCAGAGATTGCAGATTCTCCATGGAGGGAAAGGAAATCCCTCCAGCCCTGGCTCAGAAGTCATTCAAACAGATAATTCAGAGATTGCAGATTCTCCATGAGGGAAAGGAAATCCCTTCAAAGCCCTGGCTCAGAAGTCATTCAAACTGATAATTTAGGGGGTCTTTACTAAAACTTAGGCTTGAGTTATCTGCAGCAGGGCTAAAAAGGAATAAAATGGTCAGAAGTCATTCAAACTGATAATTCAGAGACTGCAGATTCTCCATGGGGGGAAAGGAGGTCTTCTCCAAGGGAGCTGATTCTCCATGGGGAAAAGGATATCGCTTCAAGGGCCCTGGCTCAGAAGTCTTTCAAACAGATAATTCAGAGATTGCAGATTCTCCATGGGGAGAAAGGATATCCCTTCAAGGTCCTGGCTCAGAAATCTTTCAAATAGATAATTCAGAGACTGCAGATTCTCCATGGGGGGAAAGGAGGTCTTCTCCAAGGGAGCTGATTCTCCATGGGGGAAAAAAGGATATCGCTTCAAGGCCCTGGCTCAGAAATCTTTCAAACAGGTAATTCAGAGACTGCAGATTCTCCATGGAGGGAAAGGATATCCCTTCAAGGCCCTGGCTCAGAAGTCTTTCAACAGATAATTCAGAGATTGCAGATTCTCCATGGGAGAAAGGATTCCCTTCAAGGTCCTGGCTCAGAAATCTTTCAAATAGATAATTCAGAGACTGCAGATTCTCCATGGGGGGAAAGGATATCCCTTCAAGGTCCTGGCTCAGAAATCTTTCAAATAGATAATTCAGAGACTGCAGATTCTCCATGGGGGGAAAGGAGGTCTTCTCCAAGGGAGCTGATTCTCCATGGGGGAAAAGGACATCGCTTCAAGGCCCTGGCTCAGAAATCTTTCAAACAGGTAATTCAGAGACTGCAGATTCTCCATGGAGGGAAAGTATATCCCTTCAAGGCCCTGGCTCAGAAGTCTTTCAAACAGATAATTCAGAGATTGCAGATTCTCCATGGGGAGAAAGGATATCCCTTCAAGGTCCTGGCTCAGAAATCTTTCAAATAGATAATTCAGAGACTGCAGATTCTCCATGGGGGAAAGGAGGTCTTCTCCAAGGGAGCTGATTCTCCATGGGGGAAAAAGGATATCGCTTCAAGGCCTGGCTCAGAAGTCTTCAAACAGGTAATTCAGAGATTACAGATTCTCCATGGAGGGAAAGGAAATCCCTCCAAGGCCCTGGCTCAGAAGTCATTCAAACAGATAATTCAGAGATTGCAGATTCTCCATGGAGGAAAAGGAAATCCCTTCAAAGCCCTGGCTCAGAAGTCATTCAAACTGATAATTTAGGGGGTCTTTTACTAAAACTTAGCTTGAGTTATCTGCAGCAGGGCAAAAAAGGAATAAAATGGTCAGAAGTCATTCAACTGATAATTCATAGACTGCAGATTCTCCATGGGGGGAAAGGAGGTCTTCTCCAAGGAGCTGATTCTCCATGGGGGAAAAGGATATCGCTTCAAGGCCCTGGCTCAGAAGTCTTCAAACAGGTAATTCAGAGATTACAGATTCTCCATGGAGGGAAAGGAAATCCCTCCAAGGCCCTGGCTCAGAAGTCATATTCAAACAGATAATTCAGAGATTGCAGATTCTCCATGGAGGGAAAGGAAATCCCTTCAAAGCCCTGGCTCAGAAGTCATTCAAACTGATAATTTAGGGGGTCTTTTACTAAAACTTAGCTTGAGTTATCTGCAGCAGGGCAAAAAGGAATAAAATGGTCAGAAGTCATTCAAACTGATAATTCAGAGACTGCAGATTCTCCATGGGGGGAAAGGATATCTTCTTCTCCAAGAGAGCTGATTCTCCATGGGGGAAAAAGGATATCGCTTCAAGGCCCTGGCTCAGAAATCTTTCAAACAGGTAATTCAGAGACTGCGATCTCCATGGAGGGAAAGGATATCCCTTCAAGGGCCCGGGCTCAGAGTCTTTCAAACAGATAATTCAGAGATTGCAGATTCTCCATGGGGGAGAAAGGATATCCTTCAAGGTCCTGGCTCAGAAATCTTTCAAATAGATAATTCAGAGACTGCAGATTCTCCATTGGGGGAAAGGGAGGTCTTCTCCAGGGAGCCTGATTCTCCATGGGGGAAAAGGATATCGCTTCAAGGCCCTAGCTCAGAAATCTTTCAAACAGGTAATTCAGAGACTGCAGATTCTCCATGGAGGGAAAGGATATCCCTTCAAGGCCCTGGCTCAGAAGTCTTTCAAACAGATAATTCAGAGATTGCAGATTCTCCAATGGGGAGAAAGGATATCCCTTCAAGGTCCTGGCTCAGAAATCTTTCAAATAGATAATTCAGAGACTGCAGATTCTCCATGGGGGGAAAGGAGGTCTTCCTCCAAGGGAGCTGATTCTCCATGGGGGAAAAGGATATCGCTTCAAGGCCCTGGCTCAGAAATCTTTCAAACAGGTTAATTCAGAGACTGCAGATTCTCCATGGAGGGAAAGGATATCCCTCCAAGGCCCTGGCTCAGAAGTCTTCAAACAGGTAATTCAGAGATTACAGATTCTCCATGGAGGGAAAGGAAATCCCTCCAAGGCCCTGGCTCAGAAGTCATTCAAACAGATAATTCAGAGATTGGCAGATTCTCCATGGAGGGAAAGGAAATCCCTCCAAGGCCCTGCTCAGAAGTCATTCAAACAGATAATTCAGAGATTGCAGATATCTCCATGGAGGGAAAGGAAATCCCTTCAAAGCCCTGGCTCAGAAGTCATTCAAACTGATAATTAGGGGGTCTTTTACTAAAACTTAGCTTGAGTTATCTGCAGCAGGGGCTAAAAAGGAATAAAATGGTCAGAAGTCATTCAAACTGATAATTCAGAGACTGCAGATTCTCCATGGGGGGAAAGGAGGTCTTCTCCAAGGGAGCTGATTCTCCATGGGGGAAAAGGATATCGCTTCAAGGCCCTGGCTCAGAAGTCTTTCAAACAGATAATTCAGAGATTGCAGATTCTCCATGGGGAGAAAGGATATCCCTTCAAGGTCCTGGCTCAGAAATCTTTCAATAGAATTCAGAGATGCAGATTCTCCATGGGGGGAAAGGAGGTCTTCTCCAAGGGAGCTGATTCTCCATGGGGGAAAAGGATATCGCTTCAAGGCCCTGGCTCAGAAATCTTTCAAACAGGTAATTCAGAGACTGCAGATTCTCCATGGAGGGAAAGGATATCCCTTCAAGGCCCTGGCTCAGAAGTCTTCAAACAGATAATTCAGAGATTGCAGATTCTCCATGGGGAGAAAGGATATCCCTTCAGGTCCTGGCTCAGAAATCTTTCAAATAGATAATTCAGACTGCAGATTCTCCATGGGGGAAAGGATATCCCTTCAAGGGTCCTGGCTCAGAAATCTTTCAAATAGATAATTCAGAGACTGCAGATTCTCCATGGGGGGAAAGGAGGTCTTCTCCAGGGAGCTGATTCTCCATGGGGAAAGGACATCGCTTCAAGGCCCTGGCTCAGAAAACTTTCAAACAGGTAATTCAGAGACTGCAGATTCTCCATGGAGGGAAGGATATCCCTTCAGGCCCTGGCTCAGAAGTCTTTCAAACAGATCATCAGAGATTGCAGATTTCCATGGGAGAAAGGATATCCCTTCAAGGTCCTGGCTCGAAATCTTTCAAATAGATAATTCAGAGACTGCAGATTCTCCATGGGGGGAAAGGAGGTCTTCTCCAAGGGAGCTGATTCTCCATGGGGGAAAGATATCGCTTCAAGGCCCTGGCTCAGTTCAAACAGGTAATTCAGAGATTACAGATTCTCCATGGAGGGAAAGGAAATCCCTCCAAGGCCCTGGCTCAGAAGTCATTCAAACAGATAATTCAGAGATTGCAGATTCTCCATGGAGGGAAAGGAAATCCCTTCAAAGCCCTGGCTCAGAAGTCATTCAAATGATAATTTAGGGGTCTTTTACTAAAACTTAGCTTGAGTTATCTGAGCAGGGCAAAAAGGAATAAAATGGTCAGAAGTCATTCAAACTGATAATTCATGAGACTGCAGATTCTCCATGGGGGGAAAGGAGGTCTTCTCCAAGGGAGCTGATTCTCCATGGGGGAAAAGGATATCGCTTCAAGGCCCTGGCTCAAGGTCTTCAAACAGGTAATTCAGAGATTACAGATTTCTCCATGGAGGAAAGGAAATCCCCAAGGCCCTGGCTCAGAAGTCATTCAAACAGATAATTCAGAGATTGCAGATTCTCCATGGAGGGAAAGGAAATCCCTTCAAAGCCCTGGCTCAGAAGTCATTCAAACTGATAATTTAGGGGGTCTTTTACTAAAACTTAGCTTGATTATCTGCAGCAGGGCAAAAAAGGATAAAAATGGTCAGTCATTCAAACTGATAATTCAGAGACTGCAGATTCTCCATGGGGGGAAAGGAGGTCTTCTCCAAGAGAGCTGATTCTCCATGGGGGAAAAGGATATCGCTTCAAGGCCCTGGCTCAGAAATCTTTCAAACAGGTAATTCAGAGACTGCAGATTCTCCATGGAGGGAAAGGATTCCTTCAAGGCCCTGGCTCAGAAGTCTTTCAAACAGATAATTCAGAGATTGCAGATTCTCCATGGGGAGAAAGGATCCCTTCAAGGTCCTGGCTCAGAAATCTTTCAAATAGATAATTCAGAGACTGCAGATTCTCCATGGGGGGAAAGGAGGTCTTCTCCAAGGGAGCTGATTCTCCATGGGGGAAAAGGATATCGCTTCAAGGCCCTGGCTCAGAAATCTTTCAAACAGGTAATTCAGAGACTGCAGATTCTCCATGGAGGGAAAGGATATCCCTTCAAGGCCCTGGCTCAGAAGTCTTTCAAACAGATAATTCAGAGATTGCAGATTCTCCATGGGGAAAAGGATATCCTTCAAGGTCCTGGCTCAGAATCTTTCAAATAGATAATTCCGAGACTGCAGATTCTCCATGGGGGAAAGGAGGTCTTCTCCAAGAGCTGATTCTCCATGGGGGAAAAGGATATCGCTTCAAGGCCCTGGCTCAGAAATCTTTCAAACAGGTAATTCAGAGACTGCAGATTCTCCATGGAGGGAAAGGATATCCCTTCAAGGCCCTGGCTCAGAAGTCTTTCAAACGATAATTCAGAGATTGCAGATTCTCCATGGGGAGAAAGGATATCCCTTCAAGTCCTGGCTCAGAAATCTTCAAATAGATAATTCAGAGACTGCAGATTCTCCATGGGGGGAAAGGAGGTCTTCTCCAAGGGAGCTGATTCTCCATGGGGGAAAAGGATATCGCTTCAAGGCCCTGGCTCAGAAATCTTTCAAACAGGTAATTCAGAGACTGCAGATTCTCCATGGAGGGAAAGGATATCCCTTCAAGGCCCTGGCTCAGAAGTCTTTCAAACAGATAATTCAGAGATTGCAGATTCTCCATGGGGAGAAAGGATATCCCTTCAAGGTCCTGGCTCAGAAATCTTTCAAATAGATAATTCAGAGACGCAGATTCTCCATGGGGGGAAAGGAGGTCTTCTCCAAGGGAGCTGATTCTCCATGGGGGAAAAGGATATCGCTTCAAGGCCCTGGCTCAGAAATCTTTCAAACAGGTAATTCAGAGACTGCAGATTCTCCATGGAGGGAAAGGATATCCCTTCAAGGCCCTGGCTCAGAAGTCTTTCAAACAGATAATTCAGAGATTGCAGATTCTCCATGGGGAGAAAGGATATCCCTTCAAGGTCCTGGCTCAGAAATCTTTCAAATAGATAATTCAGAGACTGCAGATTCTCCATGGGTGGAAAGGAGGTCTTCTCCAAGGGAGCTGATTCTCCATGGGGGAAAGGATATCGCTTCAAGGCCCTGGCTCAGAAGTCTTCAACAGGTAATTCAGAGATTACAGATTCTCCATGGAGGGAAAGGAAATCCCTCCAAGGCCCTGGCTCAGAATCATCAAACAGATAATTCAGAGATTGCAGATTCTCCATGGAGGGAAAGGAAATCCCTTCAAAGCCCTGGCTCAGAAGTCATTCAAACTGATAATTTAGGGGGTCTTTTACTAAAACTTAGCTTGAGTTATCTGCAGCAGGGCAAAAAGGAATAAATGGTCAGAAGTCATTCAAACTGATAATTCAGAGACTGCAGATTCTCCATGGGGGGAAAGGAGGTCTTCTCCAAGGGAGCTGATTCTCCATGGGGGAAAAGGATATCGCTTCAAGGCCCTGGCTCAGAAATCTTTCAAACAGGTAATTCAGAGACTGCAGATTCTCCAAGGAGGGAAAGGATATCCCTTCAAGGCCCTGGCTCAGAAGTCTTTCAAACAGATAATTCAGAGATTGCAGATTCTCCATGGGGAGAAAGGATATCCCTTCAAGGTCCTGGCTCAGAAATCTTTCAAATAGATAATTCAGAGACTGCAGATTCTCCATGGGGGAAAGGAGGTCTTCTCCAAGGGAGCTGATTCTCCATGGGGGAAAAGGACATCGCTTCAAGGCCCTGGCTCAGAAATCTTTCAAACAGGTAATTCAGAGACTGCAGATTCTCCATGGAGGGAAAGGATATCCCTTCAAGGCCCTGGCTCAGAAGTCTTTCAAACAGATAATTCAGAGATTGCAGATTCTCCATGGGAGAAAGGATATCCCTTCAAGTCCTGGCTCAGAAATCTTTCAAATAGATAATTCAGAGACTGCAGATTCTCCATGGGGGGAAAGGAGGTCTTCTCCAAGGGAGCTGATTCTCCATGGGGAAAAGGATATCGCTTCAAGGCCCTGGCTCAGAAGTCTTCAAACAGGTAATTCAGAGATTACAGATTCTCCTGGAGGAAAAGGACATCCCTCCAAGGCCCTGGCTCAGAAGTCATTCAAACAGATAATTCAGAGATTGCAGATTCTCCATGGAGGGAAAGGAAATCCCTCCAAGGCCCTGGCTCAGAAGTCATTCAAACAGATAATTCAGAGATTGCAGATTCTCCATGGAGGGAAAGGAAATCCCTCCAAGGCCCTGGCTCAGAATTCATTCAAACAGATAATTCAGAGATTGCAGATTCTCCATGGAGGGAAAGGAAATCCCTTCAAAGCCCTGGCTCAGAAGTCATTCAAACTGATAATTTAGGGGGTCTTTTACTAAAACTTAGCTGAGTTATCTGCAGCAGGGCTAAAGGAATAAAATGGTCAGAAGTCATTCAAACAGATAATTCAGAGACTGCAGATTCTCCATGGAGGGAAAGGAGGTCTTCTCCAAGGGAGCTGATTCTCCATGGGGGAAAAGGATATCGCTTCAAGGCCCTGGCTCAGAAATCTTTCAAACAGATAATTCAGAGATTGCAGATCTCCATGGGGAGAAAGGATATCCCTTCAAGGTCCTGGCTCAGAAATCTTTCAAATAGATAATTCAGAGACTGCAGATTCTCCATGGGGGAAAGGAGGTCTTCTCCAAGGGAGCTGATTCTCCATGGGGGAAAAGGATATCGCTTCAAGGCCCTGGCTCAGAAATCTTTCAAACAGGTAATTCAGAGACTGCAGATTCTCCATGGAGGGAAAGGATATCCCTTCAAGGCCCTGGCTCAGAAGTCTTTCAAACAGATAATTCAGAGATTGCAGATTCTCCATGGGGAGAAAGGATATCCCTTCAAGGTCCTGGCTCAGAACTTTCAAATAGATAATTCAGAGACTGCAGATTCTCCATGGGGGGAAAGGAGGTCTTCTCCAAGGGAGCTGATTCTCCATGGGGGAAAAGGATATCGCTTCAAGGCCCTGGCTCAGAAGTCTTCAACAGGTAATTCAGAGATTACAGATTCTCCATGGAGGGAAAGGAAATCCCTCCAAGGCCCTGGCTCAGAAGTCATTCAAACAGATAATTCAGAGATTGCAGATTCTCCATGGAGGGAAAGGAAATCCCTTCAAAGCCCTGGCTCAGAAGTCATTCAAACTGATAATTTAGGGGTCTTTTACTAAAACTTAGCTTGAGTTATCTGCAGCAGGGCAAAAAGGAATAAAATGGTCAGAAGTCATTCAAACTGATAATTCAGAGACTGCAGATTCTCCATGGGGGGAAAGGAGGTCTTCTCCAAGGGAGCTGATTCTCCATGGGGGAAAAGGATATCGCTTCAAGGCCCTGGCTCAGAAATCTTTCAAACAGGTAATTCAGAGACTGCAGATTCTCCATGGGGAAAGGATATCCCTTCAAGGCCCTGGCTCAGAAGTCATTCAAACTGATAATTTAGGGGTCTTTTACTAAAACTTAGCTGAGTTATCTGCAGCAGGGCTAAAAGGAATAAAATGGTCAGAAGTCATTCAAACAGATAATTCAGAGACTGCAGATTCTCCATGGAGGGAAAGGATCTTCTCCAAGGGAGCTGATTCTCCATGGGGGAAAAGGATATCGCTTCAAGGCCCTGGCTCAGAAATCTTTCAAACAGATAATTCAGAGATTGCAGATTCTCCATGGAGGAAAGGAAATCCCTCCAAGGCCCTGGCTCAGAAGTCATTCAAACAGATAATTCAGAGATTGCAGATTCTCCATGGAGGGAAAGGAAATCCCTCCAAGGCCCTGGCTCAGAAGTCATTCAAACTGATAATTCAGAGATTGCAGATTCTCCATGGAGGGAAAGGAAATCCCTTCAAAGCCCTGGCTCAGAAGTCATTCAAACTGATAATTTAGGGGTCTTTTACTAAAACTTAGCTTGAGTTATCTGCAGCAGGGCAAAAAGGAATAAAATGGTCAGAAGTCATTCAAACTGATAATTCAGAGACTGCAGATTCTCCATGGGGGGAAAGGAGGTCTTCTCCAAGGGAGCTGATTCTCCATGGGGGAAAAGGATATCGCTTCAAGGCCCTGGCTCAGAAATCTTTCAAACAGGTAATTCAGAGACTGCAGATTCTCCATGGAGGGAAAGGAAATCCCTCCAAGGTCCTGGCTCAGAAGTCATTCAAACTGATAATTCAGAGATTGCAGATTCTCCATGGAGGGAAAGGAAATCCCTTCAAAGCCCTGGCTCAGAAGTCATTCAAACTGATAATTTAGGGGGTCTTTTACTAAAACTTAGCTTGAGTTATCTGCAGCAGGGCTAAAAGGAATAAAATGGTCAGAAGTCATTCAAACTGATAATTCAGAGACTGCAGATTCTCCATGGGGGGAAAGGAGGTCTTCTCCAAGGGAGCTGATTCTCCATGGGGGAAAAGGATATCGCTTCAAGGCCCTGGCTCAGAATCTTTCAAACAGGTAATTCAGAGACTGCAGATTCTCCATGGAGGGAAAGGATATCCCTTCAAGGCCCTGGCTCAGAAATCTTTCAAACAGGTAATTCAGAGATTACAGATTCTCCATGGAGGGAAAGGAAATCCCTCCAAGGCCCTGACTCAGAAGTCATTCAAACAGATAATTCAGAGATTGCAGATTCTCCATGGAAGGAAAGGAAATCCCTTCAAAGCCCTGGCTCAGAAATCTTTCAAACAGGTAATTCAGAGACTGCAGATTCTCCATGGAGGGAAAGGATATCCCTTCAAGGCCCTGGCTCAGAAGTCTTTCAAACAGATAATTCAGAGATTGCAGATTCTCCATGGGGAGAAAGGATATCCCTTCAAGGTCCTGGCTCAGAAATCTTTCAAATAGATAATTCAGAGACTGCAGATTCTCCATGGGGGGAAAGGATATCCCTTCAAGGTCCTGGCTCAGAAATCTTTCAAATAGATAATTCAGAGACTGCAGATTCTCCATGGGGGGAAAGGAGGTCTTCTCCAAGGGAGCTGATTCTCCATGGGGGAAAAGGATATCGCTTCAAGGCCCTGGCTCAGAAGTCTTCAAACAGGTAATTCAGAGATTACAGATTCTCCATGGAGGGAAAGGAAATCCCTCCAAGGCCCTGGCTCAGAAGTCATTCAAACAGATAATTCAGAGATTGCAGATTCTCCATTGAGGGAAAGGAAATCCCTTCAAAGCCCTGGCTCAGAAGTCATTCAAACTGATAATTTAGGGGGTCTTTTACTAAACTTAGCTTGAGTTATCTGCAGCAGGGCTAAAAGGAATAAAATGGTCAGAAGTCATTCAAACTGATAATTCAGAGACTGCAGATTCTCCATGGGGAGAAAGGATATCCCTTCAAGGTCCTGGCTCAGAAATCTTTCAAATAGATAATTCAGAGACTGCAGATTCTCCATGGGGGGAAAGGATATCCCTTCAAGGTCCTGGCTCAGAAATCTTCCAAATAGATAATTCAGAGACTGCAGATTCTCCATGGGGGGAAAGGAGGTCTTCTCCAAGGGAGCTGATTCTCCATGGGGGAAAAGGATATCGCTTCAAGGCCCTGGCTCAGAAATCTTTCAAACAGGTAATTCAGAGACTGCAGATTCTCCATGGAGGGAAAGGATATCCCTTCAAGGTCCTGGCTCAGAAATCTTTCAAATAGATAATTCAGAGACTGCAGATTCTCCATGGGGGGAAAGGAGGTCTTCTCCAAGCTGATTCTCCATGGGGGAAAAGGATATCGCTTCAAGGCCCTGGCTCAGAAATCTTTCAAACAGGTAATTCAGAGACTGCAGATTCTCCATGGAGGGAAAGGATATCCCTTCAAGGCCCTGGCTCAGAAGTCTTTCAAACAGATAATTCAGAGATTGCAGATTCTCCATGGGGAGAAAGGATATCCCTTCAAGGTCCTGGCTCAGAAATCTTTCAAATAGATAATTCAGAGACTGCAGATTCTCCATGGGGGGAAAGGAGGTCTTCTCCAAGGGAGCTGATTCTCCATGGGGGAAAAGGATATCGCTTCAAGGCCCTGGCTCAGAAATCTTTCAAACAGGTAATTCAGAGACTGCAGATTCTCCATGGAGGGAAAGGATATCCCTTCAAGGCCCTGGCTCAGAAGTCTTTCAAACAGATAATTCAGAGATTGCAGATTCTCCATGGGGAGAAAGGATATCCCTTCAAGGTCCTGGCTCAGAAATCTTTCAAATAGATAATTCAGAGACTGCAGATTCTCCATGGGGGGAAAGGAGGTCTTCTCCAAGGGAGCTGATTCTCCATGGGGAAAAGGATATCGCTTCAAGGCCCTGGCTCAGAAATCTTTCAAACAGGTAATTCAGAGACTGCAGATTCTCCATGGAGGGAAAGGATATCCCTTCAAGGCCCTGGCTCAGAAGTCTTTCAAACAGATAATTCAGAGATTGCAGATTCTCCATGGGGAGAAAGGATATCCCTTCAAGGTCCTGGCTCAGAAATCTTTCAATAGATAATTCAGAGATTGCAGATTCCCATGGGGAGAAAGGATATCCCTTCAAGGTCCTGGCTCAGAAATCTTTCAAATAGATAATTCAGAGACTGCAGATTCTCCATGGGGGAAAGGAGGTCTTCTCCAAGGGAGCTGATTCTCCATGGGGAAAAGGATATCGCTTCAAGGCCCTGGCTCAGAAGTCATTCAAACTGATAATTCAGAGATTGCAGATTCTCCATGGAGGGAAAGGAAATCCCTCCAAGGCCCTGGCTCAGAAGTCATTCAAACAGATAATTCAGAGATTGCAGATTCTCCATGGAGGGAAAGGAAATCCCTCCAAGGCCCTGGCTCAGAAGTCATTCAAACTGATAATTCAGAGATTGCAGATTCTCCATGGAGGGAAGGAAATCCCTCCAAGGCCCTGGCTCAGAAGTCATTCAAACTGATAATTCAGAGATTGCAGATTCTCCATGGAGGGAAAGGAAATCCCTCCAAGGCCCTGGCTCAGAAGTCATTCAAACAGATAATCAGAGATTGCAGATTCTCCATGGAGGGAAAGGAAATCCCTTCAAAGCCCTGGCTCAGAAGTCATTCAAACTGATAATTTAGGGGGTCTTTTACTAAACTTAGCTTGAGTTATCTGCAGCAGGGCAAAAAGGAATAAAATGGTCAGAAGTCATTCAAACTGATAATTCAGAGACTGCAGATTCTCCATGGGGGAAAGGAGGTCTTCTCCAAGGGAGCTGATTCTCCATGGGGGAAAAGGATATCGCTTCAAGGCCCTGGCTCAGAAATCTTTCAAACAGGTAATTCAGAGACTGCAGATTCTCCATGGAGGGAAAGGAAATCCCTCCAAGGCCCTGGCTCAGAAGTCATTCAAACTGATAATTCAGAGATTGCAGATTCTCCATGGAGGGAAAGGAAATCCCTTCAAAGCCCTGGCTCAGAAGTCATTCAAACTGATAATTTAGGGGGTCTTTTACTAAAACTTAGCTTGAGTTATCTGCAGCAGGGCAAAAAGGAATAAAATGGTCAGAAGTCATTCAAACTGATAATTCAGAGACTGCAGATTCTCCATGGGGGGAAAGGAGGTCTTCTCCAAGGGAGCTGATTCTCCATGGGGGAAAAGGATATCGCTTCAAGGCCCTGGCTCAGAAATCTTTCAAACAGGTAATTCAGAGACTGCAGATTCTCCATGGAGGGAAAGGAAATCCCTCCAAGGCCCTGGCTCAGAAGTCATTCAAACTGATAATTTAGGGGGTCTTTTACTAAAAGCTTGAGTTATCTGCAGCAGGGCTAAAAGGAATAAAATGGTCAGAAGTCATTCAAACTGATAATTCAGAGACTGCAGATTCTCCATGGGGGGAAAGGAGGTCTTCTCCAAGGGAGCTGATTCTCCATGGGGGAAAAGGATATCGCTTCAAGGCCCTGGCTCAGAAATCTTTCAAACAGGTAATTCAGAGACTGCAGATTCTCCATGGAGGGAAAGGATATCCCTTCAAGGCCCCTGGCTCAGAAATCTTTCAAACAGGTAATTCAGAGATTACAGATTCTCCATGGAGGGAAAGGAAATCCCTCCAAGGCCCTGACTCAGAAGTCATTCAAACAGATAATTCAGAGATTGCAGATTCTCCATGGAAGGAAGGAAATCCCTTCAAAGCCCTGGCTCAGAAATCTTTCAAACAGGTAATTCAGAGACTGCAGATTCTCCATGGAGGGAAAGGATATCCCTTCAAGGCCCTGGCTCAGAAGTCTTTCAAACAGATAATTCAGAGATTGCAGATTCTCCATGGGGAGAAAGGATATCCCTTCAAGGTCCTGGCTCAGAAATCTTTCAAATAGATAATTCAGAGACTGCAGATTCTCCATGGGGGAAAGGATATCCCTTCAAGGTCCTGGCTCAGAAGTCATTCAAACAGATAATTCAGAGATTGCAGATTCTCCATGGAGGGAAAGGAAATCCCTTCAAAGCCCTGGCTCAGAAGTCATTCAAACTGATATTTAGGGGGTCTTTTACTAAAACTTAGCTTGAGTTATCTGCAGCAGGGCAAAAAGGAATAAAATGGTCAGAAGTCATTCAAACTGATAATTCAGAGACTGCAGATTCTCCATGGGGGAAAGGAGGTCTTCTCCAAGAGAGCTGATTCTCCATGGGGGAAAAGGATATCGCTTCAAGGCCCTGGCTCAGAAATCTTTCAAACAGGTAATTCAGAGACTGCAGATTCCCATGGAGGGAAAGGATATCCCTTCAAGGCCCTGGCTCAGAAGTCTTTCAAACAGATAATTCAGAGATTGCAGATTCTCCATGGGAGAAAGGATATCCCTTCAAGGTCCTGGCTCAGAAATCTTTCAAATAGATAATTCAGAGACTGCAGATTCTCCATGGGGGGAAAGGAGGTCTTCTCCAAGGGAGCTGATTCTCCATGGGGGAAAAGGATATCGCTTCAAGGCCCTAGCTCAGAAATCTTTCAAACAGGTAATTCAGAGACTGCAGATTCTCCATGGAGGGAAAGGATATCCCTTCAAGGCCCTGGCTCAGAAGTCTTTCAAACAGATAATTCAGAGATTGCAGATTCTCCATGGAGAAAGGATATCCCTTCAAGGTCCTGGCTCAGAAATCTTTCAAATAGATAATTCAGAGCAGATTCTCCATGGGGGAAAGGAGGTCTTCTCCAAGGGAGCTGATTCTCCATGGGGGAAAAGGATATCGCTTCAAGGCCCTGGCTCAGAAATCTTTCAAACAGGTAATTCAGAGACTGCAGATTCTCCATGGAGGGAAATATCCCTTCAAGGCCCTGGCTCAGAAGTCTTTCAAACAGATAATTCAGAGATTGCAGATTCTCCATGGGAGAAAGGATATCCCTTCAAGGTCCTGGCTCAGAAATCTTTCAAATAGATAATTCAGAGACTGCAGATTCTCCATGGGGGGAAAGGAGGTCTTCTCCAAGGGAGCTGATTCTCCATGGGGAAAAGGATATCGCTTCAAGGCCCTGGCTCAGAAATCTTTCAAACAGGTAATTCAGAGACTGCAGATTCTCCATGGAGGGAAAGGATATCCCTTCAAGGCCCTGGCTCAGAAGTCTTTCAAACAGATAATTCAGAGATTGCAGATTCTCCATGGGGAGAAAGGATATCCCTTCAAGGTCCTGGCTCAGAAATCTTTCAAATAGATAATTCAGAGACTGCAGATTCTCCATGGGGGGAAAGGAGGTCTTCTCCAAGGGAGCTGATTCTCCATGGGGAAAAGGATATCGCTTCAAGGCCCTGGCTCAGAAATCTTTCAAACAGGTAATTCAGAGACTGCAGATTCTCCATGGAGGGAAAGGATATCCCTTCAAGGCCCTGGCTCAGAAGTCTTTCAAACAGATATTCAGAGATTGCAGATTCTCCATGGGGAGAAAGGATATCCCTTCAAGGTCCTGGCTCAGAAATCTTTCAAATAGATAATTCAGAGACTGCAGATTCTCCATGGGTGGAAAGGAGGTCTTCTCCAAGGGAGCTGATTCTCCATGGGGGAAAAGGATATCGCTTCAAGGCCCTGGCTCAGAAGTCTTCAAACAGGTAATTCAGAGATTACAGATTCTCCATGGAGGGAAAGGAAATCCCTCCAAGGCCCTGGCTCAGAAGTCATTCAAACAGATAATTCAGAGATTGCAGATTCTCCATGGAGGGAAAGGAAATCCCTTCAAAGCCCTGGCTCAGAAGTCATTCAAACTGATAATTTAGGGGGTCTTTTACTAAAACTAGCTTGAGTTATCTGCAGCAGGGCAAAAAATAAAATGGTCAGAAGTCATTCAAACTGATAATTCAGAGACTGCAGATTCTCCATGGGGGAAAGGAGGTCTTCTCCAAGGGAGCTGATTCTCCATGGGGGAAAAGGATATCGCTTCAAGGCCCTGGCTCAGAAATCTTTCAAACAGGTAATTCAAGACTGCAGATTCTCCATGGAGGGAAAGGATATCCCTTCAAGTCCCTGGCTCAGAAGTCTTTCAAACAGATAATTCAGAGATTGCAGATTCTCCATGGGGAGAAAGGATATCCCTTCAAGTCCTGGCTCAGAAATCTTTCAATAGATAATTCAGAGACTGCAGATTCTCCATGGGGGGAAAGGAGGTCTTCTCCAAGGGAGCTGATTCTCCATGGGGGAAAAGACATCGCTTCAAGGCCCTGGCTCAGAAATCTTTCAAACAGGTAATTCAGAGACTGCAGATTCTCCATGGAGGGAAAGGATATCCCTTCAAGGCCCTGGCTCAGAAGTCTTTCAAACAGATAATTCAGAGATGCAGATTCTCCATGGGGAGAAAGGATATCCCTTCAAGGTCCTGGCTCAGAAATCTTTCAAATAGATAATTCAGAGACTGCAGATTCTCCATGGGGGAAAGGAGTCTTCTCCAAGGGAGCTGATTCTCCATGGGGGAAAAGGATATCGCTTCAAGGCCCTGGCTCAGAAGTCTTCAAACAGGTAATTCAGAGATTACAGATTCTCCATGGAGGAAAAGGACATCCCTCCAAGGCCCTGGCTCAGAAGTCATTCAAACAGATAATTCAGAGATTGCAGATTCTCCATGGAGGGAAAGGAAATCCCTCCAAGGCCCTGGCTCAGAAGTCATTCAAACAGATAATTCAGAGATTGCAGATTCTCCATGGAGGGAAAGGAAATCCCTCCAAGGCCCTGGCTCAGAAGTCATTCAAACAGATAATTCAGAGATTGCAGATTCTCCATGGAGGGAAAGGAAATCCCTTCAAAGCCCTGGCTCAGAAGTCATTCAACTGATAATTTAGGGGTCTTTTACTAAAACTTAGCTTGAGTTATCTGCAGCAGGGCTAAAAGGAATAAAATGGTCAGAAGTCATTCAAACAGATAATTCAGAGACTGCAGATTCTCCATGGAGGGAAAGGAGGTCTTCTCCAAGGGATGATTCTCCATGGGGAAAAGGATCGCTTCAAGGCCCTGGCTCAGAAATCTTTCAAACAGATAATTCAGAGATTGCAGATTCTCCATGGGGAGAAGGATATCCCTTCAAGGTCCTGGCTCAGAAATCTTTCAAATAGA
The DNA here is from genome assembly GCF_901765095.1 of Microcaecilia unicolor. Classification (NCBI taxonomy): domain Eukaryota; kingdom Metazoa; phylum Chordata; class Amphibia; order Gymnophiona; family Siphonopidae; genus Microcaecilia; species Microcaecilia unicolor. The sequence goes on along the minus strand of NC_044032.1, from coordinate 1,151 downwards.
TAATTCAGAGACTGCAGATTCTCCATGGGGGAAAGGATATCCCTTCAAGGTCCTGGCTCAGAAATCTTTCAAATAGATAATTCAGAGACTGCAGATTCTCCATGGGGGGAAAGGAGGTCTTCTCCAAGGGAGCTGATTCTCCATGGGGGAAAAGGATATCGCTTCAAGGCCCTGGCTCAGAAATCTTTCAAACAGGTAATTCGAGACTGCAGATTCTCCATGGAGGGAAAGGATATCCCTTCAAGGCCCTGGCTCAGAAGTCTTTCAAACAGATAATTCAGAGATTGCAGATTCTCCATGGGGAGAAAGGATATCCCTTCAAGGTCCTGGCTCAGAAATCTTCAAATAGATAATTCAGAGACTGCAGATTCTCCATGGGGGGAAAGGAGGTCTTCTCCAAGGGCTGATTCTCCATGGGGGAAAGGATATCGCTTCAAGGCCCTGGCTCAGAAGTCTTCAAACAGGTAATTCAGAGATTACAGATTCTCCATGGAGGGAAAGGAAATCCCTCCAAGGCCCTGGCTCAGAAGTCATTCAAACAGATAATTCAGAGATTGCAGATTCTCCATGGAGGGAAAGGAAATCCCTTCAAAGCCCTGGCTCAGAAGTCATTCAAACTGATAATTTAGGGGTCTTTACTAAAACTTAGCTTGAGTTATCTGCAGCAGGGCAAAAAGGAATAAAATGGTCAGAAGTCATTCAAACTGATAATTCAGAGACTGCAGATTCTCCATGGGGGAAAGGAGGTCTTCTCCAAGGGAGCTGATTCTCCATGGGGAAAAGGATATCGCTTCAAGGCCCTGGCTCAGAAATCTTTCAACAGGTAATTCAGAGACTGCAGATTCTCCATGGAGGGAAAGGATATCCCTTCAAGGCCCTGGCTCAGAAGTCTTCAAACAGATAATTCAGAGATTGCAGATCTCCATGGGAGAAAGGATATCCCTTCAAGGTCCTGGCTCAGAAATCTTTCAAATAGATAATTCAGAGACTGCAGATTCTCCATGGGGGAAAGGAGGTCTTCTCCAAGGGAGCTGATTCTCCATGGGGGAAAAGGACATCGCTTCAAGGCCCTGGCTCAGAAATCTTTCAAACAGGTAATTCAGAGACTGCAGATTCTCCATGGAGGGAAAGGATATCCCTTCAAGGCCCTG